>NC_136479.1:36188518-36931018 GCF_902686455.1 Sciurus vulgaris | reverse complement strand
CCCCCACATTCAAGGAGAGACCTACCTGAAGCCACAGTTAGCAAAGACAGTGGTTCTGAAACTGGGTGGAAAGTGGGAGAAGCCTCCAGCACTCCTTTACACCACTCGGTGTTTTATCAGTATCAAGAAACTTACCGGTCCTTCCTTCTGACCTCAAAATCATAACTGGAGGGAAGACACTTTGAGTCCTTCCTCTCCTCTCCTCTCCTGTGTCCTCCTCCTCTTCTGCCTCTATTCCGCATCTGTAGAACATCCACAGTGGTGCCACTGGACGACTCCTACTGACCATGTACTTTGCAGGTGAAAACAAGTTTATATTTGCAAGAGACCTTCTGAAATGTGGGACTTCAGTTGTGAGCCCTATTTTGAGGATGGTGCTGGTCTCCAGGGGACCTTGCTAGGCATGTCAATCTCACAGGCTAATTAGTAATCTGTAGCCCTCCTGGTGTTGGGCTGGTGATGCCATGGCTCATTTGATAGACTCAGGACTTTGAATATTCCAAAGTGACATTTGATTGTGAGTTAGTACTGTTCTGTCCGCAGGGTCTTGAAATCCCTGTGGGTTCCAGATTCTATCCCTACATCTTCTCAGGATGTGGTGTTTCTTTGCCCTTTTCTAAACAATTTCTTTTGTTATTGTTTTTTGTTTCTGGGACCCAATACTCCAGGACCTTCAGGCAAAGCTATCTCATGGTAGTACAGACTGTGTCTGAGGTCCACTCCACAGAGATGCCGGTCAGGGCTGGTCACCAGGAAGCCACTTATGAGTGTCAAGAGAAAATAACAATCTGTGTAAATTATTCAAACCTCACAGGGGAAAATAGAGTACTTATCTCTTTAAAAAGTTCTGCTTTTTGAAAAAGGGGACGTTTCAGTCTGTGTTCCTCTAACAGAATACCTGGGTCTGGGTAATAAGGAACAGATTTATTCTATGCAGTTCCAAAGACTGGAGAGTCCAAGGCTGAGGGTCTGCGTCTGGTGAGGGGCTTCTTGATGGGTCATCCCATGGTGGAAGGCAGAAGGGAAAGGGAGAGAGAGCAAGAGAGGGTGGTGGGGAAAGGGAGGGAGAGCGAGAGGGAGGGAGAGGGAGGGAGAGGGAGAGGGAGGGAGAGGGAGAGGGAGGGAGAGGGAGAGGGAGAGGGAGGGAGAGGGAGGGAGAGGGAGAGGGAGAGGGAGGGAGAGTGAGTTGAACTTTAACAACAAAGCCACTTCTGTGACAAGGGACCCAGACCCACTGCCGTGATAGTAGCATGGTCCACTTGCAAGGACAGAGCCCTGACTCGTCTCTCGAAGTTCCCAACACTTGGTGCTGCTGCTCTGGGGACTAACTTGCCAACACATGGACTTTGGGGGCCATGTTGAAACCCTGGCAGGACACTTCGGAGCTCAGATGTGATTCCGGACACTGCTCTCCCACAGGTATGCCCCCCTGTGCCTCGCTTGACACCCTCAGTGCTAGGGACACAGACACTAGCAAGCCTCGGTGACTCCTTGAGAGGGAACGTGAAAGAAAAAGGTACCTAAGTACCTGGGTCTGAAGCAGGCCGTGGTCACCTGGTCAATCCAGACGGATGAAGTCGGGCGTGAGGTGGACCTGGCCTATGAAGCCATCTGGCAGTGTTTGTTGACTGACTGTGAGAACATGGATGTCCAGAGAAGAGCAGATTTCCACACCCTGGACCAGTGAGGGTCAGCCACGCAGACAGAAACGCAGGCCCAAAGGCGCCGGGAGGGAACACGTCTCTTCTGACCTGCAGCATTGGCGGGTCCTTCTGTAACCAAGGTTCTGGCTCTTTCTGAGTAGGAATTTGTGATCTGGAGCTAACGGGCCTTGAAGTGAGCAGGATGACTTGTGGGGAGATGGTCCTTCTCGTGGCCTAGCACCCCGGCTTTGGAGGCTCTCCCAGGGGTGCCTCCAGAGGGCCATGCAGAGGGCCATTAGGTAAGCCAGTATGAGGGCCGCCGTCTAGCTCTGTGTGGTGAGGCCAGAGCCTGCATCCCTTCTCCAGTGAACCCTGGCCTGCGCTCAGTGCAGGTCTTGAAAGCAGGCCGATCCTCCCCTGCTGGTCACAAGCCCATCCACGGGCGGTCTAGCTGAACCAGTGGAGCCGGGCCTTGGCCCCTGCTGATACAGCTGCAGAGGGAGAGGTTGTGCTGGGCAGCGCGTCACTGCTCAGGAGTAGGGTCCCAGGCAGACCCCGGGCCTGTCCACCCATCACATGCTCAAGAATCAGCAGGCACTGGTGGAGGGCATCCTGTGCCTCCCACTGCGGCCTGAGGTTCTGGAGGTGGGCCGTGCCAGCCTCTGCCCCTTGGATCCCGCTCTCAGAGACGGCCAGGGAGGGACAGCCATCACGGCAGCAGGTGCTCAGGCCTGCAGGTGCCCTTGGGATGCCAGACCAGGCCCCACCAAGAGCTGGAGGAGGGCCCTGGAGGTTACCTCCAGCCAGCGTTCACAGCTGTTAGTGTTCAGCTCTGAGGTGTCCCCCAAAAGCTCGTGTGTGAGACAGTGCAAGAAGGTTTAGAGGTGAAACCAGTGGGTTAGGTGAGCCGTGACCCAATCAGTGCATGGATCCCCTGACAGGGATTAACCGGGGGGTGACTCTGGGCAGGCCAAGTGTGGCTGGAGGAGGAGAGTCTCGGGGATGCGCCTTTGATCCTGGTCTGCAGTGTCTCTCTGCTTCCTGGTGGCCATGTCCCAAGCCACACTCCTCCACCATGGTGCTCCGCATGGCCGGGGGCACAGAGCAAAGGCATCTGCCCTCTGTGGACTGAGACGTCTCAACCCTGAGCCCCCAGTACATTTTTCCTCCTCCGAAGCTGTTCTTGTCAGGTCTTTTGGTCACAGCAGTGAAGAAGCCGATGGAGAATGAAATTTCTGTCGGTGTTTTCTGCCAACCAGTGAAATGGAAAGAGCAAAGTCATGAGGTTTTGGTCTATAGCTTTGGAAATCAACCCTGAGCCGTGCAGACCTTCACATCAACCTGGAGATCTAAGAGATTTACACCTGTAATGCACACGTGTGCATGCATATCTATGACACAAGTGTAAACCTGTAAGAAACCTCATATCATATGCATCACCTCATATACATAAACTACATACAGGGGATTTATATGTATATAGACACATCTATACAAATATATGTGTCATGTATTTACCCAAATGTGTGTTAAAGTGTGTGTCTATACATACATACCTACATGCATGTGTATACATACAGATGTGCATTTAAATGTAGAGAGAGTCTTTTGGGGCGGCTCAGGGATGAGATAAAAGGTTAATCTTGGAAACAGGCAGTAAGAGACCTGACATTTGACTAATATGGCAGAGTGGGATGCATCCTTCACATAAGCCTTTGTCCTAAGATTCATCCACTTTTCTTTAGCAGAGGCCTAGGGAATCAGAAACAAGGGGCTGATTTTAAAGTAAAGGTTATAAAAAATGGTAAGGCTCTGGAGACGCTTTACATGGATTTCCAAAGCCAGGAGCTTGTCAGCTGGGGCTGTGAGGCTGGGGCCAAGTTTCAGGACAAGCCTGTTTGTGTTTTTCAAAGTAACTCTGGGAATTGCATTTTTTAAATATATATATATATATATATATATATATATATATATATATATATATACATACACACACACACTTCCTGAGCTAAAGCAGTTCAAGTCAACAGTGAGATCACATTTGACCATTGAGTCCTGGTGGCCAGCTGTGAAATGTGGAAAATAAATTAAAGGCAGCTCTGTTCCTTGTTGAAGCAGGGCGAAAGAACCAGGATCAGTTTTCTGGGCAACTAAATAAAAATTTTTCTGAACTTATATATTTCAATGTTTCAAAACCTGTCCTGAATTAAAAATGACCAGCTTACTCCCTTAGGGGTTCTTGCTCTTGGCTTCCACAGCCACAGCACAGCCCACCTGGCCAGCCTGGAGACCACGGAGTGACAAGCGGCCTCCCCAGACCCAGCGTGACCACGTGAGAAGTCCACAGCTGCTCTCGAGTCCCACCCTCCATGCGGTCAGCTCCTGCAGCTGGGGCTCGCTCTCGCTTGGGTGTGTCTCTCCCGAGTCATTTCCCTGCCGATGGAACACAGGGATTCCTGGAAGATGACCCTGACCTTGAAGGCGGTCTCGCTCCCCATGGCCCCTGCTGAACAGTCAGCGTGCCTCCGTGGAGCACAGGAGACCGGCCAGGCTCAGCTCTTGCCCTTCTGCTGCCCCCGCATCCCACTGTCCCCGAGGTCTGCTGCTGTCCTACACCTCTGCTTCTTGCGTCCTCAGAGCTCTGTCCCTTCCTGAGCGTCCGCTATGCAGGGTCCACACTCAGCACCAGGACACGGCCAGTAGAAAGGAGGCTCCTAGGCCCCCCGGGGTGAGGTGGGCGCTCTCTCCTGGCTGGTGCCAGTGTCTGCAGGGTACGCACCTCCTTAAATTGCCCCCTAGGCTGTGGGACTGCCCGAGCCCTCCAGGCCAGCCCAGCGGCCCCCTTGCTGCCCACTGCACTCTGAGGCAGCGGCGGTAACGGCCACGCCCTTGCTTTTGGATTTCAGGGCTCCTTTCAAGCTCAGGACGCCATCACGCTCCAGCGTGTATCCCGTTCCGACCCTCAGACCTAGGTGGAGAGCAGACGGGGTCGTGGGCAGGAACATGTGGCATCCTGGCCCTTTCTCTTTTCCTTGTAACCCCGACCCCAAGACGCTCTTCTGAACTGAGTGCGGAGCAGGGGCTGATCAACAGGTCGCGCCTTCTCTGGGAAGTCCTCATCGGTGAGTGGCCTTGTAACTACCTGCATCTGTGACAAGAAACAGTTCCCGGGGACACTGGGTTCTGCTCATTTCACCGAAATCTGAGCTGCATGGAAGATTCTAAGACACGGACAAGCTAATTTTGCACGCCCATCAGAACAGTCTTTCACGATGAAGAACGGAGGTTAAAAAAAATGAAAAGATCAATTATTTGGGAAGTGATATTTGAAGAGTACGGGATAATTCTTTGTCTTTTTAGTGATACAAATCATTAATTTTCTCAAATTCTTCCAAACAGGAATGATAAGTACACAGAAACCAATTCTGCTTTTGTTTCTGTGAATGTGAATAATCAGGGTTTCCTTGGTCTGAGAAATGGGTGGTAAATATTCCTGCAGAGACATCCTCCGTGAGGGACGTTGCCTGGACAGCCTGAAGACCTTTCTCAGGAGCACAGCCAGAGGGAGCAGCTGCAGGTCTCGAGCACACCCCCAGGTCCTACTGATTGCCACGAGGAGACCAGAGGGCACCATGTTTTCATGGGGACATCCATCAATCTCACAGGGTCAAAGCCAGCTCTCCATCTCATTTCTGGTTTATGAGTTTGCAAGGATTTCTCATGGATGAAGAAAGTGGGCTAGAAACTAGAAACTCATTCAGTGGATGCCCCTGATCTCAACTGATACTATTGGATTTGAAAAATGATCTGTTGGCTGTGTGTGTCAGTCATACCTCTTGTGGCTACAATGGACAGAAACCAAAAAAAATGGGGGAAAGGAGATAAATGGATTCTTTTCTTCCCCTCCTTCTTCTTTTGCTTGAATAACTGAAAAGACAGAGTTTCTGGGGCTTCAGGATGGCTGGATCCAATGGCTGACGTGGTGACCTTGGCACCGTGTTTATGTCTTTGACTTCTGCTTCTCTCTGTGCTGTTTTCATCCGCCAGGCTGAGAGGGACTCCAGCACACCCAGGTTCACCGTTTATGAGCTTAGAAATATATGAGAAGAAGAAAGTAATTAAAAAATAAAGAAGCTATGAGTAATGGCTGCGAGATCCATAGAGGGAAGGATCCAGGGGATGGGAGGAGAGGAGAGAAGGGAAGGGCTGGAGAGGGAACTAGAACAAGTTATAGGCCATGCTTTTATACAACTATGTCAAAATGGATTCTACTGTTATGTGCCAACTTACAAGAACCAATAAAGAATGAACAACAGCAACAACAAAGTAATGTGAGAAGAGTGTCTTTCTCCCGATACTCCAGTGAAATCCTTGGCTCTGAATCCCATTCATATATTTCGGACCTGTTTCTAAATCAGTCACTGTTGGTAGGGAGAGAGTGGGCTACCAGCTCAGGCTGAGAGACCTGCTGGAGAGCTGGGAGAGGATTAGACCCACTGAGAACTGGGACCAGATCATGCTTCCTTGGGTCTTTCCAGGCATGGCCAGTCACTTACTAAGTCCGCTTGATTGATTGCCCCAAAGGAGTTTGTGCATGTATTCATCCTCCTGTTTATCCAGCCTGACATTCTTTTCTTTTTGATCTGAGTGGGTTTGTTGGTTGGTTTATCTGTGAGACACAAGTACTGGCATTTGTTTGTGGTTAGGTCCGCCATTTTGCCATTTGTTTCTTATCTGTTCCACCTGGGTTTTTTGGTTTTGTTTTGTGTCTCTGTTTCTTCTTTCCTGACTCCTTTGGAATTAATCAAATATTTTAAATATTCTATCCTGATCCACTCAACATGCTTTCAAGGAATTCTTCTTTCCTTTGATTTTTAGTAGGCGCTCTAAAGATTACACTCTGCATCATCACCCTCTACCTAGATTTAACATTGTGTCTCTCCATATGGACTGGAAGAATTCTGCAACAGAATTCTGCTTCCCTCATTTTGGTATTATCACTGTCCTACATTTTACATCCACTCACTTTACAAACAAACAAAGTGGTGCTAACATTTTGCCCTAAATAATCAGGTGCCTTTAAAGAGCTGTATGAAAAAGATGGACTTTTCTATTTACCCATATCGAGTCAGCTGTCATTGTTTATAGCAATATTCTAAAGTTATTGTGAACACTGAATTAGAGAAAAGCCCTGGACTGTTGATCCTAGAGGAAACACAAGGTAGGGTTCCTGTGAACCCCGATCACTAAATTTTCATTGACTATCAATATGTAATTTTGTTTCATGTGTGTTTATGTCTAAAGACATTTGTCATATGTGTGTAGTTGATTCATTAACACTGGACTCAGGGCCAGTTGTGCTTTCGGTTATAACTGAGTGACACTCATCATATACTGTGTTCACTGGGGCACGTCATTGCCAGCTTGCGCTTGGGAATGCTAGGCAGTGTTGCTGCACTATGTCTGGGACTGTATTAAACTGTGATCTCACACACACATCACACAAAAATATGGAAAAACTGGCACAAAATGGAGCGGCCAAACAGCCACTTGTTTGCAGCATGAAAGTGGAAATATGAAGGTGGAGTGTGGCTTGCTCGGGAGCAGGAGCACCAGGCAACGCGGAGATTTTGTCATGCTACGCACAGCTGCAGATGGTGCAGAAGGACCATGCGTGTTGTTTGGGGGGTTCAAACAAACCTTCATGAGCAGGTGGATTCTCAAATGAGGAATCCACACATAATGAAGACTGGCTGTTGGGTTAGCTTTTGTCACTGAGACCGAGATTCATGACCAGAACAACTTAGATGTGAAAAGTTAACTGGGGGCTCAAGGTTTCACAGGTTCAGTCCATGGTAGGCTGACTCCATTGTTCTGGGCCTACGGTGAGGCAGAACATCATGGCGGAAGGGCATGGTCGAGTAGCACTTCTCCATTCATGTCAGCAGGAAGCAGAGAGTGGGAGGGAAAGGGGCCCAGGAAAGATGAGCCCTTCCAGGGTCTGCCCAGTGACTCACCTTCTCCTGTCACTCACACCCCACCTGCCAACAGTCCATGCAAATGAGTGATGAACTGATCAGATTGTAGCTCTCACAGTCTACTCATTCCACTTCTGAATACATTCCTCCTTTAACACAGGAAATTTTTGGAGGACACCTCATATCCAAACCAGAACAATAGTGTTTATAATTTCTGATGGTCTTCATTCCTTTTCATATATTGATTCTATCTGGTTCTGATTACTTTCAACCTGAAGGAATTTCTTTAGTATTTCTTTTGATGCAGATCTACTGGCAATGAATTCTCTCAAATGTTTATCTGGACTGTCTATATTTTGCTTTCATGTCTGAGGGAGAGTTTTACTAGATGTAGGATCCTGTGTTGGCAGTTTTATTGTCTCTTGGCTTTCATTGTTCAAAAGAGAAATCAGTCATAAATAGTATCATTGTTCCCCTGTATATAATGTCTCATTTCTCTTTGGCTGATTTCAAGACAGTTTTTTTTATCTTTGGTTTCCCAGAGCACAACTATGATGATGTATTCATGATGTTCTTTATCTTGTTTGAGGTTCTCTGGGTTTCTTGGATGTTTGAATTGAAGTTTTTCCAGCAAATTTTGGGAAGTTAACAATTACTTCTTCAAATATTATTTTCTTGGTCATTTATCTCTATTCTTTCAATGAGTCACCTCAGTTATACATATATCAGGATATTTGATATTGTTTCAAATGTTTCTGAGAATCTGTTCAATTTTCTTTCCATCTTGTCATGGTGACTTTCTGTCACTGAATCTAGTCTAGTGGTAAGCCAATCCAGTGAAATTTTTACGTCTTTTTATTTTAATTTGGGGGGCATTACGTTTGATTTTTTTAATAGTTCCCATTCCCTGCTGATATTCTTCTGTCCCTCTTTTACTTTACATCCTTGATCATGTATTGACTGCTTGATAGTCTCTGCTAATCACTCCATTGAGGTGATCTTTGGTGTTCATCACTGATGGACTTTTCTGTTGACCATAGATCATAGTCCACTGTCCTCTCCTTGTCCAAGAATTGTATGTCATGCCCTGGACATTGTGGGTATCATGCTGCAGACACTAGAATCTCCTGTTTTCCTTGATGAGTCATTTCTTTGCTGTCATGAGCGATCTTAATAACTGTATAATTACCTTCCACATACGGACTTTTCATTTTATTCTTGGCCTGGGTGGGTCTCTCAGGTTTTCTTTAAGCTTTTGGGTGAATCCTTACTACTGGGAAATAGTCTTGACCCACAAGGCATGTGGCCCTTCTTAGAAATCGATAGGAAGTCCTAAGTATTTATTGAAATCCTATAACAATAGAATCAAACCCTGAACTCACTCTCGTCACACAGGCCAAGGATGAGGTTCTTGCTCAAGTCTTTCCAAGGTTACAGCTGTTGCTGTCTGCTGAGTTTCTTGGCTTCGCCCAACATGAGCATAACTCGGGTGCTGGTCGGGTATTCGAGGGGAGTTTCTTGGCAGATCTGGGGACTTCCCTCTCTCTGCGGCTCCTTCTTTCTTGGTAATTTCTTCTAAGTTTTGAGTCGCTCTGGAAACCTCACATCCTGACACCTCAGACTACCAAGGTAGTGCAATCCGTCTGCACTGACAGGATGGGGACACTCAGGGGACACGTGGGAGCCGGCTCTCGCCACGGCAGGTTCTCTCGTTCCGGAGTCCAGTTCATTCCTTTTCCGCCAGCGTTCGATGGTTCTCTAGTGCCATCAGAAAGGCTGATTTTCATTGTTTTGTTCCAATTTTATCAGTTATCTGCATGAGGTTGAATTTAATATGAACTTCTTCATAATTACACAGATTCTCATCGCAAATTGGCACTCTGATTTTCTCTGTCTTTACTGTGTTTTTCTGGTGCTGGGGATTGAACCCAGGGCCTTGTGTATGCCAGAGAAGTGCCCTACGCTGCGCCGCACCCCAGTCCTTTAATCCACTTATTTAAGAGAATTCCAACCTCTGATTTGAACCCCATGGGCGACCCCATGGGGAAATGGAACAACAGAATCTTCGACCAGAACAAACCTCTATAGATGACTAGAAAATACATCCTCTGGAACGAAAGCCAATTCAGAGGAACATTGGGGTACAGAACCAAGTTCTCCTCATGGTGAGGCAGGAGGAGACTGGGTGAGCAGGAATCCTCGGAGAGAAGGCCACTCTCCTCCCTCAGGGATAAGCAGCGAGCGTTGCTGGGATGGAACTCGATGCACTTCCATACCTTGCTTTTGCTTGGTTTTGAGTAGCTTCGATGCAAAGAAAATTAAGGGTCTGGAACAAGAAAATCGAGCTCAGTTGAGCAATCTGCTTTTCTCTGAATTCTTTCTAATGTTTCTGCGCCCTCATTTCTTTTCCTTTTCTGATAATAATTTTGATTCACACACCAGTCTGGGAGGCTTCCGGGGGCAGCGGGAGAGGCCATTCTGGCAGCCAGGCTGACCAGTCTGTCACCCTCCCCTTGTCCCACCCGTGCCACAGTGGACACTGCGTCTGCATGTAGCAGGAGGGAAACTAAGTCCAGACAAGTGCTATGGAAGCCCCTACTTTCTTTCCTTTTCAGTCCTGGGGATTGAAGCCCCGTGTGCTCTGCCCCTGAGCTACACCCCAGCCCTTTTAATTGTCTTATTGTTATTTTAAGTCTGGGTCTAACTAAGTTGCTGAGGCTGGTCTTGAACTTGTGATCCTCCTGCCTCAGCCTCCGGAGTCACAGGAACTACAGGTGTGGAAGGTTTCGGTTGGTTGGTTTTAATGCTCTCACCATAGGTTCCAGGTTTGGAAGTGGCATGCCTCTTTTCCGTCCACATGCCATTAGCTCGAATTTAGCTTTGTCTCCATTCTGAACTTCACGGCAGGAGGAAAACAGAGTCGTCAAGCTAGTGCAGGCAAAGGTTTCAGAGCAGAGCCATGGAGAGTTTTTCATATACAAATTCTTTTTATAATGAGAAAACTTCTCCCTGTGCCTGAAAAAGAAACTGCATACCTGCCATCGAATAGTCACATCTGAGCTGTCTGTCATGGCCTGGGTTCTCCCAGAATTGTATCTCAAGACAGGAGTTGAGCAAAGTACCAATTACCATAGATCTAAAATGTTTGAAAAAAATGGTTCGTTCTGACTACATACAATATCTCTTGTCGTTATTCCCTAAACCAAGTAGCATAACGACTATTTCCTTGGCATTTCCATTGCATAGGGCATTACAATCCATCGAGAGATGATGTAAAGGATGCATGATGGTGGGCATTGCATAGGAGTTGGTCTAAAAGGGCTTCATTCATGCAGGTAACTTGAGCAACCTAGGATGTTGGTGTCCTTCGAGGAGCGGGGGGCGGGGTGGTTCTGGAATCAGCTTCCTTTGGATGCCAGGGCACAGCTGCATCCTGACCTAGTAGCAGTGGCTAAGGGATTGTCTGGGTGGTCAGAAATCAGCAAATTGGTGACTAGAGACCCGGCGCAGAGGTGCCGAGGGAAGGGAGCGTGAACGTGCCGGCCTCCTGTGTAAGGGCTAAGCAAAGGTCGGGCAGGCGAAGGCTTTGGTACGAAGCCCGGCTGTTCTGATCACACTTCAACAAGGAAACCTGATTTATTTGGATGAACGACCACGATGGAAATGAGTGTGCTCATCACGAAATCAGAGCCACTTGGGTTTATCGTGAAGTCTCCTCCGCGCTCCATGGACCTAGACTTGTGTGATTCCTTTGGATTCCTTTCCAACAAACGGGATGTTCGGCCCCAGCCAAGTGAGCAACCTGTCTAGGGTCACTCCTCTGCCTCTGCTCTGCAGCCCCGTCTCCCCCGAAGCCAATGTTCTTTACTTGACCTGTGGTTCGAAATGGCCACGAGGCGATCCACACAGCAGATAGATGTGCCCTCTCCCATTTTCTCAGACAACAAACAAAAATGAAAAAGGAGAAAATATTGCTTTTGCAACATTGTTCCAGCTATAATGCAGCCAGCCCGGAAATGAAGCGGATAAAGGCAGAGAGTGAAGTCAGACGGTAGGGAAGAAGCAGAGTAGGTACCGACCATGGCTAAGTTTGGGAACGGGGCTTACTGAGTGCATGCGGAAGAGAAAATGCGATTTGCTGATCCAGGGCCAGTCACCGTTCCAGGAAACCTGTGCCCCTGATTGTGGTTTATTTCGAGGGGAGGTGATTATTTTCTTTTGGCGAGAAAATCCCACTTACGGTGAACAAAAGACCACACCAGCCATGGCGAGCAAGGCTTTGGCCGGAGTCCCCAGGCCCGGCTGTGGAGCCGAAAGCTTGAATGGGAAGGGAGTCTGGACCTGAAATGGCAGCGGCAAGCAGTGGCCTTGTCCTTTCACTCCCTCTGAATGGCCACCTTGAAGGCAAATCAACAGGAGTGACAGCAGAAGAGAGAGCCAGCGGCGCAGCTGTCTGCCAGCCTGAAGGGGGAATTCAATAGCTCTCGGCTCAGAGTGAGTCCCAGTCAGACTTGCTGAAATCCGGTGACATTTCTGCCTGTTAGTGAATGGAAACGCATGCCTTTCATTCCTGCGTCGGGGGAGGTGCTTTGTCTGCTGTGTCCTTGTCCTCCTGGCTGGATTGTTTGCTGGGAAAAAACACAATTAAATCTTGCATTCAGTTATGGCCTGTTTGGGTCTGAGGAGCCGCTTGAAGCCAGAGCAACTTACCATATTAATGAGTGTGGCTGCCAGAATAATACATGACAGGGGCCTCCCCGGAGAAGGGAAGAGCCAGGCTAGAGGGTTAGGATGTTATGATCTTCACATGATAGAGAACTATTGATGGAGTGGCACGCTGCCCCCAGAGACCAGGACTTCCGTGTTCAGCGGCCTTGGAAACGGTCCTCTGCCTTCCACCTAACCCAGCAGGCAATCCAGACACGTGCACAACTTGGGTGACCTGTCCACCATCCTCTTTGCGGGGGCCCAGTGCTGACTCTCCCTGGGTTCAGGGATGGGAACCTGGACTCCAGCAATAAGGGAGGCAGAGAGTGAGGACCGGGGACAGTTCCCATCAAATGCCAGGAGAAGCCAGGGACAAGCAGGGCCACAGTCAAGGGTCTGAAGCCGAGTGGAACACAGGGCCGGGCCTGAGCAGCTGGCCGTGGAGCTGGGAGAGAATGGGGCTTGGGGAAGGGTGGCCCAACAGGGAGGGAGGCATGGCAGCCTTGGGGACTTGGCCCAGTCACTCGGCAGGAGTCATGACCTGTGGGCTTGTTCGACTGGTTCCAAGGGTCGGAGGCGCAGTGGATGACTTTTCAGACCAACATGCAGGGCTTTAAACTCACACACACACACACACACACACATATGCAGGTACACAAACACACATGCACGCACACGCGTACATACTCACATTAGCTCAAAATGGGACGAGGCCGGTCCTCACAAGCATGAGGTATCTGTGGAGCCGGTTGATTATTATGATGTTTCAGTTTTCAGGCGTTTATTTTAGAGAAATGTGTTATTTTCAGGTACTTACCCTTGTGCTGATAATGCAGACTCTGAAAATATGAAAGCTCTTTTGGACCTGCCAGGAAGTTTAAGGTCAGATCCAAGGCCACTGGTGATTCACCCAATGCCAGTGGAATTCAGAGCACTCTAACTGTTGAGCCATTTAACTAAATGCCTCTCACCTTAGAGAAAAGAGCTTGGTGGATAATGACCCGAGACCCCAGAACTGTGTATATTTGAACCTCAAGGACAGCTGGGCTAGGGGACAATCAACTGGAGAAGCCTGTAGGCCAAGTTCGCCATTGTTGAGTACCAGATGCGTAATAATAATAGAAATTATAAAATAGAAAGCTTCCCCATTGAAGGGGCTCTTAAGATACAAGGCACTCTGTGTGGAGAAAAGAAAATAGCGTCCTCAGGGCCACTTGATGACTTACCGGCTGTGTGGCTGTGGGAAGCCAGTGACCCGCTTACACACGGCAGTGTCTGGAGAAGATAATGCAGTGACTAAGGTGAAGGGTCCTGCCAAGGGCTGTGAGCCATTTAAGGAGTTGTCATTCTGAAACGGTCAGTACAGTACCTGAAGTGTGGTCAGCTCCCACTAAATGGCAATAATTGTGGTGGCAGAATCGATAACCTTGAAACCAAGCAGGGTGGGTTAAGAAATCAGGGATGACTTTATGTTTCCCACTGGAATAGAGGGAGGGGAGGGGAGGGAGGAAAGGGAGCAGAGGGACTCATTTACAAAGAGCTGGCTTCAGCACGTTCGGCGCTTGGAACCAGGCTTCCCTTCTGCAGTCGGAGGAAGATTGGGATGGATCCTGAGCCCAGCACGCTGCTTCTGCACATGCGTGAGGCAGGACCGGAGTGGCCAGGAGGGTGGGCTCAGCTCACCGGTCACAGACCAAGCCTTGGGATGGGGGAGGTGGCCAGGTCAGAGACTCCTCACCTTTGAGAAACCAGAAGCTTCCGACAGAAGGGCACCAGGCAGGGGTGGCTGCTGCAGCTGTCCTTTCGAGGGGACATTCTGTCGCTGGTGGCTGCGTGGGGACCTGTCCCTCCACCATGCAGGGAGGAGTGGATGGCCTGCGTGGCGGTTCCAGTGCCTCCGCGGCGGTTCCAGTGCCTCCGCGGGCTGGCCAGCCATTTCCGTTTCCATCTGTGACTACAGAGAAGGAGGGGCCCTCCCAGAGCCCAGCTCTGCTGCAGGGACAGGGAAGCCATTCCTAGGGAGGGGTGGAGGGACACGCTCACACCCAGAGAAGTGACTTGGCTTGCGAGAGAGGAATCGGCGCTCTTCCAATCCCCTGGGACAGGCACAGGAATTAGTCCAGGAGCGGGTCAAGGGTCTGACCCCCTGGGCGACTGAAGTCTTCAGCCGGGGCCCTCCCAGGGCAGCCCAGGCCAATGCCAAGTGGAGAAGCCTCAGCGGAGACCAGCTTTGGGATATTGGGCTTGTTGGATGGACATCCTAAATGGCAAATCCAAAATTTCAAATGCTGTAAGCATCAAAAACTCTGAGTGCTGACATAACGCCACAAATGGAAGATTCCACACCTGCTCTTACGTGATGGGTTGCGGTTCAAACTAATTAAATTACCTTCAGGCTGAGTGCATACCACGTATGTGGAACAAATTAATGTTGTCTATAGACTTGGGTTCCATTCCCAAGATACCCCTTCACACCTGTGCAGATATTCAAAATCTGGTGAAAAATCCCAAATCCCAGGCCCTCTTGGTCGTAGGCATCCTGGATACGGACACTCTACTTGTATTTGCCACAGGAATGTCACCATGGGCTCCTAAATCAATTATTGAAAGGGAATTGGGAGGGATTCCTGGAATTATGGCTGGAGTCTGGGCACTGGGTTACGTGGTCCTTCTGAATCCATGCTCAGGTGACCTACAATTCAATTCTCTGTGCATAGAAAAGGGCTATATCCAAGGTCAGATGCGGAAGTTTTCACTTGTGGTACCGTGTTGGTTCTCAAAGAGCGTGGAGTCTTGTAACATTTCTCAGTTGGGATTTTTGAACAAGGGATGCTCACTTTGTTTAGCCAAGTCTCCAAACGTTACTGGAAACTCAGCTGATATTTTTCTTTTTTTAGAAAGATAAACCTTGATTTCTGACTGGGATGAATAATAAAAAAAAATCTAGATTATTCAAATCAATCGGGTGTTGCTCTTCTGTACAATGGGACCACACTGTGAATTCTATTTATGAAAGGTCAGATGCTGGCTCCATGCTGGCATCTTGGTGAATTATGACTTTTCTGGGATCTTTTCAGTTTTACGTATCCTGCCTGATAAATACATTCACTCATGAAAACAGCATTATTGATATATAGTAGACATACCATGAATTATGAGTATGTAAATGTAAAATCTGGTGAATTTTGATGTCCATGGACCCATCATATTAGCCAGGATAATGAACATGTCTATCACCTCCAAAAGTTTGCTTAGGCTGTTTTGTAATCCAACCGACCCACCTCCCTTCCTCCCCTCCCTGGACAACTGTTTATCTGCCATCACTATAGATTAGTCTTCATTTTCTGGAGTTCTATAAAATGGGATCATACAGGAGGTACTCCTGTGTTCGCTACCTTCATCACTGAGCATAACTATTCTGAGGTGCATCCACGGTATTGCCTGCACCAATAGGTCACTCCTTCCTGTGGCTGGGTAGCATTCCATTGCAAGAACAGTGATCACACTCTGCGTATCTCTTCACCTGGGAATGGCATGCAGGCTGTTTCCAGTGTTGGCTATAACAAACAAAGCTCCTGTGAACACTCTTGTGAGTCTTGGAGTGGACGGGTGCTTCGATTCTCTTAGTAAACTCTCTGGGAGTGCAATGGTGGCTCACATGCTACTGCATGTGTGATATTTGGATTTCAGGTGCCCCCCAAATGCTCATGTGTGAGACAATGAAAATATATTCAGAGGTGGAAATCTCAAATCATCAGAGCTCTAACCTAGTCAATGGACTAAGCCACTTGAATGGATTAACTGCATGGTAACTGCAGGCAGGTGGGATGTAGATGGAGGAAGTGGGTCACCAGGGACAAGCCTCTGGGGATTATATTTTGTCCCTGGTTCCTCTCCTTCTCTGCTTCCTTGCATTCAAGAGCTGATCAGCTTTCCTCTGCCATGACCTTCCACCATGATGGTTTGCTTCACTCAGACCTAGAGCAATGGAGTTGACCAACAGTGGACTGAACCTCTGAAACCCTGAGCTCAAATAAACTTCCCTCCTCTGAGTTGTTCTGGCCAGGTGCTTTGGTCCCAGTGATGAAAAGTGACTAACACAGAATATTTCGCTTTCTAAGAACCTGCCAAACTGTTTCCCATTTTACCATTTCACCTTCCCACCAGCAGTGTGTGAGAGTTCCTGTTGCTCCACATGATACTCAGCATTTGATGTTGTTGGCATTTCATTATTATTTCAGCTCTTCTAGAGGGTGTGAGGAGCAATCTTATAGTGCTGTAATCTCTCCCCACGGGTTATAAATACTCAGCATCTTTTCTTGTTTGTGCATTTGTTCCTCTGCATCTGTTTATGCAGTGTCTGTCTTAATCTTCTGCTCATATTTTAATTGGGTGGTTTGTTTTCCTTTCATTGAGTTCTGAGAATCCTTTATATTTTCTGGAACTGAATCTTCCAATACATATTTGATTAGCAGATATTTTCTCCGAGTCTGTGGTTCATCTGTTCATTCTTATCACAGTGCTTTTTGAAGAGCAAAACATCTCAATTCTTGTCAAGTCCAACTTGGATTGTTTTCCTCTTGTGCACCATATATTTAGTGCCATACCTAAGATTTGGGGTACGACTCTCGTTTTGATTCTGAGTCAGTCTTTGTCTGGCTCTGATGTGAGAAGAATGCCAGCCTCTCAATTATGGGTCAGGGAGTTGCCCTCCTCTTCAGTTTTCTGCCAGAGTTTGTGTCAAATAGGCATCATTTTCCCCTTTAAATGTTTAGTAGAATTCACTACAGCTGCAATCTCGTCTTGGAAATTTCTCTGTGAAGAGGTTTTAGACTACGAATCTGATTTTCTTTAAGATACAGGACACTTTGGGTTATCTATTTATTCCTGAGTGGACTTTAGTTGTTTGTCTTTTGAGGAATTGTTCTCTTCCATCTAAATTGTGGGGACTACTGTCATATCTTTTTATTTTCTGTGGACTCTAGACAGCTATTACCTCTCTCATTCATGAGATGTAAAATTTGTCTCTTCTTGTGCACATTCTCTTTTAATTCCTGGTCAACCTGGCTGAAGTTTTATCAAGTACCTTAAACATTTTGTGTACAAATGGGGCTCAAACCCAGGGCCTTGGGCACTAGAGGCATGTGCTCTACCCCTGAGCTACACCCGCCACCCTGTCTTCATCTCATAGAGCCAGATTTTGGTTTCATTGATCATCTCCATTGATCCTGTTTCTTCATCTATTAGAATTGGAAGTCTTTGTCAAACATTATCTGTTGATCTGTGGTTAGGAGATATTCAATTAAGCAACCTAATCAGTAGGAAATGGTCCTCTTCATCTAGGGTTTGGTCTTTGATAATATTGGTATGTATTATTACCATGCCACCTGACATCTTCACAATTGAATTCCAAAGATCTATTCAGTGCAATTGACATCTATGTATATGGCAGACTCTCAGGGTCCCTCTGGCCTGGACATATAAATGAGAAGGTGACAGAGGGTAGAGTGAGTTGTAGAGGAAGGGTGACTGAGAGAGACACCAGGGTATCTGGGTCTTTGATCCTGGATTTCTTTGATCCTCAGAAACACTGAGTCTGGAATAATTTTCTGTCAGTTAAGAATCATATGACTTTAATAGCTTCCAGGGAGGAATATAAAGATCCAAATTAGATGGGAAATCCAAGGCTATAAGATTATCTTGGATATGAAATGTGTTCTGGGATTACCTCTAGACCCCGAATGGTAGAATTATTTCTTTCTGTATACTGCCCTCCCTTCTAACATAAGTCCTGTACATAAAGGGTTAAGACAAATAAAGTGGGGTTCAGTTTTATATTTCATTCAATACAGAGCTTACATTTTTTTGAATAAATGGATAGATCAAAAGATGGCAGACAGGGGAGATATAATAGCAGAGATAAAAAATATAAACTTGTCTGTGGAATGTCTTGTGAAATTAAAAGTGATTGATGCACACTGGATTCTGAGTTGGCTTTCCACTGATGTGACCCAATGAGATGGTTCTGCTATAGACACAGACAATGTGATTCTCTGTATATTTTTATAACTCATCACAAAACTTTGTGGCCAGTCCCTCTCAATGGGAGGCAAACATAATCTGTGAACATTTTGTTTCAGAGACCATATTTATCCACATAGCAGAAGTTGGGAAACACAAATATCTCTCCTAGGAAAGTGGTAGTAACATATACCTCACTTTCTTGGCTTAAAATAGTCGACATTACACAGTAGCATAATTGCTAAGCACAAAAGCAAGCCTACCCTTTGGCTGGCACTTTTAGAGCTCCATCCTAACTGTCAGGAATTGAGTACATTAGTCAGTTTTCTACCACTGTGACAAAATACCTGAGATAATCAATTTAAAATGAGGAAAGGTTTACTGTGTCTCACAGCTTTAAAGGACTCTGTCCATGGTTGGTTGATTCCACTGCTTTTGGGCCTGGGGCACAGCAGTATATCATGGCAGGAGCACAAGGCAGAGGAAGCTGCTCACCTTGTAGTACTCAGAAAACAGAGAGAGAGAGAGAAAAGGACCAGGGTCCCCGTAGCTCCTCCAAGGGCATATTTCCAATGGCCTCACTCCCTCTCATGAGGCAGGCCCCCCCCCTTTAAAGGTTCCTCTACCTCTTGATAGTGACACAGATGGGGGACAAATATTTTAGTGTCTGGTCCTTTGGGGGACACTGCAGATCAAAATGACAGCAGTGAGGAACATGACCACAGCCACGTTCTGTGGGGCTGGCATAAGGACAGGCAGGCGAGTGCTTCCAGCTTCAGGTCAGCAGAGCTGTGACCTCAGCATCTTTAAAAAATATTTTTCCATTTTTTTAATTGGTGCATTATAGTCGTACCTGACGATGGGATTGGTCGCGACATACGTGTAGCTGCACACAATACCGTTAGGCCAGAATGCCCCACCCCCCTCGGTCCCTTTCCTCTGATTTTAGGAGATCCACCCGCACCTTCGTTTTTCTTTTTCCTCTCCAGTTTCCGCATATGAGAGAAAACCTAGGACCGTTGACCTCCTGAGTGTGACTTATTTCACTTAACGCGACGGACTCAGTTCCGTTCACTTCCCTGCCAATGCCACAATTTCCTTTTCTTTGTGGCTGACTGGAACTCCATGGTGTTTATATACCACATTTACTTCGCCCACTCACCACGGATGGACGCCCAGGCTGGTGCATAGTTTGGCTCTTGTGACTTGTGCTGCTGTAAACGGGCATGCATGTGTCACTGTGGTAGGGTGACTTTAGAGTCTTTCGATTCTCTTTCATAGTTCGTTACTAACCAATCAGTTCAGGCCTTGTCCAAAAGTGCTTCTCTGAGTCTCTCTCAACAGATTGACTCCATTAATAAAATACAATGGGATTTGCTATTCTTTCCTTCCCCCTTCCTGCCCCCTTACATCTGCAAACTGAGAGCAGAACACTTTTCTGGGAACATTTTAGCTAATATCATGGAGTAACACTGGGACCAGAGAACAGTGCCCCTACTGAAGCAATCTGTCATCTCTCTTATCTTGGAACTTCTTGCAGATATTTTATTTTATCAACAAGATCTTCAGCTACCTGTGTGTCAACCAAAAAGACAGACACGAGAGGCCAGTTACATGAAGTGAATGCAAAAGGTACAGAACAGAAGACTTCCAAACTGATACAGACTCTGACTCCTCATTAACATCCATAATTTTAGATAAAACCTATTGGCCTACGAGAACTGAAAGGAGTTTCTTAGCAGATTAATTGTATAAACACAAGCCCCAGGAGAATGATTAAACTGCTTAAGGGTGGGGGGCAGAAACAACAACTGTTTTCAAGCTTTGCAGAAGTATATCCTTTCTTTAAAAAATAATAGCCCTGCTTATCACAAATGTCTTATCTATATGAAAGCAAACCCCCTGCGGATCTGTATTAGGCACTGTCTAGTTGACCCAATTCCAATTACTCTACGCATTCGGAAGAAACAAAACGACACTTATCTTGACATAGTCTACGATACACAATCCCAAAATAATGATTTTCTTGAGTGGATTTTGACATTCTAGCCTCTATATTTTACTGAGAGACTCTAAAAAAGAGCTGTACGTCTCACCTTCAATGTATTGTTAAAACATCACTCATTTCTCATTGTTATCAAGATGTTAAATATATTTTAGAGTTAATTGATGGCAAAAATTTAGTTCCCCTAAGGGATCCCTATCAAGCCTCCTTATGGACACTGCAAAGTATATAACCAGCAAAATTTCTTTTTTGTTCTAGTCACACGTGATCTGAGAGCAAATTTTACTCTTAAATTATGTTTAACCAGTCTCTCCAGGTGATTCTTAGGCATGCTGGAGTTTGAGAAGCACTGCTCTTTATTACTTGACTTAATGCTTTTTACGGGGGTATTTTCTTTGCTTTTCTTAGGGGAAATCACTTGGCAATTCAAAGCCCATGTGCTGTGCTTCTGTCTTCTGGTACCAAGATGTTACGGACAGAATGCTTGGATGTCCTCCAAGTTCACGTGCTGGCTGCATTGGGAGCAGATCCTGTGGAAGTAATTAAGAATGGCAAGCTCCTAGGGCAAGGCCCCGATCCCATGGGATGAGTGACCTTCTAGGAGAGACGCCAGAGAATCCACTCTTTCTCCCAGCACACAGGTGAGGAGGCCTTGGGAGTACACGGAGAGATGGGCCCCCCGCAGCCAGGAGGAGAGGTTCAGAAGGAAGCCTGCTTTGTGGCCCCGTGTCCTGGGTTTCTACAGCCCCTGGAACTGAAGGCATCCATTGGTCATTTAGACCACCCGGTCTGTGACCTTTTGTTATGCAGCCTAAGTGGATAAATACATCTTTGCCGGGGTCCAGCCCTAGCAGGAGTCCATGGGTTCCACACTGGTAAACGGGATGCGGGAGACAGTGTCGGCAATGGATGGAGAATGAAAGACACAGACTCGAGTTCTGGTGCAATCAATCCCACTTTATTCTGGGGAAGGCTGGGTTTATATACATTTTTCTTCAGGCTCTGATGACAGGCTTGTGACTAATAAAATCAAAGAAGTTTCCAAAGCATAGGCAGAAATTGTTTTTACCGAAAGATTATGAGAAAACAGTAACCTTACAGATTATCCTTACTTAATCACAATTATTTTAAGAATATCTAACTATGTCAATGAGCTAATACAATGTTTATTTCCTTAATATCTAAACTCTATATGACCTAAGACTATTCTTATTATTTTTGCGGTAAAGCGATAGACAAATAATGTCATGTGACCATCTCTACTAGGTCCATCTGGTTAATATCTAAATTGCTGAATTAAGGGTTACAGGAGGGCAGCGGTCCCAATGGTTATTGTGCACCAACGTTTATTATAGGGGTGACATATTCTTTGTAGGAAGGAAGGAATGTTGTGAAACCTTATTCTTTTACCTTACCACCACACATAAACACAACCATCATCTGGATTAAACCACCCTGTAGGAGACAGGGGGAGATCTATATCTACCTTCTCTAAGGGCTTGCTTTTAGGGGGGGTACCAGGGCTTGCCATAGATAAAATAAGCTAGTCCATATCTAGTAGCTACTGTGGGAGGTGCTTTGTGCTTAGAACTTGGGGAAACGTTGTTATATATAAATTTCTGTGCCCCAACAGGTTCTGGCTGTGCCAGTAAATGCAGTGTTTGATTTTCAACATAATAAAAACATTCTCCTGTAGTGAGGTTAACATCACAGGGTTTCAACATGTGTTTTTGTCTCCATGATGTTTTTCTGGAAATTTGTAGAATTATTCCCATCACCTCTAGCAAGATCCCCAGACTGAAGTGAGTAATATATTATTAGGAAAACCCCACAGAATAGCATCCAAGCTAGGGAGGCATACATCTGGCATGCAATCCTTTTAGGATGAGTCTCTGCAATCATCCTTGAGTGGAACTCTGTCAAGCACTGCAAGGAGAGCCAGGTGCCCCCGCACATCTTGAACCTGCTCCATCCTGAGCGGCCACTACTTAAGTGGTAGAATGTGCAGGCTTTCTTTTTAGGTCCCTATCCTCGTTTATAAGCAAGTTTATAAAGGAAACTCGTTTATAAACCAGGGCGAATTGGTCACTGGCCCAAGACAGAATCCCAGATCCTTGGGTGCTCAGTCCCGGGTGTTCTTGCTGCCAGTACCCTCTGGGTGGCCACAGCTCAGTCAGCTGGCTTACTGCTGTGTTCAGCTTCATTTTATTATGTAGTGTCAGTCACCACACAGGGAAAGTTAGCCACAGTATAATCGCCCCGGGATTTGAATTCTAAAAACACATAGAGAGTAAGATGGACTTAAATTCAAACTTGCACTTAGCAAATTTAGCAGCCTCATTTAGGAACTTAGCTTTTATGAAGTTCAGTTTCTTACACATAATAGAGGAAGAAAAACCTGCACCATGAACTGTTTATGAGAATTCAGTGGATGACTGAGATCAAACACCCAGAATAGTGCCTGGCGGGTTCAATAAACGTCGGTTGCAGGGACCATCTTACCTTCTTTCCCACACAATCGGCCACCGTCCAGGTAACAGCTTTTACATGATATCTCAGAGGCTTTCTCTCCTTCCCCATAGGGTGGCCCTGAGGGCAGCTGGGGGATCAGCCTTGGAAGGAATAAAGGAAGGAAAAAGAACCAGAGATGGAATTGCCAAAGACCATCCCCTGTGGTGGTGGGCTGCAGGGAACAGAGGCGGGAGCAGGGCTGGAGGGGGGCTTTGTGGGGCTGGGAAACCTCTGTGTGGGATGAACTCGTAAGATCCTCAACTTACACGGAAAAGGAAGAGGAGTAGAAAAAGGACCTTCTCTTCAGTGATTGACCCTGAATGTGATCTGTGATGGGTGCCATATTGGAGGCTGCATGTGATCTGTGATGGATGCCATATTGGAGGCTATTCAATAGGATGAATGCATGGTGCCCTAAACCTTTGATGGGAAGATTTCATGTGATCCAAAGGGTGAGGCAGAAATTAAAAGTCAAGTGCAAGAGTCCCCTCATTCTCATTAGTGTACAAAAATTCAAGTCGTGGGTAAATATAAGATTCCAAGGTTTGATCTAAAACAAACAAAATCTGCTATTTTGAGCTGATTTGCAGTTTCCCAGGGGAGAATGTGACTCTAGAATCAAGTTTTTTTTCTTTGTTGGCTGGAAAGATCTTTTAATATAAATTTTAATCAAAATACTAGACACACGTGTAAATAAAATTGAATAATGCAAAAAATCTTTAACAAAAAGAAAAGGTTTCCCCCCAACCACATTCCTAATCACAGAGGCTGCAGCTTTTGATGCCTCTGTTTCAATTTATCTTCCAGAAAATATACGAATATTCCATGATTTATCAGTCATAACCTTGTCAATAGAGGAGAGAAAAATGTCACTCACCGACTTTTTCATCTCTTCCCTCCGGTGTCCCTGTATTTACTCCACACAGAATAAAACAAGGATGACTCTCTTGGGCACTGTCATGCTGGGGTCCCTGCAGCTCCTCAGTCCCAATGTTTTATATTTACTCTGTAGTTTTTTTCATGATTATGCTTATAATCTTAAATAATGTGTTTAAGGCCCTCCTGTTCTTGCACAGTCTTGGCAGATGCTCTGACTGCTTACCAGGGACCACTTCCTTCCTCTCCTTCTTCTCCATCCTCTCTCCTCTCTCCAGCCTCCCTGGAAGCTGTCAGATCACTTTCACACGATGAGATCGTAAACGCGAGCCTGGTGTTCCACAACCACAAAGAGGCTTCTTCATCTTTTCTTCAGATTCCTTCTAAAACCTGATAATTCACCCAGAAGACATTTATGCCATTCACTGACCCTGTAAAGTTTTCGGTCTGCAGTCTGATAGCATTCCAGGATCACATATCATTCTCGGGGGTGATGTCTGGCAAGAGAAAAGGCTCCTAGCATGCAGACCAAATTGAATTCTCTCTCCTCCTTTGGGACCATTCTATGGGTGGCCCAGAAACACTTCCATTTTATTTTGCTTCATATTTGGATCCTGAGTTTCTTGTTCTGATTTTCTTTCCTGCCCTCCCTTCCTTCCTCTCTCCCTCCCTCCCTCCCTCCCTTCCTTCCTTCCTTCCTTCCTTGCTTCCTTCCTTCCTTCCTTCCTTCCTTCCTTGCTTCCTTCCTTCCTTCCTTCCTTCCTTCCTTCCTTGCTTCCTTCCTTCCTTCCTTCCTTCCTTCCTTCCTTGCTTCCTTCCTTCCTTCCTTCCTTCCTTCCTTCCTTCCTTCCTTCCTTCTTTCCTTCCATCCTTCCTTCCTTCCTTTTGCTTGCTGATAAAATAATGATATGTCTTTGCCACATCCTTGGAATTTTCCAGGATACTCTTCATTCCATCTCTTGGAAGCATCCAGTTTCTTTACTGGAAGCACTTTCTGGAACTTCCCTAAACTTTTCCAGTGGTTCTCAGTCCAGCTGCTGCTGGCTTCCATCAGGGAGCTCTCATGTTTCTCCCCCACCATGCCCAGCACGGAGGGGAGGGCTCAATGGCATCCCTGTTCAGGAGCTTTCATACAGTTCTTAGTTCCTCTTCTTTTCTCCCTGCCAAGCTCTACTCTCCTGGACCTCTAATCCAGAGTCTGCCCTGGGTTACTTGAAGGAGATACACGCCCACACCATTGGGTCTTCTGAAGTGTGCCCTGGGCTGAGGGTTAGTTTCTGTTTTATCCATCAGTTTTATCCGTCTTCAACTCGCTTTCATCTTCTTACCATCTATTGAGCTCCATCAACCATTAATGATGAGCTTTCTCATCCAGGCACCTCCCTGCCATTCCAGTGGACCTTCTTTTGACTTGCATTCCTATGGGTCCTCATGGGCAGTGTTGGTGATGGACAGTTTTTCCTTCTGGTAGGGAGAAAGCAGAAGCCCGTGACGAGTCGTGGTGGATGAGCTTGGCAGGTGGGGAGCTGATGGGGTCCTGCTCAAGCCCTTGATCTTGGACTCTTGTGGCTGAAGCCGTCTTGCCCTCAGATCTCATCTGGCTGATTTTTTAGTCACTTGGATGGTCCAACAGATGAAATAAGGAGCAAAGGTTGGGGGATTCCACCTGCCAGGATAATTATTATCAGTTCTATTTTCTGAGTTAACATTCCACTGACAGTGGGGAACTGGTCATTAATAAAAGTCATGCCTGCCTCCTGGAAGTACAATTAAATATTTGTGTTAATTAAAAGTCACTCAGAAACACCTGACAAAGTGGGCAGCTTTGTTCTTGCATAGCAATGAGTGGAGCTCAGGTCTACAAACTTGCTTGACATTAGCAAATGTATATTTGTATAAAAAAGTCCTTTTAGTAGGGGGAAGAAAGAGGTGAGTAGGTAGGTGGATCAAGGCCACTTTGCTGTGCAGATTCCTGAGAATCAAAGTGGAGATTCATCCACGACGGAGAAACCAAGAGAACCACATCACAGGTGCACACGTTGAGAAGTACTGGCAGCTCCCCTGGTGGCAGGTGTGGTCTCTGAACAGGGGCAGAGGTTAATAAAGGGTCAGCAGAGAGCAGGGAGTTCCAAGCCCCTGGAGTCAATGACTGAGTTCCTCTTCAGTGTGTCCCTGCTTCAGCTGTGCCTGGGGTTCTATGTTGAGCACTGTGACACATTAAGAAATGAGCACTCAGTCTCTAGCCCAGTTCCTGACACAGAGTTCCCCAAACCCTTGTCCTTTCCTGAGTGATGGGGTGACAGGAACAGCCTAGGCTAAGCTCCTAAATCCCTTAGAATTTCCTGGGTGTTAGGAGCATCTTTTGTTCCAATGATACACTCTTGGCTGGATCCTGGGTAGCTTTGGGATGAAGATATGGCCACTGGGAAGACCAAGATATGACTGGCAGTTTGGAAATTTCAGTCCCATCCCTATTATCCAGGGAGGGGGAAGAAGGAGCTCAATTTTAATTTACTTAGTAATTGATTGTGACTATGTGGTGTAGCCTCCATAAAAATCCCTAAACTGTGGTGTTCAGAGAGTTTCTGGACTCATGAACCCCCCTCAAACTGGGAGGTTGGTGCAGCCCAATTTCATGGGCAAGAAGCGCCCATGTCCAGAACCCTTGGACAGTTGCCCAGGTCCACCTCTTCATCTGGCGGCTCATTTGCATTCTTCATAATATTCTTTCTTTTAAAATGACCTGGTAAGTGTAAGTCTAGTGTTTCCACAGGTCCTAAGAACTGTCTCAGCAAATTACTGAAAACAGCAGAGTCTGAGACCCCCCAACATCATCAGGTGGGCTGGAATGTCCCGCGTGGACACCTAGTTCCCACTTGGGGTGGTCCTGTGGACGGGGTCTGCGTTGACTCCATCAGAACGGAACTAAATCACAGGACACTCTGCCACCGTCGACAGGACACTGGAGACGCACTTGGTGTGAAGACCCACAGTCTGAGTCCAAGTGCCACGAGGAGAGAAGCCATGTCTTTTCTTTGCGTATCCGGAGAAGCCCGTGAGGTGTGGGCTCCAGAGTCAAGGTCAGCTTCTGGTTTCACCTCCATCAGCCACCGCCTCTTGGGCCGCTTACGTAAGTTCACCACGGGGCCGTCCCCGACCTCGGAAACGAGGGACAGAGATTAAACGAGGGGAGAGGGGAAATCACTGCCACTGAAACTGGCAACTGATGGTTAGTTTTAGTTCTAGTGGGGGAGGGCGGGGGTTGCCACGGTCTCCATCCTAGACACCAGCCTGACAGTGTTCTCACTGAGAGGGACTGAGAGGAGGGCCTGGGAGGCGACCAGGCCATAAAGCCCCTCCCATGAGTGGGACTAAGGCCCCCATCAGGAGAGCAAGCTGCGCACTGGCTCAGCTACCTGGCTCTGCCACTTCTCCTCCGGGCAAGGTCCTCTCCAGATGCCAGGAGCCTGCACCTTGGCCTTGAGCGTCGTCCCACCCTCGGAACCGTGAGGAAGGGATTCCTGCTCCTCCTGACATGCCCAGCCTGGGTGTGGTGTCCTAAGGCCTCAGGGAGATGAACTCTCCGGAACAGTCTCCCTTCTTCCATCTTTGTCTCCTAGAACCACACTCCTGGCCCACTCTGGCCTGCTCCTCTGGCTGGCAGAAGCCTGGGGCTGGACGGAGCTTGGACTGGACTTGGACCTGAGCCTGCTCTGCCGGCCTCCCCAGGCGCACTATCTCGGGGGGGCGGTCTTCCTTTAGCTGCACCTGCAGAACCCCAGCCCTGCCTGGTTTCCACCGGAGTCTGTCCCTCACGGGTCCAGGAGTGGAACCAGGCAAGAGAGGCAGCTGGGGACAGAAACCTAAGGAGGTGGCCATTCTCAGGGTCCTACCCTGGTCTGGGTTGGTGTCCGCCATCTGGGGTCCCCCTCCTCCTCGGCACACACAGGTGTTTGTCTTTGTGTATAAGATACCCCACTCATGGTCTTCCGGCATCGCACAAAATGACCTAAGAGACCAGGGTGCGGCATTTCCAGAGTCCCTTCTGCTTATTTGGCTCCTTGAAACAATTTAAAGGCAAATTCAAGGTTCAGCATGGACACACAGATTACCTGGGGCCGGGTATTTAACTCTTCCTTGCCTCAGTTGACTCACCTGTCAAGCAGGACAGCAGACTCATGGGGCTGCGATGAGGGTGCAGAAATCAGTGCACGCACAGCCCCGAGGGCAATGTCACCTGCCGGCCTGGGACCCAGCCTCCCTCGTAAGAGCTAGACGTGCAGCTCTGCCCCTGGGGGTTAGTAGTCACATCCCTGTAAAATCACAGACCATCGCTGTTCCAGAGAAGCAAAGGCGCTGCGTGCTTTGTCCTTACGCTGTGTGACAGGTGGCTTGTGTCCTCCTCAAGTACTTAAGTGCTCCAAGCTCCTGCGGGAGCAGGAGGGAGGGGGAGGGGAGGGGAGGGGCAGGGGTTGAGTCCTCAGAGGAGAAGCTCTGGCTTGGAGAGCTGCATTTTCCAGAACTGCAAACAGTGAGGACCTATCCAAGTCACCAGTGCTTGTCCATGTACTTGATTTTGGTGGCCAGTCTGATTTTGCAGGTCACTGTCTGGAAAATGGATCCACTGGAGGCCGCTGGAGGGAAGGTGGGGGCACTTCCCAGCCTTGCCAGTCAATGAATGCGCTTTCGCAGACCCCTGTCCTCCAGGATGAGCTCCTCCTCTCGCTTTCCCACAGGGGCCCGGCAAGGTCTGCAGCCCACGGGAGAGTCAGATGTTGGCACGTGTGTGTGTGTGTGTGTGTGTGTGTGTGTGAGAGAGAGAGAGAGAGGGAGGGAGAGAGGGAGAGAGGGGACGGGGGAGAGGGAGAGGGAGACAGAGAAAGAGGGAGGGGGAGGAGGGAGGAGGGAGGGGGGAGGAGGGAGGGGGAGGGGTTGAGTCATTAAAGAAGTGTTTCAGCTAAACACAGGAACTGATTATGTGTGCTATTTTTATTCTTCAAATGTCTGCCTTCCTCTCCCCCCTTGAGGTTCCTACTGAAATCTGACAATCAGGGTTGAACTTGACTGTCAGCTTCCATTAGGCAAATCAAGCAGGAAAAAAGAGAGCGTGAGTCTGGCCTTGGCAGGGAGCTGATTCAGCAGCGGTGATCTGCGTGGGCCGGAGGGGGCAGCGACCAGAGGGCTTCATTAGTCAGGCAAGGTGCAGCGTCTGCCCCCGGCACCCCCTTTCCCTCCGTCCACTAACCCCTGAGAGGAGCCTCTCCGCCTGTCGCTCCTGCCCCTGATTCCGGGGGTGCAGCTGGAACACCTCGTCCTGTGCCCAGGGCTGTCCTCGGGCTCAGGCTCACCCGGTCAAGGACACCCCTCTGAGGTGGGCTGATCCTCTGCGTTGACTGTTTCCTTCCCTCCATGTCTTGCTTCACCCCCTAGGAGCAAAACCTTGACCTCCTCTGGGGAAATAAGTGACCCGTGGATCCAGAGCTGTAGATGACCCGTCCCCTCCCCAGCCCAGTCTCCGTTGTGCCTCCATTAGGAGGCAGGAAGCCAGCCATTCAGAAGCAAGGCCACCATGTCAAGGGTGCGTGAAGCCTCCTGGCTGCTTGTACGGCAGATTCGGAGACAGGGCCTCTCTTCCCCCCATGGCTGTAGGTTCTGGAAGGAGGTGTTCACAATACAGAGGAGAGAGGAGCAGGAGGCAGTTCTGATCCAGAAAAATTAACTGGGACGAGTGGACCACAGACAGCCGCGTAGGGACGGGAGATGAGGCCTGTGATGAGGCTGAGAGCTTGGGAGCCCGGGAACTGGGGGAGGGCCCACTTCCAAAAAGAGAACCATTGGCACTTCTCAGGCCCCAGCCCTCCCTGGACAACCACCTTCTCAGAGGGCCTGGCCCTCCACCTCAGGACCCCCGGGCTCTCCAGCTCCCACGGGCCCTGCTGAGCTCTGCCCAGCTCCCAGCCTCACCCACTCCCACCTCTTCAACTGCTCAGGGTCACAGCTGGACACGGACGTGGTGCCCCTTCCCTCTTCCCAGCCCTGCCAGAGGGAGCTGCCACGGGGAAGGCGGTGGATGCCGCTTGAGCGTGCATCCTGCAGCTACTCGGTGTCCATGAGCCCTCCGGGCAGGGAATGGCGCTCTCCGCAGCGGCGTGGCGCTCAGCTCCAGCTGTGCCCGGCTCTGCAGGCTCAGCTTGGGTGGCACCCTGAGTTTCTCCAGCATCTCACAGTCAGTCTCTTTAGAATTGGATGGATTCCCTGATGGGGAGGGTCCAAGACGAGAAACCTGATGGCACCTGGGCAGTGTTGCTCTCTGCTGGAGACCCGCCCTCAAGTCTGGGCGCCCAGCACCTTCAGTACGTTTTCCATGGTGGGGGTTGGGCTAGGTTCTTGGTTACCATACTTGGTTTGGGAATGTCAGTCTTGGACCATTGTGGTCTGCGATCACGCTCCACCTCCAAAGCTTAGGGAACCTCCAGGCAAATGGTACCTCTGGTAGATGGCCTGCCAGGCCTACCGGTTACCACAATATGCCCCACGTGGAGCTCTGCATTAATGGAATCTAGCTGCTAACTGAGCTGGGAGGGGACTGGGAGTCACTGGGGATAGAGTTTGCAGCTAGACCCTGTCACTTTTTAAAAAATTTTTTAAAAAATTTTTTACAGACCACATTTGATTCATTGGGGGTTCATCTTATCATTTCTATGGTTGTGCACAAGTAGAGTCACACCATTCATGTGATCATACCTGTCCCTGGAGTCCTGATGTCTGTCTCATTCCACCATTTTCCACCCTCTCACTTTCTGTATGCTTTCTGGACACACACACACACACACACACACACACACACACACCATGGCCATAGGTTTCCTGGTGGCAAGTTTCAACATTTCAAAAGCAGCGATCATTTTTTCAGTTCCTCCTCATCAATCCCAAGCTACCTATCCTGGTTTCTGCTAGGTTACGTCGTGTGTCAGTGTGTGCGGGTACGAGGGAGGCAGCTGAGGCTACCTGGGTCCTTCTGTTCCCTTCCCTCCTCCACAGGCAACTGCTCATTCTCGCTGAGCTCAATCCCTTTCCCCAAACAGCTGGAGACACAGGCCTGCCTCTTCAGGTCTTTGCGTAGGTTCTTGAACATTAAATGAGATAAGTGCTGGGGTTCAGCCCTAGCGGCGGTTGGGGGTCCTAGGTGGATGGGAGGCGGATAGAGACACCAAGTGTTCTGAGGCTGAATCCAAAAAGTGCCAAGTCCGAACAAAGTTGGTGTATCGATGTCCTTGTTGTTTGGTGTTTTATTTGTCAAGGCTTTCGAGAGAAACAACCAGGGGGTGCATGTGGGCAGGAAGAGGCCCGGGCTTGGGCAGCTTAGGAGGCTGCCCTGCCTGCAGGCTGGACCCCTGGGAAAGTCCAGAGCATCATTTGAAAATCTAAGAGCCTGCAGCACCCAAGGCAGGTGGAGACGGAAGACGATGACTCCGTTCAAGTGCACAGCAGTTGACTCAACCTTCCTCTGCACTTCTGTGTCCGGTCCACATGGATTGGACAAACCTCGCCCCCTGAGCTTGGGGAAGGCCATGTCGACTTTACCAAGGCCACTGATCCAGACACTAATCTCTGGAAACACCCTCATAGGTAGACCCAGAAATAACACTTAAGCATCTATCTGGAAACTCCCATAGTCCAGTCAATTGGACAGATAGAACTGACAGTCCTTACGGAGAACACTATTTCAGGGACACCGGACGGGGGCTTCTAAAGGATTCTGACTTGCAGTGACCACAGCAACAAATTATGCAGAGTCTTAAGACAGAATTCCAAATGCACCAGTGAGCTGCTGGCCTCTGTCTGTGAAATCGGAATGAGAGAACCATCTCAGCAAGCGCTCTTGAGGGACTTGAAGAGAGAAGTAGGTGAACGTGCCTGATCCGGGCCAGCTCAGGAGCACGGCTCAGCTGGAGGGGCTTCTGTGCTCCCATGCTGTCTGTGTTCCCGAAGAATCACGGAGCGTAGGGACTCAGCAGACCAGCCAGCTCTGTTTGGTCTTTCATCCCAAATAGAAATTGTGTTTGACACAGGGATGTCCTTACCACGCGTGGCTTCTTGGAGGTAAATCTGCCCCTGTGGGTGAAGAGAGCAGACCACAGGCTGTTGCCGGGAGGAGGAGGCCCAGCAGCACCGAGGGCACAGGTTCGCGGGTGGAAATGGGTCACTCGGCAGCCGGGGCATGCGCACAGAGGGGCTTTTCCATTTACTCTCCCTGCAGGAACCTGGAGTTTGGCTGCTCTGGGCACATGTGGCAAGAGAGACGGAGGAGCTGGTGCTTCAGAAGAAGGACCAAAGGTGCAACCTCCCTGGTCCTACAGCATGGAAAGCCCTGGACAGGCACTGCTCTGGAAGAGGCAGGGGCCGGGGGCTGGCGCCCCGGGCCTCACAGTGGCCATCCCAGGACCTGCCCAGGCAGCCTGAGCTGGTGTGGACTCCTGCTGCCCCATTCCTCCCAGGCTCAGTTCCATCCAGGCCCCACCTACAGGACTGTGCTGCCCACTTAGGGTGGGTGTCCGCCTCAGCTTGCTGTGACAGGTTATTATCCCTAGAAGCCCCCAGCCTGACAGACCCTTAGGTTTCTTAATCCACTCAAGTTGACAATTCAGATTAATCATCACACTCTTGCTTTGGGGGCTCTGGAAGCAACACATCATGGCCTAAGACTATAGAGGAGCAAAACTGCTCAGCTTATGGCTAGGGTGGGGGTGGGGGAGAAAGAGAGAAAGACAGACACTGAGGTCCTCCAATCCCCTCCAATGACCTAAAACCACCCGCTAAGCCCCACCTGTTCAAGGTCCCACTGCCTTCCTGTGGCACCAAGCAGGGACATGCCCTTGGACACATGGGCCTTTGAGAGACAATTAACGTCCACGTGACAGCAACTGTACTTTCCCCCCTTTACCAATAAAATGTTCTTTCTAAAACAGCTCTTCTAGAACTGACCTGTGCACACAAACGGTCTGGGAATCTAGATGAAATGCAGATTCTGGGTTAGCAGGTCTGAGGGCTGTGTTCCCCCAAGAGCAGAATAATGGATTTTATAGTTGTCCCAGGAAAGAGAAGCATTATTTGGGGGAATTTGTTCTCAAATTCCAAGTGAGCACAATGGAACACCTGGTTATATTGAAAGCAGCTGTTTAGTAAGTAAATTTTTTTTTGAAGAGATGGAAATCCAGTATTTCTTTGGAATAAGTTGTTGCTCCATCTATAAATTGGTGTAGAAATCGGCAGCTGTGTCAACCCTGGTGGGTCCTCCTGTTTGGCTCCTCTGGTTTCCTCCACAGCTAGGCTGGGCCCTCTCTGTGCATCTGAACTCTCTCTGCTTCCTTCTTCCCCTCTAAACACTTGTCAAGCGCTACCTCCAAGTTGAGGGCCTTCTCCTTGGCCCGTGCTTGGCCCATGCTGATCAAAACCTGACCACGTCCTCCAGGATCTGCTTCCATTCCACCGTCCCTCAGCCCATCCTTGTAGACTGCTTTATTTTCAACGTGTCCATCACTTTAATTAAACACCACACATCTTTGCTCTTATGTTAAATAATTCATGGATTCACTGAGCACATATGAAGACACCACCATGTTCCAGATTATTTTGCCTGGTTTGAGGGAAACATAAAAAGTCTCTGTCCTCACGATCCCTCGCACATTTGTGTTTTTGCACGTCAATCTTCTTTCACAGTGAAGTGATAGGATTCCAATGAACAGGAATACCTTCTTCTACTGTGTTTTCAGAGCATCCACGTGATCACGCATGCATTATAGTAACGGCTGATGTTTATGGAGCACCTACTGAGTACCAGCTCCATCCTGGGTGCTTTTCTCTATTGGCCTATGTTTTCATAGACTTTCAACCTGACAATCATGTAATCGTCCCCATTTTATAACTGGGAGTCTGAGTAGAGACTGTTAAGTAGTTTATCCAATCTTGCACGGCGATTAGGTGACATAACCAGGATTTGAAATCCAGCAGCCTGACAAAGAGCAATCGGCAGCCCCCATCCCATCCTTGGCTACCCCTTGGCAGATAATCTCTTCCGCACAAAGTGGGCATGAACATACTTGGTGGTTGTGCAGTTTGCAGTTTCACAGAGGAAACGATCATCGGAAAATTCCGCTGTGACTGGTTCCTATAAAATCCTGCAAATGAGCCCGCCCACTGTGATCCGAAGTCCTCCTGAGCGATACACACGCGACCCGTCATCTCACAGGCAGCCTAGGCTCCACCGCACCTTATCCCCCAGAATATCCCATGATGCTCCTTGGTAGTTCCGGCGCAGTTCTGAGGCCTTTCCACTCCTCTGCTTGAGTGGGTGGCGACATATGCATTTATTTATCGATTCACACAAGCCCAGTTTATTTACGCTGCACCGACTGCCCTGTGGCCTCTGGGGATGTGTGTGATTCTCAGGGGCAATGTTCAAACTAAATCAAACTGAAAAATTTACCTTTAAGTAACAACTACAGATCTAATAACCAAGGAGGGCACACAGAACAGGGATGCTGTGAATCCATCATCTTAGGCATCCTCCGTCCTGAAACGATCTTCGCAGAAGCCTCTGAAATGTTAAGTTCCTGCCAGACAAGCTCACGTGACTTCCAACAACTGCAGAGATGGATTTTCCACGGTTTTTCCATGAGCCACATTGCGTGCTAGAGATACCCTAGGGAAAGGGTGAGCCTGCTAAATCAGATAGCAGGAATGCAGAATCTTGGGGACACAGTGACATTTAGCTTGCTGTGGAGTGACCAAGCTGGGGAGTGGGGAGGGTCTAATCTGAGTGTGTGGACAGGAATTTGGGTGGAATTACCAGGGCCTTTTGCTTAGAAGTGCCTGTCTGTGGTGTGGGACCGTCTCTCCAGGTTTATGTGGGAAACAACCCCAACAATAGTTGTGCTACATCAAAAACAACATCCAGGAATGTGCTGGCAAGAACCAGGCAAGATTGCTAGGCACTGTGCTAAACAGTGAAACTTAGGTTGAGCTTTTAACCTAGCAGGTCAGGAGGAAAACCCAGGAACCAGGGTGCTGTGATCTGAATGTCTGCATCTCCCCCAATTTTACACATGGATGTCTTACTTCTCAAGGTGACAGGGACGTTTGCAGGACTAAAGCCAGGCAGTGAAGGCTGGTCCAAGCCCAGAAACCAGCTTCCCAGAGAGCCTGTCAGTTTCCTGGTTCGTTGTTCCAGAACTGAGCCTGCGGTGGGACGGGCAAGACCACAGCCCCTGGGAGAAGCAGCCAGAACCGGCGAAAGCAAGCCAGTGTGCTGACGCCGGGCAGATCCAGTCTCATGCTCTCAGGGAAATTACCAGGATCTCTTGGAAAATTCTAGGTGGTAGTCAGTTCCTGAAACAACAAGTAGAGGAATGTAATTCCCTGGAAGTGAGATGCTTCCTCATATGGAATTACTGGGATTCATCCAACCTCAGATTTGAGCTGGGCCGAGGGACCGAGGACTGTTCTTCCTCCTCCCTAAAGCTTTCCCTGTGAAGCAGAAGTCCTTCCCTCTTAGTGCTGAGCAGACAGTCAGGGTCAGAACCCAGCTCCACAGCCATCTCCAACGTCACCCCTGAACTTGCCTTCTCCCCAGTGCCTGACGCCAAGCTGTTCAAGTGTTTGTGCCAAAGGAGGCACTCACCAGCAGATGGTAAATTCCAGTGTCTCCACATCCTAACCAACAGGCGGCGTTGCCAGATTTTCTACCAGATTCTAACCTTGGCAGTAGGTATGGTGTGCTTCTAAGATACATTTCCCTGTCCTCCAGCGACGTGGAACAGCTTTCCATCTCATGACGGGCCACCCCAATATCCTCTTTGGTGACTGACCCTCTCAAGAATCTTGCAGTAGCATGTGTTCAGATGCCAGGTGACTAACAGAGGTGAATTTTCTTTCTGGACTCTCATGGGTCTATTTTAAGTCTAATCTAGTGCCCACACCAGTTTTCTTAGCACAGTTTTCTGATAATTTTTGCACAAGGCAGTCATATCACTTGATTTTCTTCTGTTTCAGGATTGACTCGGCCCTTTGAATTTCTATCTAAATTAAAAATTCACCCTTTAAAACACTTTTTTGGTTTCCTGAAATAGTCACCCTTGCCATAATATCTTTGATGTATCATACTATCGTTCATACCCTGTGGCAATATCTACATCCCTTGGAGATCTGTTTCTTTCTTCTTACTTTGCCACATATCAGTGGGTCATTCAATATCTGTCTGAAGAAATCTCCAGGATGAGGATTTCCTTTAGTGAGCCCTTCCTAAGAACAAATTCTCTCAGTTTTTGTTTGTCTGAAAATGTCTTTTATTTTCAAAATGGGATATCACTAGGGTATTTCATTCTAGGTTAGAAATAAATTTCTTTTGGAACTTTAAAGGGAACATTCCATTGTCTCCCAGCATCAATAATTTCTGTTGGAAAAAAAACAGGTCTCAGGCTGTCATTTTTTTCTTTTTAAAATATACCTTTGAAGTTAATGTATCTTGTTTCTCTGACTGCTTTTGAAAGATTTCTATAGTTTTTGGAGGTATTGTTATGGTGTGCCCACATGGTACTTGATAAAGAAAAGAGGGTTATTAGGCTGACAGACCTGGACGTTCTAGAGTTTGGCACTGGCATCTGTTTGACTGTGGTGGAGACGGATGGTGGATGGCATCCCAACAGTTGGAGCAGGTGTGAGATTGGCAAGATTGTGCGTGTGGAAGATGAAATCGGGAGAGGACCCAGGACCCTTACAAGACACCTTCTTATGGAAACTGATCCACTCCATAAAATGTGTATTAATCTCTTCTGAGGTTGCTGTCCCCGTGGCCTAATTATCTTCCACTGAAGTCACCTCTTACAGGTTCCACCCCTTGGCCCTGGGGACCCAGATTCTGGCCCATGAACCTCCCATGTATCACACAGACTTCTTTCTATAATTTTCAGCGTATTCCTTTGTGCCTCAGTCTGTATGTATTTTTACAGAGCTATCTTCCAATGTACTAAGTTTCTCCTCTGCTATGTCTAATCTCATCAATTGAGGTTTAAGGTATGTTAGCTGTTGGGATTACTTTTAGATCTAGGATTTTTATTTGGTTGTTTTTATGGATTTCAATTCTTGATTTGTCATTTCCTATCTTCAACATCATCATCACAGCTAGTTTTAAATTATTTCCTTAATATTTATATTGCATGTAGGTCTGTTACTTTCTTCTATGTTACATTTTCTCCTTGGCATTAGGTCCCTTGCTCCTGTCTCCTGGCATGCATGACAATCTTTTTCATTGAATGCCAGATATTTGGTGTGAAAATTGTAAGGTTCTGGGTGAAGCTACTTTCTTCCACTTAAAATGATTCTGGCTATTGGGTATAAATTTCCTCATCCACTTTGAGGTTACATGTACAGCTCTGACTAGGCCTGTCCATTTTTGGTATATACGCCCCCATTCCTGGAACATAACTCTCTAGGGCTGTCAAACACATCCACAAGTCATTAACCAACTTCTTGGCTCTTCCTAAAGTCCAATTTTGTTTTTCTAGCACCATGAGAATCCTAAAAACTCTACTTACATATACATTTGTCTCTGAGTTTCCATTTCCCTTCTCTCTCTCTCTCTCTCTCTCTTTTGGCTTTGGCTTCAACAAATTTTGTGGAGATTGAAAGAATTCTCAGGAAATCAGAGAAAGAAGTAGAAACACTTTAAAAAACATTGTTTTAAAGTGTTCCCAGATGGTGTGGTTGACCACGTCAAATACTTTGGAGAGCTAAATGGGAGAGGGCTGGAAAGAATCCACTGGATCTAAGACTTAGAGTGTACTGGCAGAGAAACTGTGTATTTTGCTTTGCCATAGAGAGTCCTGAGCAATATCAGCTGTCCTAGTATGTTTACAACTTCACTTTTTCAAAGTGTCTTGTCTTCAACAATAAATTATATGGCATGTGTTCCAGTTATTCATTGCTGCCAAACAACTGGCCTTAAAATAGTAGGGTGAAACAGACACCATTTTATTATACTCAAAGATTCTGTGTTGTGGGTGTTTAGACAAGGGCCAGCAGGGATGGCTTGTCTGCACCATGATGTACAGAGCACCTTTTAGGAAAATCGGTATCTGGAAGGGCTGGGGCTGACACCACCCAAGTGTGGGCTTCGCTGAGACTATGAACCCAGGACTTACATGCGGCCCCTCCGTGGCCGAGGTTTCTCACAGCATGGTAGTCTCAGGGCAATCAGGATATTTACAGGGGGATGTTTTAGTCAGCTTTTATGTTGCCATAACCAAAATAACCAAAAAGAATAATGAAAAGAGGTAACGTTTGTTTTGGCTCACGGTTTCAGATGTTCCGTCCATGGTCAGTCAACTCCATAGCTCTGGGCCTGAGTGAGACGACAACATGGCGGAAGGACATGGAGGGGGAAAGCCGCTCAGGCCTTGGCAACCAGGAAGTGAAGAGAGAACTCTGCTCACCAGGAACAAAACATAAACCCGAAGGCACATCCCCCGTGACCCAGTTCCTCCAGCCACACCCTACCTACCTACAGTTACCACTCAGTGAATCCATATCAGTGGATTAAAGCACTGATAGGTTAAGGCTCTCCTAACCAATCACTTCACCTCTGAGTTGTCTTGCACCTGCCTCACACATGAGCTTTTGGGGGGCACTTCTTTTCTAAACTGTAAGAGCGGCCCCAGGCTTCAGGAGAGAGTATTTTGCTACACAAGGAGAGAGCTTCCTGGCCTATCTTAACATAACCGTGGAAGTCACATGGTACCACCATGGCTTCCACTTTGACCCACGGCAGGGATTGGTGAATGTTCTCTTAAGAGCAGGCAGAAAAGATCCAATGAGAGAAGAGAGAAAAATCCAGGCTATTAGGTAGGTTCTGACATAACCCATCAAGACGTAAGCACTTAAGAGCATAATGGAAACCATTCTTAGCTCACATCATGAGAAACCAGGTTACTGGCCAGATTTCATCCCAAAGATTCAAGGAGAGGTGACTGACCTGGTGCCACTTCTTGGTGGCCTAAGGATTTCCAGCCATGTATTAAAGCCACCACAACAGTCCTCTTCAGTAGAAATTTTTCTAGGTGCAGTTTTCATAGGAAAAGGTCAATAAAGGAGGAGGGGAAAGGCTGAGAGGATGGGGACTTGTCTTTGGGAAGGTGGGCATTGTCTCAGTTTTAGGAGAACTTCCAGCTTTTCCAAACAACAAATTCTACAGCAGGATTTATATAATAATTTCTTTTCTTTTCCTTTTTTAATTTGATTTTTAAACATTTTAATTGACAAAGGATTGATGAAACTTTATTGGGGGGGGGTACCAAGGATTGGACTCAGGGGCACTTGACCACTGAACCACATCCCCAGCCCTATTTTGTGTTTTATTTAGAGACAGGGTCTCACTGGGTTCCTTAGCACCTTGCTTTTGCTGAGGCTGGCTTTGAACTCATGATCCTCCTGCCTCAGCCTCTGGGGCTGCTGGGATTACAGGCATGTGCTACTGTCCTGGCTTGATGGAACATTTTGAGGTGTTTTTGTCTATATTTTTTTAAACATACAGCTTTTGTTGTATCTGTAAATCTAGAGGTAATAGGGCTAGGGCTGCAGCTCAGTGGTAGGGTGCTTACCTAGCATGTGGGAGGCACTGGGTTTGATTCTAAATAAAATAAAGGTCCAACAACTAATATATATATGATACATATATATATCATATATATATATATAACCTAAAGGTTATAATATTGCCTGTTTTTCAAAGGCTGACCACTGGACTCGGGTCTGGGGTCCACATTAGGGAGACATTAGACTCCCCTCCTGGAAGGAAAGCGTTTCCTCGCAGTGCTGATTGGGCTCCCTGGGAAGCGGCTCTGAGAGAGGCATTAAGAGGTTTATTAGGAAGCACTCTTGGGATCAACACCGGAGGAAAGGATGGAAAAGGATCCACACTGAGTCGCTGAACTGTGAACTCATGACAGGAGCTTCGACAGAGCCTCTGGGCAACCGTCAAGGTGACCCCCCCAAGGTGACCTCTACTTAGGGTAGAGGCCCGGCCTTCACGCCCATCAGTCATTAGCTGCAGGCCATTTCAGGAAGGGCATGTGGCCTGGGGTGAGGTGGCTCTCTGCTGATTAGGCAATCAACTAAAGGCTGTAGTTTGATCTTGAATGTCTTGAAAGAATCACATGCTAAAGGTCCTCAGGTGGGGCTCTTGGGAGGGAGCAGAGCCTGTAGGAGGCAGGATGTTCTGGAAGGTCCTCAGGTGCTCTGAGAGGGTATTGCAGGACTGGCCCTTCGGCTTTCTCCTTTGCTCTTGGCCGTGAGGTGAGCCATTTTCTCCACGTAGGCTCCCACCATTGCCATCTCCACCAGAAGCCGAAAAGCAATGGGTCCACCTCACCATGGACTGGAACCTGCAGGACTGGAACCTCTTTTCTCTTTATAAGCTCTGTGTGTCAGGTATTTTGTTATAGGGACTGAAAGCTGACTGATAAACTGTCTGTTGGCAGCACTGCCAGCAGCAGGGGTGATAAGTCCTTTATTTCTGGTTCCCAATATCCTCTCAGGTCAAGAGCTCAGAGACCTGGAAAAGAGGAGGGTCCCCTTCCTCCCTGGAGTCCCAAAGGAGAGTGTTGTATTTGGTTAGAAACACTGATTACTCAGGAAGGGCCCAGAGAAATGTGCATGGGATCCCTGATTATCTTTCCAGCCCTGTTGAAATGGAAGCACATTCTCTCCCGAGCAGTGACTGAAGTGTCCACGGAGACCCAGAAGACAGTTTGATACTGCCACTCTGGGCTGTACGGGCAGAGCGTGCACACACAGACCCGGGATGACCCCCTAAGCCCACTCACTCATGGTATAATTGAGGACACATGGGCTCAGAGAAACTGGGAGACTTTCCCGGTACCACATGCAGCTAATCCCTGGTAGGAGGAGCAGACCCGGAATTCTTCACTGACGCGGGGCCCTCTGCAACAGGGTGTCCCTCTCCATGTTCCCGGCCCCCATTTCAGCCCTGCAACCCAGACACCTAGGTGTTCAATGCTCCTGGCCACTGAGACCTCCACAGGTCTGATGAGTCCCATGTCCCCGGTGAATACGGACCAATTAAAGCATCATGCTGAAGTAATTTATGGGCTGCGTCGAGGCAGAAATGAGAGGTTCCATTGGCATGGAGCCTGCTGGTCAGCATGCTGTCTCGTGGCCCCGAGAGCTGCTCAGGATGGCGCTGGGAACTCCAGGTCAGGTGGAGATGGACAGACATGCAGCCCAGGGATGTGGTTGTCTGCTGCCAGCTAGAACACATCACCAGCCCCAGCCGCCTCGGCCGCCCCTCCCTGCGCCCCAGCTCGGCAACACTGACAGATCTAAATATGAAGAAGAAAAATGTCTCCGGCAGGCTGTTATTTTGCTGCCTGGATTGTGTCAGGGAAGTGTAAATATAATCACATTTTATCCGCCAATCTGAAATGGATTTCAGAGGAAGGGATCACAATGTTAGGAGAAATCTTTTCCGTCGTAGCAGGCCTTGATTGAAAATAACTCCCTTGTTACCATCAGTAACGTGTTCGCGGGAGGAAAAAGCAGGGAGGTTCGTGACAGAATTACGAGGCAATCCAATCAAACCCCAGCCCCGCTCCTCCGGTTAGGGGAGAGACGGGCAAGTCCCAGATCTGCCTCGCGGGGAGGCGGGTGTTCCTGAAGAAACTCATCTCTGACCTCCGCACCACCGGAGGCTAGGCTGAGAGCCAGCCTGGGAACAATGGTCTTTGCTGATTCAACCCTTCCACGTGTGGCTCAGCCACCTCTGTGACCCTTCAGGGGAGCTCCAACCTCACAGCCGTACGAAGCAGCCCTCACCTCCCTGGGCCCTAAACACACAGCATCCATCATCCTGATGTTAAAATCCATCTTTCTTTCTGTTGAGTGAACACAGACACGATTGCCAATCAACCTTCTTTGAACATTTCATAGTCAGGATGCGTTGAGATAATCCTACCCCAGAGACACCCGGTGTTTGATTAGAGGTCAGCTGGGTGTGTGTGTTAGTCAGCTTTGTCACTGTAACAAAATACCTGAGGTAATCAGCTTATTAAGGGGGAAGTTTTGTTTGGCTCATAGTTTCTGTCCATAGAGACTTGGTCCTATTGCCTTGGACCTGTGGCAGCCCAGTCCATCATGGCAGGAGTGCATAACAGAGGAGCCCTGCTCACCTCTTGGTCGCTGGGTAGCAGCGAGACAAGTGGAGGCTGGGGTCACAAGATGCCCTTCAAGGACACAGCTCCAAGGACTCTACCTCCTTCAACTAGGCCCCGCCTCTTAAAGGTTCCACCACCTCTCAATAGCTCCATGGTCTGGGACAGAGCCTTCAACACGTGGGTCTCTGAGGAACATTCCAGATCCAAGCTACAATAGCATACGTAGCAAAGACTTTTTAAATGTTCATTCAACTTTTTAAAACGTTGAGCGTCAGTCAGGAGCACAGCCCCAGGCCTTCCTGCTGGAGCTCCCAGCTGCAGGAATGGACCCCCAGCAAATAAGTATCCTGTAAGGCGGGTGAGATGCAGAGGGCCACGCAGGCTGTCCTTCCGGCGGCCAGCTCCTCACCCTCTGCTCTGTCGCAGCACATGGGATGTTGCAGGAATTCAGAGCAGAGGAGGGCAGCCCAGATCACCTCGGGAGCCTGCCAGTAATGTGACTTGACATTTTAAGCCTGTCTCCTATTCCTTTTGCTCTTTTCACCAAGAAATATCCACATGACACCTCCTCCAAACCGTCAAGGCAGAAATGGAGCCTCCTGCCCGGCACTCAAAGAGAAGCAAGGCCAGAAATAGTCGCCGCACGGCTCCATTCCGGGATGAAATTACTTATCTAAATTTAGAACTAGGCCAGGCTTTGAGGTCGCCCTTCGTGCGAGGTCTAACGCATGAAAAGGCCTTGTGTTGGGCGATTTTTCAGGCTGGCTCGGAAGGGGGAATTTAACCCAATTTGATCTCCAGTGAATGCATCCAGGCTGATTCGCAGCCGCTGGGGGAACACGCCGCCGGCCCCGCGGTTTCCAGGCACTTTGAGAAAGATTCCTTTTGATGTCAGTGGGAGCTCTATTTCCAGAAAGAAGCGACAACACAGGAACCTGTGCGGGGAAATGGAGAGCCAGGGTCTGTGTTAGGAAACGTCTCCCCTGGTTTGTCAGCCGATGATTCCTGCTGTGCCCAGGGCGGCTGCTGGGACAATACTGGGTGGCAGGAGGGGGGTTGGAGGGCGGCGTTTGCTCCTGATGAGAGAACGACAGTCAGGATTTTCAGTTTTAAGGCTACCTATTTTAAGGCAAAATCCCTCCCAGCAGGGAACAATTAGTAAAGTCATCACTTGAGGTCATGCTGATATTTTTTTAATCATCACAGCTACTACTATAATGATTTTTTTTTTTTTTTTTTAAACTGGGGATAGAACCCAGGGCACTCTACTATTGAACTACATCCTCAGCCCTTTCTATGTTTTGAATTTTGGGATAGGGTTGAGCTAAGTCGTCCAGGCTGGCCTCGAACTTGTGAGCCTCCTGCCTCAGCTGCCCAGGTCACTGGATTTATCGACATGCCCAGCAACTCTAATGAAAATAAAGAACAATTTCCTAAAGGCTGCAAGGTTGTTACTGTTCGTCAGTAAAAGAAAACAAAGTTGAATTTCAAATACCTTGCACCCTGAGCTATATTCTAGTTAGCACAGAGCCATGTCCCCAAAAAACCCCAGTAAGCCCACCCTAGGTAAGACTTAAATGGATAAATGATCACCATTCACAATATTCTAATAAGTATTGGGGGGGAGTTTCTCTGCTGTAACAAAGCATATCAATTAGCTATTGCTGAATGGCCAATTAGCCCCAAAACTGTGAATGAAAACTGCTGTTTACAGGTTACCTGGGTGGGCAACAGGTCCTGAGCTCAGCTGGGTGCCAAGGTTGTGTGTCTGTGGTCGCTAGACCTTTGATGGCATTACTCACATAAATGGCGCTTAGGTAGCTCTCTGCTAGGGGCACAGAGTAACTGAGCCACACATTCTCATCATCCAGAAAGCTATTGACCCAGACGGTCCCTAAGGCGGAGGTTGTAGGACGCCCAAGGAGCAGGAGAGGAAGCTGTTCATGCTCCCGAGACTCAGGGTTGAAGGTGAATAGGGTCATGTCCACCACATTCTAACTTGAAAGGTCTCCCCAGGTCAAAGGTCTCCCCAGGTCAAAGGGCAAACAGACTCAGCTCCCTGATGCAGCGGGGCTTACACCGAGATTAGTGTGGCGATGTAGCGAACCAACATGGCCGGGCTTCTATTTTGATACCATGTGGGCTGACACTGGCTACTGAGCAGAGATCAACTCAAACCTGAGCTTGTTCCCAGAGCTTACCTGGCCCAGCAGAGAAGAGCGACTGAACACCTGAGGGAATGGCACAGCTGGAAAGTGAGAAAACACGTGTGTTTCAACCGTGGCCGAGAACCAGGCACTTAGAGAAAATGCCACAGATCAGAACCGATTCGCTGGCTCATGTTGAGTGACGGAGGACCACTGGTCCTGCTCGGACCCCCACCTCCAGTCAGGGTCCTCACTCTCCCCTGCGGCCTGCCTCCACATTGCAAAGGGCATTCAAGACTTCGCCATCTAGAAATACCTCAGGCCTACTCCTCGCCTGCCTGGGTCCTCCCCTTGGAGGACAGATCTGAAGCTCTTTCCTCTCTGGTGATGATGATAAGGATGCAGTCCTCCTCCCTGGGGCCATATTGATTCACCTTCCCTGGAGGCCTTCATGGGATGACCCTGTTGGAGACTAAGCACTAACCCTGCCCGGGACAAGAGCGACTTGTGTAGAAAAGGGACCGTTTCCTCCTCATAAGTGTTATCAGAGGAGTGCCTGGCCACCGTCCCCGCTGGAGAAGAGCTGATGACCTCATAGAAGAAGGTGGTCAGGGCAGTTGGTAAAATCGGCTCTCCGGGCCGCCGGCTCCCTCCTCCTGCGTTCGCGTTGCCCTCTGTCCTTCTCCGTCAACCTTGCCGGCCTCTGCGCTCCCCGGGGTGTGTCTGCTCGCTGAGTTCTCAGCTCTCAGCAAGAATAACACACCGTGCCTGAACGGATTGAGCTAACCGCACTACCTTCTCAGAGCCGTGCAGTGTTTGCGCAGTAACCTGATTTCTAATATGAAATCGAAAGCTAAATTACCTGTTGGACGAAAGCACAAGAACCACTTTAGATATGGCAAAGCACCTAGAGATTAGTTGTGAATTGAAAATAAACTGCACTTAGAAAATTGTGTGACCACAGAGGCCAGGGGCCCCCTGGGATGGGATCCTCTCTCAATCACTGTGACTGAGGTCACCCCAGAGACTCGCACCCTTCCATGTGGCCTTCCTGCTCAACTCTGACCCTTTCCAGGAGTCCCGCAGTACTGCGCTACTGGGTGCTTGCTGACTTGGATGAACGTCCCCACAGGGCTATGTGTCCCAGGCTTGGTCACCAACCTGTGGTGCTCTGGGGAGGTGGTGGAACCTTAAAGAAGTGGCGCCTACTGGGAGGAAGTTAGGCCACTGTGTCCTTGAAGGAGGTGGCACAGCACTGGTCTCTTCCCTTCCTGGACATCATGGGGTGAGCTATATTTCCTCTACTATGCTCTCCCCATCATGATAGGCTGTCTTGCCATAGGATGAATTATTCATGAACCATAAGTTTGGAAAACGAGAGCCCCAATATACCTTTCTTCTTTCTAAGTTTATCATCTCAGGTATTTTGTTACTGCAATGGAAAGCCAATTAACACCATGCCTGCCTGTGATTCTGAATCCGGAGCTTTAGACTCTTCCTGAACCAGAAGGCCTGCAAGGATCCCTGGTTGGAGTTGGAGTGCCCTCTGGAAAAGAGACTACGGCTTAGGCTGGGGGAAGCCAGAGCCTATGTCTCTGCAGAGGTGCATAGAGGGGAAAACAGGAAGTGCATATGGCCAAGACTCAGCACTGAGCAAAAAGAGCCAGTCAACAAGTCCAGTGGAGCTTCCAGGTGAAGCCAGTGTCCCCTGGCCCACCCGCTCCAGACGTTCTCCATGACCGAGCTTCCTCTCAACTCATTGCAGAAAAGAAGCCTGAAAGAAAGACGGACGAACACAGAGTGTATTGAGCCAGGACTTATCATTCTTCAGTCTACCCCGTGGGAAGCGGGTGATGGTCCCCTGGATGAGGGAACAGCCTCAGAGAGAGCTGAGGACTCCAGGCCACCCTTGGCCAGCCTGACACTATGCTCGTCATCGACCTCCGTGGTAATCTAGGAAAATGAAGTTTTTCTAAACATGAAATTAAAACTGGAAAATGGTTGATGTTATCTGATTAAAGTCCTTTGGTTTTGAAGAATAGAAGCAAAAGTAATCCTGATGGGTAGATTGATGTACGAGGAGCCTGTCACTGCTATAATAAATTCATAACGACCCCAGTGGCATCGAACGGTAGCATCGTCTCACAGTTCTGGAGGTTGAAAGTCCAAAATGGACCAAAACCAAGTCTTCAGCTGGGGGCTGAAGGCTCTAGGGAGACTCTGTTCCCTCGCCTTTCCTGGCTCCTAGCGTCTGTCACAGTCCCTGGTGATAGGCCCTTCCACCTGCAAAGCCAGCAATGCGCATTCAGTCTCTTTCACATATGATCCTCTGCACCCTGATTCTTCTGCCTCCCTCCTCCCCAGTAGGCCCTTCTTATCTCAAGGTCAACTGATTGGACCTTAATTCCATTAGAAGCCTTAATTCCCTTTTTGCCATGTAATCTTACATAGTCGCAGGCCCCGGGGGTTAGGATGGGCCATTGGGGGACCATTATTCTGCCTACTGCAGCTGGTCTGCTGAAATTCACACTGAGATGTAGGCTGTCTAATTCCCAAATGGTGCCCCCATCACCCTTTCCAGTATTTTCTTGTGCATGAACATAGAATAATCTGTAAATATCCAGAGATTATCTCCTTCCAGAGAGCAAAGCCTCGTGTTCTCCAAAACTGCTGTTTGATTCTAAGTGTTAATGTCACAGAAGAGGAGTTTGCGTGCACATTGGGAAACCCATTACAGAACAGGCAAAAAGAAGTAGAGTTTTGAGGGGGACATCAATCTGCACAGGGAGGGAGGGAGGGAGGGAGGAAATTAATACTATTGAGCGCCTATTCTGTACCCCACAATAGGACAGGCCTGTGTACTTATTCATTCAACAAGTTTCTATTGATCTCCTTTCTGATTAATGTCCACGTGTCAAGTCCAGGTCTGGGGATGCCGCTCTGGGAGGGCTGGATGGAGTTCTCGCCCACGAGACGTAGTGGAAGAGCCAGGCAGTAAGTCCAGACAGCCAGCACTGCTTCACCACGCCACCATGACTCTGTCGGTGACTGGCGGTGGTGCAGAGCTGGTGTCCCAAGATGAGGATAGAGCCGAAAAACGCCCCTTGCTCAGCGAAGTTGTAGCTACGTGATGTTGTAGCTCAACAAGGTACCATTGTGTCTGTAGCTGTGCCGTTGTACAAACACACCCACGTGCGGCCATATAAAACAGAGTGCTATGATTGGGTACACCATGCTCAGCAGTGATCGAAAACGATCCTGCTACTGGTTTGTGTTTCCGTTGAGCCACATTCTCATCCTTGCTCTTGGGTCTCCTACTTAGCAAAGAGAAAATTCACTGTAAAATTGGGCCCACCACCTTCTCCAGCAGCAGCCGTGTGCACCTCCCACTTTCCGGAGTCTCTTGATCCATCTTGATGATGGATCTGGATGCGGGGTTTGTGGAGGTGCTCTCTGGTGGTTGGATCATGATGGAGTCGCCTGGGGGCCTCTTTCAGAAGGTGCCCCTGCTGCTGAGTGATGCATGACCGCACGCATAGACCAATGTGATTGGATGATCAATTCCAAAAACATATAATGAAGACAAGGGAGAGAGAGTGAAGGAGATACGCTGCACAGGACCTTGCTTCACAAGGCGCCTGGTGGTGGAAAGCTCTGTGGGACACAACTGTATGGTCTCGTGCTTTACTGTAGAAATCCCTCCACGCAGGGCTCCTCCAGCCCCAGACACCCTGCGGTGGTCCAGAGCCCGACCACCATCATCCCACGTGCTGCCATCCCACGCAAGGCACACAAGCAAAGGGGCTGGACTTTAAATGACTGAGTTCCCCCTTCCTCTTTCCATTTCCAGACTTGCCATAGTTCTTCAAAACCTCTGAGGACCCAGTGTGAAGAATTCAACAGCAATGGGCCATCCAGAGAGAAGACGGAAGAGAGCGGAGAGAGCGTGCGGCCATTCCAAAGGGAGAAGCCAGGCTCCAGGCCATGGTCTGGACTTGTCCCTGGGGAGGGAGAATGAAGAGCAGCCACAGTTGCTTGGAGGGTAGAGAACCCCCAGATTCCTTGGCTCCCCCTGCCCCATGCAGGTGCTCCACAGGCTGGGCAGGATGGGCAGCAGCTCTGTTCCTGATTCTTCACTCCTTCCCACCTCAGCCTCAGCAGTGGGATTTGTCAGACCCTCCACCCTCCTCTAGGGGGCGACTCTTTCCTGCCCCATGAATACGGGCATGGCTGCCCAGGCTTCTTTGGCCAACGTGCTTTCAGCAGATGCGTGTAAACCAAGGCTTCCCAGCACGTGCAGCTGGACCTGCCTCCTGCATTTCCAACATCGCCCTTACGACATGCCCTGGACAGCCTGCTGCTGGCGCAGGCAGAGAAACCCAGGGCTCGGAGCCGAGAGCGGCCAGGCTGAGTGCAGGTCAGCCAACCTGCCGCCAAGTTCAGGCAGGCAAGAGTGAGCCAATGATGGCTGCAGCAAGCCGCGGGGCATCGGGTGGTTTCTACCTGGCGTTGGAGTTGAAATGAGCTGACGGATGCAGAAGGTAAAGTGGAGATGCCAGGCACAATCCTAGCAGGAGCAAGGAATAGCCAGGTAGGAACTCTGACATTGTCCAAGTTAGAGAAGGATTCTTTTTTTTCCTTTGGAAGCAGCAGCTGTGCATGCGGCCAAGTCAGTTGCGAAACAGCCCAAGGAGACTTATTAACCAGAAAACCCCAGAGCTGACTTGCTCGGTGACTCCACAGATCCAGGGTCACGCTTTCTTTAAAGTCAGCAGCGCTGCTCTGCATTTGACCCTGGCTGGACTGAGTTATTTTGGATCTGTTCTTGTGACTCTGGGGCTTAAAATAGTCTCTGCTGAGCCATCTGCCTTGGGATCCATCTCGCTTCTGAAAGGTGTAGCAGCTGCGGCAGCATTGAAAGCAGCTCCTGTTAAGAAAGTGAACAATCTCCGGGCTTGGCTCCATCCTATGAGTGTGCCCAAGGGAGAGACTAAAACAGAGGGCATTTGGCTGCCAAAGAAGAAGAAGAGCTTAAGAAGAGAACCTGGGAGATGCCGGGGAGATGGGAAAGGGGAGCTGGGATGGCTGCCAGAGGGCCTGGAAAGCAGCCAGGCTGAGCTAAGTTCAGACAAGGATGCTGCCAGCTGGAGGTGGTGCGGGAGGACAGCCCGGGCAGGCGCTGGAATAGCAGAGCCGCACCCGTGGGAGGAAAGGGCGTGGAGCCGGGCTAGGAGGCCCTGAGGTGAAGGCTCAGCCCAACTGACACGGAGGCTGTCCATGTGTGGCCTTGGATAACCTGATGCAACTCTCGACCTGGGCGTTCTCACCCTTAAAATAGGCTCACGACACCTGTCTCAGGTTGCAAGGTGGAGGCGAAGAGTGCAGGCAAGCACGTGACCAACTGTATAGACAAAACAAAATGCCCTCCATGGCACATGGTCTGGTTGGTGACTGCACCTGTCCTGGATTCTGTTCTCTGGTGCGTCTCCAGTTCGTGGTTCAGTCCACGTGCAGACAGACATGCACCGAGCAACTCTGTTATCAAATTAGTAAGTGCCTCTAAAACAGGTGTCGAAAGTATTATTCAAATGCCTGGCAAAGTAATGAACAGCTGTTGTCTGCTTCTGGAAACCTCAGAAGTTGCATTCTAGCACAGAATAGGGCGTGATCGTCGCCTGACACGCAAGTCAGATGTGAGCAACTGCTGCCCCTGGCAGGACACCAGCCCGGGAGCAAAGGTTAGTTGCGGTGCCTAATGCCAAGGGAGCTTGTCCCAGTGAAGAGGGCGCAGGCTCAGGAAGGTGGCTGCCTTCCACCCCTGCTTCTGGAGGCTTCCGGAGGCTTCCAGAGGCTTCCGTCTGCAGGTGCTCAAGGGGTCGGACAGACCTGAATTTCCACTGACAACCTCTACCGTCTTCGGAGTGTTACTCTATCTCTTCTCTAGGCTGCATTTTCTCATCTGCAAAATGGGTAATAACAACTCACATAAAGGGATTTTTAGCGCTGGGGTCGGCAAACACCAGCCTGTGAGCAAACTTACCCTTCCGTGTATTATTCTAAATAAAGTTTTATTGGCACAGAGCCAAGCTCATCCATTTACATATTGTCTCTGGCTATTTTTAATGCCACGAATGGCAGTGTTGGGTAGCTGTGACAAAGACCATATGGCCTGCAGAGCCTAAAATACTCACTCGCTGGCCCTTTGCAGAAGCTCCTGGTTCGAGGATTAAATAAGATAACAAAAATAAAACTTATGATGACGGAATCTGGAACATGAAATGTTGGTTTAGTAGGGTTAAATATACCTGTCTGCTTTTAAGGTTTGGAGGAAAGGTGTATTGACATAAATAAATCAGGTTGGTTGCACACAGATGACAAAGTTTCTGCAAAATTCCTCTGGGTACTGCGGGAGCCCATGGAGACCCTGGCCAAGTTGACATAGCCCAGTGTCTAGCCAGAGAGACACCAGAGAGTTCCCCCCACACAGAATGGGGTTCGCAAGTGCAAGTAAGATACATCCTAGCGATTGGAAAGCTCGCCTGGGGTGTGGGTGCTTGAGGTCCCCAAAGAAGCTGCTGGTTCCACAGGAATGTTCCCCACCCCTTGCCTGGGTTGCTCTTGTGATGCTTGCGTGTAATTGGATCTCTGTTTCTCTACAACAGGTTCTCTTTTCACAGCCTCTGTTATTAAGCTGAGCAGGACCCACTCAGGTATTTCCAGCATTGCTTTAAAATTGTTCAGTGGTTCACTCAATGAACCTTCTAACTGGAACAAGAAAACGAGAAGCAGAATGTTTAAGTAGGCTGGGTTCCAGGCATAAAAAGTATAATAGAAGAGACAGAACTTCCAACAATATTTGGTTTTAGTGTTTACATACATACGACCACATGAGCGATCTGAAGTAGGCCGATACCAGGTTTCCTCATTGCCTCTGGACTCAGTTCAATTTATGCTTTCTGGATTTGCAAGAAGTTGGGGACTGACTGTCCATCAACTTGGAGCCATCAATAGAGTCCTATTCAGGAATTTCACTTGAAGCCAGGCACGGTGGAACATGCTGGTAATCCCAGCAGCTCGGGAGGCTGAGGCAGGAGGAGCTCAACATCAAAGTCAGCCTCAGCAACTTAGCAAGGACCTGTCTCAAAATAAAAAACTTTAAGAAGAACTGGGGATGTGACCCAGGGGTTAACCACGCCTGGTCTCTGATACCCTCCGCTCCCCGAAAAAACAATTTTGGTTTTGGTCCACTTTATGAGCTCGTCTTTCTTAGAAGTGAGGTTCTATCCTAGGGTTAGTTTTTTTTTTTTTTTTAATTGAAACGTCAAAACAGATCTCGAAGTACCAACTATGGACGAAGACCTGCATTGTGCCAGGCAGGCGCCGAAGATTTTTGTGTACGTAGCTTCATTTAATCCTCAGAATAAGCCTCAGACTTCCAGAAATGGCCATGCAGAAACTCAGCCCCATTCTGAAGATGCCCAGGACGCAGAGTTTGTGTCACTAAAATTTTGAACCAAGTTGACCACATTCCAATCCCAGTATCCTTTCAACGTCCCAAAGCCCATTTGAGAGAGAAGAGCCACAGGGCTGTCTGAAACACAGCAAGACAATTTGGAACCCGACCTCGGCAGTGGAATGGCAGGCTCCAGGAAGCAGCACGAGTTCAGGGCCCCCGAGCCACGCCCCGCGCACCCGCCACCTGCCATCCGGAAGGCCGGAGCGCGCCTGCCACGAACCCAGGCACTATCACTGGGTTTTCAGTTGATACCGTTGACCTGTTTCGAAACCTAAGTCGAATCATCCCCCAAGGGGGGCTGTAGGGCGACAATGTTCTCAGGGTTAATTCCGTGGTTGTTTGGTACCAGGGACTGGACCCAGGGACACTCAAACACTGAGCCACATCCCCAGACCTTTTTATTTTTATCTTGAGACAGGGCCTTGCTAAGTTGCTTAGGGCCTTGCTAAGTTGCTGAGGCTGGCTTGGAACTTGTGATCCTCCTGCCTCGGCCTCCCGAGTCGCTGTGATTATAGGCATATGCCACCACACTCTGTGGAGGATGACTCCTTTATTTTGAAAACAAGTTAAAAAATAACAACAACAACTAACAAAAAACCCACCAGACGTTCATCACTGAACTGGTATACATTCTGAGAAATGTGCCACTCCCAGGGTGGAGCCAAGTCCTCCCTGGGTCTTCCTGTTTTAAGTCCTAGAAGTCATAAAAGGCGATTCAGGAAACACAGCTCATCTGGGTTTCTCCTGCCTCTTCCTTCCCAGCTCCTGTGGTGGCCTGCAGGGCAGGTGGCTCGTGGTCACAACGTTCCTTAAAAAGTCCTGTCGAGGGATCCCATACCCCATGGGAGGACTTCCACTGCTGGCAGATCCCCTTTCTCTCTTAAACCATAGCACCTCCCAGAGTTCCCTTCAGTCGCACCCAGATGGATTCAGAAATCGAAAGGTCCAGTCACGGCTTAACTAGAGACTCCAAATGTGGCTGCAAACCTGCTAAATAAGGAGGGGCGGTGGTCAGTTTTCTGAAGCTCCTCCTTCTGCCACCCCTCCCCCCTCCCCCCTCTCCTCCCAGTAGCCACAAACTTTCAGCCTCGGGGGGGCTTCCGGGTGGAGAGCACCATGGTTTGAATGTGTCCCCCAGGGTTCATGTTAGGACACGGACCCTCAGGGTAGCAGCATTGAGACCCGGGACCTGTAAGAGGTGACGAGGTCGAGGATCTGCCCTCCGGGGATGGGATTGCGACTGCAGGACTGGATCCTCACAGGGCGTGAGTCTGGCCCCTGCCCCTCCCACCCCCCTGCTTTTTCCATTCTGCCTTCCGCCATGGCACGATGAGCAAGAAGGCCCTTGCCAGAGACTGCCCCTCCCAGCCCTGCCCAGCCTGCAGAGCCACAGGCCAGATGCATTTCTGTTCACAGGCGACCCGGTCTGTGGCATTCTGGGGCAGAAGCACAGCGCAGACTGAGACGGACAGGGACTGGGGGCAGGGGAGACGATCCCGGTTCAGGTGTCTGCCGCGCCTCTTTCTCTGGGTCTGTTCTGATGTTCAAGTTGTCGCTTTCTGCTCTGGCTTGTCTCTGAAGATGGTGCCCCTTCCTCACCTCAGTGGATGGATCTACTCTGTGATGTCCAGGTCTTTAGTCCCTGGGCATTCAACCATTGTCCTCGGCCTGTTTCTGCTGTGGTCTCTGGTTCCATGGAAACACCTGTGTCCCCAGGTCCCTCTGCCCCCAGCCCCACCACAAGGCAGGCACCTTGGGTTGGGGTCTGATTCTGTCCATGACCCACTCTAACCTTCCCAGGGTTAGTTTCCTGTGTCCTGAGGTGTCTCCTGGAAGCAGGGGACACATTTTGAAGCCACGAGTGGTGCTGTGAACCCCTCTGTCTTTCCCCTCCTCTGGGTGGGGTGGGGACTCAGCCTGGCAGCTGCCCTTCCCAAGGGTGTCTTTGCAGAGCGTTCCCCAGCCACCTCACTTTGGGTACCCTGTGTTCTTACGACGGCTTTCTTCTCCTTCTGCATATCTGCGTACGCAGATTTAACTCACCCTCGGTATAAAATAATAATGCCATGGATTGTCACAAAGTGGGAACTGAGGCAGGAAGTACCCACTCCAGTTCCCTGTTCCGGTCTCCCTTTTCCTGGGAGGGTTGTCATCCTGCTTTGCGTGAAAAGTTCTCCAGATGCTGAATCCTTTGGGGAAGAGTCAGAAAGGAAGACGCTATTGTAGCACCCCTCTTGGATGATTCCCCGCTCCTGCCTGCTCCCTGTTCCGAGCCGCAAGCTCCAGCCCTGTGGATCCTCTTCAGGGGACCCTGCCACTTTGGTCTCCAGTAGAGGCAAACTGTGCTGTGGAGACGAGATACCGAGTGCAGACGCAGGAGAGGTCCCGACAGTCTCCATGCAGGTGGGAGGGCTTCGGAAGGTAGCGTGCAGCAGGGAGAACCACTGCTCACCTACCTCATGTCCATCCCAACATCGGCATAAACAAAAGTCAACAAGGAAGACAGATGCCACGGGTTTGTCGTGACAGGTAGAAATGGAGGGACAGATGGTGGTGTCATCACCAGAAAATTCAGAGGACGGGCAGATCGGCACCCTGGCAGGTGGTCCAAGTGAGGGCTCTAGGAGGACAGGCAGCAGCAGGAACTACCTGTGTTCCAGGTGCCCACCTGGAGTTGGGGTTGGACAGCTTGAGGTGGGTCCTGGGAAAGCAGAGCTTATACAAAGCTGTGCCCACCACTGAGGCGCGTCCCTGGCTGAGAGCCACCAGATCAAAACTTGGAGCGCTTTACTTTCCCACCGTTTTCATCTGCTTCTGACTCGTGACCATGTGATTTTCCTTGAATGCATAAGAGACGGCTAGGGAACAAAGCGACTTAGACATCGGCTGTCGCTCGCATTCTTGTAAGCGGCTCACGTAGGACAAGTTTTCAGTGCGGAGGCTGCTGGAGCCAGCGGCGCGGAGGCTGCATATGGTAAGCACGTTTTCATAGTCCATTTCCCAAACACAACTGGGAGTCTCACTCCACAAGTGAAGGGGAATGGCGAGAAATTGGTAAGCGCTTAGTTCGGATAACTGTGCGATCTGGAAATGTCAGCTCATGAGTGATGAGGCACGAAGCTGTCCTCGGAGAGATAAAGGGAGGCCCACGCTTCTTCTTTCTCTGTCCCAGTTATACAAGCGGGAGAATCCTACGTGACTTCTGGAACTGAAACGCGCATAAGGGGATTGCACACGTCTTGATAGCACAGCGGTCGCTCAGAAGGCTGGGCCAGTGAGCCCTCATGGACAGCAAACGGCCACATCCTCTTGGATGTAGACAGCTCGGAGATCTGTGCCACACCCCAGTGACAAAGGCCAGCTCCTTAGTGTTACTGGGACCTCGTCTACCATCTCCTCCTGTGGTTCTGGAGAGAGAGCACGCTTGGTTAGGAGTCAGTGCACCAGAACTGGATATCAGAAATGGCAGCCTGGTCATGTTTATTCAATCCAGGGGAAAGCAGATCTCCCACAGAGACCAAACGCCAGGCTCCGTGAGGACGTGAGAAACAAGCAGACCGAAAAGACAAATCAGACAAGTGCTCTGAAGTCAGATGGCTGGAACTCAGGTCTCAACACCCGGCCCAGTCACTCACTGGAGGGTTCAGTTTCCCTTGTGAGGAAACAAGAGCTGTCCACAGAAGCTCCACCTCTTTCTAAGCACTGGACAGGGTCACACATGCCCTGCCCTGTCCTGTGATTCTGGCTGGTGACACACTTGGGCAATGAACGGTGGGCACCCAGACCTGTGCTCCATCCAGGTGGCAGCTGACAGCCAGTTTGCAAGGCATACGCTCACCCACGCTCTCTCTGCCCCCAAAATGAACAGGGCCTGCTCTTGGCCTGGTCTTGGATGAGGAGACTTGGGAGGTACACTGCCCACTGAGTTAGGGTCAGACCTGTAGTGAGGTGAGAGGTGGAAGAAGGAAGCTGCTGTTGCACTTCACTAGATCAGACCAGGTTCCTTGTGGCAGCCGAGCCTGACCCAGCAGACTCAAGGGAAGCTCCTTTTCCAGGGTGTAGAGAAGAATTAAAGGAAGCAAACTGCAAAGCCCCTCGCCTGGCTTTTGGTGCACAGTAGGTGACTGATCAATCCAACTTTAGGACTCTGCTGTGGACCAGCTGCTGGGACCAAGTGGTGTCTGCTCTCTGCTTCCACCCGAGGTGGATTCCCAGCCGTGCACAGCAGCATTGTGCTGTGTTGGTAGCAGGCTCTGTTTGCATAAATGCTAGAGTCAGGAGTCATCTGCAGTGTTGTGGAGAAGGGACAAAGAAGGGGTCACAAGGCATCTTGACGGCCACATCCATTCTTGTCTTAGTCAGTTTTTTTGTTGCTGTCACGAAATGACCCACCAGCACAACTGTAGAGGAGGAAAGGTTTATTTGAGGTCCTAGTTTCAGAGGTCCTAGTCCACAGAAGGCTGCATAGAAGGCTGGCTACATGCCTCAGGGTCGAGGTGGGGCTGAACATCATGGCAGGAGAGTGTGACAGAGGGAAACAACTCACATCATCAGGAAGCAGAGAGAGAGAGAGAGAGAGAGAGACTCCACTCTCTGGATACAAAATATATACCCAATAGCCAAACCTCCAATGAACACTTCCTCCAACCACACCCCACCTGCCTCCAGTTACCATCCAGTTAATCCCATCAGGGATTAATTCACTGGTGGGGTTAAGGTTCTCACAACCCAATCATTTCTCCTCTGAACCTTCTAGTGTTGTCTCACAAGTGAGCTTCTGGGGCACACCTCTCATCCAAACCATAACAGTTCCTAAGAGCTAACAGGGCACTGGAGTTGGGTGCCAGACACCATGCTCAAGCGGGAGCCCAGTATTTGCAGGATTGTGAGAAATTGTGTACAGCATGGTTTTGCAGAAGACTATCAGGAATAGCTGCTGTGCTAAGGGTGCCCCATGCATCCCCTATTTAATAGGACCTTCACGAGAATACTGTGAGATTGGCCTTGTGGCATTGTGCCTTCTTTTCCTTCCTTCCTTCTTTCCTTCCTTCCTTCCTTCCTTCCTTCCTTCCTTCCTTCCTTCCTTCCTTCCTTCCTTCCTTCTTTCCTTCCTTCCTTCCTTCCTTCCTTCCTTCCTTCCTTCCTTCCTTCCTTCCTTCCTTCCTTCCTTCCTTCCTTCCTTCCTTCCTTCTTTTTTTGGTACCAGGGATTGAACTCAGGGGCACTTAAGCACTCAGCCACATCCCAAGCCCTTTTTATTTTATGTTTTGTATTTTATTTAGAGACAGGGTCTCGCTGAATTGCTTAGGCCCTTGCTAAGTTGCTGAGGCTGGCTTTAAACTCTCGACCCTCCTGCCTCAGACTCCGAGCTGCTGGCATTGTTCCATTTTAGGTAGGAGAAAACCAAGGTTTAGAAACTAACTTACCTAAGGACACAGAACAGATAAGTGATAGAGTCTGAATCTGAATCCAGATTTAATATAAAAACAAAAATGGAGACATACCAGACACAGGCATATCCTATTATCTCCAACAGAAATAAGAAGAGGAGCTGGTGAGGAGCACTAAAGCAGTTACCTAGAAATGAGTTCCAGTTCTTCACAGCGTGGTAGAGAAACTGTTGGTTATGATAATCAATCACATGTTTCAAAATAACCAGAGAGTCAAGAGTTCCCAGCACGTAGCAATGATTCATGTTTGAGGAGAGGAAAGTGCTCGCGGCCCTGATTTGATCATACCCGTCGTATTGAGTTACCACACTGTTCCCCATAAGGTGGACAAATAGTATGTCTCAATAAAAGGAAAAAAAATTATCAAAGAAATAAAAGGAGGTACGTGATCACTGTTCGTATCAGGTAAGCCTGGGAAATAGGCTTCAAGTTCAACCCCTGCCTTTTTTTGCAAAAAGCTTAGCACACTTGGGGCGCCTTTGGGCCAGATGGGGTTTTGTTGTTATTCTTGGAATCCCCCTCAATCGCTCTTGGCGAAACAGTCTGTGCACAGACAGAGGATGATTCCGGATGATGTGCTGGCCAATCTTAGGGGGAACCCTTGGCCCTAGTGAGACGCTCCTGAGGCCGCTTGCTCAGGGCCACACTGGGGAGGGGTCTCTTTGCAGCTCTGGGATAATCCAAGAGGGCTGTCACTCTCCCTACCCCATCTCCACCCGCGAGGTGCCCCGAGTGCCCCCACCCAAGAGCCTAGAGCAGGATGGATGCTGAGAAAGTGTCCCGAAGTGTTCTGACTCCACTGGGCCCATGGATGTGACTCAGCGGGCGCTGCCCGAGCCCCCTCCCCTTGAGATCCCAGTGGCCTCTGCACAAGGTGATTTCATCCTGGGAGAGAGACAGCCACCCGCGGGGTTCCAGAAATATTATTTTCTTTCCTCCTCTGATTGACAGGAGCACGGTGACAGACACAGGGGGCTTTCACAGAACATGATGCCTCTCCACGCGACTCCAGCGGAGGGGACGCCGGCGCTGCATGCACAGTGACTCATCGTGTCCCAAACAGAGCTCATTACCTGCCCCGGCTCAGCCCTCCCTCTCCTGGCAATAGCATCACCATGAACCGAGGCACCCCCCTGGAGAGCTAATAAGGAGGCAGGAAGGAGCAGAAGGGCCCTGGGATGTGGAATTAGCAAGATTTAATCGGCAGCTTCACAACAGAGAGACCAGAGGCGATTTGCCTGACCTCCCTGGGCCTCCGCTTCCTCTCACGTGAGAATGAATGGTAATCGTTCCAACAATCGGATGTCTGGGATTCTCCCTGTCCCGCTTGGCTTCTGGATCGTTTCGGCTTAACCCGGTGATGTCTTTACCACAGGCCCCCTGCCTTGTGAGGCCTGAGCATCTGACCCCTCCGTTGCCCTGTCACTGCCTATTAGTGTCAAGCACGGCAGAGGCGCTGGCTTCTAGGTGCAGCTTCTCCGCCTCCAGGTGTGCCCTCCACTCCAGGGTGAGCCGCTGCACCCACTCTTCACAAGATCTGCGCGTTTTCTGATTAGAGGAGTGACGTGCATTTTGATAAAGATGAAAATGTCAAGAGCAGCGTGAAAGCGCCCAAGGACACAGGCCTCTGAGACAACCCGAGCCACAGGCGAGCGTCTCCTCCTGTCTGTGCTTGAGAACACTCGAGGGTGAACAGTGCAGGACAGGTGCCTCCGAACGGCAGGGAGCAGGGGAGGCCCGTGGGCGGGCCTGGGCCGTCGCTCAGGTGGGCCAGGGTAGGTGTATTTGGGGGGCACCAGCTGCTGGGAAGAGCCCCGAGACAAAGCAGGGAGGAGGAGCTCAGGCCGGATGGCAGCTTAAAGAACAGCCGCCCGGCCCTTCTGGCACCAAGTGCTGACATAGATTGTATATCCAGGAAAAAAACTCATTTCTGTCAATGACAAACTGTAATATAAGACCAACCAAGACAGAAACTACCCAGAATCCACTCAGGAATAAAGGAGGGGTGGGGAGATTGCAACGGGAACAGCATAGTCTTTTTGATCCCAGGGCCTGGGTTACTAGACCTTCATTCAATAAAGAAAAGTCTAATGAGGCTTTAAAAAAAAACAGAGCTCAAGGCAGGAAGACAAGCACACAGAGATGAGATGGCAAGAGAGGAGACAGGATGAAATACAAGCCAGCAACAGGAAGTGGAAGAGGAAAACGAACCAATGGAGAAACATGAGCTACATCCAGGGCAGTGAAAGGAGAATTAAAATGGCCGAAAACACAGGAGCTGTGAGCGAGGAAAGGGTTGAGACAAACAAGTCAAAGGAAGCAGAAAGAACACGAAGCAAGAGCTAACGTGCCTGAACACATGGATGGCACCTCGTCGACAACCCTGCCTGCCCCGGCCACCTCTGGCCAGCCAGCTATCCTCCAGCTGTCTGCCTGGCCACTGCCTATGGAAAAAGGAAGGAAGAGGTTCCAATTGCCGTACTGTGGTTACCAAGGAAGAGACTGAACGGATGAAGCAAGACACCCAATTTTAGGATTTACTGCAAGAAAATTTTCCATTAAAAACTCTGAGTCAGACTGGGGTTGTGGCTCAGTGGTAGAGAGCTTGCCTCGCATGTGTGAGGCACTGGGTTCAATTCTCAGCACTGCGTGTAAATCACTGAATGAAATAAAGGTTCAGCAACAACTAAAATATAAAAAATTAAAAAATTAAAAAACCTCTGAGTCTACATAATGGAGCCCACAACAGCTCAGCACCAAGTCGCCTCCTAAAAAATAGGGAACATTATAGATAAAGGAACAGTCCCTGGGCACCGGTCACAACAGCAAGTTGACCTTCAGGACAAGAGTCACTGCAAGCACCTCCCTCCATGCTGAGTGCTGAAGGGGGAAATGTGCTCCCAATTCTTCCCAGGAAGAAACAGTGGCCTGGTCACTTCATACCCAGAGCAACTTCTATTAGAAGATCAAGGCCAAGTGAACACATTTCACGCTGGCTAAAGAACAGTCATCCAGACCATGAAATGGAGCAGAGTCCTGAACCAAACCCACTTCTCTCAACAAAGGTGCCAACAATGCGAAGGCCCTCGGAACAGTCTTTGAACATGGTCCTGGGGAAACAGGATACGCACATGCAGAACACGATGGGAGACCCTCACCAAATAGCAAAAGTTAACTCATCCTGGATCCAAAGCTTACATGTATGAGCCAGAATTACAAAAGTCGCAAAGGATAATGAAGGACGAAATCTTCATGGCCTCGGAGTTGATGGTCACTTCTGAGATGTGACATGAAACGCACAAGCAACCAAGAAAAAAGAGAGAGATAAATGGAGTGTGTGCAAATTTTAAAACTTTGTGCTTCAAAGGATACCATCAAGAAGATAGGCCACAGATTGTCGAAGACATTTGCAAGTCAAGTATCTGACAAGGGAATGGTATGCAAAGAGTATAACAAACTCTTACAACACAATAATAATAATAATAATAATGAAAGAGGAATAATCTGATTTTTTAAATGGTCAAAGGAGCTAAATAAGTTCTCCAAAGAAATATATGAATATCCACTGGACATAGGGAAAGGTGCGTACCATGAATAGGCATCAGGGAAATGCAAATTAAGCCACGATAAGATGGCATTCCACGCCCACAGGATGACTGTAATAATGACATAAAGGTAAGAGCAAGTGTCGCCAAGAATGGGAAGAAACAAACTCTGCACGTTGCCAACTGGAATACACAGGGGTGCAGCCACTTTGGAAAACGGTTTGTGGTTCCTTGAAATCTGAAGCCCAATATGAGCACGTGACCCAGCAATCCCACACCAAGGTGTGCACTCAAGAGAAACGACAACGTATGCCCCCTAAACACATGAATGCGAAGGTCATGCATGGCAGTCCCCGAAGCAGAAGCAACCCAAATGTCCCTCAAGGGCGAGTGGGTGAACCAAATGTGGTCCTTCTTGGCAAAGGGATATTATTCCACATAAGAGGGCAAGAAACTCATAATTACTGCAACGCAGGATAAATCTTGAAGGCATCATCTAAGTGACACAAGTTAGTCAATGAAGAGGGTACATTGCATGATTCCACTTGTATAAAATGTCCAGAACAGAAAAATCTACCTACATGCTGGGAGCTGGGGACAGGGAACGCCGGGGCCACAGGGAGCGACTTCTGACGGGTACCACCACGTTCCTTTACTGGAGTGGTAATCATGTCCTGAAATGGATTGTGGCACTGGCTGCACAACTCGGGATACACTAAAAAGTGTTGAATTGGACGATTTAAACAGGTGAATTGCACGCTATGTGAATTATAAGTCAATAAAGCTGTTAGAGAAAAAAAAAGGAAGCCACTTTAAAGTGTGAGAACTTCGAGAATATAAATCCCATGGAGTCTTGTTAAAGAAATGGTAGATGATAAACTTCAGCCAACCAAGAAATGAACAGCAGCACTATGGTGGCCACACTGGCTGTAAACGGGGAATCAATCTGGCCGTGGACAAAGTTATGATGTGGTTTCCAAACAGTGTGTATGCACTATAGATTCTAACCCAGTGAATAAAATAAGAATCTCCAAGTCCAAGTTGATATACCTAAATAAGGAAAGACTCTTCTTCTACTAAATCCTACCTACTGAACATAACAGGAATAATGAAAAGAGGAAACACCACTTGGTAGCTATCACAGGGGTCATTGGACATGGTGGACGATGCTCACTCACTCAGCTGGGTGTTGATTCAGGCATGCGAAGGGAGGTGGGGAGTTGATGATGTCCAGGACATCGAGGTGACCTCAGAATGTGCCCTCCAGATAATAAACAATTACAAGGGGGAAATGATGTTTCTAAGGTGGAGACACCTGGAGATGCCAGCATGACCAGGTGGTTGACATTAACATCACCAGTGCTGGGCAGCATGGGTGGACACCGTGTGCCCCTAATGCTGAGAAAAACACACCATTATTTCAGTAACATCCCTACCATGAACCTATGATCCAAATCTGGTCCCTGGGAGCTGTCAGAGAGACCCACACTGAGACTCACCCCATAGCATGTGAGGCCTGCATTCTTCAAAATTGCCCAGGACGTGGGAGACAGGCAAGATGGAAGAACTGGTCCAGGATGGAGGACGTGAGGAAATATGATGATGAGACCCACTGCACGTTCCTGAATGGCCTCTCGGGCCCAAAGGAAGAAGAGACGCAGTTGAGAATAGAATCCGTGAATTGGAAGTCAGTGTGGTGAAAATCTTGGCTTCCTGACTTAGAGGGTCTCGCACGTGGCCAGCGGGAGAGCACCCTCATCAGGGAGTGCATGCTGGGGTATTGCAAATGAAGGCCTTTGTGTCTACAGCTTGCCCTCAAGTGATGGTGGAAAAGATTAGTGTGTGGGAGGTGAGAGGGGAGGGCTGGAGACATGGGAAGCAGTGAAACGGGCGGCTGTGGACATGCAGGACGGCTCACGGAGCTCTTTGGGCTGCTGTGGTTAACTTCTGTAAACTGGTCAAGGCAGGGAGGCCCTGGCTTTCGATGGTTCAGCCTGACAATCTTTGGACTCTACAATACTGTGAAAGCCATTGGCACTCAGTAGAAGCCATCCTTGGGATTCGGTCTTTCTCTGGGCTGGTGGTAGTTAGTGTGACCTCTCCCCCAGTGCTGGGCAGCAGCAACGGGCCCGCCACAGCTCCTGTCTGTCACCTGGCCAGTGCGGTGGATACCCTCACAGAGGGTGCACTGTGAGGCTACGTTGGGATGCTGGGAAGGTTGAGTGGATGCCGTGTTTTCAACTTGGGATGGGTTTACTGGGATTTAACCCACCGTAAGTCAATATTGCAAAGCACCTCATTCAAACAGCAAAACGTAAATGCTACAAACCTAGAAAGTACTTTAAAAAATAGTGCAACAATCATAGGAGAAAAGGTGTCTGGCTCTGGGTCTGTGGATAAAGCACTCCTTCCTCCTGAAAGCTGGCACTCCATGTTTACAGGATGGGTTTTCATGGGCCTCCCGCATCCCAGCCCAGGTGTCCTCAGGAGAGGACAGCCCTGACCACACTTGTCCCCATTTCCTTTGCAGTGCTCACTACACCTGGCATCAGAACAGGCCCTGGTAGGTTGGCGGCTTAGAGGCAGGCATTGGCTGCTTGGCCCATTGCTTAACAGCATCTCGTTTGCTTTGTGGCCCAGGACATCACCCAGGAGCACGCATTACATTTAGCTGACCCACCTCCCTCTCTCCTTCAACCCCTGGCACCTAGAGAAGGGTCTGGCACAAAGCGAGGGTCTGTCAAATATCTTTTTGTAAAAGTTTGATTCATTGTACATGAATGGAGTATGACTATCGTTTCTCTGGTTGTACACAAGTGGAGTCATTTGCTTATTCATATGTGTACATGGGGTAATAATGTTTGTCCCGTTCTATTATCTTTCCTTCCCCTCCCTCCCCACCCCTTATTTCCATCTACACAACCCATCCTTCTTCCATTCTTCCCTTACCTCCCCCCACTCCCATAATGTATCATCAACCACTAATCAGAGAAATCATTCGGCCTTTTGTTTTTGGGGATTGGCTTATTTCACTTAACATGATATTCTCCAATTCCATCCATTTACCTGCAAATATCATAATTTTATTCTTCTTTATAGCTGAATAAGATTTAATCTCACCCCAAATAGAATGTCTATTATCAAGAATACAAGTAATAATAGGTATTGGCAAGGATGTGGGGAAAAAGGTACACTCATATGTGCTGGTGGGGTTGCAAAGTGGTGCAGCCACTCAGGAAAGCAGTATGGAGATTCCTCAGAAAACATGGAATGGAATCACCGTTTGACCCAGCTATCCCGCTCCTTGGCCTATACCCAAAGGACTTACAATCAGCATACTACAGTAATGTCCCCACATCAATGTTTATAACAGCTCAAATCACAATAGCTAGAATAGCTAGATGGTGGAGCCAACCGAGATGCCCTTTAATAGGTGAAAGGTTAAAGAAACTATGGTACCTATGCCGTCAAATATCTTTAATCATTAACAAGCTGAGATGGCAAAAAAGCAGAGACAGGAAGCAAAGCATTCTGAATTCTCCTGTCTAACCAGCAGGGTCAAGAGAGACAACTTAGAAGGTAAACTGCTGAACTGGCTGTGTCACTGGTAACCACGTGTTATGGTTTAGACACGAGGTGTCCCCAAAGGCTCATGTGTGAGACAAAAAATGCAACAATGTTTAGCAATGATTGGGCTACGACAGCCTTAACCCAACCACTACATTAGCCCCTGATAGGGAGGACGTGGGTGGTAACTGGGGGCAGGTGGGGTGTGGCTGGAGGAGGGGGGCACTGGGACCTGCCTTTGGGGTATATATTTTGTATCTGGTGAGTGGGGCCCCTCTCCTTGCTTCCTGGAGTGAGGTCTTGAGCTGCTTCCCTCCACCACACTCTTCCGCCATGATGTTCAACCTCACCTTGAGCCCAGAGGAACAGAGCCTTCTACCTATGGACTAAGACCTCTGAAACCGTGAGCCCCCAAATAAATTTTTCTCCTGTAAAATTGTTCTTGTCAGGTGTTTTAGTCAGAGTTGCATAAAAGCTGAGTAAAACACCATTTATGGAAGAGAGAGACTAGGAGTAGAAAATGTGCCTCTTACGTGTGGGCTGGAAAATTCTAGCAGGTCCTCACGCTGCGGGCTGTCCAGAAAGGTTCATACATGCCCGTACATACCCACTGGCACCAGAAAGAACCTCTCAGCTGACACATCCCATTTTGGAGCAGAACGTTACAGTTGTGATGTGCACTGAGCCTAAGAGCAGACTGCCTGGCTTCAAGCTCAGCTGTGCCATTTATTAGCTGTGCTTGGGAAAGTTACCCGACTTTTCTCTTCCCCTTTGCTCATCTATAAATGGGGCCAATGCCAGTTCCTATCTCATACAGGTGTGTGAGGAGGAAACAGGATGCAAAGTGTCTAGAACCATGCTTGGTGTGGAGGAAGTTAACTGTGGGCATTGCTTGGGCCTTTTGGTTAATCTCTGCTGACCAACCTTCTGGGATAATAGATTACAAATATCAAATGGGCCCTATTCTTTCCTGTAGCCTAGGCCCTCCAATGTGAAATAATCCCAGAATTTGCAAAAGTAATATAAGCTACTGTTCAAAATGTCCTGTTCTGTCTTGGCAGAGATTGCTGTGTGTCCACTCCCTTTTCTCAGGCGCAGAGGAAGAGCACACTTCCCAGCCACCGCCTGAAGTGTGGGGAACTGGGGCTGGCTCTGGACATGGGGCATGGGTCATGGAGAGATTGCTGACACTGCATGATGTTCCAGGTCCCTTTCCTCCCCCGGTGTCTGGCCACCTGCCAAGTATCCAGGAAGGGTTCCACTGCCCTACGGGATGATAAATTCTGGGTCCCCAGATGACCCCACCAAGCCATAAGAGGCTGCAATCTGAGTGAGGAATAGCACATTTTTGGGTTTAAGACTAATTTTTTTTTCTACAGCATTTGGCTTGACCTGTGAACTGCATAACGTGGGCAAAGGAAGGAATTGATTTAAAAGTAATAGTGGGGGGAGGACGGAGGAGAGGAGGGTCAGCTTCGGACCCAGGAATTTCAGACAGCTGAAACAGAACAGAGGTCGAGGGTCCTCGGGGGCACCTCTGCACCAGCCGGGTTCAGACGGTGGGCGTGGAGAATTGGAGATGAGAAGGGAAGATGTGACAGGAAGCCAGGCCACGGAGGCCCGAGCATTTGAGAGCATTTGAGCCGACAGACACGGGGTGAAGGTCAGCTGCACAAGCCGCTGAGGTTTCAGCACTGTTGAGTGATCCTAGCTGGAGGTCACTGCCTCCTTCTCTCAGCAAATGTCTGGCCTGGAAAGACTCGGCGAGGCAGGCAGCTCCAAGGAGGCTGGGTTGGAAAGCCAGGTGTCCTTCAGCTTCCGTGAGTGCTACACTATCCATGCTTCTCTGACTGCCTGCTTCAAAGAGACAGAAGTAGCATCGAAGCTTCTGAAGGTGAATGTTTCTAGCCACAGATATTGATTGATCGCTTTCCACGCGAGGTGGGCCGCTTTAGGTTCTTTGGGAAGACGGAAGTGTAAGCAGTGTCTCCACAAGAATGACCTGCCCTTCTCGTCTGGCGGACCCTCCTCGCAAGGAGAGAGCAAAGAACATGGGATAAGGGAGGGACGCCGACGTGCGTCCCCCAAAGGGGGCCCCATTTCCAACTGGCTGTCGGGATGGCTTCCACTGAGCACCCACCCCCACACCTAGGGAGTTGGGAGAAGCTCGTTTTGCTGTGAAGAGGCCTCGCTGAATCCTCTTAAGCAAGCACTTGTGCAGGCTCTGGAAATGAAGGCTGAAGGAAACCCTCCCGTGAGGAGGATTGAGGTCTTGGTCCTTGTCAATGGCAGAAGACCGTGGACCTGGGGATGTCCCAGAGGGGGTGTCCGGCCCTCTCTTGGGAATGGTCCCAGTGTCTTTTGTATAAGAAACTCTGTGTTCCTGGAGAAGTCAGAGGCTTCCCCACAGGTATTATGAATAAGCCGAGGGCAGAGTTTGTAGACTCTCCCTCCTTGTTTTGGCAAAGTTGGGGAAACCATGGAGAAGGCAGAAGAATCACAAATCAGGTCACAAAGCAGGCGAGGGATGAGCGACACTCAGCAATGCCAGACTCTGCCAGCCACCTTGAACCCAGAGAGAGAAGGAGAGAATGGGGGCGTCTGGGATCTTGAGCGCGGGGCTCCGTGTTCAAGGAGCTGTAGTCACTGCGTGTGTTCAAGAGCGAGGGCTCCTGAGTGAGGGAAGGCAGGGACTTGACAAGGACATTGAAGGGCCAGCTTGGGCACATGGGTGCTTCCTCCCTGAAGCCTTCCTGAGAACAGCGTCAAGCAAGGAGACCATGCCAGCAGCTGAAAGGAGGCCGGGTCCCAGGGAGAGCTAGGCAAAGTAAAGACGGGTTCCAAGATAACAAGAAAGGAGAGGAGACCAGCAGGGGCAGGACAGGGGCGAAGGGAGGGGGACCTGAGCCACTGAAGCTGCAGAGTCAAGATGACCATCGCTCCATAGCCAGAGGCAGCCAAGAACATGGGGTCGCTGGGATGGTCTGGTGGTGGATGGGGGGTTTCTAATCTCCCAGGGGAGGTCACTGGAAAAGCCAAGATCATGATGGCTCAAGAAGGGTCAGCTTTGATTTTCTCTTCCTCTAAAGCTTAAGAAAATGAGATTTATGGTGGTTTCCACCTCTTCTACTTTAATGGGAAACACATATATATGTTTATGCACACACACACACACACACACACACACACACACACACATATATATTCAATAAAATGCTTTTCCAGTTTCAAACCCCAAAAGGAAGTCACCTCAATAGTCTGCTCAAATGCCTGAAGTTCAGTAAATGGAAAAGACATCACTCTTCAGAATAGTGGGCAACAAATTTATGGCCGAGGCAGGACAAAAAAGTGGTCTGGGGAGTGGGATGTGGAGGCTTCCCTGGACCAGGCTGGGGACCCTACGAGATGTTCCGCTGGCTTGGACCAGCAGCTCTCTGTGCCTCCGTGACCTCCCGTGATTTCCTCCGTTGGGGCTTTTCTAACCCACAGGCTATTAAACTCCACTGTGCTGGTTTGACATCTGGAACAGATTCTTTTGTCATACACCATCAGACTTTAAGCAAATAAGAGCTAATGAGTTACGCAGATGTCATGATTTCGCCTCGACCAATAATTACTCTGTGCACTCAAGGGTAGTATGGAGGTAACAGACGAAAGGAGCTCTCCGTGACACCTCGCATTAGAATCCGTTTGCTTTGACAAGTATCTGACTCCACCGATGTTTACAGCGTGACATGTTTATTTTTCCAGGTCTGCCCTATCTATTATCCCCCAGTTCTATAGCATAATGGTGTGGAAAGAGTCTTTGTGTTGGAACCAAACCCAGCAGATTCCCTCTCTCTCAATCACTCTCTGAGTGACAGATCTTTAACCCTCTCTGGGCCTCAGTTTCCTCTCTCCCAAGCCAAAGGTAATACTGTGCATCCGTTGGGGAGAGAGAACACAGGGCCTAGCACGGTGTCTAGCACATAGTAGGACATCAATCGATATGTGTTCCCATCCTATCCTCAAATCATATCACTTTAGGTCTGCTTCCAGAAAATGATTATAAAACCATCATTTTTTTTTTTTTAAAGACCTATGTAAGTTCACCTTGAGGCGAGTGGCTTGTTATTTTTAGTTTAGAGCCAATTAACTCATGTAGTGTGGCCTTCTTCCTCCCAGGCCATCTGAAGAGAAGACGGCAGAGGCTGGTAGCAAAGAGTTGACAAAATGGAGAAAAGGCCAGTATTCAGGATACAAGGTGTGCTCCTTGGGTGACATTGGAATGGTGGCTCATAGCTCAGCGTCCAGCTTCCAGAACTGAGACCATGAGAGGTCTGACCATGGCTCCAGGGATTTCTGTCCATGATCCCCATCCCCAGCCAGGCAGGCTGACCTCCAGCTGCACAGAACAGCTACAGAAAGCAACCGACGGCCACAGGGGAGGAGGGGAACCAGGACGAGGCACCAGGAGACACAGGTGCCTGAGGTGGGAGGTGGAAATAGAGTCTTAAAAGGAAGTCTGAGCTGGAGGTCAGGGCCACTTAGATCCAAGGGGAGTAAGTGGGGAATCAAAGGCCATCAGTCAGGGGCTGTGGGCACAGGTGGAGGTGAGAAGGGAGATCTGGTTACTGAAGTCTCAAATCGCTGATCTCAAAGAAGCACAGTGTAGAACTTGGTTCCTAGAGGCTGGGAAGGGAGGACAGGGATGGGGGAGGACTGGGCCAGGGGTAGAAAATCATAGTTAGGAGAATAAGTTCCTGTGGTCAGGATACAGTAGGGTGACTGTAGCGAACAATTGTGTCTATATCTAAACAAGTAGAAGAGTTTTGAATGTTCTCACCAAGAAACGATAACTGTTTGAGGTGATGGATATGCTAAGTCCTCAGAGTCATCGATACACAATGTGTCTATGTGCTGGAACACCACACTGTTCCCACGATCATGCATAGCTCTTATGGGTCCTTAGGAAATAAGTAATAACAAAAATAAAGTTACGGCCGCTGTGACCAGTGCTTGGTCCATCCAGATCAACCATCCTGGACAGAGGTTGTCATCTGGAGGACGTCAAAAAATTTTAAAAGTGCTAAATAGAGCATTTATATGAACATGTACATGAAACAAGTCTGTTTAACAATGATGTGTGTGAATGCCAGCACCTGTGGCCCCAATCCAGCCCCCAACACCTGCGGAAACTCCCTCTGCTCTGGTCCAACCCCTGCCCCTCACTCCTTGAAGGCAACCAAGTCCCGGCTCTGGACCTTTCCTGCTTCTCCTCGTACCCTCACCACCTAAGCATGTGCCCTCCAGTATGATGGAGTTTTGCCCTTTTCTTGGATTTCATATAAGCAGCATCAGGCACCTATGCACTTCTTATTATCAGGCTTATTTGGCCCGACATGTGATTCACAAGACTCATCCATATGGCTGCATGAGCGACACATCATTTATTTTCATTGCTGTGTGAAATCCCACTGTGAATATTTTGTAATGAATTTATTCATTCTACTTTGGTAGAGAATTGGGTTACTTCCGGTGCAGGCTACTATCCCAAAGGCAGCTGTAAGCACCCTAGACTGTGAGTGCATGCAGACCCATTATTAAATGTGTTGGTGTGTGTGTGTGTGTGTGTGTGTGTGTGTGTGTGTACGCTAAGGATTGGAATGACTGGTGCATTGGCTGTCAGTACCTTCATGAACAGTAGGTAATGTCCGACTCTTTCCCAAAGTGATATAATGATAGCAATTAGGGTCTTCCAAGGAAAGTTCTTTGAAAATCATCTCAAGGCATCTTCAAGTCTTTGTTGAAAGAAAATTTCCACACCTAATGTCCACCAAGCAAATTATTTTAGTAGCCCTATCGAGGTGTTGACTGCTTCTGATCTACTTCTACCTGACACCGGTAGGTAGGCATGTGTGTACGTGTGTGTGCATGTGTGTGTGTGTGTGTATGTGCCCCTGTCCAAAGAGAATATCGATTTTATCATTAAACATGCAAACTACTCGGTCTTTACATGCAGTACTGTCAGGCTAGGTCTTTCTTGCTCTCTCATTATAAGAAAATACTGATAGAGTTCCACAGAACACCACTAAATCTCTCTCCTGAGGTCACCACCAATTCATTATTCAACATTCGCTAGGTCTAGTTCTACAAGCTACAAATCCACTTAGCTGTCCTAGGAGCCAGGTGGTGTTTCCCCAAGAGCATCATGAAAAATAGGTTGCACACATTTTGCAGAAATTCCAATATTCTCTACCTAAGACGTTCTCATATTTACTGGTCCAGCAGCACCGTTAACAATGGAAATAAGGGAGTTGTTGGGGGACAGAGAGAAGTGAGAAGAGGATAAATAATACATTGGCTACTATTCCACTATTGTAAATATGTTATGGAATAATAAGAGATATTTGGTAGCAAATGGCAAAAGTTACCAGCCCTGCTGGGAAGCCTCTTTCTGTTCCGTCAGTTTTCTAATCACACTTTATCTGGCCTGGGCTGAGGCCAAAACACCCAGACCAAAACAGGGATTTGGGGTCGTCCCTCTGTCAGACGGCCTGGGGCCAGGATGGGGTCAATAGTGGAGTTAGGTTCTCAAGACCGTCTCAAAGACAGGAGGGCAACAGAAATCAACGTTGACAAGTTTAGCTATGTAAAGGATAGAAGGATAGTAAGTGAGGCTTTTGGAAGGTCCTGCAGGGTTGGAGGATGGAGGTATGAGGACAGGGGACAAAGCTTTGTGGAGAAACAGATCCACTGGATGAAGTGCAAAGGTGGGAAATGAATGACTGCTTTCCTCTTACATTAGGATCAAATGGACTCAAAGCTCGACTCGGTTGATGCTAAAACTTAATGATGGATTTTAAATACAAAACAAAATGAAAAATTATATTGGAAATATATCCAATATTTAGGATATATTTAGGCTATCCCAAATATTTAGGCTATCCCAGTAGAAAGGAGTACTTATAAAGAAACACAGTATTTTATATTCAATTCCAGGATATTCTATGATGCTCATACATGCCTGCTTGGAATAGGAAGTGGTAGGAACACTTTGGAAAACACTTCAGTAAGTTTTTTTTTTTTTTTTAAAAGCACTTTTTACACCTTATTTTATTTATTTATTTATTTTTATATGATGCTGAGGATCAAACCCAGTGCCTCACACGTGCTAGGCAAGCGCTGTACCACTGAGTCACAACCCCAGCCCCCATAAGTTCTTATATGTCATATGATCCGCTAACCCAAAAGAAATAAAACCGTATGTCAATATAAAAATAGGTGCAAAGAATGCTCAAGTCAATCGGTCTTTAATAACAGGTAAATGGATAGGCAACTGTGATTTACCCATATAATGGAGTATTATTCAGTCATAAACAGGAATGAACTATGGATACCTCCATAAAATTCAAGAATTTCAAAATAGTTATCATGTCTACATTTACTTAAAATTCTAAAAATACCAACTAACCCAATACCCACACCATACTGATCAGGATGAATGACACCTGGATAATCACACACTTTCAGATACAATGCACACATTACTCACCTGTATGGTTGGCAACTTTACAAGATAGCCCATACACTGTCACTGTTACTGTTACTAAAATAACAATAGTTATGCTATTTAAGAGAGTCACCCAACGCAGGTGGTGACCATGCAGTTAGTGGCAGATGGTGCATCCTCTGACTTGTGTTCTAGAGCAATGCAGGTGTAGAAATACTGTAGACCCCCCATGAGGGAATGTCTGTCATTGGGCAAATGCACACAGCAACCACCAGGTCTGCACATTGGACTTGACCCTTTGTTACTGCTGTTTGAAGGAGAAGAGCTGAGTTCTTAATTGCTCCTTTAGGGACACTTAATACATTCTAAATGCTTGCAAAGCCTGGTAAAGTGATTGATTGCCTCTGGTTAATACTTTTATACTCAAGGTTAATTATTGTTTTCTGATAATATTTTTATTTATTAGCATCCTTTCATGAAACTGGCAGCCATTGGTTAGTTCAATGGACAAACCATTAACACCAGAGCTAAAGTCTCAACCAAGGGTCAACCTACTAATGTCTTGGTCACAGAAGACCTAGGTGAACCCTGTAAAACAAAAATGCTTACCTTGAGCATCTGCTCTTTAACTAAATGATGCTATAAATATGCCTCACACAGCCCGGAGCCTATGATTCTGCAAGGCCAAACAGCCATGAAGGAAGCCAGAGGAAGTCAGATGAGGGAGGTGGAAGGGTGGATATTGTAGCTGATTTCTCGTTGCACAAAGAATTAGGAACAGAGATTTACAGAAAAGGCAAGAAGACAGAAAATGCTAAGGTTTTCCAGCACTTCCTAGACCTTCTCTGAACCTTAAATTTTAAGAAGTTTTCCTTAAAAGGGTCCCTTGTTGTGGTGGGAAGACAAGAACATCCAAACTTCACGTCAGGCCCAGGTGGGCTTCCTGCTGGTTGAATTCCACAGAAGTCGATAAAGAATATGCATTTCACAGTCTGCAACTGTTTGAGGGAGTCTTTCAAAGAGGAGCAGAGGCCTGGTGCATCCCTTGAAGAGGGTTAAAAGGGAGCAGGTAACTACAGATACCAAACGAAGCTCAGGGAAGAATTCCTGGCTCCACAACTCACAGCGATGGACGTAATGAATAAAGACTAAGAATCTTCACAGCAGACTCTGAAGACACTGGTGATATTACTCCAAACGGCCCTGCCTTCAATATTTACTAAACACTGACAGGATCGCAGCATGGGGTGGGGTGGTGACGTGTGGGAGACAGGGAAAGATAGTCTTTGACAGTCACAGTCCGACACATCGCTCTCTTGCTTGAAACGGCTCTTGGTGCACCATGTCTGCAGACACAGCGAATGAATGAATAAATGCTGTGGCAGGCTTACGAGCTCGGCCACACCCTGCGTCCCCCTCACCCGTGTCCCCGCACACGACCTTCTTCACTCACCGATCTGTAGGTTGGTGTACAGCATCAGCTTGCCCCAGGCGTCACCAGGCCACACCACACCTTAGGTGCCTTAATGCCACCCATGGTGGCAAACAATTCCTGCATCTCAGAGGCTTGGATTTATCAGGTTCTACAGAGAAACAGAATCAATGAGATAGGTCTAGATTCCGAGCCGGAGTTACAGCTGGGACTGGAGCCCAAGGTACAGGCAATGACGTGGATATCTAGAGAGATCTCTTCCAAGGGTTTGGCTCCAACAAATGGGAGCTTGGGAATCCCACGGCCTGAAAGCCGGGAGCCAGTGGAGTAGCTGCAGTCGAGGTGGACAGGACGGGGACCAGGGCCTCTGGTGTCTGCGCCAGAGGAGGTGGGGCCTGATCCAGCAGGAGCCCCAGAGGTGACTTTCCTTTCTCTTTGCTCTAGGCAGGTCTCAGTGGAACGGGGACTGCTGACCTTCCTTGCTCAGACGGTTGACTCACTGCTCACCTGTGCCAGGAGCAGCCTCACAGACACACACTGTTTGCCCCAGCTCTCCAGGCGCACGCTAGCTCTGTTAAATTAAGACAAAACACTCGCCATCAGAAGTCCACCCCTCGCCAACTTGGTACCCATAAGCATCTCCTTGAACTACACCTAATCTCTAAATAAAGATCATGGCAAGGTCATACACCACCTACCGCCACGCAGCAATCCCTCACCCAGCGGGTCAGGCACTAGTCCCTACCTCAGAAGAAGGGAAGATGTTCTTGCATTATTTTAACTTACATAGAATTATATAAAATTAGTGATACTTAAATACTGACACAAAAACCAATGTCTTATACTACACACACACATGTATACATACATACGTGTATATGTATATACATGCACATGTATGTGTTCCTCGTCCGCCTCATAGCTTAGAGAACACTGGAGAACCTCAGGGCGTCCCTCATCATCAAGTCCTTTAACAGCTGGCAGTGAATATTACATCTCTTATGAGATCCGTATCTTGTTTTCACTGATAAATATCATATTTCATGACATATCTCACATTTTTATTCGTAGCAAAATAAAGAGGAAATGCCCGTGAGGACTTGCGTTCTGGATTCTGGAGCAGATCTCGTGGTGGGAGCTGGTATGTGTAGCCCCCTGCCTGCTTCTCACTCTAGGCATCCTCTGCCCTCTGTGAGCATCTCAGCTGGCGGTGGCTCTTCACCTACTGGAGTGACCCTACCCCCCGCTGCCGCCGTGACGGGGCATGGGGATCCGAGAGGCCCTGAGTGTCCTCCAGTGATCCAGACGCATGCGTGCTCTTGTCTCCGTTGTCCAGTTTCTCCCAGGTGGCCCCAGTCAACCACCCAGCCGGAACCTGAACTCCCTTCTTTGTTGACTCAGTGGCCTGGGAGCCTAAGGTAGCTGGACAGTCGTCCTTTTTCTTTAAAGCTGATAAAACTTATGTAAAAATTTTCAGGTGACATGTAGCGATGGTGCGTTTTATGGAACCTGGGTAGCAGCCCTCACTCCCAGTTCAGGGGACTCTTTGATACTTCCCCTGGCCCTAGCACGGCTGGCTCTGGAATGCAGACCTCTGTGTCAGCAGAGCATAAGTCATGAGAACAGGAAGCGGAAATCCTGCTGGTGGACACCAGGAACAGCAATGAGTGACGTCACTCCCATCCCTCCCCACCTCTCGCGTCCTTGAATCCTGGCTATGGCAGAAGCGGCTTCTATATTGGACGCTGATTTGGAGCACACAGAGCCCCCTGGAGAACCTTGTCCTAGACTGCAAGACGTTGCCACCCAGATGGCCTCCACCCTTCAGCCCAGCCAGCTGCTCCAGGACGCTGGGGGACGCATAAGTCTGTGAGTTCTATGAGCAGGTGCCCACTGCGCGCTCCTCGGAGCTGATTCCAAGCAATGGCGTGTGGGTCCATGATGGCGGGTAAGGCATTCTGGAGTCCGCAGACAGTTCTGGCAGAAGCATTCTATGCAGAGAAGGGAAATCTGTCCCAGAGCAAGTTCTGATTCCAGTAGGCACACTAAGCTGCCCCTCTGAGAGTGGAAGACGTTCAAGGTAAAAAAACCTGTCACCCAGTCTCTGTCCCCCAGAAAACAGTGCCGTCTTGGGGCTCGGTGTGGCTGTCTCTGTGGGCAGACTGGGCCTTCAGCGGAGGCTGTACCTCAATCAGCTTGGGCGGCTGGAGGCCCACGCTGCTGATCCCATGCGTGGCCCCAGCCCTGCCACCATGCTCCTTCTGCTCCTGATCCCCTGGGGCCATGGCAGGATGACGTCTAGCCGCAGAAGGTGTCATCCTGTCCACTTGATTACCAAGTCCTCCTCCGCTGAGGTCACCCTTTGGTCCTTTGGTGAGTGTTCACATGGGACACAACTATCTTCCTGTCTTCGCCCATTCAGAGAGGTCTATCCACACACCCCTGCCCCATTTCTGCCCCAGTTTTCTAGGTATGTTCCCTCCGAGGCCTGACCATCCAGCCCAGCCGTTGGCAGGACCTGTGCACTGGCATGGAATCACAGAGAGGTGCACAGCCAGGTCACCACCTGAAGTTCTGCCCTCCAGGAGGATTTCTCTTCCCCACTGTCCTCCTGTGATGTCCCAGGAGGGGCGGCCATGCCGGGGCTGTCCGCTGGGTTGCTACTTGCATGTTTTGCATTCCCATCTCTAATCCAGGCCTGAGTCTCTGTCCCTCTGTCAACCGATCCTAGAGAACTCCTGAGTAATGGGAAGACCAGTGTCACAGCATGGTGACCATGGGTATTTGGGCCACTTCTTGGCCTGCTCAGTCTCTGTCACACTTACTCTACTTGCACTGGATGACGGGGCATCACTGAATGCTCAGCTGTGTGGCTCACTGAGTCAGGAAGCACCCACTTCCTGGAGGGCCCCTCGGGGTGCATGGTTGTCTGGTGGCCCCTGCTGAAGGGTTCCGTTTCTACCGAGGCCTGGTAGCAAACAAAGCTGGCTCCTGACAGGACAGTGGCTGTCCTCAGGGGCCCGCAGGCCTTGCTCCCAGGCCCCAAAGATCTCTGCTGGATTCACCCACAGGAAGCTGACCAAGGCTCGAAGAGGCAGGCCAGGTGCCGCGGACGCTTGAGCACCCTGGACTTGTCGCAGCGCCCTCTCCTCTGCCGGGACCCACACAGGCGACACCTCTTCAGGTCCCCTGGTGCCTGCTCTGGGGTAACACAGCTATCCTCTGCCACTTTCCAAATCCAAAGAGCATGTTAGGAGCCGTGGCTTCACTTTGGCTGAGGGAGCGTCCAGATGAGACTCTGTCCCTCATTCTGCAGACGGGCACCTAGGCACGCTCCACACCGCTGGATCCCTAGGCGTCTGGGCAGAGGGCCCTGTGTTTTGCGTGGACCTATCCCCCTGTGACACGCAGAGGTGAGTCTCGGTGGCTGCTGCCTCGCACTCAGCGCCACGTCACCCAGCAGTGGACTGGTGTGATATATTTTGGAAGGAAAGGGTGACTCAGAGCCCTGTGAATTAAACCTCGATGCAGGGCGAGCAAACCCACACGTCCCCGGGGGAGGACAGCTCGGGGTGCAGCAGGCCTTGCTGCCTGGAGGCGGACAGCCTCTCCTCACGCACAAACACAGAGGAGAGAGCGGTCGCTAGGTCCCTAGCGCCCAGGGTGTGTGCTAAGGTGCTGGGGTAGCTATTTAATATGAAGACCCACCCGAGCACGGATGGACTCATTCACTCAGTGTCCCGTGAGCGAACTCCTTGTGGGCTGTCTTTGGACAACTGTCCTTCACGAAGGGACTTTGGACCTTCTGTTTGGATGGTTCATGGTACCTTAGAGCCGCTTTAGAGTTTTCTGCTATTTGGAACCCTGGCCAAGAGAGACCAGAGCACAAGGGGAGAGTCCTGCAGATTTCAGGGGCCTTCCTGTAGCTCCTGACACCCAGCTCTGTCCATGCGTGGGGCTTTTGCACACACACATACAGTGCTTTGCGCTGCTCGTATCTTATCCAACTCCTGCTCACCCCTGGGTTTTAGCTGGTAGTATGGTTTGGATCTGGAATGTCCCCAAAGCTCTGCAGCCATGTTCAGAGGAGGAAAGACTGGACCAGGAGGGCTCTGGTGCCACCATTGTGTCTACCCATGTGACGGGCTCATAATCTGAACGGACTTAGGGATGGCGGAAACTTGCCCCACAGGACTGGAGGAAGCCGGTCCCTGCAAGGGCTCACCTTCACTCGGGCCCCTTCCTGCCTCTGCCTCTGCTTCCTGGCTGCCTCAGGCTGAGCAGCTGTCCTCCCTGCCTTCTTCTGCCTGGGGGTTGTGTTTCACCTCAGGCCCAGAGGGATGCAGACGGCCAGTCACAGACTATGATGTCCCTGGACGCAGGAATGGTGAGTGTCTATCCATGCTGAATGAATGCGAGTTTTACAGCTCAGCATCCGGAAGAGAGTACCCAAGAAACGGCTACCAAATGGAAGTGTAAGTTCACGAGAGAGTGGAGCAATGTGAATAGAGAAGATCGAACGTCTAGTTCTCCAGAATCAGAACGGGCCGGCCCCTAACCAGCTGAGAGCATCTCAGTATTCTCCCTAAAGAGAAGAGCCCGAGGCGGGAACAAGGAGTCACTTGTGCTCATGAAAGCTGAAGACCCAAGAGTGCCCAGCTACGCCGCAGAGTCACCCGACCTCAGGGGCACTCAGAGGAACCTGGGGAGTTCTGAAAGCTGGGGTCAGGACCGAGGTGACAATGTCCAAGTATCTACAGTCTAACACAGACGTGGGAAGCAGGTCGCGGGTCCCGGTGGCCACCTTGGCAGTGTCTGCAGTGAAGAAGAGCTGATCAAGGCCCGGCGCCCGCCCAGCTGCAGAGCACGCCCTGTGGCCCGTGCGCAGCAACGGCGTCGGCTTCTTCTCTGCCGTCCATGCTTTCTATGTTTTCTTCAGTGATCAGCAATTGTGGTGTGATTCAGTGTGTCCTCCAGAGTTCACGTGGTGGACACTCAGTCCCCAGAGTGAGCGCTGACTAGGGCACTGTGAGAGGTGATCAGGATAGAGGGTCTGCCTCCACCAATGGGTTAAGGTCATTGCAAAGGAGTGGGCTGGCCACCAAGGGAGGGCTTTAGTCACCATGGAGAGGGAGAGTCACCAGGGGAGGGTGTGGGTCACCATGGAGTGGGTCAGTCACCAAAGGAGGGCGTGGGTCACCATGGAGTACACCAGTCACCATGGAGTGGGCCAGTCACCATGGAGTGGACCAGTCACCATGGAATGGACCAGTCACCACGGAGTGGACCAGTCACCATGGAGTGGGCCAGTCACCACGGAGTGGACCAGTCACCATGGAGTGTGCCAGTCAACATGGAGTGGACCAGTCACCATGGAATGGACCAGTCACCACGGAGTGGACCAGTCACCATGGAGTGGGCTATTCATCATGGAGTGGGCCAGTCACCATGGAGTGGACCAGTCACCATGGAGTGGGCTATTCACCATGGAGTGGGCCAGTCACCATGGAGTGGACCAATCACCACGGAGTGGAACAGTCACCATGGAATGGACCAGTCACCATGGAGTGGGCCAGTCACCATGGAGTGGGCTATTCACCATGGAGTGGGTCAGTCACCATGGAGTGGACCAATCACCATGGAGTGGACCAGTCACCATGGAGTGGGCCAGTCACCACAGAGTGGGCCAGTCACCAGGGAGTGGGTCAGTCACCATGGAGTGGGCCAGTCACCATGGAGTGGGCCAGTCACCATGGAGTGTACTCCTCACTGTGGAGTGGAATTCTGATTAGAGAGCGTTCATCTCCCCTCCTCTCCCTGCCTTTGCCCTTCCCTCCACTTGCCACCCTGGGTTGGACAGCTTGAGGGCCCTCTCCAGACTCACTCCCCATGTGGACTTCCCTACTCCCTCTTCGTGAATGGAACGCACTTCCGTGGTGTAAGCAGGAGCCTGTCGTCAGTACTCTGGTGAACAGCAGAGAATGTCCTGTATCATGGAAAGTGACATCGGTGACGCAAAGTCACTGCAGCCAGAATGGCCATGATGCTACTGTGGGAGGAAGGAGGGAGGACCCGCCCGCCCCCCTCCTTGGCAGGGAGCTGTGGACCATCTGCCCTTCCTGCTGGGACAGTGGCCTCCTGCCTCCCTGCTGGGAAGTGTTTCCAGAGCCTGGTGGCATATGCCCTCTGCATCATTCTCTCTCTCCTCTCCTGATACCACGGGTCCTGATTCTATGACGTGTCCTTCTGAGACCAAGCCACCAGACCGAGTGGGTCGGCCACTTGCCCCTTTGTGCCAATCACAAGGGCCCCTTTGGGCAGCTGCAGCCAGAGTCGGAGCCTGGCCGGGTGCAGCATCTTCCCCATCTCCCGCCCCCCCCCTCCTACACCCCTTCCTTTGGGTAAAACCTAATTATGCTCAAGACCAATGAGCTCAACTGGAACCTAACAGGTCACCAGGAGATGCTTGTCCGCAGGCAGGGTTGTTGTCTTTGATTGTGAGTGTGTGCACACGATCCTTACTGTACTTAGATTTAACAATTCTAGGAGGTAGGGGAGACTTTACTAGAAGTTCCTACAAGCTCAGATCCGGGTGCCCCATAAACATTGCTCATTGGCCAGCAAAATGCTCTATAATTACCAGTTATACAAATAGCAAGAGAGGCACAATTCATAGCATATAAAGGCTGGAAGGGAATTTATTGTTTTTAAATCTAGTTTATTTGATACTAAAGAAGAGTAAGGATTTCCTCTATTAGATTGCAAAGCCCAGGATACGGGGATTATGATTTCTTCCGTCCTCGGAGGGGCTGTGGAGAGAAGGTCACCGCCAGGACACTGCACAGCCTCACTGACAGCTCCCCAGAGCAGCTGGGGATGGAGAGGCTGGGACTGGAGGTGGGGAGACTGGGGGTGGAGGTGGGGAGGCTGGAGCTAGAGGTGGGAAGGCTGGGGCTAGAGGTGGGGAGGCTGGGGCTGGAGGCACCGGGGTTCCACCAGGTTCTCCCAAGGACTGTGCCCCTACTAGAGAGGGATTCAGTTTGCTGTTCTCACGACAGTCGCCCTCTACCCAGAAATCAATGGCAATGCCAGATGAGTGATGTCACCCATGAACATCCAGAAGACAGAGGACTCTTCCCTGGGCTGACTCTCCCCAGTGCCCAAGGCTGCAGAGGGCCTGGTGGTCTGGCTGGGCTCAGACAGTGGGCCCATGGGGACAGGCTCCTTCCATGCAGTGGCTGTGCTGTGCTGTGCCGTGCTGTGCCCTGGTCCGCTCTGCTCTGCGCTGCACGCGTGGTGACTTTCCCTCCTCCCTCTGTGAGGGCCACGGTGAGCCTGCTTCATGTTGGTCTGCCTCTAGGTGCCTGCTCACCTTCCCAGCTGAGCCCTGCTGACCAGGACTGCCATCAGGCTGTGCGTTTGGGAGTCCATCCCCCCGCTGCATGGAGCTCCCACTTCCTGCCCCCGGCCCCATTGCAGGTCCTTAGAGCTCAGCCCCCTATTCCATCAGCTGGCCTCTCCCCACCAGGCTTCCTCTTCAAAGCGTTCTTGTCATCTCTTGACACTTAGTGCTTCCTTTCCTCTCTTAGTTGTCTCCCTGGGTTTATAAACTTAAAATTTTCTTTATTGACATTTTTAATTGAGTTTTAGAAAATGGGGAGATTAATGTGTGGTTTCAGTCCATCCGGCTTGATTATGCATGCAAATATAGAATTCTCAATCTCGAATCCATTTCGTGCTCCTGGAGGCGAAGGGCTGGCCCCTGTGTACAGCTGTAAGGGTTTGGGTATGAGGGGTCCCCAAGAAAACTCAGTTAGCTAACCCGGGAATGAAAAGATTAGGCGGTAACTATGGGGAGGTGAGTGGAGGAAGTGCCCTTGGGATTAGATTTTGTCCCTGGCACCTCTCTCTCTCTGTCCCCACTTTCAGGCTGCCGGGAGCCGAGCAGCTTCCTCCGCCTACTCCCTCCCACCATGATGTTCTGCCTGACCTTGGGCCCAGAGCAATGGAGTTGGCCAACTGTGGACTGAGGCTCTGAAACTCTGAACCCAAATAACCTTTTTCTCTTCTAAGTTGTTCTTGTCAGGTATCTTTGATCACAGCCCCAAGAAGTTGACTGGTGCAACAGTTGTGCAGACCGTTGACTGCAAATCCAGAGGCACCAGGCACACACACTCTGTTATGTCACTGAGAGCTCTGGGGTGGGAACGTCAGATCTCAGTGCCCAGGCTCAGCAGGCCAAGTGCCCTATGTGGTCAGGCGATTAAACATCAGTGTTGGTGGGCTCCTTATTTCCCACATCTCCTGCGGGGTCTGTAACTAGTCTGAGAGCATCAAGATCAGTGGTAAGACTGGGGACTCAGTACTCCTGCCTTTTTGGGTTTGTTCCATGGGAATGGAGGGTAGAGAATACCTACTTGCCCTGTACTGCTACCACTTCCTTGTGATGCTAAAAGTCCCTGTCCCCTTCCACGGCCACCTGCCCAACCCTGACCCCAGGCCACAAGGCGCCTGGAGCTTTCAGCAAGGGGCCTTCCCTGATAGTGCTCTTGTCACTGGTCAGGGGCTGTTTTAGTCCCTTGGGGTTGCTGTAACAAAATACCCTATACTGGGCGGTTTATAAATAACAGAAGGATGCTTTTTACAGCTCCGGAAGCTAGAGGTCCAAGACTGGAGCAGCAGCTTGGCTGTGCTCTGATGAGGTCCCTCCTGTGGCCTCCCGTGGTGCAGGGCCAAGGCGGCTTCAGGGTCCTCTTGTAGAAGGCAGCAGTCCCTCTGGTGAGGGCGCCCGTGCCTCCTGCAACACACCACGCTGGCCCTCAGGGTTCAACGCCTGAGTCTGGGATCCAGGCCACGGCGGGACAAACTGAAAATGCGATCACATGGTGCCTGGTGGTGAAGTGCTGCCAGCCATTTTCCTCACGACTACTTTTTCTTAGACCGTCCTTGCCTGTCCTCTGCTTTTGGTGCCACAGTGCCATTTCTGTTTGGAAGAAAACACAAGGAGACGGAATGAGAGAGAGCCAGCTTCAGCTGAGGGAGTGGCCGAGTGGGTGGCTGGGCATCGCTGTGGGATGCTGTCCAGCAGAGCAAGGAGGGGCCTGGCCATGCCTGGGGCGAGGGAGCTGGTGCCTCGTCCGAGAGTCTCCCTGGTACCACCAAGACCGTCGGCACCTGGGACCACCCCCTCAGGCCCCGAGCTCCAGCAGCACCAGCCTAGCAGGAAACTAGATTTCAAGTCAATGCAAAACAGAGATGTTCAGCTCTCTGACGATACAACCATCAGGAGACCAGGGACTGGGACAGAGGGACGGTGCCACCTTCCCCAGCCCACGTGCCGGGAGTGGACGTGGGGAGTGGCCATCTCCTTCTCTGTGTGTGTTTGCTCCCGAGTCTTATTTGTGTAGAAAACCGTCATCAGAAGAACCTGGCCCCACATGGGTGAGAGGGCCCAGGGCCAACCAAGATGGCGGCTGCATCAGGCTCAGGGGCCTGAAGGCCGGAGAAGCCAGGTCTCCACGGCCTCACAGTTCTGATCTGTCAGTGGTGAAGCTGCAGATGTGCAGAGGTGGTTGAGGACCCTCAAGCTGCCACACATCTGGAACAGATTCCTTTCTCAAGGCCAAGATGAGATGAAAGTGAAGATGGACAGGAACTACTCTAGGTGACCCACTGGTGGCCAGGAGGGTCACTGGTCACCAGGCTTTGGTGGTGGACAGTTCCTGAGGACCCAGACCCATCACCTATCCCTGTGAGTGCTCACCCAGGCAGCTGCTGACTGCCAGTGGCATCTGGAGTGAAGACAGCGCACAGGGTGCACCGTGTGGCCCATGGCGTCGACCCTCCCCCAAGGCTGCAATAGCACCCAGGTCCTGGTCCAGCGCCTGCCCTGGTCCCCCTCCAAGCCCCTGGGCCCGCCTCGCCTCCTGAGCTCCTGGCCTCCTCGAGGGGATTTCCCTGCTGATCTGTGCCTCTCCAGCTGGTAATAATTATGGCCGTAACGGACTTTTATTGAGTGTTTGTTTTACATCTGACCTCCGACCCTCCTACTATCATCTAATCGATGTAATTTAAAAAATTATTGAGTGTTTGCTCAATAAAAGTCAAGTCCTGACAGTTTTCTTGCCTCCAAATGTGTTTTCAACCTGTGGCCTGCTTTCTCCCTCTCTCTGCACTGCTGAGGTCCAGCCCTCCGCCTGGACACTGGTCAGGACCTCCTAAATCCCAGCATCCCTCCAGCTCTTCTCTGCCTTTTTCAAATACCCTCCAGGTGAAGGTAGCCCTTGGCAAGGTGCCCGTGGGCCAGTGGTCCATTCCCCGCCACCAGCAGGACATGGCTGTGTTCAAGCTTGGCCTCCGGTCGCCCCACACCCAGAACCCTACCTGGTGGCCAGCCTCTTGAGGGCCCCTCTGCAGTTTGAACTTCCGAAACCCCACTGCGCGGCGTACGCCACAGGCTTCTCTCCCTCAGCTAGCGCTTCCTCCTCTTGCCCAACGTTCAGCCTCGTCACCTGATGTCACCCTCTATACACAGTTACTCTGGCACTTGGTGCTGCGTGTCATGATCACCTGTCCTGTGTGTCCCTTCCAGGTCCTGAGCCACCACAGCCAGGCCTGTGTCCTAATCCCCTTGGATCACCATCTGTAGAGAGCCGCTGAACACTCATGGCAAGACTGTGAACACCTCTCCTAACCCGCGTTCTGGGGCCAAAGCTGCTGAACACACCTGGCCAATTCTTCTGTCATCTCCTCGAAACTCTGCACCTGATAAACGCAGGGCACCAGCTGCTCTGCATCCCTGGCCACCATCTTGAGGGATCCTGGCAAAACGGGAACCAGATCGTCCCTCCTGTCCCTCCTGGGTGCCCTGGGGACTCTCCCCTCTGGCCCGTCTCCTGCTCTCTGGTCCAGGGGGCTGCGCAGGCCTCTCTGTGCCTGGGCACATGCCCGCTCCCCTCTCCTCCAGCCCCTGTTCTGAGCTCTGCCCGCACACCTTCACCTGACCTCACCTGACTCTGTCAGGCGGTGCCCACATCCAGCACTCCCAGCTTCCCTGCTGGGTCGGGAATGGCCGCATCTCAGAACTTCATATCATCCCTTCTGCCTGCATCGAGGCCTGGGGACACCTCGTTCCTTCACCTGCTGCCTCCGCTGGAACACAAACTCCACAGGAGCAGGGGCTGCTGGGTCTTGTTTGACTGCCCTGGCTCAGAACACCTCCCGGCTTGTATGAGCAACAGAAGCTCTGGGTGTCTGATTTATTCCTCCCGCCATCCCAGCAGCCAAGTATTAATATTATCCCATTTTATGGGTCAGGTAAGAAAGGGTCAAAGACGTTCGTGGACGACTGCATAGCTGAGAGACCAGACCATTTGATTCTACAGCTCACACCCTTTGTCTGAGTACTGCACTGGTCCATGCATCTCCCCTGCATGACAGCCTGGTGCAAAGACCTACAGTGTTGGTCCCTGTCCCTGCCCATTGCTCAGCAGCAGGAGGCATTGCTGCTTTTCCGTCTTTCCCCTAGGGTGGTACTCTGTCCTCTTCTGCTTGGCTTGGCTGCACCCTCAGAGCTGTCCTAGTGCACTCCCTGATTGGGTCAGACTCCAGGTCGGGGTCAGCCTGCCTGGCCCGGGGTCTCCTGCTAACCACCAGCCTGGACCAGTGTGTCTCTTTCCAGTTCTCAAATTTCATGCTGGAGTCTCCGAATGCTTGTCCTTCTCCTTAGAGTGAGATGTACATTTGAGAGGGCAAGGGGCACGCAGGGAGGCTAAGCCATAGCTTCTGTTGAAGACAACTGAGAGGGCATTTCCTGGACAGCCAACTTCTTGCGTGGATGGCTTAAGGTCATGGCGCCGACGTGGAGATCAACCTCTGGGTCACTGATGCGGATTTTGTCTTCCTCTGCAAACCGAGCTCTGTTTCGATGCTGCTCTGTCTCCAGCCTTCCTGCCACTCCTCGGCTTATTCATTGCAAGCACACTGCCAGCCCCAGCCGTGCAGCCAGGGCTTCGCCAGTGCCAGAGCGAAGCGGCCAGTCCTCTCCAGCGCTGCGGCCATCCGGTTGGGAGGCGTGATGGATGCCCCAAGGGAGTCATGAGTTTTATTTTCACCCTGTACCAGAGCCCTCACTCCACCAGCCTGACCTCTTAAATTTAAGAGAGCGTCCCTCTGACCATGAGAAAGCACCCGGGGTTACACGGGAAGCATTAGCTGGTGCATAAAGCTGTCAGGCTCCTGAGAAGAACGGGCCGAACCCGCACTCCCAGAGACAGAGATTAAGGAGAGCACGGGACATTAGAGGAAGCATTTGTCACCTTCAGCTGGGGGAGAACGTCCAGTAATAGAGCCAGGAAAAGACCAGGGAGGTCAATAGGAAGGAGGTGACACCCACGTCAAGGTGAGCCAGGGGGAGGGGAGGCGGGAGGGAGCAGGGACATGGGCACAGCCCCCTCTCCTTCCCAGAAGTGGCCACTGCATTTTCATCCAATGGAAAAGGGGCCCTGGAGGCTCCCAAGAGATGCTCGGATGCACCTGGGAGCAACCAGGTGACACAGATGCTGTGTGTTCAGCCCATCGGGTCGCTGCTTTCCCTCCCGGGATCCTGGGCCTCCCAGGATTAGTCTATGACTGAGGCGTTGGCTTGCGGGGGAAGAGCTGTACCCCAACGGCAATTGATTTCTTCTGTGTTCTTTCTCTCTCTCTCTCTCTCTCTCTCTCTCTCTCTCTCTCTCTCTCCTCACTCTCTCTCTCTCCTCCCTCTCTCTCTCTCTCCTCTCTCTCTCTCCTCCCTCTCTCTCTCTCTCTCCTCCCTCTCTCTCTCTCTCTCCTCCCTCTCTCCCTCTCCCTCTCCCTCTCCCTCTCTCTCTCTCTCTCTCTCTCTCTCCTCCCTCTCTCTCTCCCTTGGTCTCTAGACACAGGAGATGGAACCCAGGGATACTCTACCCCTGAGCTACACCCTCAGTTTTTCTGGTTTTTTGAGACAGAGTCTACATTGCCCAGACTGGCCTAGCTCTTGAGATCCTCCTGCCTCAGCCTCCCACGTGGCTGGGACCACAGGTGTGCACACAAGGCCTTGCTTAGTTCTGTTCTTTGAAGAGACTTCTGAGCCCATGTCTTGCCACCTTCCATTGATACTGTCCACAAGGCAAGGACGGGGCGGACAGGGGCGGGCAGGGGCCTGGAAGAGGGCCATCGCCTTCTCTGTCCAAGAATTCCCAGACGGGTCTAAACGCCCCCTGGCTCTCTGTGGTCCCTGTGAGTCTTAGATTCCGTCTAACTGGGGAAGGAGTCTGCTGCTCTGGAGAGTCATTATCCTAGGGTCCAGGACCTTGTGTGCTTGTTTGCGAGATGAACGTGAACTCACTTATACACACGGTTAAAATGGAGCCTATTCTGAAGAAGGTGCTTTTACATTTGAAAGACCCGTTTTCACATCATGCTGTTGGTTTGAAGCCAGAGCTAGAGAGAGCGAGAGAGAGAGAGAGAGAGAGAGAGAGAGAGAGAGAGAGAGAGAGAGAGAGAGAGAGAGAGCGCCAGCCTCTTCCATCTTCAATCTGCCTCCTCTGGCCCAGGTCTCTAGAAAAGCCCTGTGAATCGGGAAGGTGAGTACAGAGACTGCACCTTTCCCCCTAAAGGGGCCATTAGCAAGTGGCCTCAGCTGACCACTGTGATGGGCACTTCCCTTCCAGGTGTCCTGTCTGTAATTGTCACTAATGCAAATTCATGAGCTGTTTCATTAGCTGAGCCCCAAACCTATATCCTGATCTGTAGTTGAATACTTCACTGAATTAGATCAGGAAAATCAGAATAAAACTCACTCACCGGTGGCAATGAATGAGTCAGGATTAACTAGGGGGCGGCTAGAGGCTCTCCCCTGCCGCCCGGGCTGAGTGCAGGGAAGCTGGCCGCCCTCCAGAGCGCCCTGGAGTGTGGGCCGTGGCCGCTCCCAACCCCCACTTCCCCTCCCGAGCAGCCATTTGGATCCACAGTGTGCCCCAGAGGCCGGGGTCGGAGGGTTTGTCCCCAGCGCAGCAGAGCTCAGAGGTGGGCCTCGGGACGTGATGGATCACCAGGGCTCCGACCTCATGACTGCACTCATCCCTTGGGGGATTCGTAGCTGGGAGGACTATCGGGAAGTGAGGAAATTGGAGGAGGTGGGACTCAGTTGCAGGGCGTTGTCCTGGGGGCACGCCCTTGGGAAAGCTATCCTGCCCCCAGCCCCTGGCTGCTCTCTGGCGTTCTCTGCCTTTCTCTCTCCCTCTCTCTCTCTCACCCCGCTTCCCTTCCTGGCTGCCACAAGGTGGCCAGCTCTCCTCCGCTAGGCCCCTTCACCATGATGTTCTACCTCACCTCATACAAAAAGCTGCAGAGCCAACCAGCCCCAGAGGCCAACCTCTGAAACTGTGACCCAAAATAAACCTTTCATCCCTGAAGTCGTTTTCCTCAGGTGTTTTGTCACAGCAAGGAAAGCTGACTGATCACCCAGCTCCTGGGCTGTGGGCTGCTTCCCTCCTTTCAGGGCGCTCAGGGAAGAGGAGCAGAATACGGGAGGGAAGAGGTCAGTCCTGTCCCTCAGTCGGGTAAGCAAATCGGAAGGCTCTCTCTGCCTTCCGTCAGATGTGGAGAAGACAGCTTTGGTGGCCTTCGCCTTCAACCTTCACTTACCGCGCAAAGGGAACTGAGGCCCAGAAAAGTCAGGAGACTTCTCTCCAGTCACACTAGTAATGTCTCAAAGGACAGGAACCCTCATCCAGCCTCCAGATTCCACTCTCAGGCCTCTTTTCTCTGAATCATGGTGCCTTCCCACTATTGGGTAATCACTCACTCATCACTCAATACCCATTACGCGGAGGAGGCTGGCGAGATGATAGAGGGAGGGGAGAACATGGTCCCCCTTCCAGGTGTGACGTGGAAGGGGACCCAGAATCTAGAGAACAATAGACTGTCAGTTCTGGTAGACGTCTGTGGACCATGCTAGCAGCAAGTGAGACCAGACCCTTTATGTCCTGGCAAAGTCCAGGTGGGCGGAGCATTTCAGTAGAGTCGAAGGTGAGGTGGCAGAAGTACGTCTAATGAGAGCTCTCCCTCCCATCCAGAGAATCCGGGACAGAGCTTTGAGGGCAAAAATGTATTCAGGGGATGTGTGAACACCAGAGAGAGAAGAACGCACAGGTAGCAGGAGGTAAAAGCAACTCATGAAGATGCTGTTTAGTCACCTGCCACCAGAGGTGCCTGGAGTGTCACCTGTGGAGACGCTCTGGGAACAGGTGGCCAATGCAGGTCTCAGGACTGTCTCCCTCGAGGCAAGGGAGTGGAGTATCAGTACACCCGCTCCAGGGTCATTGTCCAAGTCGGCTCTGGAAGGTACTGTTGAGTGCTGGGCATTTCCTGCCTGCCTTAGGTGGACAGAGTGGCTGTCTCTCAGGCACAGAGATGAGGGTTCTGGAAGTCACACCCCCGAGGGAACACACCCATGGTCTGGGATTACCCATAGCATACCCTGTAGCATCGGCCACCCCTGAGCAGAATGGCAGGCCATTGCCAGCCATGACAAGGCAGGGTGTTTGCAAGAGCATGGTCTGTGAGGAAAGGAGGCGTAATGCTGTGTCACGCCCAGCGTCCAGGAGGGAGGACGGGACAGAGCCTCAGTATAGAATCCGGGTGTGCAGAGCATGCTGTCATGACAGATGGCAGGTAGGGTGGCAGAGGAGTCTGGTTGGGATCTTGGCTTTCTGGGGAAGGGGTGGAGAAAGGGCTTAGAGGAAATCCCAGGCCAGTACAGACCAAGACTTGGCTGGTGCAGGTCTGAGGAGATCCAGGCCCTCCCTACTCGAGGGTTTGGAGCCGCCTAAGCTCCCAGAGAGCAACTGCAGAGCAGTCCCCAGAGCTCCAGGGCTGGACTGGGCACCGTGGGGTGCTCCTGAGTCTGCCTCCGGACCCAGGTCTGCCTTGGCTCCCAGCTAGCCTGGGTCCTAAAGCAACTTGTTGCCAGAGTTGGGAAACCCTGAAGGACTGGCAGAGCTGCTGCAGCTGCCCCTGGGCTGCCCAGCCCATCTCCAGCTCAGCTTGTCCACCCCAGCCCCTTGGCTCTGCCCCGCTGCCCGCTGCCCACCATCCTCCCACCAAAACTTGGCTTCCCTGAAGAGGAGGCTTGCTGCCATCTAAACTTCTCCGACTGCCGTTTCTCTTTCCTTGACTTGCCCCCTCTTGGACCTCAGTTACCCCCTTTCCAGTGAGAGGATTGAACCGAGTCCCAGGAAGTTTCAAGACCCAGCATCACCTTGCTTTCTCCTCTGCAGACACCCCCGAGGGGCCACGTCACGCGGGTGCAGGACGGGGACATTTCCCTCTTGCTGCTGGATCCGGGAGGGCTGGATGGGGGCAGCTGAGACGGGGTTAACCAAGACTGGGGCTGTAGGGAATCGAGGCCCAGAGGAAGGTGACCCACAGCGTGGAGGTGGCCTGGGAACACTGGAGTCCCTCCAGAGCTGCCGGGACCGGGGCCAATGGCATCATTGTCAGCAGTGTCCCCGGCTTCGACCACGCCTAGCCCCGCCCTCAGCAGTGAGGAGCAACGGGTCACTTCTTAACCATAACCCAAGTTCCAGTGCAGAGACTGGGCACAGCAAGGCCTCCTGATGACGGCAGGTAGGTCACCTGACATGGAGCCCCAGTGATGACCCTGAGAGTTTCTGTCTTAGGCAGCTTTTCCACTGCTGTGACTCAATGACCCGACCAGCACAATTATCGAGGACGAAGGGTTTATTTGCGGGCTCAGAGTTTCAGAGGTCCTAGTCCATAGAAGGCCGGCTCCATTACTCGGGCCTTGAGGTGAGGCTGGACATCATGGTGGGAGAGGGTGGCAGAGGAAGCAGCTCACACCCTCAGGAAGCAGAGAGCAGGGCGGGGGAGATAGAGTCTCCACTCTCCAGACACAAACTACACCCATAGCCAGGTCCCCGTGGCCGCTCCCTCGAGCCCCACCCCATGGCCTCAGTGACCACTCAGTCAATCCCACCAGGGATTAATTCACTCATTAGGTTAAGACTCTCACAACCCGATCGTGTCTCCTCTGAACCTTCCTGCCTCGTCTCACACGTGCGCTCTGGGGGGACACCTCACATCCAAACCAGAACAGCGTATGTCCATGGGGTTTCGTTTTAGTTCCTGGTTGATCATCTGCAGCTTGACAGGAAGATGCCAGGAGGGACTGGCAGGGAGGTGGGGGACCAGCCTTCCAACCCTGGATCTGCTGGCAATAGGCCTTGCCACCTGGGCCAAGTCCCCTGGCCTCCTGAGAGTACCCGTAAGATGCAGATGCCTGGCACGTGGTCTCCAGGGACACACGCGGGCAGCCCAGCCCTGCCCAGGGCTCACGCGGGGCCTGTCCTGCTCTTGCCTGAACAGATGGGCCCACTCCACTGTTCGTACCCGAGGGACAGCAGCCACCTGTAGGTCAGGCCCAGGAACATTGCCCCAAGGTGGTTTGCTCCTCATGGAGGTAAGAGAGTCACACTCTCCCGCTAGTGTGCCTGGCCCTGGGTGAAGAGGTGGCCCCCTTGCTCCCTCTCACAGCCGTGGAAGGCAAGCCGTTCCAGCTGGCTCTGCTGCTCAGCCCCAGAGCCAGCAGCCTCTGTGGTCCCTGCTGCCTCAGCTGGGAGGCCGTGTCCCCACGCTCTCCCTGGGGACTCCCTTTTTCATTTACATTTCCAATTTTCAGATGTGTCAACAGTTTCTGCCTCTCTCCTGCAAGAGGAAATGGAAACTTGAAAACAGAAAGGTAAACTTTCTGGAAAACCACTCAGCCTGGGCTGTGGGAATGGTGTTTGCCCAGAGCAGTGGCCCTGGGGGACTGAGAAGTCCCCAGGGTCATCTGGGGGATCTGCTGCCCTCATGCTGACACCACAGGAGTGTGGCTCCAGTTGGGCCCTGGTCTAACTCCTGTGACCCTCGACTGTCCATCCAGACCCTCTGGGTCTGTGTACTCATTTTTTTAAAAGTAAGACATAATTCACCTATCATAGAATTCACCCCTTGTAGAGTACACTTCAGCACCTTTTAGTGTATGTACAGAGATGCGTAACTATTACCACTAATTCCAGAACATTCTCACTGCTCCAGAAGGAAATCCCATATCCAGTATCAGCCACTGCCCACACCCTCCTCCTCCCAGCCCTAGAAACATGTTTTCCAAGAGTTTCACAGTCTTAGAAGTCTAGATCTCTGATCTATTTTGAGCAGCCTGCTGTAGATGGCGTGAGGTAGGGGTCCAGCTTCTTTCCTTGCATGCTGACATCCAGCTGTCTGGTTACCATCTGCTGAAGAGAGTGTGCTTCCCCACGGAACTGTTGCAGCAGTCTTAGAATGCCTGGAAAAAACCTTTCTGCTGAGATTTGACCCTCACACGGGTTTCTCTCTTAGGCTTAGTCGCCACCTACCAAAGGCAGGGACTGGGTAGGAATCTTTGATGTTTCCCGAGAGGCCAGGTGCAGGGCTATTCAAAGCTATGTCAATTGCATCATTCTGGAAATGGCTGCGGGTACCCCCTCGAGAATGTTGGATCAGAGTTATTGCACGTCCCACGAAGCTCACACGGTGCTAATTGTGTGCAGTGAAATTCAATGAAGCCAGGCTCAGGAAGCAAAACTGGGGGCTTCAGATGACTTTATGGTCCAGACCCACTGGGGCAGCCTGCACGGCTTCATGGAGAGATCCTGGCAAGCTGCATCTTCAATACTGCTCCTCAGGAGCGGAGAGGAGGAAGGGCCTGCATCCTGCACTGGTGCCACCAAGGATAGACAGGCATTTAAGGGCTGGAAGAAGGGCAGCCAGGCCAGGGAGTGGGAAAGGGATTTGGAGGCAGAAGAGCCGGCCAGCAGATCAGCCTCAAGAAAGAGAAGCATGGAGAGGTGGAAGGGGCTCTTGGAGCTGGAGAGAGAGAGGTGGTCCTGGATAACTGCTCAGGGGCAGGGTCTCCCAGCCCTCTGTGATTGCTCGAAGCTGTCCTGGGAAAGCCAACTCGCCAAAGAGGAATATGAAACAGCCCTTCCTGTTCCTGGACACAAATTGTTAAAATAATGGGTTTATGTTTCAAAGGTTTCTTTCCCTGTGTTTGATCAATAAAATGTTCTTTAGATCAATACAAATGTAATTTGGCTGCTGGCAGGCATTTATAGCATGTGGTGGGGAAGTCACTGCCCACAAGCTGAGCTCGAGACTATCAGACAAGCGTATTGCTGGGTGAGCCGTGGACTTTGCTGGAAAACAGCAAGCAGGAACAAACGAGGTTACCAGCCAATAAGCTCGCTGTTGGCACCGACATCTTGGTGCCAGCATTAATCCCTTCAACACAAAAGCTTTCAGTAGCAAGAATCTGGCTCTCCTAAATTCATTTTTAAAACTAGATAATAAGAAGAGTGGAATTGCTGGTGTTTAGTTAGTGCTTCTCATGTGCCAGAAACCGCCCGGAGTGTTTTCTGTGATTAACTCACTTGCATCTGACACAGGCCCAATGACATGAACCCATTATTATCGTCAGCTTATTGTTAAGAAGTTGAGGCACAGAGAGGTTGACTAACTTGTCTCTAGGTACACAGCTGGCAAGGAACAGAGTTGGATTTGCACCCAGGTAGTCTGATTACAGAGGATCTAGGGACCATATTAAGGCAACTTCCATCAATCACCATCTGGTTAAATGCTTGCCTCACACCAGGCACTGTGCTTAGTACTTTGGCATGTTTTATTTTCTTTCTCCCCTAAACCTCGTTCCTGTAGGTGTCGTTACAGGTGAGGAGACTGAGACTGCCAAAGTTCAGTCACTTGCCCCAGGTTTCTTTATTAGGAAGTGGCAGAGTCAACCCTTGGATTGGGGTGTCCTGACGCCCCTGCTGCTATGCTGAACTGCCTGCAGGGCAAAGCATTCCCTCAAAGGGCTGCCTGCCTCAGAGATGAAGGAAGCCTTCCTCAGGAGCCCAAGAACAGCCAAACCCTAGGGCAGAACGGGGAGCCCGCGGCCCTGGGACCCCCTGGCAGAGTGAGCAGGCTGCCCTGGGGCTGCTCGGGGGGCGAGACCTTCCAGACTCCAGAGCCCCCGCTCTGCATGCAGCCGGCTGCGCTCCCCCTGGCTGAGGAGGAGATAAGTCCGAGTGAGTTCTGGGACATTCTCTGAGCCCTTGCTTCACTGCTGTGGCATGGCAGGGCTCTGAGCGGACGAGAGGCTGGGGGTCTGACCCACTTTCTGCAGACCACCAGCTTCGTGAAGACGGGACAGGAACAGCGCCCTTGGCAGGGCCAGCATGGCCGCCCTTGGGCCCACCAGCAGAGAGGCCTGAGCAAGATGGCTCCCTGTGCGGCCTTGCTTCCTTATTTTTCAAGCGACGGCTTTGGCCCAGTGCATCCTTGGTTCTCCACGACACGGTAGGAATCAGTGGACAGAGGCGGGTGATGCTGAGACAGAGGTCAGTCTTTTACTCATTCTGCCATATTTAGCGAAGGCCCATGGTGGACCAGGTATGGGATTCAGCACGACTGACCTTCCTCATCTTCGGGAACTTAGATTCCAGAGATCTGAGAGAGGCCCGATCGGCTGTTCATTCACTCGTCCGTTCTCTCGCTCGCTCGTCGCTCGCTCCTTGTCAAGCACCTCGCCTGGTTCAGCTGCAGCAGGAGCTCCCTGGAGTCCAAAGACCAGAAGCCCAGACCCTGGCCTGAGGGGCCCAGAGACCTCAGCAGAGATGGAAAGTCGGTGAGGACGTTGTAAGTTTGCGACAGAAGCCAGGCTTCTTCCAAATCCATCCCCAGGTGACAGAAGAACTGGGTAGGGAGGGCGTTAAGATCAGGGCGGATCCCGGGTCAGGAGCAGGTGCCCAGGAGCCTCCTGGGCTCTCTGGGCACACTCACAGGCGTGCCAGGTGAGTGGAAGGTGCTCACCAGGGCAGGCTCTGGGGGAGCCACGGCCTGCTTCAAGGAACATGCAGCAACATGCTGGGTCCTTGCCCACCTGAAGCGTGGGGTGGCCAGCTGCCGCGCCTGCCCCTGCTTCCGGGCTCCCTGGAGGGGAGGCCGTGCTGCACCCCAGGGCCTAAGTGCCTGTCGTCCACAGCGCCCCCTCCCTGGGGCCAGAATGTGCTGCTGCTGCTTCCACCCCTCCCAGGGACGCTGAGAAGGGGACCTGGCCACCCCCAGAGCTGCACACAGACTTGCCCTTCTCGGCATCCACGTCCATTTTCCTCCAGCTTCTCTTCTGAGATGGTCCCCATGTGGTTAGAGTGTGACCCCCAGGGATCAGGGGCTGGGAGCCGATTTCCTGGGGTGGCACTCTGGAGAGATGGTGAGACCTTCAAGAGGCAGGTCCACTGTCCACTGGGAGGTGGTAAAACTGGTCCCTCACCTCGTGGGCCTCCTGTCTCCCATGGGATCTCCCTCTGGTGTGCACTCTGTCACCACAGTCACCCTCCTGGAGGTGGTACGTGTGAGGGACGCTTGTCAGAGTGGGTGCCCCGCCCTTTGGACTTTCAGCCTTTAAAACTGTGAGCTAAGGAAACTTGTCTTTACACGTGCCCAGCCTCAGGTGTTATATCATAGTAACGAAAAATAGAAGAATACGCTTTCCCTAAATCTCAATATTTCTTTTGGTCCCTGCTGTGCCGGGACATGACCTTCACTGCAGTTTGGATCTGAAGTTTCCCCTCAGTGTTCAAGGACTGGTTGCTGGCCTTGGCGCTCCTCCAAGGTGGGCAAACCTTGGAAGGTAGGGCACTGTTTGAGTCGGCTTTTGCATATGGTGACCAAAACACCCAACAGGAACAACTTAGAGGAAGGACAGTTTATTTGGGGCTCATGGTTTCAGTCTATAGCTGGCCAAGTCCATTGAGTTGGGTCCAAGGTGAGGCAGCACATCAAGGGGAGGGCTCAGCCGAGGAAAGCCGCTCAGCTTCATGGCAGGGTCAGGAAGTGGAGGAGGGCACAGGGAAGACACACCCCTCCAGGTGCACCCACCTGTCTATAGTTACCATGAGTCCATTCAAACTAGGATGGACTGAGGTGGCCACAGCTCCCACTGTCCCGTCACTGCCCCTCTGTGTGTTCCAGCATTAATAGCAGCTTTCAGGGGACACCTCATGGCCAAACCATAGTAGGTTTAGTGGAAGAAGTTAGGTCCTTGGGACATTCCCTTGAAGGCATTATTGGGACCCTGGACCCTCCCTTCCTCCCTCCCTCTCTCTCTCTCTCCTTCCTGATGCCTATGCAGTGAGCAGCTTCCACTCCTGCACACTCTGTCATTATATACCACCTCATCAGAGGCCCCAAAGCATTAGGACCAAGTGACCTTGAACTGAAACCTCTAAAACTGTGAGCCAAAATAAACCTTTCCTCTTTTTAAGTTGAACTCCTCAGGCATTTTGCCACAGTGACGGAAAGCTGACAGATATAACCTTCAGCAGGTCACTTCTGCTCTGCCAACCTCATTGTTCCCATTTGTAAACTGAGAATAATTTTGCTGTCTGGGTGGGCTGACAGCTGGGTGGAAACCCTGATGAGATGATACACACAAGAATAAGATGCCGTGTCCTGCCAGTGGAGGAAGCGGTAACGTGGAGAACACTGACCACATGCACCAGGGCCCTGGAGGAAGAGCTGGAGGATCGTCTCTCTCTGTCCAGGAGGAAGACCCCCGTGCTGTCAGCAATCTCCGAGCAGCTCTGGTGCATTGGACACGGGAGGGGTTGATTTTGTGCCCCTCATATAAGCACCGTGGCACTGATTCGTATGTACGAGGGAGGAATCTCAGGCTCTGAGGAGTGACATGTTCTGCCCAAGGACACGAGCTTTGCATGAAGGACTTGGCTTTGTGGGGGAGTCATCTGACTTGTTAAGCCTCCATTTTTTCATAGGACACTAAATTCTGCTCCCAGCAGCCTCTGGAAAAATACAAAGTGTTCTGTATGCCTACCTTTAAATACAAAGCCAGAGCTTCCAGACCCAATTAGGAGCAGGTAATTGCCTGCGGGTGGTGGGGAGTTGGGCTGTCTGCTGGATCGACACAGAGTCTCTGAGCTAGTCTCCTCTAGTTATCAATAAAACGCTACAACAAAATCATTATTTGGCAATGTGTTCATTTAATCGTTAATCCCACAGGCTCCGCTTGGACAATAGCCATGGCCACCTCTCTGAAATCGTGTTCTGTGTCAGTGTTGTTGGCTTTGCTGCCCGTTTCTGGCAGAGAGGTGTCCTGTGAGGGAATGACCCAATTTTCCCGGGCTTCTGTCCAACCTCACAGTCCCCATTTCCTCTCACTGGGAGACCCTGGTCCCTCCCCCAGAGTCTCAGCCCTGACTGGACCCTGGGGTGTCCCTGGGCAAGGCAGGCAGATGGCCACTACCTAAGCCCTGCCTCTGGGGAACACTGCCACCAGGCAGCAGGTGCACCGGCAGCAGCCCCCAGCAGGCCTGCAGTCAGGGGCTCTCAGCAGTGCGACCACGTGTGTCCCTGGGCTTTCTGCCCAGCCTTCCTGCCTGGCCCTGCAGGCAGGCTGCAGGAATGTGCGCTCCAGCCAGACAGTAGCCTGTGAGACCAGGGCTGCTCAGCACAGCGCGAGGTCTTCCCCGGGGAGCTGGCTCCTCTCCTGACCCACCTGTGACAACCGTGACTTGTCTCCTGGCAACAGACACCTGCCTGAGCCGCCCTGAGGTTATTGAACCCGTCAATCTCCGTGTATAGCAGCGGGCCTGATGCATGGGACCAGGCAACACCGAGTCTCTCTGTCCTGTTTTTGGCCAGTACAAGAGCCTGAGCTGCAGGGCTCCAGGCTGCTCGCTGCAGGGTCAGTCCTGCCAGAATCATCACCTTGCTCTCCGGAGCTGCAGGGTGACCTGCTGATTGAAGGTGGAGGGAGGCTGCGCGCTCCCTGCCCCTTCCTCCCCTGGGGCTCCTTCCTGCTTGGCAACTTCCCACCACTTCGTTCAGTCCTTGAAACAGACACAGAACCGCAGAATCCAGGGGACCCACATGGCGGTACAGTGCATGGTATCACACAAGGCAGCGGCCACAGCTCTGTGACTTTCCTGAAAGGCAGGAGGAGTTGCTTCCTTCTCGTGGAGAATGTGAAGAACTCCCATCTTAACTCTGGGCAGGAATAAGGCCAGAAAGTGGTTTTTCCATTTGAGGTACCTCCAGAATTAGCTGCTGGAAATAATGGGCCAAGGGAAGCTCTTGCCCACACCTGGCTATCACTCCTTGCTCAGGCGTGGTTCCTTCATTATTCCAATAGAGGCGTCGACCACACTTACTCTACACCAAGGTACGTGTGGGGGATGCTCTTAGGAGCCTGATGAGGTCCGGCACTCACAGCTCAGTGTCCCTGAAGTGACCACGTTTGGGATGATGCTGAGGGTGCTCAGGACGCACCAGCCTTCTCTCTTGACTGCATCTAGCTACGGTCCTCAGCTCTTCTCTTGCTTCTGGTCTAGGCCAAAGCTGGTGAAGCCAGAGCTCTCTAAATTCCACACGAATGTATGTCACAACAGAGGAAGGGAATCCACAGCAGCTCCGACCGGCCACATGCTCCAAGAACTCAACGGACACTTTGGAAAACCAACGAGGCCCTTGGAAGACTTGCTAGTTTTATCAGATTATTCTGTTCATTGTGCAGAACTTTGGGGCTACGCTATTTCTATCCAGAGAAAAACTTTGCATGGAGTTGTGCAAAGGGATTCCAATTTGGTGTGGTGTAGACAGCATTCACGGGGCCTGAGCCTTAAACATGGTGGAGTGGCAACCAGGCATGTTGGTCCTTGGTTAAGAGCTCTAGTGTCCCACAGAGGTCTGTGCAATGACTGGGTCCCCAGCCTACTGGGAAGTCTTCCAGTCATTGGGAGCATGTCCTCAAAGGGAATGGTGAGACCCTGCTACCTCCTTTTTCTCTCCTTTTCTCCCTGGTTTTCCTGAGGTTACTGGCTTTACTCCACTATGTTCTTCTGCCATGAGGTGCTCTCTCGCCACAGGCCCAAAACCAACAGGGACAATCAGTCCTGAACTGAAACCTCCAAAACCATGTGCCAAAATAGATCTTTTCTTTAATACGTCAACTTATCTCAGATATTTCTAAAGTGATGGAAAGCTGATTAACACAGGAGGCAAGCACAAGACCAGCCTTCCTTCTTTTGGTTGACCTAACCATAATCTTGCTATGATTCAAACAACGAGACTGGCATGTTTGGAGGGCCATGGCATGGCATTAGGATGTCCTTACGGGAGAATTTTGGTTTGCCCTTAGTGTGGGAACATCAGAATGAAACTTCTAATGGGGCTCGAATCCCTCCTCTAACAGGAGGATCAATCCACAGTGGGTCAGCCCCGTCCACTGCAGGGTTAGTCCATGCACGAGAAGGTTCCTCCTCCCCCTGATGAGCAGAGCTATGCTTCCGGGGGCCTTTCACTAAGTTTGTCTTATTTCCACTCCCTGTGCCGTATGGAACGAGTCTGATTCTTCTTCCTCATGACGGCTCTTGAAATTTGTAAAGATGGTCATTTGGCCCCTTTGTGTCTCTTCTTCAGACACAGGATCTCCTGTTCACCCAAGACAGGGTTCAGTCTTCAGTGGTTGCTGCCTCCGTTTCTCATCTTTGGAAGGTCGCTGACTATTCTCATCTTCTTATGTCAGTGACAGAGGATGGATGATCCCAGGGGCCTGTGTGTGGAGGATCAGATTGGACACGAGGACCTGGAAGGAGAGAAAATAGAGATGTCGATTCCAGGAACTGTGCACAGAGCAAAAATGGCCAGACAGGGAACTAGGAAAGCAGAAAACAGGGGGTCATCAGTCAATCAGGGAACACCGGCCACTGCCTGCAGTGACGTTTTAAAATTCATTAAAATGACAACATATTATTTTGACAGATGTTCTTTATGAAAAAATGAAAATATTACAGGTAAGTGGAAAATATCCCTGGAGCCCACTCTTATTCCTTCCCACCCAATCCCAATCCCTTTCTGACATTTCCAAAGCCCATCATGCCTTCGTTTTATGGATGTCCCACAGAGCTTTTACCAAGTAAATGTACGTATGTGTGTGTATGACTCGGGCTTCTCCAGAGAAACAGAGCTACAGGTAGAACATCCCTATTCCAGAAGTCCAAAAACCAAAATACTCCAGAATCTAAAACTTTTTGATTGAGTGCTGACACGACAACAGTGGAAAATTCCACACCTGACCTCATGTGACAGGTCACACTAAAGCACAGGTGTATGAGCTAACCTTTTGTTGCTGTGACAAAATACCTGAGAAAATCAACTTAGAAGAGAAAGTATTTATTTTGGTTCATGGTTTCAGAAGTTTCTGTCCAAAGTCACCTGTTTCCATTGCTCTGGGCCTGTTGGGGGGGCAGAGCATCACCATGGAAGGGCAGAGTGGAAGAAAGCTGCTCATCTCATGTCAGCCAGGAAGCAGAGGCGGGTGTAGAGGTCAGGACAAGATACAGTCCCCCGGGGCACAACCCTGAGAACCCACTCCCTTCAACAGGCCCCACCTCTTTGAGTTTCTAGAACCTTCCAATAGTCCAGTCAATGATGAGCCTATCAATGGATTAATCCATAAATGAGATCAGAGCCTTTAGCCTCCCAAAAGCCCCCAAAGCCCCTCATCTGAGCCCTGATACCCTGGAATTTGAGCTTCAACACATGAGCTTTTGGGGGACATTTCAGATCCAAATCATGTACTAAAAATGTTACATACGTGACATTCAGGCTACGTGTACAAGGAGCGTGTGAAAAGTACACGGACTTTGTGTTTAGACTCGAGTCTCAACCCCAAGAGATCTCATGATGTAGGTGCAAAGATTCCATGGTCCAAAAGCACCCCAAATCTAAGCCCCTCCTGGCACCCAGCTTTTGAGATGAAGGTCGTTCAACCTGAAGTGACCTGTGTGTCTTCTGCCTCCAAAACAGAGGTCTGCATGGTTCCCAGCCTCTGCGCGGCAGGATTGGGAGCTAACATCCTGAATTCCTTCAGACTCAGTCTCCTGGGCTCTCAGAGAACGGTCAATACCCTGTCGGGGGAAGGGGCTAGCCTGCTGGGGTCCCGGGGACCTGACGCAGGGCCCAAGTGTGGAATTCACAGAGAAGAGGGTGGGGTGGGCCTTGGCACTGCTGGGACGAATGAGCAGGCCCTGGAGGCCTACCTGTGGCGCGCTGCGGTGGCCTGGCGTGGGCGGGAGCACAGAGCCCATGGCTCCCTGGGGCTCAGAGTCACTGCCTCCGCGAGGAAGTCTCGGCCAGCATCAGGACGTCTCGTGTGGATGGAGCCCTTCCAACACCTGCTGGCCAGGAATTGTCAGCTGAGCATCACAGGCCAAGAAACCGAGGCCAGGACTCTGAAGGCCGCACGTGGCTTCTTCGCGCTTTCCTCTTCTCTTGTCCTGCGCCTAGACTCTTGTTTCAGAGGACTCCTGAACACTACAGTGGTAAGAATGATAACGTCCTGCGAGTGGCGACTTGACGGGTTCCGGCAACGGCTCCTCCGGGAGGGGCCGCCATCCTGTCAATCTTCAGATGAGGGAGGCGCAGAGAGACGCGGTGCCCGCCTCCCCCTCGGCCTCACCACTCAGAAGGGCTCTGGCTGACTTCCAGGGCGGGCACCTGCCTTTCTCTCCCTGGGGGCTTTTTTTCCTGACAGCAAGAAGTTCCTCTCCATCTGTCTTCCAGGCCAAGAACACCGTTGTCGCCCTGGAGCAGCAGCTGTGGCAACCCCAGCGACTTCGCCCCTGGTGAGGGAAAGCCCACCATGCCCCAGACCTCCCCGCGGGGTCCAGGGCGGCTCCTGGCCCTGCTGACTGGCTTCCCCTCCCAGTTCTGCTTCCCCTGGTGTCTGCTGGGCCTTCCTGCGTTTTTCTGCCCTCAAACATTTGTCTCCATGTCTACTTCTCAGGGACCCCAGTTGAAGACAGAAAGGGAGAGAGGCGCCAAGTAAATCATTCGGGTGAACTGATGTCACCTGAGACGCCCCTTCAGCTTGGGGCTGCAGTGTGGCTGGCCCTGCAGCCCAGGTACCTGAGGCCATCCTCAGGGGATGCGTGGGGCCGCCATCTGGGTGAACAGAAAGCAACAGAAAGACGGGCCCCTTGCTGTCTGGTTCCACGCTCACCCCGCGCTGGGGCTGTGGGAATTCTCAGCCGAAGGGTGTTTGCAAAGCTGCTTCTGTTCAGCCCTGAACAGCGCCGCAGAGGCGGGAGGGGAAGACGGGCGAACACAGAGTTCTGCGCGACAGGAAATCACGGTGGAAAGCTGTGAAAATCATGTCTCCTTTTGAGGTATAATGGTTTTAATTTTCTCAGGCCCTGGTCTCCCTGGCAACAATTTAGAAGTGCATAAGCATTCGTGAATCAAAGTTGGGCACGTCTGCAGGTTTAATTATGTGTTATTGGATGGAAACTTTCCTTTTGATCTCAGCATTTAAAGGGATTTACACTTTAACAATTACATTTTTCCCTCCCAAAGTCAGCGTGCGATATTGAATAGCATCAGCATCGTCGGGTGGGAGGGGCTGCTGAGAAAGGCAGGGGAGGTTTCTCTTCCGTCTGGGACACAGAGAGGTCCCGTCTGCCTGCTCCTGTTCTTAAGAAGCGAGTGGGCTGCCCCAGCCACTCTGCTGAGGGCGACAGATACAGGCAAGGGTCTTCTGAGCCTCCTCAGCGGCAAACCAATCCCAGCTTCCCGTGGATGCCGTGGTGGCTGAACCCAGGCGTCCTTAGCAGGATCTGGTCTTAGCTTTTCTTTCCTCTTCTAAACTTCTCTTCCTTCACTTCACACCTTCCTTCTTCCTCCTTCTCCACATAACACACTTCATCACTTCCAAGTCATCATTAGGGACAGATACGCAACAGACCTGTCAGTCACTCTTCAGGCCTGAACCCAGAGGTTTCCAACACTTTATGCCAGAATTCCGTTTGTGTCCAGAAGTCTACGCCAGTGACTCAGATTGTTACGGTCCACATTCCCTTCTAGGAACTGCCCCAAACTGCGTATCCAGGCAGGCATTGGTGGGACAGGCGTCCATCTGCTTAGCAACATTCATTGGGTCAGTGTGCAAATGCTCTGAAGCTGAAAGGCCAGGCTACTTAGAGTTTCTCCTGGTCCCACGATGTACAAATCACTTTCCTTCACTCTACCCAGACTTTATCTCTAAAACAGGCATGATAAACCCTTACTGGTTAAAATTAAAACAAGACAATTTGAAGTGTTTGGCTTGGTTTCTAGATATTAAAAAACAAAACAAAACAAAACAAAACAAAAAAAAAAAAAAAAAAAAACACTTTCCAACTTCATGATTTAAAAGATCTGCAATGCTGGGTTTTTAGTAGATGGACAGATGATAAATATTTTAAGTTTGGCAGGTGATAGCGTTGATGAATCTCCTCTACTCTGCTGTTGTAATATGAAAGCCTCTGTGGACAAGCATATCTGGCTGGGACAGAACACTCAGAGTTGCTAATCGATAGAGAATAGAAGTCTATTTTGGCATGTGGTTCTGGAGGTCAGGAAGTCCAAGAGCATGAATAGAACTGGTATCTACTCAGATTCTGGAGAGGTCCTCATGGCAGAAGGACAGACAGATACGTGCTGATGATGCCAAACAAGAGGAGTAGGCTTGCTTTGTAACAACTCAATCTTGAGGTGACTGACCCAGCCCCAGAAGAGCAAGAACTCATTCATGCATGAGGTCTCCACCTTGAGACACAAACACTTCCTACTGGTCCCTCTCTGCAAATCTGACTGCATTGGAGAGCAAGCCTTCACACAAGTTTTGGTGGGGACAAACTGTGTTCAAGCCACAGCAGTACAGATGAATGGGTAAGACTGTTCCAATAAAATTATATTATATTTGCAAAACTAGAAGACAAACCAGATCTGGCCCATGGGCCACATTTTGCCAAGATTTGATTTAAACCAACCTCTATTTATTTGCTGCAGTTTTCTGGGTTGACAAGTTGGCTGAAGAGAGGCTGTGTGGCTTTTCTGACCTTGGCAAAGCCAGCTCCCATGTCTGAAGTCAACTTCCTGTCCCGCGTAGGCTGGATGACCTGGGACGACCTCACCTGAGGTGACTCGGCTCCACTCCATGCTGCCTCTTATCCTCCAGCAAGCTAACCTGGACTTACCCAAATGGAGCCTAGTCAGGGCGCCTGGAGACCAAACAGAGGCATGCGAGGTCTCTCGAGGCAGACACGTGGTATGACACAGCATCTACCCCATCCGCCACCTTAGGTTGGCCAAAGTAAACCACAGAGCCACCCGACTCAATGGCAGAATAAGTGACTCCGTCAGTAGCTGGAAGAGGGGACGATTGATACTCCAAGAAGAAAGGCCTATGGGGAGGGAGATTTTCAGACCCTTTACACCCACACAGAGGTGCACAAGTGCTCAGGAGCGCCGGCTACTGGCAGGCGCCCAAGCTGTGTCGGGTTTCGTAACAGAAATAGGAGCGATTACAAAGTTGTCGAGTCCCAGCTTTGAGATGCTCCAAGTCCAGACTGTGCAGTGAGTTCTGTTCACAAATTACTACAAGAGAAAATGTAAAGCAGAAGGTTTTCTCCAGCTTGAGGTTCTGAGCTCAGGAGATGCAAGCAACAAAAACACAGGTCCACAAAGTTCTGGTGAGTTTTGGTACCACTTTGGGACTTTCTCTCAGAAGTCTTCGTGACCTGTAGTCTTAGAAATATTTTAGGCCCCAGATGCCTGAATTTATAGCTTTTCCTTCTTCTTTTTTTTTTTTTTTTTTTTTTTTTTTTTTTTTTGTGGTGCTGGGGATTGAACCCAGGGCCTTGTGCTTGCAAGACAAACACTCTACCAACTGAGCTGTATCCCCAGCCCATGAATCAATAGTGATACAGCCCTCGCTCCAAGGTGGAGATTCCCACCATGACTGCTTTTCCCAGTTACCCCTAACTGTATCAGTCAGCACAGCTACAACTTTCTCATGATTTAAGGGAGTATTAGTCAATTTTTCTATGACATAATTCCATAGACTGGGTAGCTTATAAACTATGTGGAGAAATTTATTTCTCCAAGTTATGGAGTTGAACCCACCTTTTGACCCAGTTATCCCACTCCTTGGTTTATACCCAAAGGACTTAAAATCAGCATACTACAGGGATGCAGCCACATCAATGTTTACAGCAGCTCAATTCACAATAGCTAGACTGTGGAACCAACCTAGATGTCCTTCAACAGATGAATGGATAAAGAAATGTATGTGTGTATATATATATGTATATATATATATACACACACACACACACACAATGGAATATTATTTAGCCATAAAGAAGAAGAATAACATGGCATTTGCAGATAAATGGGTGGAAGTGGAGAATATCATACTAAGTGAAATAAGCCAAGCCCCAAAAAACCAAAGGCCAAATGTTTTCCCTGATAAGTGGATGATTATACATAATGGAGGTGGGGGGGTGGAGGCATGAGAGGAGAATGGAAGAACTTTAGATTATGTAGAGGGAAATGAGAGGGAGGAGGGGGTGGGGGTATGAAAGATGGTAGAATGAGGTCTGTCTCGTCATTACCCTATATATGTGTACGATTGAATGGTAAGAATCTACATTGTGCACAACCATAGAAACAAAGTTGTACGCCATTTGTGCACACTGAATCAAAATGCAGTCTGTAAAAATAAAAATAAATTGATTAATTTAAAAAAAGGTCAAGGCACTGGCAGAATTAGTATCCGGCGAGAGCACTCTTCCCAGCTCACGAGCAGCACCTTTGAGTTGTGTTCTCACATGGCCAGGGGGTCACGCTTCACCCTGGGGTCTCCTTTGCAGGGCTCTAGTCCCGTGCTCAGGGCCTGATCACCTCCCAAAGGCTACACTTTCAAACCCCATCACTCCAGAGATTAGGTTGTGATGTGTGAACTTAGGGTCACACACACTCGGCCCATAGCACCTACCTGACCTTGGGGTGAGAAAGAACCCCAGCACCATCTCCCCTGTGCATTTCTTGGTCTCGGTTACACCAGCACAGGCAAGACAGGGAAGCTATACTTTGGGAACCAACTGTAACTGGGACAGCATTTCGGAGAGCATCTCAGTTCCATAGGCCTTGAGGATGCTTGGCTTGTCCAGGAACAGTTAAGAGAGGGGTACATCAGGTTCAGAGTGAGAAAGTGGGACAGTGGTGATAGGCAAGGGTAGATAGTAGCCAGGACTGGCTCCCGATGGGCGATAGATTACAGGAGAAGAGTGAAAACAAGAGGGACAATCAAAACAAGCGCTAATGTCCTGGTCTAGGATGGTTGAGGTGGACCAGGGAGAAGCTGTTGGATTCTAGATTCTTTGTGCTTATAAAAATTGTTGAGATTTGATGAAGCAAATGTGAGAGAGAGGAATGAAGAACATCTCCAGGGTTTGGACCCGGGCCAACTTAAGGCCTGAAACGTTTGTCCAAGAGTAGCATAGATTGGGACAGGAGTTAAGTTTGGGAAGAAAAATCTAGACCTCGTTTTGACAAACACTACCTATTAATGTAAGTGGTAATCCTGGAGTTTAGAAGGGTCGGGTTTGAGGCATGAACTTAGAATCCCTGGTGCAAGTGTGGTATGGAAAGCCTGAAGGTACGGAGAGTCTCGAAGAGGGGAGGCAGGTGAGGACCGAGTCCAGGCACTACAGTATTCCAATTCAGAAAGGAAGAAGCAAACCAGAAGGGAAGAGCAAAGGAAGCTGGAAGGAACAGCCTCTGAGTTAGGCAGGAGAAGAACCCAGAGAGAATGGCCTTCTAGAACCCAAGGAAGAAAGCCTTCCAAGAGGAGCATGGGATCCACTGTATTGCACATGACTGGCAGGTTGAGAAAGGTGAGAATGGAGCTCACCACACTTGGCAAAGCCACCTGGAGGTCACTGGTGACTTGTCCTGGATACTCCTGGTTCAGTCATGGGGAAGAAAGTCTGAGAGCAGTGGGGGACTACGAGGGAAATTCAAGTAAAACAACTGTTTGAGGATTTGGTGGAAGCAATAGAATGGATCTACGAAGAACTTGCCAATAGTTTCAGTCCTGGAATTATTTGCTGCCCAGGAAATGAGCTTTGCTTTCTCACAGCAGAGCTCTAAGTTAAGACTACTACTGATATGATTTTATTCACTGGGTTGAAAGTTGAGTAGGATGAGTTTTCAAAGGTCCTGAGAGTTTAGAACACAATGACACCAAAGCACTGACATTACCTGAGATTAGCCTCATTTCTTTGTTCTCCATGAAAAATGTATCTAGTGAGACAGATTTATTCATTCATCCTCTGTGTCAACAGCTTGCTTAATCATGTGAACTTGAGTTCATCCATCCATCCATCCATCCATCCATCCATCCATCCATCCACTGCATCCATCTTTTCATCCATCTGTTCATTCATACATTCTATCCATTCATCCATCCATCCACCCACCCACCTGTCCATCCATCCATCCATCCATCCATCCATCCATCCATCCATTTATCCATCCATTCATCCATCCATTGCATCCATCTTTCCATCTATCTGCTTATTCATACATTCATACATTCTATTCATCCATCCACCCACCCACCTGTCCATCCATCCATCCATCCATCCATCCATCCATCCATCCATCCATCCATTTATCCATCCATTCATCCATCCATTGCATCCATCTTTCCATCTATCTGCTTATGCATACATTCATACATTCTATTCATCCATCCACCCACCCACCTGTCCATCCATCCATCCATCCATCCATCCATCCATCCATCCATCCATCCATCCATTTATCCATCCATTCATCCATCCATTGCATCCATCTTCCCATCTATCTGCTTATGCATACATTCATACATTCTATTCATCCATCCACCCACCCACCTGTCCATCCATCCATCCATCCATCCATCCATCCATCCATCCATCCATTTATCCATCCATTCATCCATCCATTGCATCCATCTTTCCATCTATCAGCTTATTCATACATTCATACATTCTATCCATCCATCCATCCATCCATCCACCCACCTACCTGTCCATCCATCTATCCATCCATCCATCCATCCATCCATCCATCCATCCATCCATCCATTTATCATTAAACAACTTTAATAGAGCCCTTCTCAATACCATGCTAGGTCTCATGGAGATATTTATAAGAAGTGTGTGTTCTCTGATGGGACCACATTTTAATGGGGAGAAATGCATGCTAATAATATAGTAATAGTGTAGGTATATGCAGATAGTAAAAGGGTGTGCTAATAGTGGTAGTAAGTTCATGCTAGTAGTGATTGGACAGGCAGATGGTATAAGTAATCCAATTTCTACGACAGGCACTTCTAAATGCTCTACATTAGCAATTCATTTTCCCTGTGAGACCCCTGAGGGGTAGGTATTATGATTATTTTACCCACTTTATATGTGCAAAGACTGTATTTAGAATCTCATATGGAACTGGTTTTAACATTATGAAAACACCCTGATATAAGCAATTGCTATGTAGATTTGAAACAAATACTTATAATATAAAACTTTTTTAAAGTAAAAATTCCTTCCAGGCTTTATTGTAAGAAGGAAAGAATGTTGTTCTGAATTCAAGGAGCTGGATTTTGGTCTGTTCGTGGTTAGCCGTGTGACTTTGGGCAACTTCTCTGCCCTCTCTGGGCCTCACTTTCTTCCTGTGTAAAAAGACTGGACCTGCATATAGAGCAGGTGGTGGTAGTGACTAGAGTCAGAAGATGCTCTGAATACAGTCACACAAGCTGTGCACTGTGCAACCCCCGAGCCATGTGCACAAGCTAAATGTGAACAGAGTTACCTGTATGGTGGTTGCTTTTTCCGGCCTTTTGCCTCTAATGACTGTTTAATTTGGTGGTTTAGAAATGAATCACTGTTGTTGGTGTGGGGGGAGCCATATCTCCCCCCTCCAATATTTTCTAGCCTATCTAGTTTTGGGGATAACTTAATTGTACCCAGAATTGCTCACGCAGAAAACAATCTTCTTGAAACTCCTTCAGCATCTCCACTGACTTCCCAAATTTCCCCAGAGAAATCTCCCTGCTGTGGAGGAATGTGTGCATCCTGAAGCAAACAGGCTGGCTGGAAATTCTGTGTCTTCACAGCTGAACGATTCCAAGCCAAGGGCCAAAGCACATTAGCATGGGAGTAGGGACAGGCCGGGAGTCCACCGCAGAAGCACGGGAGCAGCCTGCAGCGACAGAAGCTGGGCACCTCCAGGGGACGCTCACTCCTGAGGCGTTGGACTCTAAACCACAGCTGTATTCCCAGAATGGAGGCAGTGTGCCTCCAGGTTCCCAGCATGCTCACCGGCTGCTAGGAGGTGCCGATCATCTCCGGCTGTGTCACGAGCTACCCTGCCCTTTGTGGCAGCGAACAACAGAGATCACATGTTGTCATTTCTCGTGGTTCTGGGCTTCGTGGGCACGATGGAGCTGCTGGTGATTAAAGCTAGCCGTGAACTGAGGCCTCAGCAGTGCCCTTGGTCAAACACCCCCATGAGGTGTCTCTGTGCGGCCAGCATGGCGGCTGGGTTCCAAGAGCAAGGTTCCCAGCGTCCAGACTGACACTGCATGGCCTTTCGGGGCCGTTCCTGAGTGTCACACAGCATCCCTCCTCACTTCTGTGAGAAGTGTCTCGCCGAGACCCCAGGGAGAGGAGTCAGACTTGATGGGCGGAACGTCCCCCAGTTTGCAAAGATATCGTAAGGTCTCCACGTGCAGAGGGGCAGGGGACGGCTGGAGCTGAGACGCAGGCTGACTGCAGGGGGCGTGTCATCAGCTCCGTGCGACCTCGCTCATCCACAGCAGGACAGGGCTCAGCTGTGGACGTGACTCTCTGTCATCCACAGAAGACGCTCATGGGTCAGAAAATCCCTTAACATGGAAAAGTGGCTTCTTTCCACCAATGGAGTCCATGCTTCCTTTCTTGGGGAGCAGGAAGACAGTTTCTGCAGAAATTCTAAGCGGCCTGGGGAAAGGTCTGGTTAGGATGTTTTCCGTGCACGGCGGCACTCTGATAAGCTTTGCAAAGCCTTATTACATTTCTTAGAGAAATCGATGAGAGCATATTGAATGCAGCACTCTGAATAGAACATTTCCAGTGGCATTTGGCATGAGAAGGCTTTTATGAAGGCAGAGACTCTGGCTGAGGAGGCTGAAAGGTTCATCTAGAACATTCCATCCACTCGGTCATGCACGGGGGTCCTTAGGCAGCAGAAAGGAAGCCCATCTTTCACTCACAGGTTTTCCTATGTATGAAAACATCAGGTCTCACGTCCCAGTGGTATGATTAACACAGCTTTTGATGGACAACGTACTTCTTTTACTTTTTGAGAGCCTCCTGCCTTTGAGGACAACTCTGTGCATCGCTTTTAATTACCAGCCAGACTTGGACCTGGACAGAAAGCCTCGTGATTCCACCTACCCCTGGGCTTTCAATTCAGACTCGCCCCCGCTTCCTCTCCACAAATACCGCATGAAATTCCAGTTAGTTCTTTAGCTTTTCAGGTCAGTCTACGGCAGTAAAACGTTCCCCAATCATTTTTAGGTTAAAAAAAGAAAAAAAGATGTAATACTAAAGAGTGTCTTTTGACCAGGCATTTTAAGTAATCCAGTCTGGACTCAGCTCCAGACTCTAAGCTCGTTCTCTGCCTTCCCCCGGGATCCGCCTGTCCTCGGCTGGAAGCCAGCAGGGGTGGGGGCTGCCAGGGCCGTCTCCTCCTCTCTGCTTCTGTCCGTCACTTGCTGGCTGTCCGCTGGGCCCCTTCAGGGTTGGAAAGGATTTAGGAGGAGAGGCAGGGCCTGCTTGATAGACGCCATTGGATTTGCTCTTGGACCTTTTGGTTGCAGTAATTGGTGACCATGGGGGACCTAGGAGAGCTCTCTGGGGACGTCCTGCCCTACCCCCAGGAACCTCTCACCTGAGCTCCCTTCGAAGTGTGCAGTGTCTTCTCCTGGGTTGCTTACAGTGATCTCCTCCGTTGAAGCCCACTCTCTGCTGGGCCACCTTGTCCCCGAGGGAAGAGTCCCTTTAGCAGACCTGCATCTGGCCCGTAGAGACCTCTCCAGACTCTTTCCTGCCTACTCCGGACACGCAGGCCTTTCTGGACAGTTCTATCTCTGCCATACGGCATGTCACTAAGTGGTTTTCCTGCGGACCCCCTGGCCTGAGAGGAGACTCAGCATAACTCTCTCCCAAGAAGCCCCCCAAGTCCCGCCTGGTCCTCTGCTACCCAGGCAGCCTGTGTTCAGGTCCAGCACCGGCTGACGCACACCCTGAGCGAGGTCTAGGGCCTAACCAAGAAGCCGTGTGTCCCTGGCACCTCTCGCCGTTCTTGGCCTTCGTGGTCTCTTCCGAGACTGAATGACAGGGCCGCCTCTGTTGACTTAAGCGTGTTTTATTTTTCCCTTGACACTTCATTTCACAGGAGATGTCAACCAGGAAGCAGCAGAAAGAAGACCACCCACCAGCCCCTGCAATGTGGGGATGTCATAGCCTTCCTGTTGGTCTCCAGCCTCAGACCACCTGCCGCCCGGGGATAGCACATCAAATGGCCAAGTATGGACCGGTTCCCCAGCCTGCATGTGTGGGGGGAGCGTGGGCAGGTCTCCTCCACCCCCCTGAGAGCCGATCCACGTGCACAGTGCCCTTGTTACCAATGCTGAGCTACTTGACCAGAATGAATCCGGGCCTCTCTCTTCCCATCAAATGGATCTAACTAGGGAAATTCTCAATGGACCGACCGTCCCAGGGGATAGGTGGAGTTTCAGAAAACTCCTGGCAGCCCTCCAGTAGGATATTAATTTTGTTTTGTTTTTGTTTTGCGGTGCTGGGGATTGAACCCAGGGCCTTGTGCTTGCGAGGCAAGCACTCTACCAACTGAGCTATCTCCCCAGCCCCCAGGATATTAGTTTTTAAATGCCTTTAACAAGGAGCCTTTTGGAGGCTGCAGCCTAGAAACTCAGGCCCAACCTCGTGGTTGGCAACAGAGAGACAGGCACTTCACCAAGTTGTGAGGCACGTTCTAAGGCCAGCAGAGAATCGGCTGGCAGCTGGCGGGGAGCAGTGCCCGGGTCCAGCCCTGACTGGACACCTACTGGACACCTACTGGGAGCAGTGCCCGGGTCCAGCCTACTGGACACCTTTATCAGCCAAGAGACGCGAGGTGGGCCCGCAGTTGCTAGGAGAAGCACCCAGGTGGGCAGAGCACGGGCCCTGCTCCTCTTGCCCACCCGACAGCTTTCCTGCAGACGCAGCTTCGAAGGCAGTGATGGAGCCTGGATTTCCCCTCTCTCTCAGGCAGAGCCAGCTTGTTCAGACATTTCTATTAGATGAGGAGCCAGAAAATGAGAAAAACCCTGCTTCACGAGGGAGCTGTTCTCGCGGCAGAAGCCCGCCTGCTGGAAACGTGGGGGGATAGGCAGGGAAGTTTCCTTGGGGGATTTCTCTGTCGCTCCTGCCCCTCGTCCTCCCGCTTCCCTTCCAAAGCTGTCCTCTGGGGTCTTCGAGCACTACCAGAGTAGAGTCAACCGGCCACAGGACCACGGGACCTCAGAATCTCAGGATTACAGAACACTCAATGCCCGATGTCGTAGAGGAAGCACCCACTTCCGAGCCGGGCAGAGGGAAGGTTCGGGAACCATTTTGCTCACACGTGGGAGTAAGAAGGAGTTCTTGCCTCTCAAAGCCCTGGTCTCCTCATCTGCGCCATGGGGACAATGACCGTCAGGGTCCAACTGCACAAGTCGCCGGGTCCGCTGCAGTGGTAGGTCAGCCGCCTTTTTAGATCTTCGGGTTTTGAAACTGTAGAACATACCAGTGTTTCCGGAAAGCACTTTCTAGTTCCATTCCTGTTAATTTCCTCTGAGCATCTGCAGGCTGTTCGTGATCCTTGGAGAAGACAGCATTTGGAACGGAACTTGTCTGGGCCAGGCAGAGCCAGGGAGGTCTCTGCTTCAACACAAAAGCCCTCATGGAGCCGGCCAGACCCCAGGGACTAGGCCGAGTCCCCACTTCGAAGTCCATGCCATGGCTTCAGGGGCTTAAGTGCAGAAATTTGCACTGCCCCTGCCGTATCCATCTCAGTGAGTTTGGCCCACGATCCCAGCCTGTGAAGACACCAATGGATAGAATGAAATTTCCAATTTTTTTCCCCACTAGATTCTAACTTGTAAGATTTCCTTATAGAGAGGAACATGGGACACAAGCCTATCAAATGAAACAAGAGAGTAAACAGTCTTGGAAAATTTTCTTCTCTGACTTAGAAGGAAGAGGAAGAGTAGAAAAAGAACATGCTAAATAAAATTTACTTTTGATTTGGATGCTTTTTTTTCTCCCAACTTAAGATACCTATGTGTGACTTTGATGCCTGGAACTATAGCAGCCATCTTGTCACCTTGAGGAAAAGCCCAGAGAATCCAGAGCTGACAGTCCAGCATCCTGACGCCACAAGTTAATAGCCAGCCCTGAAAGCACCTACCTATAACTTTCCGTTATTTGCCAAACACAATGGTTTTCTTGCTTAAGCTGCTGTATTCTGATTCTATATCACATGTACTAAAAAGTCTTCCTAAATGATTCCAAAGTCTTAAGAAGGAGTTTCATCATATATTAATTAGCTTTCATGAAAATCAAATGAAGGGAAAGTCTAAATCAGTGGTACATGTAAACAAAGATTGCACATGGCCCCCTCACTTTTCATAATGACAGAGGGTGAACGTTGGCATTGCATCCTTCTGGAAACATCTCTGCGTGCTCAGTGGTTGGCTTCTTAGACTGGATTCATCATGTCATGATCTCTAGGGGTCCCGGGATGGCGGAAGCATATACAGAAATGCTGGGTGTGAGTCTGTCTTGAAACACATTCCACACGATTGTCTAACTTGCCTGCAGTGAGGCTTGGTCCCCATACAAGGTCCCATGTGGGTGGGCATTCAAGAAGGATTTAATGTACCCGGCCCGCCCACCGCAGCCTGGAGGCAAAGATGGACCAGGAACCAGATTCCAGGCACCGACTGACCTTCCTCAGCAGCACCAGGCAAGTGTGAAGGGCAGGCACTCCCACCCTTGTCCTAGTAGCACCTGCTTTAGGGACCCCACTCACGTCCTCCTGCCTGTTTTAGACCATCTTTCTCTTTTTATTTAATATGCATTTTAATTGACATATAAACACTGTATATAGTCATGACTTACCAAACAATGGTTTCATCTCGTACACGATGTGGGATCACCAAGTCTCTTTAATACCCAGCTTCTGAAACACCCACAGACGTGTAGAGTTTAGAATCATAAGTGTTTTGCACGGAGGCAAGTAGTCCTGGACTGACTCCCTGCCACTCAGACTCCCCGGCACGCCCTCTTCCCTGCAGACACCAGCGTCTTGGGTGTGTGACATCCTCCTCCCTCCACCTTTGTTTCACTGAGATTTGAAGGTGTTCATTTCTCCCTAAGAGCTAGTTTTTTCCACTGCTCTTTAATAGGATGGCCCTTTCATTTACTGGAGTGCAGAAAAGGGATTTAATTTTTTTTTTTTTTTTTTCTCAAATAGAAAATGCCTTTCCATGAATTGAGTGCAGTCTTGCGACTTCCAACCAGCTCCGGGCCCAGCCCCCTACGCAGAGGATTCACCAGTTAATAAGCCTCGTAGCGGCGTAATCCACCCCGGCGGGGGACGTTCTTAGCAATCCTTTGGAGGAGCAGGACTGACTCCAACTCCAGAAGCTGCACTTCTGTGGGGTCAGCCGGAGAGGCGCCGAGTCACCTGCTGGCCCCTGACCGGTGGAAGTTTGAGACTCTCGGTGAGGGCCAGATCGGATTTGAGAGATGTGCAGCGAGCAGCCAGCGCAGAGCCAGAGGGTGAGCGGCTAAGGGCTGTGGAATTGCATAGTTCAGGACTGAAAGCGAGTGGGCACCCGTGGGGCAGCAGCACAGGCAGACCTCCAAGTGTAAGGACGGACATGTCGTGCTCTGTGCTAGCAGGTCAGAGAGGCAGGGCCGGCTGCAGGACAGCTTTGCCGGAGGGTCTGGTAAGAGCCCACCCAGGGAGGGCTGTGCGTGGTGGCATCACGTGGCCCACCTGCGTCACACCCGATCCTCACCTGCTGCTGGCTGATTCTCGTGCGCCTGGTTCCTCCAAGTCTTCCTCTGGTGGTGCACCATAGCCCTGCTACCTAGCAAACCAGGCCAAAGGGAATGGCTTAAAGGCCACTCTGATTCATTTTGTTGGATAGGGGATTATATGCACCTGTCTGTATATGTATGTGTACATTTTGTTCATCCATCAATCCATCCATCTACCCATCTACACATCCACCCATTCATTCATCCATCCACCCACTTACCCATCCATCCATCCACCCCACTATCCATCTATCCACCTATCCATTATCTATCCATCCATCCCTTCATTCATCCATTGATCTATTCATCTAATTACCCATCCATTACCTACCTATCCATCCTTCCATCCATCCATTCATTATCTATCCTTTATCTACCTACCAACCTACCTCACCGTCCTCATTTTTTCTCAGCCCGATTACTAACAGCCCTCTTTAGAACCCTTCTTAAGGAAATGCAAGATTTATGAGCCATTCAGAACACAGCTCTGTCCACATGGTCTCTAAGTGCATTCTGCCCACAGGCAGCAATTGCTGGTAACCAAGATTTGGGGCTTCTGTGCACAGAATCCCTCTTCTTGTGTCCAAAAGAGGGGGATGAAGAACGTACCCTGGGGCTAAAGGTGAGCTAGGAAATGGGTTGCTTTGAGAGGAATGTGATTCCTGCCACGGAATTTGAATCCAATTTGACAGTCTGATGTTTGATAGCTGCGCAGAAACTTCTCAGTACTATAAATGAGGGACGTACCGTTGAAAAATCGAATGCTAACTCAGACAGAGAAGGCTTGTTTAGATTACAGACGAATGCAAACACCTGAGCCCATTAGCATTCACGACACCTGGATCCGCCCGGTGCTGCGTGAAAGCCCATGACTCTGGAGGATACCACGTGTTCTGAAGAGACTCGCCAAGACCCCCACTTCTGCAAGTGCTTTGGGGCTCATTTATAGTAATTCTGCAAGTCTGCTAATTGTTCCTGTGACCTAGAACGCACAATCTAACTTTCAATGGCTCTTGCTTTTCTCATCCATAAAATCATAAGGTTGGTGGAGTAGTCATCTAAGGGCTGCTCCACTGAACACTCTGCTCAGGGGCCCAGGGCTGGAACAGTGATATTTTGACTTCTCAGTAATCTGGCTGCTCTCCTTCCCTGCTTGCTCTGAGTGAGCATGCTCTGCCTTCTCTAACCTACCCCAAACGTTAGCGTGGCTGATGGTCTGACGCCCACAGACTCAGAACGCAGAAATGGTGGCTGAGACACAGCCGCTTGCTGACTCTCCATGGGTGACGTTCCTGGTCTGTCTGGGTCTTCAGGCTGGGAAGGTTTGGCTAAGGCAGACGGGAAAGCTGAGGCTGGACGAGGAAGCGCTGGCCAGGACACGGTTCACCAGGAGCACTAAATCCCCGAGGCTTAGGAGCTTAAAAACAGCAACGCCACGCTGTCCAAAGAACCAGGTTCTGGGTGGGTTGCGGGAGGCTCTGTGTGGTGAGTAGCACTGACCTTTACTTCCGGGGCCTTCCTCAGAGTGAAAAGCTCTGCGGCAAGCTTTCTACGGCGGGCACCGCTGTCACCAGCCAGCTCATTGAGTTTGCTGGCCCTGAACATGCTCCAGGGTGGGGGGTGATGCCATGATGTAATGCCACGTTCCTGCCCTCTGCTCCCTCCTGCCATGACTGACGCCTTATTTATGAGACTGGAAACAAAACAGAACAGGAGGGCCTCGGCCAGGCCAGGCCAGGCTGGAACAGAGCCCAGCCGACCTCTTCTTTGTCCTCGTGTGCACCTGAGATGCCCAGGTTCAAGTCAAGCAAGGGAAGCCCAGGAGGCAGGCAGGAGTCCTTGAGGCTCTGCCAGACAGCTCTAGGCAGGACAGGAACACGCTCGCAGCAGCGTTAAAGGACCTGCTGGGTCGACACCTGGAAGGAGATGGCAGCAGACAGGGAGTGCTCCAAATAGAGCCGCCACCAGGTCAGTCAAGGTCAGAATGACCCAGCAGACACCAAGGTAAGCGAGAACGAGGATGACAGGGCCAACACCTGGGCAGCAGGCCCCCCTGGGAAGCGTGCCCACCATGGGCTGAGTGGGGACATGGCAGGCAATCCGCATATCCCATTTCTGGAAGGAAGAACCAGAAACCAGCCCTGCCAGGCTGCAGCTGGAAATGCATTGAGCCAAACCCTGTGCCAGGGTGTGGGCTCAGGAAGCCAGGAGGAGCAGCACCTGTCCACAAGGAATTTACCTTCCAGTTCTGGGAAAACGTAGGGTGCAAAGACCAACGGAATAGAGTTGAGAACCCAGCAGCAAGTCGTGTGTGTTTGGTCCAATTAACCTCAGCAATGGCGCCAAGGCTGTCTGCTGGGTGTGGGTGTGGTTTACTTGGTCTCCAGCAAGGCAGTGTTGGGAGGTGACTCATCAGTGGTCACTGGGTGCTGCCTCAGGAGAGATCAAGCTAGTTTTTGGGGGACCCTGATTATTTCAGAGAACAGGGTGTTGTCAAAGAGCAAGACTCTCTTTTGTTAGGAACATGGTGTGCGTACTTCTACAGGCATCAGGAGGACAGGCCTGTTGCTGTCCCATTACTGAGTCATCGTGTAAGACAACCCTGATCGACAGCATCCGTACTTGCAGTGATATGAAGTCTGCATTAGAGGACACAAGCTGGAAGGTCCGAAGAGCATCACATGGTCCCTGTCACTTTGTGACATACCAGCTGACCTCTCCTTTTCCCACAGGCTCCTGCCATGGTGGCATCTGCTATGATATGATTCAGTGTGGGGTGGGGTCCCTTGTCAAAACCATACTATTTGGATTTTTAGTCTCTAAAACTGTGAGCACATAAAACTTTGTCCTTTGTAAAGTACCCAGACTCAGGTGTTTTGTTATAACAGTGGAAAATGGACAAATACAACATGCGATGAAGAAATGTCTTTTGTTTTTGTTTTTGATTCCTGTTAACAAGTGCTGCTGGGAGATCCACGGTAGAAGGGCGATGTTGGACCCTTACCTCACACCTTACATGGAAATCAATTCCAACTGGAAGAGCAAAGGAGTGCAAACTCTAAAAGCTTCAGGAGGAAACGTGGAAAGAGACATGAGGAAAAGGTCATTTTGGGTCCACACAAGTGTGACCAAGAAGATGGACTAGAGAACTGCAGCAGAGCCGGAGGCTCCAGCTGCTCAGCGCTGGGGTCAGAAGGGGTCTCAGAGGAAGTGGTAACAGAGTGAAGCTCTGAAAGATGGAAACGGGCCAACCCTGGAAATGAGCCAGGAGCACTGTGCTCTAGGCCAGTGACCGACCAACTGCCAGGCTCTGAGAGAGGAAAGGACTGGCATTGAGGGGAGCAGAAAGGAGGTCCACAGATGTGCACCCAGACGTGGGTAATGAGGGAGGCAGCTGGGGGACAGATGAGGGTCAGGGGACAAGGACATGGGGGCCGTAGCAACATTTGCATTTTGCTCTCAGGGAAATGGAAGCCCACGGGAAGGCTTAACCAGGGGAATGGCGTGACCCCATTCAAGACTAGAAAGCTCTTCTCCTGCCATGGGGAGTGTGGATCAGAGGAGACCAGTGCACCCTCCAACCTGGTCACAGGTCACTCGGGTCAGGGTCACAGTAGGGCTGGCTGTGAGGGGTCCCTGGACTCTGCATGTGTTTGGGAGACACCGGAGCTGATGGGGTCACTGATGGCTGGATTGAGGCAGAGGGAAAGACTTTGAAAGGTGAGTGCTGGGCACCCGCGTGGACGCTGAGGTGCCACTGAAGGAAACTCTCAAGTTCTGGGGCAGGTTGATATATTTTGGGGAAAATGTGGTAGTTCTGCTTGGGTCACGTGAGTTTGGTGTTTATCAAGCACCCTTCTGGCGGATTTGCATAGGCAGCTGGATTCATGAGTCTGGGGCTCCAGGAGGAAATCTAGGGTGAAAATAAAAAGGCAAAATATGTGTGTGCATTGGTGGTGGGTGTATGGATCCACACCTAAATGACTTTGGATAGCCCCTGCACGAGTGTGCATGCACCTACCAACGCACTTGGAAAACTGCACGTGGGTGGCACTACACAGGAACGCTGTGTGCATACATGCACATACACACGTAGGCACACAACTATGAACAATGTGTGCACGCAGGACTCTGAATGATGAGTGCACGTGTGTACACATATCCCTGCACGTGTGACCTCGAGTAACTCTGTGTGTGGGGAGGGGGAGGTGTGCCCACGTGCACTGTCTCAAGAATATGTGTGTGCCTCGTGTACATTGATAATTCAAAGCCCCCAGGGCAGGGGGTCCTCAGAGTCAGAACCTGGCCTGGGATATCCACATTTCCCCCTGGAGACCGAGAGTCAGCAAGGAGCAGTGAGTCCAGGAGATGGAGCTGGGTAGCAGGAAGGCCAAGGGGTATGGTGGCCCGGTGGCTTATTGGAGAAAACAGCAGGTGCCTACTTAGAGCACAACCTTGCCAGGAGGCTGGGCTGCCAGGGGCTGACGAGCCTCCCTCTGCCACACCCTCCACCATGATGTTCTGACACACCTCAGGTCCAGAGCAATGGAGTCAGCCTGGCATGGACTGAACCCCTGAAACCATGAGACAAGATGAGCTGTTCTTCCTCTAAATTGTCCTTATCAAGTATTTAAGTCACAGGGACACGAAGCTGATGAACACATTCATCCCTCAGAATTACACAGCAAACAACGCCATGGAGGTGGGATCCGGAGAGCTTGTCCAGCTGGCTGTGCAGCGTCCAGACCAGAGGGCCAAGTACCGACTGCAGAAGTCCCAGAAGGGGAAAGGACAGTCCCCAGGAAGATTTTAACACAAGAAGTACGGGTCACTGCCTTGGGGCAAATCTGGACTGATCTCCCGGCCCTGTCCACTCTCCAAACCCCAGCAACCCCCCCTCGTCAGGAGAAGCAGGGTTGAAACCCATCTCTGATGCACAAGAGCAGCACAGCTGTTTAAAAATCACTCAGTTGCTGCGACCCGGGTTCCTCACCGAGCTGGCAGGGGCGCCAGGCCGATGCAGGGGCACGGAGGAGGTGACATGCAGCTCAGCCTGTCTTTCCAGCGGTCTTCTGATCAGATTCATAATGAGTTATGAATTTTCATTACTTGTCTTCCTTCTCCAAATGCAGGGAACACAGCTTCCAAATTTGTCCCTGGGGTATCTCTTATCTTGCAGTTTTGCTCTTTAACTTCTGCACCATAATTAATTAAGGCACGCACGTGTGTGTGTGTGTGTGTGTGTGCGCGCGTGCTTGTGAGTTGCCTCCTCGTTGCTGCACGCCCAGCCTGGTGGCAGACTCTTAGCAACTGCCTCATGTCCTCAGCAGGGCGGTGCAGTCGGCAGAGGTTCAAAAATTCCATTTCCTGAGTGAATGAACGATGTAGACGCATGCACACCACACACACACACACACAGAGTCACACATCTGCACACTCACACACACACACAATCCGAGGAACAGGATCATTAAAATATTTTTGAAAAATCCCCTTCACAGCCACATCGTCTGTGCCATCTAAATCACCACTTGGCGGAATGAGAAAGAAGCATCATGGAATCAGGCGGCGAGAGCCGGGCATAAACACGTTGAGGATGAAGATCCTGTTGGAGAAGAGAGGGGAAAGCAAACCGCTTCCCGCTAATGGAAGAGAAAGATCTGAGGCAGAAAATAAAAGGCAACCGGAAACAAAAGCAAGATGAATCGCTTCCATTCTGCAAGGAGCTCGGCGAGACAATGGAGCTAAATGAGTTACAATCCCTGACAAAGATCTCCTCTGTCCTCCAAGGGCTTTTATTGTCTGCGCCGGCCAAGAGTTATGTTTTATCTTCCCAAAAAGAGCCCGTGTACTTTATTTTACGCCTGCCGCCTCGCCTCGCCGGCCTCCCGCTTGCTGAGATTTAAGTCCGCTATTGTCGCGCTGTATCTCTGATCAGCCTTAAAGATCTGAAAAGCCCTGAGTTTGCAGGAATAAAAAAGGCCTTCTGGTTTGACAGCCACCGATCCCGCGGGGACCTGGACGACATTCCTGCACTGTGAAGACCACAGAGCCTCCAAGGACAAGCCGCAGCCCCTGCTGGCCCGGCGCCTTTGTGTGGACACCCGCCAGGGAAAGGGGATGACGGGAGGGCCTGGGCTGCTCCCACCAAAGGCAACAGGGAAAGCCCTAGCCGAGCAAGGCGTTGGGGGCGAAGGGAAGGTGGAGGGAGAGTCAGGGGAAAGAAAGGTTAAGCCACGAGAAGGAGCTCCGACACCTAGACCCCGCTCGGCTACTACCAAGCGGCTTGCCTTTGCCTCCCTGGACCTCAGTTTCTTCATCTGTAAAATGGGCTGAGAGCCACCGGTGGCACAGGGCAGTCAGAAGCAAATGCAGGTAAAGCCCACATCTGTGGCGGAGGTGCCCCTACCATTCCACTCGTGGTTATTATCTTTACAGTGAGCTTTCTGTACTCTGGCAACCCTTCCAGTAGTTTGTGATTAATACCTTTTTAACTCTAATGAGCAAACTATTAGAGCACAATTAGGCAGAGGGAACGACATTACTCTCCCGATTAAAAGCCCGGTACCCAGAGGATGAGGCCTGGACACTCTAGCCTGCCTTTCCACCTGGCCTGCAACTCCCACCTCGGTCCCTCCCCGGCCTGTGCAGGCTGCACCAACCACCCCACTACACATGCTCACTGACCACCCAAGCTGAACTGGCCTGGTGTCCTAAGCCTGAACATAGCATGTACTCAGTCTTTCCTTCCATGACCCCAGAGTGAGGGAAGGGCAGTGGGTGGGGAACTTCAACACCAGCTTCCATGCCCAGCCAAATGACCCCTCCCCAGGAAGCCACCGCTCACCTGGCCCTGAAGCCCTGGGAGTTGATTTTCTGCTGGACGGTGCCGCACTGTACAGAGTGTGGTCCCTGGCCAGCAGCAGCCCCACCAGTGTCCCCTGGGAATTTGGTAGAAATGTACACTTCCAGGCTCCACCTCAGGCCCAGGGTCCCAACACTCGGGTGGTGCTCAGCAAGCTGAGTTTTAAGGGGCCTTCCAGGCAATTCCCGTACCTCCAGCTAGAGAGCCCAGCTCTAGGCAAACTCCCCTTACAACGGGCCTCACGCTCCTTCAGCGTCACTCAGCCAAACACGAGTGTCCTGAGAGTGAGCTCCTAGCCAACTTCTCTTACTCGCCATTGTCTTAATTTCCCTTATGTAAAAAATGGGAGTTGCCATATTACGCGATAGGACTGCTCAAGATTAGCATTAAGAGATACAAAATAAAGCATCCCAAACATCCATCCCCTCCAATCCCTCCAGCTCCTCAGGACGGTCCAGACTGCACAGCAGCCAGCTGCCACCTAAACGTGCCCCCCACGGTGCTAACAAGACCGTGAGACCTCGCCGAGGGGTATCGTCCCAGGAGGAGGGAGCCTGCTGTGCTTTGGGGAACTCGGGGATCAGGCCCCAGGCATCAGCAAGAAGGGCCTGAATCGGTGCAAGTGACTTCCACACCAGCCAAGTCCGACTTCTCCCTGTGGTTCTGGATGGCGGGGAGGGAAAGAAGGAGCGGGGCGACACCCAGGTGAGGCTGAGCCGAGTCAGCCCAGCCAGGGCGAGTTCCGGATGGCTGAGGCACCATGCCACCAGCCCACTGCCACCCTGTCCTGGCTCAGCTCCTGGATGGGGCTCGTCCCCATCGGTAAGTAAGCGTGCAGAAGGATCCAGAAGGGCATGCTTCTGTCCATGAGCCTTATTCTGAACTTTGAAGTGTGTCACCGAGACTGCCGAAGGGAGGCTCGATCACTACACTTCTGTGCCCCCTGTAGCTCACGTACCAGATAAGCCTTGGAGCAGGCGGCGGCAGCTCTGCCGGCTGAAGTCGTGCGTGCTTGGTGATGCAGATGACACAGGCTGCAGGGGCAGGCAGGGCCCGCGGGAGTCTGGGAGGAGGTCCTAGAAGCCAGTCTTGGGTTCAAAGCCATCTGGGACTGACACGGGCAGACGGGCCTCAAGAACCATCCCGGCAAGAGGAGAAGCTGAGCGACCCCGTTACGCTAATAAGAGGCTGTGGGCTCCTCTCGTGGCACTTTCCGTGGTTTGCAATTATCGTTGGAGTTCTCGGCACGGCTCCCCACCTCCCGAGTGTCCCAGCAGGGCAGGGACCGTGTCTGATGCTTTCCCCACGTTACCCTGAGCATGCAGTAGGTTCTCAATATATGCTTTCAATATTAATGCCAATGACTCTTTTTAAATAAGCGAGTGAGCATGAAATATTTAAAGTCTAGTGAAGGAATCAGGCCATCTGACTGAGGTGGTGCCTCATTGGGAAGCTTTGACGTTCTCGCTGGAGAGCCGAGACGTGACTCTATAGTCGACAGAGAATCCCAGGCTGCTGGGAAACAAGAACTATTTCTCACAAGTTCCGACCGTTTGTTGAGGAGCTCAACTGTGCCAGATGCCATCCAAAGTGAAAGCAGAGAGTACCACTGCTTTCTAGGAGCTCAGAGTCTGGATGGGGCAGGAAGTGGCCACCCACGGAAAGGAACGGGACCCCAGAGGAGAGGCAAGACGGGCCCTGTGCAAGAGGCAAGAGGTGGGGGTGGGGAACCCCGAGGTTCATGAGACAGAAGCTGACATGGAGCAGGGAGGCTGGGGAGCAGGCAGCCCACCGACTCGCTCTCCTCTGCCCTCCATGGTGTTCAGCCAAGCCAAGGGCATGCAGTCAGCCTTTGGTGAATGTAGCGTCTGTCGGATTATCACTGCGCCCCTGGATCAAGGGTGTGACAAGAGGCAGCTGCAAACACTAAATATGCAACAGTTTTTTTTACAGACTCAAAATGCCACTCATAGTACAGCAGGTGCGGTGGGTGGGTGCATGGAGAGGAAGCAGAAAGGCTGGTTGGCATGTGGGCAGGCGTGGCTCAGCACAGCTGGAGAGCTCAGGAAGGAGCCAGGGAGCGGGCCAGGAGAGCCCCTGCGGGCCTGCGGGCGTCGAGGGCCCCGTCCTGAGGCACCTTGCAGGACAGGCTGGCACCTACCTGCAGGATCAGCTGCAGTACTGGCCACCGCCCTCCCTGTTCTGCTCCCTCAGCCCCCTCGTTACTGCTCATCTGCCCTCCCTTCCCCCAGAGAGAAGGGCCAGTTCCTCGAGGTCACGGCGGGCCTGATTCTTCTGTGGGGTGGCTGGCAAGTTGAAGGCACCCGTTAGTGACCTGCCTGGGAAGGTGGTAGGGAGGCCGGATGGGAAGCAGTTGGAGTGGTGCAGGCTGGAAGGGGCGGTGGCCCAGCCAGGTGGCATTTGGAATGGAATGGGGGGACAAAGTCGGGGACACTGAGCCAATAGCAAACAAAGGACTTTGTGGCACATGTGGAGGTGAGTGGGAGGGAGGAATTGAGGACCCAAATGGTCTGGGCAGAGCGGAGAAGGACGTGGTCCTCTGTGGCAGGGACAGGGAGAGATGTCACTTAGAGAAACAGGGCACGGGTTCGGTTGGGGACGTTAGGATGGCGAATTTGACGATACCTGGAGGCCTAAAGTGTCACGCGGGATGAGCTGGGAGGGTGCTTACAGAGCAGACGGCGTGAGCTGGCCACTGGGCCCCATGTGCCCTCCATGGGGTGGACACCACCCAGCAGCGGGGAATGGATGGAGACAACATGATGGAGGGAAGGATCGCCCCTGTCCCAGGGCTGAGCAAAGGACTCCCCAGGCCCAGGGCTGGGACGCTCTCCTCTCATGCCTTTGCACACCAGAGCTTCAGAGGCTCTGCCCTTGGGACTCCAGCAGCCTCCTGAGGGCTCAGGCCTTTGGCCTCAGACTGAAAATCATACCATCGGTTTTTCAGTCTTATACTGAAACCACATGGTTGATTTTCCAGGGCCTCAGCCTGAAGCCTGTCATGGAACTTCTCAACCTCTATGATCACATGACCAGTCCCCCTAATAAGCCCTCTGTCTGTCAGTCTACCTATCTATTCATCCATCTTTGTATTTCTGTATCCGTCTGTCCATCTACCCGTCCATCTGTCCATCCATCCATCCATTCATTCATCTGTCTGTCCAACTATCCACCCATTTGTCCACCCATCATCCATCATCCATCCATCTGTCCATCTATCCATTCATTCATTTGTCTGCCTGTCCATCCATCAATCCATCCATCCATCCATCCATCCATCCACCCATCTGTCCTTCCATCCCTTTGGTTCTGTCTTTCTGGAGAACACTAATGCATACATGTTCCATTTTAGAACTTGGAAACAGCTGTTTAAAACAAGATTGGATTTTCCAGTAAGGGGTTTAGAGATGAAATTTCAGCTGAGGAGTCTAGTGACTTCCAAATCAATAGCAAGATCAGTGAAGATACAAGAAGACATGAAATCAGCCATGTCCTAACACGCACTTGGGAGTATCTAACTTGCTAATGTGTTTGCCATCTGGACCATTATTCAGGGAAACCCAGGACTGATCTAGTTTTCATTCATTTTATTCCTGGAGAGTTGGAGCATTCCTTCAAACATTTGTGGCCTGCTGGGCTTTTCTTCTGTGAAATCCTTGGGATATCTTTGGTCCATTTTTCTGCAGGTTTTCCTTGTCTTTTGCCGTTGGTTTGGAAGATTGCTTTGAATATTCTGGAAATTATCCCCCTGATTGTTTTAGGCGCTGGGAACAACTTGGGTATAGAAAGCAGAGCGGTGGTGGCGGGGACAGAGAGGAGGGGGAGGTGGAGAACCACTCGGTGGTTGAAGAGGACTAAGTCCTGAAGATGATTTGCCCCTCGCTAACCTGTGTAGTAGTTAGGGTGAGGTGGTGGCTAATCTGGACTGTCAACTTGATTGGATTAAGAGATGCCTTAGATCAGTAGACTTCTGGGCATGTCTGAGAGTGTTTCCAGAAGTGACTGACATGTAGGACAGCCAACCGAGGGCGAGGCGGACCCTGGATGAGGCTGGCACAGTGCGACAGGCTGGGGTTATGGTGGGACAGGAGGAGGAAGAAGCCCAGGCAGATGCAAGCTCAAGGCTTAAGCTGTCGTGCTCACCTGAGGACGTCCAACTCAGCTGCGTGTGTCCAAAGTGGACTCTGATCCACAGCCCTGCAGGAAGTTTCCAGACTTTGAGTCCTAGGCTGGGGTGGCATTGGGAGCCCTCTTGTTCTGAGGCTCCAGCTTCTTGGACTGAACAGCTCCTGGTTCCTCCAGCTCTCCAGCTGCAGACCGCCATCGTGGGCCACCCAGCTTCTGGCTGTGTGAGCCCATCTGATAAATCCCCTTTCATAATGATGGAAACCGCAATCCTATTGCCTGTTTCTCTAGAGAATCCCAACTGATATAAGGGATGAATTTTATATTATGTGTTTTTATCATAATAAAAATAAGCAAACTAGGGTTTGGGGAAGTTAAATAACTTGACTGAGGTCACTCCACCCATCAGCGGATACATTCAGGTTGGGATCAATGTCGTTTGGGGGCCAGCCTGTGTTCTTTCTGAGATACAGACTGTGCAGTGTGTAAATGGGAATTCTCCCTCCTGTGCTGTTTTTTGGCAGTGTGAATTTAAGGGAGTCAAGACTGCCTTTGAGATAACAGCTACTTAAGTAGATTCCAAATATTTCTTTTTTTAATCCTCCATGTACAACATTGACTTTTCTAATCAATCGTTAAAATAAATCTCGAGGATTTGCCGGATTATTTGTGACGTGCAGCAGGGAGCACTTTGACTTATCAGTAAATAAACAGGTACATAAAGCAGGAGGTCGAGGAGGGGAAGAGCTCCCAACCCCTGGCCACCGTCCAGGTCTCTGATCTAACTTTCAAATGATAAGTCAATGACGCGTGGGAGAGCCGCGGCCCGGAAGCTCTGCTATCAGACGCTGCGAAGCCGTGGGCATGGAGATGCCCAGCCAGCACCGGGCAGGCACAGGCGGGATGCAGATCGGAAAGCCCCAGGGAGCCGTGCAGCTCCGCCAGAGCAGGGGCTGGGAAGGCGCCTCCCAGCTGCTGCGTGGGATGAGCTCCACGGGGCAGTCAGTCCCGAAGGTGCCTCCTCGTGTGGCTTTCTTTGTTTGCTCTTTTGTGAAACACTTCAGCAATCCCGGGAGACCCAGGCTCACAGAAGGCAATGGTTCTCGAACACATATTACCAACAGGGTGAGATGAAAACCTTAAAATACCCGGCCTTGGTCTGCCAGGGCCATCACAACGTACCCCAGTCTGACAGGAGGTGATGGAAGAGTCCATTCCATTCTCCCAGTTCCGGAGGCTGGATGTCCAAGGCTGACAGTGCTGGCAGGGCCGGTTTCTTCTGGGCCTCCCCATCGCTGGCTGATGGCCGCCCTCTGCTGGGTCCTCGGTGCCTGCACATCACCGTGCCTCTTCCTCTTCTTGTAAATACGGCAGTCCTGCTGGACTGGAGGCGGCCCTTATGACTTCATTCAACCTCAGCGGCCTCTTGAAGTCCCTGTCTCCTCCTGTCTCCAAATGTGACCACTTCAGGGATAAAGGTTTCCACATCTGAATCGGGGAGGCGCCCAGCTCAAGCTGTAACACGTGACGTTGTACTTGTCCTTTTTTCCCTGGTGGTGTCCACCTTACAGCGGTAGGGCCACCTCAGAGACTGTACCTTGAGGGAAATTAGGTGGCTTCAACAAAAATGTAACTAGGAAACAAGATCCAAAGTGTAACTTGATAACACAAAGTCCTCAGTCTGTGTTTTTGGAAGGGATAAAACTGTGGTGTATATGTTTATGCGACTGTGTCGATGGTATGTTTTTGATGAGTGTCCACATGTCAATAGTGTGTCTGTGTGTGTCTGCATGTCAGTGGTGTGTCTGTGTGTAAGGTAAGGGGATTATCAAGAAGAGGAAAAGGTTCCTAAGAACAAAGAAAATGGCTTTCCAGTGACTGGAGGCTGAAGAGGGAGGATTGCAAATTGGAGGCCAGCCTCAGCAACTTAGGGAGACTCTGCCTCTAACTAAGAAATAAAAGGACTGGGAATGTGACTCAGTGGTTAAGCACTCTGGGTTCAATTCTTGGTATTAAAAAAAAAAAAAAGGAAAGGCCTCCCAGGTTGACAGGGCGTACAGGCACCTTCTCAAGAATTTACTATTCGATGTGTTTTCCCCAGATGAGGTAGCGCATCAAGGAAAAGGAAGCTCTTGGGCTCACCAGCAGAAAGATGGATGCTTGGCCAGGACAGGCTGAAGGAAGAACCAGGAGCCACCTGTGCTGCGGAGCAGGCCAAGGACCTGACCCAGATGGAGCAGCCCTGGGGTTCCAGCACGTGACACCCCTCGGAAGGAGGCCAGGACCCAAGGAGCTCATGTTGCAGGGGCCTGGGCAGCTAGGCTGAGCTCTTGGGAAGCCACATAGATGCTCGTGTTGAGAGATAGTTTACTTGGAGCCTCTGGTAGGAAGCAGAGGCCCCTGGAGTCTTCTGGCTGCAGAGAGGCTGAACCCCACATTAGTAAGCTACTAATCACTCACTTATAAAGCAAGCGCGCGACCTCACCAACTGCAACCCTTGGCCTCCAATGACACGGGTGCACATGCATTCGCTGTGGGTCTGGGTGCCTTTTTATGGTCATGCACCGCGTAGCCATGTGGCCGCATTGCTGTCACTGAAGGGCCACTATAGCGCGGAGGTCCGCAGTGGAGAACAGAGCTGAAGGACTCCCACTGCCTGGTGGGGACCTGGTAGCACGACGCACGACACACCACACACACGCGCCCGGTGGCGCTGGTGCCACCACACCTACTGCAGAAAAGCACCTGCCAGGCGACTGCACCCTGCGCACCGCGTGCTCTTGGTGGAGACGTTCAGCCTCCACCTCGGGCAGCCACCAACCAGTGCGCGAGCTTGGGCTCCTCGTGTTCATCACGCCGTGGAGAGACCGCGCCGTGGGGCGGCAGCAAGGGTCCCTGCGGTGTGTGGACTGTGTCTCTGCGTCTCCGTTGCGGCGTCCCCCTCGCGCTTGGTCGATCTTAGGTCTTTCTGCTCACCACAACCCAGAAGCTGTGGGCGCACAGACACCACGCGTGCGCAGTGGTCCGAACGCCTGGGATCGCGCTAGCACTCAGCGAGGTCAGCCCGGTCAGGCCGCCACCTCGCCACACATTCCTCCAACATGCTCCTGCCATCAGCTTACACGTGACTACAAGTTGTGGGATGCTGCTTCCAAAAGCAAGTCTGTGGATGGCCTCTGCGAAGACCCCAAAACGGTAGCGCACTGGACGCCAGTCTCCACGTCTCCTGAGGGTGGTTTGAGATCTATCATGGGGTCCTCATCTTCTGGGTCAGGAAGATTGAGAACAGCTTATGGGCTGGGAGGGTCTTGGTCATATGTCCCTCTACTCCATGCCGCCCAGGAATCCTTCCTGATCTACCCACACCCAGAGCAGACCCAACCTGCAGACCCTGCGGAGCCTCCACTCCAGAAGAATCTGCAGAAGCCCTGAACCCCGAGAGAGGCACATCCCCCCAGCTGGGGGCTGAGAAGGGCCAGTTAATCCAGATCATTCCTCTGTAGTGTTCCTCCCCGCAGGCAAAGTCAAATAGGTTATTTTAGTGACACATAGTTCTTCCTTCACCTTGTGGTGATCAGAGATGATAGGACCCAAGCACGGCCACCTGTGGTCTCTACACACAGCTCCAGAATATTTTTGAAGAATCAAAAGAATTATAGTTAGTGAGTTGGTGGGTAAGGCATCCAAAGCCTCCACTGCCACCCGGTGAATCAAAGCATTAGGTGTGACCCTTCTCAATGCCACCTCCTGCCAGCTCAGGGTCCTGCTGACTGGCATCTGCATTGGGCTGATGGGGGCACTGGACGGTCTGTATGGACAATGGATCATGGTGTCAGTGGGTGCTTCTACCTCGGGGCCACCTGGGGGGCTTCTGCCAGCTTGTGGGGAGAAGCTCCCCCAGCCTTCACCTGCAGCATTCAGGCTAAAACATTCCAGAAGATACAGCCAGACCGACAATAATCCAAGAGGGAGACACCGGTGGCCATAGTGACAGAAAGACGGAAACCTGAAATAGGGAAGGGAGAAGTGAGCCCGGGGGAGGCGCTCTGTTCCTTCTCCCACTTGGTCCTCCTTGGAGCAATGACCATGGGCGCATCTGGTCTCAGCAGCAGCAGACCTCACTGCACACTGCTCCCTCCTCTCCTCTGTGTGGGGACGTACCCCAGCGACCCCCATGCGATGGCTCCGCCTACCACCTTGCCTCACCCCTGTCCCAGCCTCAGCACATGAACCCCATCCGGCTGGACTGACATAGTCCCAGCCCTTGAGGGACTGAGCAGACCCTCGGCCATGTGGGGGCCCGAGACTGAGTCGATTTAGTGTCTCTTCTTTTCCTCAGGTGATTTCAGGCCAACCAAAGCCTGAACAGGAGTTGCTAGACAGGCTGACATGTTCGTGACAGCCAAGCCCAACCAGAAGGGAAAGGAAGCCAGTCTGCAGATGACCCGTCTCTTGACTTCTGCCCTTGGAAAGCGCTCAGCCTGGACTGCCGTCCTGAGCCTCCGTCTCCATCCTGTCTGTCCCGGATCCCTGAGCGCACGTTCCTGGACTCCTTGCTGGTCAACAGGTATGCCGTGGTACCTCGACCTTGACCAATGGACAGAGGGACCAGACGCTGGCACAAGCAATCATACCACCACTGTGCCATTCTTATTGACTAGAACATGTTGCTCTGTGCCATTTGCTAGTTCTATACTTGTATTCTAGAAGGAAAATAAAAACTCACCTGTTCAGGAAAGGAGTAAGTGGCCTTGCCCACCCAGGGAGCAGCCCTTGGTGTCGAGAAGACCGTGTCTGAGACCAGCTCAGTGTGCTGCGGGCTCTACGGGAGCCTCACCAGCTCTTGCCCTCTCTGTCATTTGGATTCTTCTTCCAGTGGTCCCTGCGCTTCCTGTCTCCTGAGGGTGGGAGATGGGTGTGTAGCAGCTCTGAGAAGAGGAGTGTGCTGTCCCCAGGGTGGCCTCAGTGTGACCAGGCGAGATGGCCCCACGTGGGGACATGGGCAGGCCACTGGAGATAAGGGATGTGGGAGCCCCGTACGTGATAACGCCTGAACTAGACAGAGCGTTATTAGCGCGAGGGGTGATTATCTGTGATAACAATACCGTTTTGCCACCTGCTATCGAGACATTTCTGTAGCTGCGTGACTTTGCAGAGACATGAACTTTGCATGCTGGGGTTTGCCCAGCTGTAAAATGAGATATCTCCAGGGATGGCAAACACAGCCAGCGCTCGGGATCCGGGGGATGTTTATCCCGGAGACGAGATGTGGAGAGAAGGATCACAGGCTTTGGAGAGGGTGGGGAGTCTGCCAGATGCGGGGAGCCAGGCTGTGAGGACAGAATTGGCAGCTGGACTCGGTGGACATTCCCAGGACAGAACTGGCTCGGGGCAACTCTGACCTACCTCCCGACACACCCAAGTGCCACCTTTTCATGTGTCACCTCCTTCAACCCCCCAGCCGTCCCGGGATCGGTTCCCTTATCATTCCCATTGTAGAGATAAAGAAACAGCCTCGAAGGGGTCATGTCCCAGGTCGTACAGCGCTGACCATGAAGCAAGCAGGATTGCTTGGCACACGGCTGTGACGGTGAACCCCAGGCCTTTCCAATGATGTCAGACGGATTTATAACACATGCTTGTGCCATAAACCACAGTCGTTGAACTGACTTGTAAGAGCTTTCGTGATTGGTGAGGTTTCCATCAGCGTAAGGCTGAGCACGACCGGTCCCTTAGGAGAATATTGCAGAAGCACGGAGCCAGGTTAAGCCCAGCAGTGAGGGTGTTGGCATGCAGATTCCGAGGCCTTTTCCGGCACTCGGGGTGCAAATTGATCTGAGGAGTAGCCAGACAGCGTGCATTTCTAACCCTCCCAGGAGACCGACTAACACCTCATGCACAGCCACTGCCCCAGCGTTGTGCCGAGAGCCTGTTTGAGGTGTGCAATTCTGGAGGTCGCTTTAATTCAAGGACAGGTGGGACATGATTGGATCATGACTGTCCCCTGCCTTTAAAGAGGGTCATGGCCTCCCCAGTCCCAATGCTCCTGCTTGTGAAAGCCAGTCTGTTCTCATCTGCGTCCCATCCTGAGGGCGGGGGGGACAGGCAGGATGCCTGAGACAGATTTTGCTTTGAGAGGACCAAAGAGAGGAGATGCAGGGAGTTCAGTAGATGGAGCAGGAAAAGGATTTTAAGGCAGGCTTCTGGGGCCAAGTCTTTCCTGAGGATCAACACGGGGAGGAGACACGAGGTTTCCAAATGATTCCGGGCCGTGCGAGCTGTGTGGGACTGAGCACGCGGATGACCAAGTAAGCACCCTCACACAGCGTTCTTAGCACGATTCCCTGCGCGCCTGGCCGGCAGGCCACATCCATACCAGAGCCTCTGGCCAGCATCCCTGCAGGAAAACAGCAAAAGCAGCCCAGGAGGCCAGCAGCTCACCGGCAACCGGAAGTCCCGCCCAGCAGCCCCACACCTGAGGTTGGCTCCTCCTGAATCCCTGTCTCTACCTCCTGGCCTCCGGCGCTCTCCTCTCTTTAGCTCTCTCCACCTGGTCTTCTGAGCTTGCCATGGCTGGTGGCCCCCAAGCCCTCCCCGATCTGCTGTCTTGTGACTGATTTCTTCTTTGAGCTCACTGTCTGTCCCACCACGAATCTCAGAGGCAATGAAGAGAGAAAGGGCAAGGTCGGATGTGGAAGGACCTTGTCTCCTCCACCAGGACCAAAGAGGGAGAAGTCCCTTGAAGCTGGGACCCCGAACCTCACAGTGTCAGTATCAGCGTGAAAACAGCTTCTGAGGTCCCAGCTCAGACCTGCTCCATCAGAATGACAGACATGGGAGCCCAGGAATCTATAATTATTTATTTATTTTTGGTACTGAGACTTGAACCCAAGGGTTCTTAAACCACTGAGCCACATCCCCACCGCTTTTTCATTTTGAGATGGGGGTTCTCACTAGGGTGCTTTCAGCCTATTGCTGAGGTTGGCCTTGAACCTGCAATCCTCCTGCCTCAGCCTCAGCCTTAGTCAAAGGGATCACAGGCGTGCGCCGAGGCGCCTGGCTAGGAATCGACTTTTTAAAAGTTCCCCAGATGCTGGTCCTGAGCAGACATAAAAGGGACCGCTGCCCTCCAGCATCTATTTAGCACAGCGTGGAACACCTGCACCGTTCTTAGACTATTTGTTTTTTAATGATTGATGACTCAATCTAGCAGCGACGCACATTTCCCCAGGCCAGTCACACCTGCCTGGAAGCCGGAATTGCTGGCAACCCCAGCTCAGGCTGTGGAAGAGGGAGACCCCTCCCACCTGTGACCTCCCTGAGCAGTGTGCAGGGCACAGGGGGCTGCCTGGTGCGAGATCCCGGCTGGGCATCCTCTTGGGGGCCGCAGGGTGCTCTCCTCTTGTTATGCTCAGCAGGGGCCGGGCAGCAGCCTGCTCACTATGGAGCTCCAGAATCAGCAGTGACTCAGCACCAGGGGTTGCCACTCACTTTCAGAAGCCACTACAGCAGGGTCTGCGCCAGCCTTCCCTGTCTTGCATGCTAAGTCAAGGGTGTCTGTTCCATATGGCAATGCATAATTTACAGCGCCATTTACTTCCTGCTTATGTAGCCTATTCTGTACAAAGCTTCCATTTGCATATTTATTAATTTACAAAATTAATGCCATTTTCTTAGTCCCTTACAGGATGTGATGCCAGTCCCTGTCTTTGAATTAATTTTAATCTAAGGTGGAAACATTTGTTGAGGGAGTTGGCTCAGGCCAAAGTAATCAAATGCTGGTAATCAAAAGCTGGTAGGGGGCGGGGAAGAGAGAGCTAACATTTATTGAGAGCCTAACTATGCCAGGCTCCGAGAAAATTAATGGTGCAGAATGGAAATCTCCAAATACATCCTCATAATGTGATTATTGTTGCTGTTTTATAAATTAAGTGAGACTCAGAGTAAGTAGCTGTCACACTGTCCCTCAACCAGTAAGTGGTACAAAAGTCATGGGGCAGGGTTTCTGTCTGCCCCTGATCTCCATTAGTGAATAAAGGGCATTCCTGGGCATAATTAATTATTTTCCAGAGGGTACTCAACACTCCAGGTTTTTCCATGTCTGTGGATGTTCATATAACCTAACATGTTAGCAGATAAGAGCGGAAGATGCCCGTTGAGAATCTGACACCACTTCTTGCCAGTATTGGAGCAGACCTACCCAAGAAAACAAGTGTTCTGGCCTAAATTCCTACCTGATGGCACTGAAAGTGTTTTAACAGTAGCAACTAACTTTTCATTGAAAACACAACTCCTATTCATAACCATCCTGGTCTTTCAGGAAACCAGCCTAAACCTCTTCACCACCATCAATGATTTTGTATGGCTCTCCTGAGTTCCTGTTTTCCACACCTTCCCACTTGTCCCTCATTATGTGGCCATATGGTCTCCACCTCATCACTGACAATGGCAGTTTGCCTCAGCCACCAATGTCCTTTCTGGTTTGGGATCAGATGTCTCCATGGAATTGCTGCCTTCAATCACTTGCTTTAGTCAGCTTTCCATCACTGTGACAAAATGCCTGAGACAATCTACTTAAAGAAGGAAAGGTTTGTTTTGACTCATAGTTTTAGAAGTTACAGGGTCAGTTGACTCTATTGCTTTGGGCCTGTGGTGAGGCAGAACAACATGGTGAAGTTGCTCACCTGGTGGAATTCAGGAATCACAGAGAGAGAAAGAGCAAAGGGCTGGCGTCCCCTATCCCCTTCAAGGGCACAACTCCAATGACCTAGCTTTCTTCCACTAGGACACACCTCCTACAGTTCCACCACCTCCCAAGTTCCATGAGCTGGGGACCAAGTTTTCAACACATGGAAACATTCCAGATGGGAACATAGCGTTCTCCTTCCTTGAAGCTTCTCTACTGTCATTCTCCCTGACTGCACTCTGTGAGGTATCTCCTCCCTTTCTGAGTGACATTTCCTATGTTGCCTTTTCTAGCCCTTTTCCTGGCCATGATTGGATAAAACTCCCTTGGGACTTACAAATCTGTATCCCTAACCCCTGCCCGAGAGGGTCTCGGGCCTCAGACAAGACCAGCTGTCTTGCAGACAGATTTCTGTAGGTACAGCAGACGTGGCCAGCTCAACATTCCCTAGTCCTCCTCCTCCTCCCCCTAAAAGTCAAATCTACTTTCTATACTGCCTGTCTAGATGCACCAAGCCATATACCCAGTTCCTAAAACTGGAGGACTTCATCTCTTTAACCAGTTCTTCGTCCTTAACCTCCAGCATTCAACTGATTATAAAATATTATCAACTTCTTCCAAATCTACTTCTGAAATCTACATCTGTGTGTGACTCAGATTTTCATCACTGTGACCAAACTACCTGACAAGAACAACTTAGAGGAGAACAGATTTATTTTGTCTCTCATTTTCAGAAGTTCATTCCATGACCAGCCAACGCCATTGCTCGGAGGTGGAGGTGGGGCAGAACATCATGGGGGAAAGGTGTGACTGAGTAAAGCTGCTCAGTTCATGGCAGTCAGCAAGCAGAGAGGAAAGAGCCACGGAGAAGATAAATCCTTCCAGGGCATGCCCACAGTGAACAACTTCCCCTAACTAGGACCTTCTTCTCAGTAGTCCACCCTGCTGGGAATGGATTAATCCACTTGAAGGATTAATCCTCTATAAGGTCAGAGTCTTCATGATCCAATCATTAGCTAAAAACTGCATCTCTGAACCTTAGACTGTGCCTTCAACACGTGAGTTTTTGAGGGACATTGCAGACCCAACCCATAACAAGCTGAGACACCTCCTGAACCTATCTCTCCCAATCTGCCTTAGGCAACTCTCCATTGTGCTATCACTTATGGTGTCTCTGCCTCCAGTCCATCCTGCACCCTGACATCAGGAAAGTTTCTAGATCTCTTCTCTCATCTCGATCCCTGCCCTGATCTAGGTCACTGCCCTGATCAGGATCGTCACCATTTTCTCTGATGACTCTCCAGTGTCCTTGGGTGGATGCAGTCACTTCTGCATTGTGCAGTTGAAGCCAGGCTCCTGAAAGCAAAGAAATGAGTCTGCTTGTTCGCTGGTGCATAGCCCTTGTGGCAGTGTGCAGAGAAGATGCTCAAAACATAACTGCCGAATGATGACCAGTCTCACCATCACGCGAAGCCCTCTGACTCTGGGTTTTATCCTCCACCACTCCTTCCTTAGATCCTAAGATTCAGCCATCTCCAACCTCAGCGCACTGGATCTTATGCCGTGCACGACTCTCTCCCTATATCCAGGCCTTTCCACGGGTGGGATTCACGTCCCATGCCATATGAATGGCACACTCTGCCTGCCTGCTCCAAACTCAAATCCAGCATCACCCACTTTGTGGAAGTTCCCTGGAGCCCTGGTGCCAACAGGAAGTGCCCTCTGTGGAAACTCCATTTCCGGCCTCCCTGACCAACCACACAGCGCAGTGTAAAGGCTCAGAACACCGAGGGAAGGCTCAGCTAAGGAGCATTGTATTCTGATTTGGAACTTTAGTTCAATATGTGTCTCATCACCAGATAAAATAAATCACAGATTTTATGTGTCACCAGGATGCTTTTGCCCAAAGTGAACAGAGAACCAAGGCTCAGTGGTGTCCTTGGCCTCTCTCCAAGGACTCCGGTTCTGCCTCTGAAGGCCTCCCCACGCTGAGCACAAACCAAGGTAAAGGCAAATAAAGGAAAATACTTTGGGAGTAGAATCTTCTGTCCACAGGGCCCAGAGAAATTGCCCGAACACCCACGCCAGGCAGGTCTGTGCCCTGGGGCTTCCTGTGGCTGGCACCTGGCTTTCTAAGCGGGAGAGATGTTGGAGTACAGGTCGTATTTGCTTCCACCCAAGTGGAAGGGGGCCTTCGTGTCCCCAGAACCAAATAGGAAACGAAGAAACGAGAATCCAAAAGTGTAAAGTTGTCGTTGACAGAAAGGCCGCAGAAGTCAGTCTGTACCCCCGCCCCAACACCCGTCCCTCCAGTGGTCAGTGTCTTCACACAGATATTTGCTAAGCGGGTGTGAGTTCTGACTGCCTGAGAACCGGGCCTGCAGGATGGTGAGGTCTTGAGCTCCCCCTAGAGGACGCTAGGGAATCTGAAGACGGACTCAGACTGCAGGTCAGCCAGAGTAAGCCTGCATCTCGGTCCTGAGGGGCGCAGGGAAGCACGGGCACCCTGAGAAAGCAGCGGCACACTCCTGGGAGCTTCGGCCCACGAGGGCAGCTCACGACTCATCCTGCAGACAGGGCTCCGTGAAGACACCCCAGCAAAGACAGGCTGTGCAGCTTAGAAGATGCACAGGCATGGGGGGTGCGAGTGTCTGCGCTCAGCGATGGCAGACAGGATGTCTCTAACGTAGATCATCCGCAGGGCTTGCTGCTCTTAACCCCACAATAAATCCAAGGCCAGCCATTATTTTCCTCATTCTGCACATGGAAAAATCAAGGTCCCAATTTCATGGTAAAAAAAATAGGTGTGATCTGGAGTTTGGCCCCCTAAATTTAGAACTCCAAAGCCCCCACCCAGGACTGGCCACCTTTCCATCACAGGAGGAGAAGTCTAAGCTGTGATTACTGCCTAGGATCGCCCTGCGTCTGCTTGACAGTCTGACGTGGACACTCTCAGGGCGTTTGTGGTCTTCCTGTCATCTAAGGACGTCATGTATCTTACCTCATTCTTCCTACTAAGCCCTGTGTGGCCTGTGACCATTCTCCCCTGAGTGACTTGCAGGAATGCTGGATTCCCTAGCCAAGGTCACAGCTAGGGAGTAGCAGAGTTGAACTTGAACACAAGAGGTGGCCTAGAGCAGGGGTCGGCACTTTTTTTTTTTTTTTTTAAAGAGCTTTAAACTGTAGTGCAAAAGCAGCCACAGGCCATGCAGAAATAGAGAACGGGCATTGCCATGTCCCGACAAAACTTTATTTATAAAAACAGTGAGCTGGACTCTGCTTCACTTGGTAAAGAGTTGGCCCAGGGGAAGGCAAATCCAGAAATGCTTCACTCAGAGTGGACTCAGGCTTCCCATGCACCGAAGCCCGGTGTACCAAGGTGCACATGTCTTTGGAAGTGCTGAACGCTAAGTAGAGGTGTCCGAGCCCAAGGCTGAAGGACAGACCTGCACGGCATCGGAACCAGATCGTGAGAGTGAGGTCAGCCAGGCTGAGGGCCAGAAGTCTGAAGATGGACAGGTTTTAAACAGGGAAGTTCCCGTGATGGTGGAGACGCCCCTCCTGCGAGCTGTCTGGAGGCGTGTCGTGGAGACCTGAGCCCCGGCACAGGAGCACGGGTGAGAGGATCTGCAGGAGCACAGGGAAGGGCCACGGGGCTGTCGAGTGTCCCGGGGGATGAATGGAGGCGAAGGCCGCGAGCCACAGAGCAGATGCTACTCAGCCTTCAGGGGGAGGGGACGCCGTCACCTGCTACAGGAGGATGGAGCTCCTGGAATCAGTCTCAAGACAGACTCCACTTAGATAAGTGGTCGACCTCGCGGGGACGGAGAGGAGAAGAGCAGTGGCCAGGAGCTGGAGGAAGAGGGAGCAGGGAGTTGGCGGCTGCCAGGTGCAGCGGTGCAGACATGTGCGCAGACACCACTGGACGGCTGTCAAAAATAGTTGAGGTGGCACATTTTATGCTGCGGGTTTTTTTTTTTTTTTTAAAGCACAATTAAAAATAAGACGAAAAGTCAGTGGGGCTGAAAAGTCAGCCATGGGAAGGAGGGTAGGACTCGCAGGGACAGAGGGGGCTGGCCAGCTGCCTGCCCCCAGGCTCATGCATGCCCCTCAGCACCGTGCCCCTCTTGCCGGCCAGCCTTGTCCTCTCTGCGTCCCCTTGTTCCCACCACGCGGCGTCCTTAGGCTCTGATCACCGTGGACAGCGGCGTCCTGGAGCTCTGGCCTGAGCTGCCAGCCGTGGGCCGGGCTCCTCTCACCCGAGTCCACTCGCTGTGGTGTCTCCTACCATATGTCGGCCACCCTGTTCATTAATCACGCCTCCTGAAAAGTCTCTTAATTACATTATGTTCACAATCCATAAAACATAATTAAAATATGTAAATCCATTATATTCTTTAATGAGCACATTGAGACCTCAAAATTTTAAATTAGATATAAAATTGATGTGGACCTACGACTATCGATTACTCATGGTAATAAATCACCCTCGATTTGGATTGAGACGGCGTCCCTCCTCCCACCGGATGAGCTTTATTTTTAGGCATTTCCCACAACGGTTTGAAAGGACGCACAATCTTTAAGGACGGCCACCCTGGATTGCCGTGACTGGACAGCGCTGGCGGCCGCACGGTTCTGTCTGGAGGGTGCTCTGCCGCTTGCCGAGGGCTCCCGTGGAGCATGCTCTCGTTTACGTTCCGGAACGGTTCTGTTTTCATGACAATGTCAGTGTGCCGATTGCTCACTCCTACGGAAAGTACCAGAAGCACCCTAGACCTCCTCTCTCCTCCCCGCATGTGCTTCTCATCCACTGGCCACATCTGCCCCTCCCACAGGGACAAGGCAGTCACCGCTGGAGACCCCTGCTTCAGGCCTCCTGCCCTCTGCAGTGGGTGTCCCTGCTCACCTGCCGGCAGAACTTGTGGGGATTTCCCAAGACCGGCTGGAGGGTCTCCTTGGGGGACCGTCTCTGGCCACAATCCTGGCTTGTCTGGGCCAGCAGCACCCTGCTTCCTGGGAACAGCTCCTGTGCTGTGAGCTTTCTTACTGGGCCCTCCTAATGGCCACGTAAGACGGTCTTTAAAGGTATCACCCTCATTTCTTGGGCCAAAAGTTCGTGAGGCTCACAGAGGTCAATTGTTTGTCCAGGGCCTCTGGCCTGGAGACGGGCCCCTACTGGGACCCAGATGCCCAAAGGCACACGGAGGCCCAGGGTTTGCTCCACCTGTTCCAGAGCTCCCTCCCTCTAGAGTCCCTGTTCCTGAAGGCTCCCCTCTCAGGCCCTGCACATCTGTTATCAGTAGCCACTGAAGCTTTGGTCAGGGGCTGCCTGTCCCCCTGGTCTGGTCCCTCCCGCTGTAGAGCACAGGTGCACTTCTACTGGATAAGCTTAACAGGGGTCTCACAGTTGGAGCTAGAAGTGAAGTTCACTGGCGTAGAGCCAGCCCCAGCTTCAATCCCAAGTGTGTGGACATGGCCAGCTTGGCCTGGCCCTTTCATCCCTAATGAGGTAATAGCAGAAACGTCCTCCAAGGTTGCGAGGGTCCCACACAAGTGTGCGAGTAGAGTGCCCAGCTCCACTTACCCACCACCACCCTCCTGACTCTCACGGCCCCTGGCGACCTCATCACACACCAACCCAGGGATCCCCCTTTCTCTTGCAGACAGAGCTTTGCTCCAAAATTTTCCTTCGCATATTTGAGACCACAGGCAGTGAAGGAGGCGCATTGTGTCTTCTCTGGCTACCTCCATCAGCAGGGTGTTTCTCTAAACATCAGAGCTGGGTTGCTAGAATAATCTAGAAGCGGCCCAAGAGATTAATTTCGAAGTCCAGTTCCTTCTTTGTCACTATTTGAAATCTGAGTCTCAGGAAGCAAAAGGAAAGATCCAGTCAGCACTCATTTTCTGTGAACTGCTTGCTGTGTCCCGGTCTAACCAAGGTCCTCCAACAGAAGGTCCTGTGATCCCAACTAGCTGAACAACAGTGGTCATAGACCGGCCACTTGACGGGCAGGTGTCTTGAGGGCCTGGCCCACGGTGGGGCCCCAGTGTCTGTTCAGTAACGGTGCTGTTCCCGCTGCACCTAATGCCTCATTAAAAAATCACATCATTGGGACAAATTCCAATCCATCTCACCAAAATTACACCTCCCTCCTAGAAACAGCCTCCGTGACATTGGAGATGATCCCGGTGGCCCTCAGGGCTTCTTTGGACACTGATAGCCGCTGCCCCAGGGGTTCCCCATTCAATAAGTTCCCCATTCAAAGGCCCACAAGGTTGCAGATTTTACAAATTCCCAGGAGAGGCTGAGGCCGCTGGCCTGGGGACCACACAGGAAGAGCCGCTCTTCTCCAGGATGGCAGAGCCACCCATGGCGGGAGCTGGGTCCCCGATGCCACCAACACCACAGTGGGCTGAGTGGGAAATCAACCTCTGAGATTCTGACTGTTGCAAAAGCTGAGCTCACCTCAGCAGGGCAGGGAAGGCACAGGCTGTCCCCAGGAAACGATCGGCTGACGGTCCAGTGGTCCAGGGGCTCAGGAGCGTCCGAGGCCAGTGTTACGCCTTCCACTCAGCACTGATGGATTGCATGAAGCACCTGGCACTCGAGGGTCAGGCCAGCTTCAGGTGGGATGCTGGCCCAGCTGCGGGCAGTGCCCCAGTTCCCGGCACCCCTCAGGGAGTCTGGGCTCTGCTGTGACGTTCGGGGCTCCAGGTGGCTGGAAGCATTTTAGGCTTTCGGTGATTTCGGTCTGCAAGGGTGTATGGCAAGGTCTCACCCCTGTGCACTGAGGAGCTCCTGTGGCTACTTCAGCAGAGGAGCACCCGCTAAGGCCAGGTCTCTGGAGAGTGTTCCTTGGCTTAATCAGAAGAACTTCAGACCCTCACCCTCTCCCCACCAGGCCGGCCCACGGGGCCCCCACAGTCTCTAAGTCCTAGGTCCCCAGGCTTGGGGGAGGGGCACTGAGGAAGAGGGTCCAGCTGGACAAAAGGTCGTTGCTGGGAAGCTTAGGTATAAAATGGGAATGCTGTGGGCTGCTGGCTCCTCCGCCCCGGTGACGCCCGCCCAGAGGAGAGCTCACTAGAGCCTTCCTACCATTCCCATTATGATTGAGAGCGCCTCCTCTGCGCACTCCTCTGCGCATTCCCATTATGATTGAGAAGCCGTCCTCTGTGCACCTCAGCGGGACAAGGTGCTGACATGCTGACGTGAGTACCCCGTCCTTACAGTTAGTGAAGTGAGACGGGCGTGGTGGCACACGCCCGTAATCCCAGCAGCTCAGGAGGCTGAGGCAGGAGGATCATGAATTCAAAACCAGCCTCAGCAAAAGCGAGGCACTAAGCAACTCAGTGAGACCCCGTCTCTAAATAAAATACAAAATAGGGCTGGGGATGTGGCTCAGTGGTCGAGTGCCCCTGAGTTCAACCCACAGTACTCTAAATCAAAAAAATCTTAATATAGATTTTCCAGTTACACATTGCCTATCAAGAGTTGGGTGGGCATGAGTCTGAAGGTCAAATCCTCTTTGTGGTGCACTGACAATTCATATCGCTATCTAGGTTTGCTCAACCTACACTGTCATTTTGTGAACCATGACTCCACGTGAAGCCTCATGACACCCAATCAACCAAACTTCCTTGGTGACCTTTCATCTTTACCGCATGCTTTCTCTATGGCATTGACCCAGAGAGTTTTGTTCTTCCATTCTCTTAGACTTTGTGTGTGTTTGTAGCTCTGCCTCCAACTGTCTCTCTGCTTCCTTGACCTGGCAAGCTCCTCTATTTCCCTCAAAATCCTATCCAAATAGCCCCTTTCTCAAATGCCTCCTTCTTCTGAGTTTTCACTGTACTTTGGACAGACCTTTGTTTTCAACAACACCTAGTGAACACAGGTCTGAGGTTGCTATCTTGTGTATTGAATTCTCATGTTCACTCCCTGGAGAAAGTTGTCTTTCTTCTTATTTCAGATTTAAGCCTCAGGAAGTTAAAGCCCAAGGCCACATGGTTTGTGACCTTCCTGGCCTAGGGTTCTAATTGAGCTGTGAGCTGCAAAGGCCAGGCACTTGTTCTCATCATGGCGCCCCATGGTTTATCTGCTTGTCTGGGAGGATCCACAGCAGGAATGGATGGATGGATGGATGGATGGATGGATGGACAAATAGATGAATGGATGAATGAATGGATGGAGGGAGGGACAGATAGATGGATGGATCATTGGATGGATGGATGGATGGATGGATGGATGGATGGATGGATGGATGGAAAAATGGGTGGATGGGTGGATGGGTGGATGGATGGAAGGACAGATAGATGAATGGATGGATGTTGGATGAATAGATGGATGGAAAAATGGGTGGATGGATGGATGGATGGACAAATGGATGGATGAATGGAGGGATGGAGGGACAGATAGATAGATGGATGGATCATTGGATGGATGGATGGATGGATGGATGGATGGATGGATGGATGGATAGATGGTTGGATAGATGGATGAATAAATGGGTGGATGGATGGATAGAGGGCAGTTGGATGGATGGATGGATGGTTGGATGGATGATTGCATGGATGGATGGATGGATGGATGAATAGATAGATGAATAAATGGGTGGATGGATGGATACAGGGGCAGATGTATGTATGGATGGATGGATGGATGGATGGATGGATATAGGAACAGATGGATGGATGGATGGATGGATGGATGGATGGATGGATGGATGAATAGAGGGACAGATGGTTGAATGGATGGATGGATGGATGGATGAATAGATGGATAGATGAATGGGCAAATGGATGGAAGAATGGCTTTTTTCATGTGGCAGGTATGTGGCCATGCAAAAGAGATTTTGAACATGACTTGTATTTCATGTGCTTAGCTTTCTGCCTTGATTAATTGCTAGCACCTGCTCTTCCTCTGCATCCTATATTTTAAAAATCCCACTGAGATATCCATCATGACGCTTCTCCTCCTGGTCCCTTCAGGGGAATTTGTAGCCACACAGTACTAATTTCATGCAACTTGAATGACCCCAACATTTAGCTCACCTCCTCATTTACATTACAGCACAAATCTGGGATGTGCATGTGTAAGTGGCAGAAGGAGATAGCCCTGAATTCACACATAATTTCTTCTCAACTGTGCTCCCTGTACAGTGGCAAATGCTCACAGGCCTGTCCCACAAGTGCTGTGGTACTTGATGCTATAAGTAGCCTGGTGAGAGGAAAGAGAGACAATGATAAGGAGACGGTCACCATTTGATTATGCTTCAACCTCACTTAACAGCAGGGCGGGGTGGGGCCAGGGGTAAGCAGGTTACCTACAGGATAAAACCCAGAGGACGGGGGGACTTGGTGGACACACTCAACTGACAGTGGAGATGTTTATTTCGTGCAGGTTCAGACTCAGGCTCTTTTTTTTTTTTTTTTTTTTTTTTTTAATCTGCTCACTTAACTATGCGGGATTCTCTAAGGCAACTTCCAGTTTTTGCATGAAAATGTGCAGCTGAAATTGTTATGAAAAGATTGGGGTGTAGGTCAGTGGCAGACTCACCCAGCTTGTTCTGAGGTCCCAGGTCTGTCCCCAGCACTGCCATAGATATACGTGTGTGTGTGTGTGTGTGTGTGTGTGTGTGTGTGTGTGTGTATACATGGGGATATGTGCATACATAGGTATATGTGATGAACATTGTTACTATTTAATTATCTTCTACAGGACAAAGAAAAATCATTAAAACAAAAAATGCAAGGCTGCTCCTAACAAATTTTTATAACAATGTACAACAACATCACAAGTAGGGAAAAATATAGTAAAGTAGAAGGCCATTTTTTTTTATTTATGGAATTATTAAAAGCAGAACAATAATGATCCACATTGTGATAAATACACAATGCAATGGGTGCTGTCATATTCCTTGGGGGGCCACCAAGTTTCCTGGAATATCTTCTAAAGGATCAGCATAATACACACACATATGAGCTCTAAATTCTGGTTCTAAAAACCCTATCTTAAAGCAATAATTAAAGATGGGAAAGGAAGGGAAGGTTTCATACAAAGAGGTTCATCAGGGTGTGGCTGTTGATGGGGTGAAATGAGGAATAGGTTAAGCAGCTCGCTCGGAGTCTGCTTGGTGACCCCACACCGGCAGCGTATCACCTCACCCGAAGCTCTGGATTACACACAGGCATGACCTAAATGGCAGGGCATTTCCTCTAGGTTCTCTCCCCTCATCCACCTGGCCCTCTCCTGTGTTTGGAAACCAAGAGTCAGAGGACATGGGCCCAAGTCCTGTTGTGGTCTCCACTGATTAGCTGGTGGGAATAAAAACAACCACACGTACTGATGTGGTTGGAATGTGTCCTCAAGCTCCCAAGCTGCAAACTCTGTCTCACATCCACGTGCTCACTGTGTATGGAGGTGGGCCTTCGGGAGGTGATTGGGATGAGATGAGGTCACGAGGCCCCAAGATGGGATATGTGGCTTTTCAAGAAGGGAAGAGAGACCCAAGCTGGCACACTTCCTTGATCTGTCTCACCTTGTGATGATACAAGCAAACAACTCTCACCAGGTGTGAGGGCCACACTTTTGAACTTCCTGTCCTCCAGAACTGTTGCCCACGTAACTTTTGTTCTTTACAAATTACCCAATGTATGGTTTTTAGTTATAGCAACAGAAAATGGACAAAGATGATTGCCCCATTGACCGGCTGCAAATCTGAATCGAGTTGTTATGTGTCACATTGGTGAGAGTTACTTCAATTGGCTCCCATGCTCAGGAGTGAGGGTCTGGTGGACAGCACCCCATCTGTTCCAGAATAAGAACTGGAACAGTCCGGAAATCTTTCTGGAAATAGCAACTAAGATCAAGGGTTAAAAATAAGGAGACTTTCACTTCCAGCTTGAAGAATAATGGGATCAGAGCTCTGCCCCAGACTTCAGTGACTAGAAAGCCAGATAAACACAGGGACCAGGAGTATCGCAGGACCATGAGGCCTGAAGAAGGGACACGAGGATCTGGGCCCAAGGAGTCCCCAACTTACTCTGTGGCGAGGTCCCCTGTAAGCAAATGGAGCAGGAACAAAACGCAGGATTGAGGGGACAATGAGTTGATTCCAGGGCTGGAGGGCAGGAAGCTGGAATTTTCATGGAAGTGTCCTGGAGAGAAGAAAGGGAAGACAGGGAGATCCAGGGCTCAAGAGGGCTGTCCTGATCTCCACTGAACGCTGCTCAGAGCATGCGCATAAGGGAACCGTGTCCCCACGGGAGGACCACCCACCTTCCCAGGCTGGCCTGTCATGCTAACAGCAGTGGGCTGGGATGATTGGCAGGTAGCCCCGGCCACCGCTGGACCCAGCTTCAGGTACTCTCCACCTGACCCTCCACTCATGGGCCAATGACCATTTATCTGGAGCACCAAAACCAGATCTTTCTAGGTCTACACCCCGTTCCCCATAAAGGCAAGTACCAACAGGCCAGAAGCACACAGCCAGGCACAGCCTGCCCACAGGTGCACAAACCCCTCGGCCAGTGCAGCCACTCAGGGCTGGGGCTATGCAGGTGGAGCTCCCCAGCCCCAAGCCTGTGCCCCCGAGCCTGCAAGGTGTCTGAGCAAACCCGTCTGTCACGGTTCCTCGAGGTTACTTGTCCACATGAACTAGATAGTTGGAAAATAAAGAACTTGACCCTCTCTGTTCTTGACAGCAAGCCTTGCAAGAGAGATCTTCCCTCTCGAGGCTGAATTTAGTAGGAAATGTGTATTTATCACGATTCGGAGATCTGGCAAGTGTAACTATATTTCCAGAAGAAAATACAGATCGAGAGCCCCGTCGTGCGATGAAAGCAATGCCCTATTCTGCGCTGCGGGTGGTGTGCCTGTGGGATGTGGCGCCCCAGGTGCCAAAGACTTAGTTGGAAGCCAGGTTTCTACCCGGGATGCGGGGCTGGATCTGGTCCTCTCCTGTTCAGAGCCGGGAGAGTGTCAGGTAACCTCTCGAAGTCTATTTACTCATCTGCAAACTGAGAACAAACGTACTCGACTCAAGAGGCTTATTGTGAGGGTTGAACGAGGGACTTTAAGTAAATGCACCAGCTTCGAGTATCTCCAGGGCTCAAAGTGCCTCTGAATAACACCCGGCCCCCCTGGCCTCCCTCGCCTTATCAAGGATCTTTCTGGAACTCCGTGAACTTCTGCACCATGGTCTCTACAATGACATCGCTCACTTGAGGAACTGGTTCAAACGCTCCTAAGCCGTCTTTATCCTCCTCAGTTCAGGAAGCTCAGAACGTGTGGATTTCACCACAAAACCCTGCACAGCTTCTCCCCCAGGGAATCCAAAAGGGGCCGTGGGACCCTCTGAAAGGAAGCTCCGAAGGGGCAACACCTTCCCATAGTGCCACGTAACCCCGCCCTGCCCCCTTCTCCACGTGGATGCTTCCCCCGTGGACCTGCTCAGGACAGTGACTCTGTCCCCAGAGCGAAGGAGAGCTCACTGGTGCACACGGAGTTCGTAGGCCAATAACAGCCTCGTGATCTTGGTGACCTAGACTCTATCTTCTCCAGAATACGCAGGAAGCAACAACCGAAGACACAGAAAAATCACGAGTCATGACAAAGTGTATTTTCTGCAGCCAAAATATGTATTATTTTTATAATAAGAAAATGACAATGATCATCAGCCCGAGCAAGCAATCTCATCCCGGCCGCCGCTCCACACGCGCTCGTTTTAATTTCACAGCTGCACACTCTGTTCTGTCATTTGAACTTCCAGAACAAACGTCCTATTTTTTTCTGGCCCTTTCCTGCTTGAAGCTGGGTTCGGCACAGTGATCTCTGCAAGTCACTCTGGCTATACGTCTGAGTTTCTCCCAGAACCACGCTAGGCCGACTCAAGTGCTCTTCCTCCTCAGTCCCTTTTCCATTCCGAGTTCTCCGACCCTCCCTCCATGCCACGTGCCCACCTCCGAAGACTCTGGGGGTCTCGTTTTCATCCCTGGAGAGCAGCGTGCAGGCTGTGAGGCTGAAAGGAGAGAAGCCCAGGCTGCCTCCTGCTCAGAACCATCTGACCTGCCTCTCTCCACAGCACCCTGTCCCTCCTCCCAGGGAGGCGGACCACCAGGGGACTTCACTCCAGACTCGGAAGTGAACTTGGACCATGGACCTCTCACCGACGAACCGGAACGCTTGTGAATTCGCCACTGGGAATTTGCCAGTACATTCTCGACACCACGGGTCTTCACAATAACTCCTTTGATATTCCATGACCGAGGAAGACAAGAAAGGCTAGCATCCCATTGTGGAACTAATGGTTGTGAGTTCTGATCTTTTAAGTTGCTTCTCATTCTGGAAGCACTTGAGGTCTCACTTTGCCTGGTCAAGTCTAACTGTGGGTCTCTTCTCTATTTCCCATGTATTTTCTCCTAAGACATCTTCTCAAGGTCTCCAAAGCCTAAGCTGTTCTCAAGGGACCTATCATTGAAGGCACCCTCTGGAGAGCAGTGCAGGTATATGCCCAGGCATGCGCCAAGAAGGAATTCTGGCAACTTGCCATGTGTGATTTCCACTCAGCCATTTAGAAAGTGTCTCTTTTCCATTGATCTAGTAACATAAAACCATTTTCTAAATCACTATTACATTTGTCAATGCAATTAAAATTGAGCAAAACATCACAAACGTAATTAATATCAACTCCCATTAATTTCATAGTCAGCTATAATAGACTTCTACATGGAGGCTGCACATTGACACCTTCACATCAACCGGAATCTGAGGCATACCAGAACAGAATCCTCTTTCCCGAACTCAGTTTAAATTATGTATCTACAGAGAACACAGGATATTAAGACTGATGCTTTTTCTGCCTGTTTTTACCGTAGGCAAACTGAACACATACCTAAGGCACTGTCCAAAGGACACCAGGTATTAAGAATATTAGGAATGGTTCATCCATGAAGAATTTTAGTTAAAGCATTTACACAAAACGTTTAGACTATAAAGTCCAAGTGTAGGCACAGTTACAGAACAAGGAGAACTTCCATATACTGCTAGTGAATCCAGGTAATCACTTTGGAAAGCAATTTGGTAATAGTTAGAAAATGCAAGGATGCACATAGCCCATGACCCACCAGTTTCTCTGTAGGAAATGTACCCTCCAGAGTCCCTTAAATAGGTACACGTGCAGACCGTAAGAAATTCCGATACTGGCTTGGCTAATAATAGCAAATATTTGGAAACAAACTACATCCATCCAAAGGAGAATGGAGAGATCTGTTGTGGCATGTTCCCACAATTGGACACCATGGAGAAAGAGTCAGGTAGCTTCAGAGATCATCTACGTGAGTCATTCTCAAATCTGCCTCTACATCAGAAGCATTTTTTTGCAAAGCAGATTCTGACTCAAAATTTTTAGGTGTGGGACCAGCTGCGACATGAGTCAATCTTCGGGAAACCCTGAGTGGGCTATTTAAGAATCATTCAAACTCTGATCTGGAGGGGTAGATTAACCTGTCTAAGGTAACCCAGCTGGTAAAAGGGCAACCCAGGGACTGAACCAGGTTCTCCTGTCCCCGCTCAGAGCTCCCCTCTGTATATCACGTTACCTTTCTAGAGGTTAAGGGAGATCACGTGGTTACATTAACCAGTTGGTTCATCAAGAGCATTAAGCTACATAGGTTGAACTTGACCTAAGAGGGCATATGGTCCCTCTGCTCTGCCCTCTGGAACTCCTAATGCGCACTCTTCTCTCTGAATTAGAAAGCTGATATGGAATGGGATTTGGAGACAGAGAAGGACAGAAAGAGAGACCGAGATAGGAAACACAGAGAGCAATGCTTTCTCCCAGGCTCGGAGGGACAGAATGTGCACGGGACACAGAACACTGTGTTCAAGGCCTGGCTTCCCTGGAAAATTGTTCATCTTTCTACTCGGCCATAGCCTGGGTGAAATGAGATTTCCCCAATGCACCAGCTTTCATAAGGCTTATATTTTATATCTGGCTCTGGCCTTTAGCACAGCCGTGGGCCAGTGGGTTTGGGCTGCTGCTAAATTCAGTAGAAAATCGTTTCACTTGTGGTTGTGGGCAGGTGCCATGAAAGGCAGCCAGCCCTGGAGATGCCATGACCACGTCAGACAGAAGCAAGCAGCTGGGGTGGCCCCGGCAGCAGGCAGGAGCTTTCCACGGGGGCTGCCTGTTTGCTGTTTGATCCTCCGTCCACAGTATTCATCCTGCACCTCCTTGCGATTCCCAGGGACAGCTCTGTGCATGAGTCTTCCAGTTGTTCCTGCAGGATAGGAAGACCAGACAATCGCACGGTGCTCACGATAATGAGAGGCGGAGGAACAGGCAGCTGTGGGCAAAATAGGGGAGCGGGTGGTGCATGCTGGCTTCAGGGCAGAAGAGCTTCCCAGGGAGGTGACATCTAAACTCAGACCCACAAAATGAGGCTTCCATCGCTAAGGACACAGGGCACACGCAAAGCCTCAAAAGCAAGAGAAACCAGCGCACCAGCCAAGACGTGTGATGCAGCTTGACTGAGCCCCGGATGCAGGGAAGAGGTGGCAGGGGCATGAAGGGGGTCATGCGGTGGTGTCCCACAGAGGACGCTGGCTGCCTGGAGACACCAGGTGGCCCTACCTAGTCACCTTCCTCTCCCGTTCTCCACCTACTTTCAGAGGTAAGGCATCCTGGATGCGACGTTTCTCATGCCACGGTGGGGAGGGGGGTTGCGTGTGAGCACACGCGTGTGCACACGGGGGTCTAGGTGTGAGCACACTTGTTTCATTTTTTCCTACTTCATACAACAGTGGCACAATGCAAAATTTCTCCAGCAACTTGCGCATATATTATATTTTATTACCTTTTTTCAGAGGAAGACTGCATCTGCTAACATGTGAACAATAAAAGTCTCATTTGGAGAGCACCTAAATTAGAGCAAGGTTTACCTGCCCTTTTTCCTTATGTTATATGTTGACTTTTAACTTTCTCTTCCCATTGAATTAATAAGCTGGTGGTAACAAATTAAAAACATGTACTACACTGTGCTTCATGACTTTATTTCCAATCATTTTACTATATTAATATTTGGTTTTGCAGTATCTTGTAAGCATAGACTGCTTTAAATTGCCGACTTGACTTCCGTATCATTAGCACTGGTTTCTCTTCTTTCTCACCTTATGCAATGGACCAAACATAGTTTAGTTTTCCCATTCTGTTTCGTTTTAGTATTTCTCTCAAACACAGCAAATAGATGAATGAAAAAAATCCAACCTGAGACTATACTTTTAAAATGAAAATTTCAAGTGTTTACATTTTTGTAGTAATATTTTTTCTCACTATGAAATCTGTAATCGTATTTTAAACTATGTTATGACTATTTGTCTTCTGATCAATAAGTTATTTTGTTCATTTATGCAATGTTTATTGAGCACCTACTATAGAAAGGACTGTTTGCTTTAAAATGCTCCTAATACATGAAAAATAAGCTATTTATAATTGTACTAGTAATTCTCTCATGATAATTCATATTCTTCTCACAATTTATATTTGCATGATCATACCAGATTAAAATGATTTTTATTTTGGTATAAAATTTATCATCTTAACCATTTTCAAGTGTAGAGTATAGTAGTGTTAATTGCTAAGTGAAACTGTTTCTTCTGGGGGTTTATTTTGTTCTTTGATTGGATCATGTTTCCTTTTCTCCTCTGTATCTTCTTATTTTTTGGCTGGGGACTTATGCATTTGGAAAAAAGAAATCCTTCTCCCAGTCTCTTTTTTTTTTTATTGTAAACAAATGTGATACATGTTGTTTCTCTGTTTGTACATGGAGTAAAGGCATACCATTTGTGTAATCATAAATTTACATAGGGTAATGATGTTTGATTCATTGTTATTTTTTCCCTTCCCCCCAACCCCTCCCACCCCTCTTTTCCCTCTATACAGTCCTTCCTCCCTCCATTCTTGCCCCCCTCCCTAACCCTAACCGTAAACCTAACCCTAACCCTAACACTAACCCCTCCCACCCCCCATTATGTGTCATCATTCGTTTATCCAGCGAGATCATTCGTCCTTTGGTGTTTTGAGATTGGCTTATCTCACTTAGCATGATATTCTCCAATTTCATCCATTTGCCTGCAAATGCCATAATTTTTATTGATCTTTATAGCTGAGTAATATTCCATTGTATATATACGCCACAGTTTCTTTATCCATTCATCAATTGAAGGCCATCTAGATTGGTTCCATAGTCTGGCTATTGTGAATTGAGCTGCTATGAACATTGATGTGGCTGTATCTCTGTAGTGTGCTGATTTTAAGTCCTTTGGGTATAGGCCGAGGAGTGGGATAGCTGGGTCAAATGGTGGTTCCATTCCAAGCTTTCTGAGGAATCTCCATACTGCTTTCCAGAGTGGCTACACTAATTTGCAGCCCCACCAGCAATGTATGAGTGTACCTTTTTCCCCACATCCTCGCCAACACCTATTGTTGCTTGTGTTCTTGATAATCGCCATTCTAATTGGGGTGAGATGAAGTCTTAGTGTAGTTTTGATTTGCATTTCTCTTAATACTAAAGATGTTGAACATTTTTTCATTTATCTGTTGATTGCTTGTACATCTTCTTCTGTGAAGTGTCTGTTCATTTTCTTAGTCCATTTGTTGATTGGATTATTTGTCTTCTTGGTGTAGAGTTTTTTGAGTTCTTCATAGATTCTGGAAATTAGCACTCTATCTGAAGTATGCATGGCAAAGATTTTCTCCCACTCTGTAGGCTCTCTCTTCACATTGCTGATAGTTTCCTTTGCTGAGAGAAAGCTTTTTAGTTTGAATCTATCCCAGTTGTTGATTCTTGTTTTTATTTCTTGTGCTATGGGAGTCCTGTTAAGGAAGTCTGATCCTAAGCCAACAAGGTGAAGATGTGGACCTACTTTTTCTTCTATAAGATGAAGGGTCTCTGGTCTGATTCCGAGGTCCTTGATCCATTTTGAGTTGAGTTTTGTGCAGGGTGAGAGATAGGGGTTTAATTTTATTCTGTTGCATATGGATTTCCAGTTTTCCCAGCACCATTTGTTGAAGAGGCTATCTTTTCTCCATTGCATATTTTTGGCCCCTTTGTCTAATATCAGAAAATTGTATTTATTTGGGTTTGTGTCCATGTCCTCTGTTCTGTACCATTGATCTACCTGTCTATTTTGGTACCAATACCATGCTGTTTTTGTTACTATTGCTTTGTAGTAGAGTTGAAGATCTGGTATTGTGATACCCCTTGCTTCACTCTTTCTGCTAAGGATTGCTTTCGCTATTCTGGGTTTCTTATTCTTCCAGATGAATTTCATGATTGCTTGCTCTATTTCTGTAAGGTACATCATTGGGATTTTAATTGGAATTGCATTGAATCTGTATAGCACTTTTGGTAGTATGGCCATTTTGACAATATTAATTCTGCCTATCCAAGAACATGGAAGATCTTTCCATCTTCTAAGATTTTCTTTAATTTCTTTCTTTAGTGTTCTGTAGTTCTCATTGTAGAGGTCTTTCACCTCTTTTGTGAGATTAATTCCCAAGTATTTTATTTTTTTCGAGGCTATTGTGAATGGGGTAGTTTTCCTAACTTCTCTTTCTGAAGATTCATACCTATTTATAAAAATGCATTGGATTTTTGAGCATTGATCTTGTAACCTGCTACTTTACTGAATTCACTTATGAGTTCTAAAAGTTTTCTGGTGGAATTTCCGGGTTCCTCTAAATATATAATCATGTCATCGGTGAACAGGTATAGTTTAAATTCTTCTTTTCCTACTCGTATCCCTTTAATTTCTTTGGTTTGTCTACTTGCTCTGGCTAGAGTTTCAAGGACGATGTTGAATAGAAGTGGTGGAAGAGGGCACCCCTGCCTTGTTCCAGTTTTTAGGGGGAATGCTTTCAGTTTTTCACCATTTAGAATGATATTGGCCCTGGTCTTAGCATAGATGGCCTTTACAATGTTAAGGAATGTTCCCACTATCCCTATTTTTTCTAGTGTTTTGAGCATGAAGGGATGCTATATTTTATCGAATGCTTTTTCTGCATCTATCGAAATAATCATGTGATTCTTAACTGTAAGTCTGTTGATATGGTGAATGACATTTATTGATTTCCTGATGTTGAACCAACCTTGCATCCCTGGGATGAAACCCACTTGATCATGGTGCACTATCTTTTTAATATATTTTTGTATGCAATTTGCTAAAATATTGTTGAGAATTTTTGCGTCGATGTTCATTAAGGATATTGGTCTGAAATTTTCTTTCCTCGATGTGTCTCTGTCTGGTTTAGGTATCAGGGTGATATTGGCTTCATAGAATGAGTTTGGGAGGGTTCCCTCCTCTTCTATTTCATAGAATACTTTGAGGAGTATTGGAATGAGCTCTTCTTTAAAGGTTTTATAGAACTTGGCTGAGAACCCATCTGGTCCCGGACTTTTCTTTGTTGGTAGGCTTTTGATGACCTCTTCTATTTCATTGCTTGAAATTGATTTATTTAAGTTGTGTATGTCCTCCTCGTTCAGTTTAGGTAATTCATATGTCTCTAGAAACTTGTTGATATCTTTGAGGTTTTCTGTTTTGTTGGAGTATAGATTTTCAAAATAGCTTCTAATTATGTTTTGTATTTTACTCGTGTCTGTAGTGATATATCCTTGTTCATTCTGAATTTTAGTAATTTGAGTTTTCTTTCTCTTTGTTAGTGTAGCTAAGGGTTTATCAATTTTGTTTATTTTTGCAAAGAACCAACTCTTCATTTTGTTAATTTTTTCGATTGTTTCTTTTGTTTCAATTTTGTTGATTTCAGCTCTGATTTTAACTATTTCCTGTCTTCTACTACTTTTGGTGTTGGTCTGCTCTTCTTTTTCTAGGGCTCTGAGCTGTAGTGTTAAGTCGTTTATTTGTTGATTTTTACTTCTTTTGTTGAATGCGCTCCGTGAAATAAAGCTTCCTCTAAGTACTGCTTTCATAGTGTCCCAGAGATTTTGATATGATGTGTCTTTGTTCTCGTTTACTTCTAAGAATTTTTTTATTTCCCTCCTGATGTCTTCTGTTATCCATTCATCATATAATAGCGTATTATTTAATCTCCAGGTATTGGAGACGTTTCTGTTTTTTATTCTGTCATTTATTTCTAATTTCAATCCATTATGATCTGATAGAGTACAAGGTAGTATCTCTATCTTCTTGTATTTGCTAACAGTAGCTTTGTGACATAAAGTATGGTCTATTTTAGAGAAGGATCCATGTGCTGCTGAGAAGAAAGTGTATTCGTTCTTTGTTGGATGGTATATTCTATATATGTCCGTTAAGTCTGAATTGTTGATTGTGTTATAGAGATCTATGGTTTCTTTATTCAATTTTTGTTTGGAAGATCTATCCAGTGGTGAGAGAGGTGTGTTAAAATTGCCTAGTATTATTGTGTTGTGGTCTATTTGATTTCTGAAATTGAGAAGGATTTGTTTGACATACGTGGATGAGCCAATGTTCGGGGCATAGATATTTATGATTGTTATATCTTGCTGATTTATGCTTCCCTTAAGCAGTATGTGAAGTCCTTCTTTATCCCTTCTGACTAGTTTTGGCTTGAAGTCCACATTATCTGAAATGAGGATGGATACTCCAGCTTTTTTGCTGTGTCCATGTGCATGGTTTGTTTTTTCCCATCCTTTCACCTTTAGTTGTGGGTATCTCTTTCTATGAGATGAGTCTCTTGCAGGCAGCATATTGTTGGATTTTTCTTTTTAATCTAATCTGCCAGTCTGTGTCTTTTCTCCCAGTCTTTATAGACTGGCTTCATACAGGGAAGTCTTTCAGCAATCAGGCTGAAACCTTTTTTGGGGATGAGTCCTCCCTGGCTTTATGCATGTGTTAACCCAATTAGAATGACCAGGAGCTCATGCTGTCTTACTCCCTATGGTGTCTATCTGTAGAACTGGCAGGTTCTCCGGTGCTGCAAGTAGTCTGCCCTAGAGCTCTCCTTTGTTCTCAGAAGCCCCATCCGCAGTCTGAGACAGACAGGACAGAGCCCCGTGCTTCAGGCAGCCACCTCAAAGAATGGAGATTTGTATTCAGGTGCTATCTTTCCGTTCCCTTCCGAGAGAGGCTGAGTTGGGAGTTTCCTCCTAATCATGCTGAGCTGTCAGTTTGAGGGAGGGAACTTCGTGGATGAAATTAAACTCTTCCCATACCCTCCCCATTCAGTTGATCTCAGATTTGCATTTACCTGGGGAATTGCAACTCCTTGCCTGTTTTTGATGTTGTAAAGACTCTTTGGATTATTACTGTTAGGATGGTCTGGCCTCCTCTTTGGACACCTTGTTCTCAAACCAATACTTTAAAGAATTTTTTTATTTTATTTTACTTTTTCTCCTTTGATTTGCATTACCCCAACCTTCCCTACTTGGGGAATTCGTTTCACTTTGTTATTCTTACCCTCAGCATCTTGAATTACCCATCACACAGGACTAGATACAAAGGCATTTGTATAGGGAAACCTCACTATTCTCTAAGCTTTAGCTCCTAACTTCAAAATAAAAAAATATAATAAATTGGAGGGGAAGGGAACATTCTGTTGGCTTTAGCCTGGTTTCCAAAGGTCTTTGGGTTATGGAATATAAGTCTGGGCTAACATGGCTTGTTCAAGTAGAAATAAAGATGTGCTTCATAGCGTCTGGGGCTTAGTAGCTCAGTGGTAGAGCGCTTGCCTAGTATGTGCGAGGCACTGAGTTCGATTCTCAGCATCGCATAAAATAAATAAATAAATAAAAAGATGTGCTTCATAATAATGGATTCCCACCTTTTCCCTATGAAGGCTCTGAGAATAAAACCTGGGGGCCCCTTTGAGCGAAAAGAAAGAAAAATGAGGCAATTTGAAAATTGAAGACCATCCTGGCTGCAGGCAGGAGGACAGAGGCTCTTGTGAGGACAAGCCGTGGAGGATGGCCAGGGGATTTTTCAGAACAATGATGTGCAGAACTGAATTTTGAGTTGTTTTCCAGCTTGACACAATTAACTGTCTCCGCTGTTAAAGCTGCAGAATGGTTTTGTCACTGATGATAGGGTTCATCTGTTCATTCGCTGAACCTCAAGGTCCTGGGAATTCCACGTTGTATGGAACACACAATCTCAGAGCTCCTACATTTACCTCCTCGCACGGTGGGTGTTTGTGTTTGCCTGGGAAATGACTGGGGTGGGGCATGTTCACGTTCTCTGGTCCTGAGGTGGTCAGCAGCCAAGAGAAACAAGAGCAGGAAGACCCTGGACATCCTTTGGATTTGTAGAACGGTCCTCTGGTGACTGTACTTTGAGGGAAAACGGACTGAAGGATTTGGAAATACTCATGCTACGTCCATAACAGTCCATATTTTATTACTGCTCCCTGGCCTCGTCATCCATTTAAAACTACCTCAGTGACCTTCTCTGTCATTGTTTTTTTAATCAAGGTAAAATATTTGTACCTCATGTTGGGCCCTGGTGCCATGGTTCGACAGCATATACACAGTGGGTGAAGATGAAATTGGAATGACCAGCACTTCCATCTCCTCAAGTAGTAATCATGTCCATGTACCAAGAACTTGCTATTCTTCAAAAGTGGCTCTCACGGGGCACCACATTTAGATTTTTTATTATTATTATTATTTACAAAGGCACATTGAACAACATACAACCCGGGACCCTGAGCCTACCTGGGCTTTGCAAGCGCCCTAAGACTAGCTGGGTAAGTACTGAGGGTGCAGAAAGAAATCCCAAGCTAACTTAGTTCCAACTCCTCTGAAAGTAAATGGTTGTTCTGCTCAAAGCTCCCTGGATTATCTCTTTATCCTTTAAATTTAAAATCTTCACAAGGGATTTGTCTTGTTTATTGGAACTTATTTTGTCTTATTGATTTCTGATCTTTGGGTCTTTTATAAGTTCTGGATTTTTTTCTCTTTTGTATTAGTTTTGAAGATAAAATCTTGAACGAGTTGTTTTGTCTATTCATTTATTTTAGAGTAGTGGTTACTTCTTGAGGAAGGGAAGAAACTTGTTTTATTGACAGATTGAACATTTTTTATTCTAACATCCCTCCCCAATATCTTTCTTTTCAAAGTAAAAAATAAAAGTACCGAATTCTGACAATATGTCCATTTTTCTTTCTGTAGATTCCTTCCCATTATTTTGCAAGCTGTTTTCTGTATTCTGGGGACAGTCTCAGATATAGATTTGAGCATCTGTATTGAAGCTTACTCTGCAAACTGTTTATTTGTTTTTATGTGCTTTATTTCTTGATATTTCAAAACTCCGTCTCTTTATTTAAGGGACAATGCATCCTCTCTTTTTCCCCAGTGGAATTTTTTTTTCAAATTTAGCTGTTTTGTGAATGGGGCTTCCTCTGGGGGAGGGGGACATCCCCCCAATGGTACTCCTTTTCATGCACGTGCAGATTTTTCTAACTGATCCCAGTTTGTGTATCCTCTGCCACTTCCTGTTGTTGACCCAAAGGACCCAACTGAAAAATGTCATGAATATTCAACTTTGTTTAATCTGTTTGCCTATTAAAATAAAGCAGGTGGTAGTCACATGCCATGAACAGGCATTGCAGGCGTACTGGCACGGAATTCTCATTAGCAAAACATAAAATTAAGCCTTAGTTCAGTCACTACAGAGAGAACTGGAAGAACCTCTTCCCTTTCCCAGGCCGCCATGTCCTGGGCCTTGCTCCTAATGTCACACAGTTTGCTACAGTGGAATTCTTTCATTTTGGCATAAAAAGCATATTAGCAGACTTTCTTGTGTTATGGAGGGGGGTGCTCCGTGCCTGAATCTAACCCAGTGCAGTTTGAATGTTATGCTGTGGACTCTCAAAAATCCATGATTCCATGCTCGGAGCTCATGATTTCAGAAAGAGGTGAATGGTAATCTGACCAAGGATGAAGCACTGTTGCCTGCCCCTTCTATCAGTGCATTTCCCTGTCTTCTTGTCATCATCTTCCTTTCTCTCCCACTGTATTAGTTTCCTGCAGCTGCGATAACAAATTGCAAACATGGTGGCTTAAATCAACAGAAATGTACTCTCACAATTCTAAAGGCTGAATGTCCAAAATCATCATCCCTGGACCAAGCTCATGGTGTCAAGCTCTGGAAGGGAGCCACTTCTTGCCCCTACCAGCTCTAGGGGCCGCCTCACTGTGATCCCATTGTCCCAGTCTTAAAGGCCAACGTCACTCAACTCATCTTCACATTATCTTCCTCCCAGGGGGTGTGTTGAATCTTTCCTGCTTCTCTTGTAAGGATGCCTGTGATGACATGTATGGCCCCAAGGTTGTCTCCCCATCTCAAAATTCTCAACTTCTTCCTATCTAGAACAAGGATCTTTTCCAAATCCCACAATACTTTCAGGTTCCAGGGATCAGGACCTGATATCCCACATCTGTGGGTATCCATTGTTCAGCTCACCATACCCACTAAAGATCATCCCACCAAGAACCACTAACTGCACTCTTTCTCTAAAGACCTCCCCCAGAAATATCTGTATCCACTATGGCTTCACCTTTGTTTACCAAATGATTCTTCATGAGTTGGGAGAACCTATGGTGAACTGAGGCTGGAAGACAGCAGGAAGCATAGGCGCAGGTTTCTGGCCCTGGAGTAGTTACACTAAAGAGAAATATCCACGTCTGAAGCCACAAGATGGACCGAGAATGCACCCTCCATAGACCATCCCACTAGAGCTTTGGCTGGAGAACAAGTCCCAGGGACGAACTTTGTTCCTTAGTTCTTGGCCTTATTTCTCTAGCAGGAGAAAATGCAATGCATCTTGACATTGACATTTCCTGCTCAGGTTGCCGATTGGTTTCAGAAATATTATTGGTCAAGAGCATGCCTCCAAACATAACCCGAAGTTTAGGTTCTGCAGAACAGGCAAGCGAATCCCGGGGTGGTCTTTAGGGTGGCTCTTGAGCTGAGACACGTACATGCTTTGTTTTCTTTTAATCATCAGAGCGACTTTATGATACTGGCACTGTAGTTATTCGCTTTTTTAAAACTGGAGGCACAGAGAGCTTAAGGTACTTTTCCAAAGCCTCAGAGCAAGGGATGAAATCAGAACTGAAATTCAAATTTAAGCAAACACCTTAAAACTAGATCCAGTTTCAGCCCCTTCTCCTGAGCAGGGGAAAATGTCAATATTTCATTTATAAAAGCTACTGATAAGAGACTTCCCAAAAGGGAAAGCCTGCACGGAGGAGCTGGGGGAAAAAAGCAGGGTCGACCCACCAGGGAGAGGAGGAACTTCCCGGGACTAGGAAGAGGACTGCTATTCCACTCGTTGGCCACTGGTGGACCTCAGAGATGAATGACCTTGAGATTCGTATCAAGGTCATGAGGGCTGAATTGCCGTACTTTCTGCACAGATTCCCTTTTAGACATGAATAGCGGTGGACATGAGCTCATGTAGGGGACTCGGCACTGCAGAAAAGAACGGAATAGCTGTATCAGGATGCCCAACACATTGTGGAAACCCTCATAGATGTTCTAGATTTGAAACCCTGCATTTTCCTGCTGCAGTCATGAATTTAGGTGTAGGGACTTCAGGACTGACTGAGACTGATTTTCTCCACACCCTCTGGGAAGAGAGTCTGGGGTAAGATTCACTTCGATCCGGGGGAGAATGAGGGATTTCTGTCACTCCTCCCGTTGAGATTTAGCGGTGGGACCATCACGCCCGCCCCTCCACCGCCCCGCTCTGACCTCTGGCTGCAGATGGTGCAGCTCAGGGACAGGCTGTGCTATGTGTGGCCGGGACTGTGGCCGTAGTGGTGAGCCCGACTCCTGGGAAGACTGGACTCTTGCAATCAGTGACATGCTTTTTAATCAATAAGCTGAGAAGAAAAGCAACGCTGGGGCATTTTCTGTCTTGGAAAGCAATAGCATTTAAGATTTCTTAAATCCCAACAATTACTATTTGTGGGCCAGCCTTCCTCACCTGCGCTGTTCTTTGGTTTCCGAGTCTCTGAAGGCCACTGTGAGTTGGACCTTTTCCTGAAAGCCAAGGGTCTCGCCTCTCCAGCAATTCAACTGCTTCTCAAATCCCTCGTCCTTCCAGGGCCCGTTACGTGTTTTGGACTTCACACTCTCAGTAGTGTCTCGAGTGCTGGGCCGATAAGATATGAAGATCTTTTTAACAATAAAAGACTAAAATGTCCTTTCGGCCATTACCACTGTGCTCAGGAAGCTTTGCCCCTCACCCACTCAGGAGACGCATCCTGTAAAAATCGCTGGGCCTGAAAGAAACATCTAAAAAACCCGATTACGCCCAAACAAAAGAAGTCATCATTTTTAAGGCTGCTAAAGTGTATTTGGCATTTCCAAATGAACCTCCTTTATCTCAATAAGCAACAATTACTCCAAGTTCTTATTTTAATCTGGAGCCACGGAAGGGTGGCCGCTAAGCCTGGAAGTAAGTTTGCAGAACCCGGAGCCTCTATGAACTGTTTCCTCCCTCGTTCCAATAGCCTATTTTCTGAGACAGAGACTGAGTGACAGTTTAAAAGAGTGGAGATTATAAACCCATTTGAGAGTGCTGCATTTTTTGAATTTGTCACAAATGGGAAGGGAAAACCAGGGTGACACAGGAGGACTCGAGTGCCAACATGTGTCTTTGTGTTTATTCATTATTCAAGGGTCAGACCCTCGACGAAGGCCAGGGAGAAATGACAAAAATAAATACATATCAGTGGAACGATCTGCAATTTAAAATAATGAAAAGCGAGATTCCTATTCATTTTTATGGCACAAAGCTGACATCATTTCACTCCAATTTTCCATAATGGAACCAGCTGGGCTCTGGGAGAGAAGTAGTAATAGGTTTTAATGGACAAAATCTGCCATTGAAACTGGCCATTTTCGAACACGATCTCAGAGCTTGGCACCTGGCCATCAGGGGGCACCCGGCTGCCCTGCAGTGCTACAGAACTCGTGAGACCAGAGGGCCGTGTGCACAGACGACCCCGAGACTCTGGGGACACGGAGAAGAGACTCTCCCCTCCCTCCAAGGGAGAGTCCCAATGCCCAGCTGGATGGATGCCTGGGGAAGACCCAAAGGCATGACGAAGCCCTTGACCAAGACACACAGAAGCCTTGGTAGCGAGGTCGCATTGGAACGCTGGGGACACTGCTGTCATCTAATGTCACACCCTGCATCAGCTTCAGTTCTAGCTGGTGAGAGTGGATAACTGGGTGTCACCTGGTCTGGACCAACAGTGGGGACGGGGACGGCACCCCTCTCCCCTCTCCTTCGGTTGACCCCCTCCTCCTGTCCTGTCGGCTCTCAATCTGCTGCTCACATAGGAAAACAGCACTCAAGGATCGGGGCGGGCCCAGTGCCGTGGAGCTAAGAACGGGTGTTCCTTCCCCTGCCTGGTGGCAGGACGCCCTCCTCTGCCTGTTCCCTGTGCCTGGCAGCTGATCTTCTCTGGGAGGAGCCTGGTCTGGCCCTCGGCCTCGGCTCTGAGCCAGCCTTGGGAGGCAGGGCACCCATATCCGCAGGGTCACCGCCCAGGCGATCCCGGAGGACAAGCGTGAGGCTTATTTTTTTAAGTTGCAGCAGATTTCCAGCTAAGCCATCTCCAAGGCTCATTCGGTGAAAAGATGCGGGTTCTACAAGTGAAGGCTGCTTTCCAGCACCGCATTCGCGTTTTGCTGACGCATGTTCTACAACTTCCGTCCTGCCTGTCTCACGGCAGTGGGCCCGAAGCAGAGGGGCACGATTTCAAAGGAGATTTAGATCATTTGCAGGAAAGGCAAGACTCACAGGCAGCAGGTGGGGGTCTCAGTGTGGTCACATCCTCCCCGCCCGTGTCTTTGCTGGCTTCGGGTGGCCCTCCGAGCCCTGTCGTTTCTGTGAGTCGCCTCCCCCAAACAACTCTAGAGGGCCGTGCTGCCCTCTACCAGGGGAACATGGAGAACAAACGGGACGAGGAAGCAGACGTGACCCTGGGGAACAATAAGCCTGAAACTGAAGTCTGACGCCAGGTGCAGCCTCGGACCAGCTGGGCCCAGAAGCATGGCGTTTCTTTCCTCCTTTGCTTGTGAAGCTGCAAACCCCACAGCGTCCTTGTCTGACGCTCGGCGCTTCCCAAAGTCTCCAGCCTCCCACGTCCCCTCCTGCCAGTGTCCATCATCCACCCTGTGGTCCAACCACGTCAGCTGTGGTCCAGCTGCATCCAGCTGCGGTCCCTGATCTCCAGGTCTCCCCAGAGATACCAACCCCTGCAGGCTCCCGTGTCTCCTACACGGTGCCGTTCAGCTTCCCCAGGCAAAGCTGCTCACCCTGTTCTCGCTGCCACCCACACCTATGTACGAGGGTCTCAGTGGCCCCCTCCACTGGGCAGAGTGCAGTCAGACCTGGAAAAGGAGCTGGAAAAGCATCTGTTACAGGGATGCGCGAAGAGCGGGTGGAAAGCAACACACCCTTATGAGGCCCAAACAAACAGCACCTTCCAGTCCCTCCAGGGGGTTCGCAGAACCCAAGAGTCGGGAAATCGGTTCCCCACTTCGTGAGGATGCTCTACCTGGGTCTGATCTCTTTCCACTATAGTCAACAATATTCCTCCAACTAAAGGAAGAGAACAGTGCAGATCAATTATCCAGAGGCCATTTATCTTTGAGGTGCCTAATAATGTGTTTTAAAGTCATTTTTCTTTCCAATGGACAAATAGTCAAGAAGGGGACCTTACTGGGAGATGAGATTTCTCCTTGCTTTGCTGTCAATTTGCTTTTTGCCTGTGGTCAGTTCCTTCGTCCTCTTTTGAATAGGCTTATTTTAGATCCTAAAATGATCTCTGACTCAAGGAAAGCTTTAGTACGTTCTCTTTGGATCCGGGTCATGAGAGCTCCCTTTAAGGCCCAGGAGAGCCTGAAGAGTGTGGCCATTCACCTTCCCAGTTAGACTGCCTGCCGTCTAAGTACCTACAGGCGCGGCCCACCTCAGCATGACACACCCAATGTAGAAAGAAGCAGGTCTCCCTGACAATGCTGCCAACTAGGTGATGTGGATTGGCCCCATGAGATTCATAGAAAACCCACGAAGCTTTGAAATAATTGTATTAACAACTTGGCCTGCAGTGAAAAATTCAGAATGCAAACAGCCTTCTGGGTACTCAGGGTTGCATGTTGGCAGGAAGAGGCTGAGGAAGCAGCTCAGCTATAAGCATAAGCCCTTGCAGGGCCCAGGGCTCTGAGGACAAGCTGGGACAGAGCACTGCAGTGCATTTCCCACACCCATCATTGAGGATGGCGATGGCGTGTGTCCACGCTTTCAGCAGGAGTGTCTGTGGTGGTCACCCTGCCCTTAGCACCCACATTGGGTGGATGCTGTCTATTGTGGTCACCCTGCCCTTAGCACCCACGTTGGGTGGATGCTGTCTATGGTGGTCACCCTGCCCTTAGCACCCACGTTGGGTGGATGCTGTCTATGGTGGTCACCCTGCCCTTAGCACCCACGTTGGGTGGATGCTGTCTATGGTGATCACCCTGCTCTTAGCACCCACGTTGGGTGGATCTTGTCTATGGTGGCCACCCTGCCCTTAGCACCCATGTTGGGTGGATGCTGTCTATGGTGGTCACCCTGCCCTTAGCACCCACATTGGGTGAATGCTGTCTATGATTATCACCCTGCTCTTAGCACCCACGCTGGGTGGATGCTGTCTCTGGTGGTCACCCAGTTCTTAGCACCCATGCTGGGTGGATGCATGCGGTGGTTCTGATAGCAGGTTGTTGGTGGTGTTGTTTTCATTTCCAGGTCTCTGGATGAAGAGGAACCATACTGTAGCACTTTCTGCCACACCCAGACACACCCAGACCTGGTTTAAATCTTGGATTCAGGGCCTGAGCACAGGGCATTGTTTGAATGGGACTGAAGGTCTTTGGGACGAGTGGGTGAAATCTGTGCATGTAAAGTATGCTGGCTGCAGGGCAGACTATGGTAAGCTGTCTCAGTGATGGCCGCACATCACTGCCCCGTGCTGGATCTCTGCCTGCATACGCACTTCTCTCTCTAAGAAGCAGAGTATTTCTCTCCTCCCCTTGAATCGTGCCTGGCTTTTAACTTGTTTTGACCAACAGAACGTAGTGGATATAATACTGTGCCAGGGTGGCATCCACATTCACTCTCTTGAACCCCAGTGTAAGAATACAGCTACCTGAAGAAGAGAGGGAGCCTCCTACCACCAGCCGTTCTAGCTCCCCCATATGAGCTCCCTGCACGGGAAGGAGCCATTGAGCATGCTCCAGCGCCAGTCAAGCTCCCCGCTGAGCACAGCTGCATAAGCACCCTCAGCCACAGTGTCTGGAGCAGACGAAACTTCCAACTGACCTGCCAAACTGAGAAATAATAAATCAAATGCCATTGTGTTTTGGGATGGTTTGTTACACAGCAATAAATAACTGATACAAGTTCTCACAACAATTATCTATAATTAAAATTCTATCATCTGTTCAGATTCCCATCAACTCATGGTTCAGGTGAGTAGCCCAGAAGCAGAAAGGAGAGACCTGCCAGCTACTAGACACAAGTTGTGGCTAATCATCCTGTGAATGACCAAGAGTCAATTATATTTTATTTTCTTACACATACTTCTCTGTCTTTTCTATGTTGACATTCTACCAGAGGATCTTCATTCAAGTTGTAACGTTGACAAATGACCTACAAATTATTTGGTGTGGAATGAAATATTCATTAAGGAGTCTGGAGAACAATTCAGAACAGGCCCCTCCAAAAGAATACGAGGTCCAGAGAGCGGTGCCAAGAGGTGCAGGCTTGTGGGGAAGAAGTAAGATGGTGGTGGCTCAGACGTCGCCCTCTTCACGCTGGGTACACCTGGCAGGGACAGAGAGGACCTCTATGTTCTCCCTTATGAAGGTATCTGTCAAGCAAAGCTCATCACCTCCCTGGGGTCTTTGGTGGAGTCACCGATCTGTTAGGTGAAACACCGAGAAACTGTGTCATGAACATTTGACATGAAGTCATATTTAGCACAAAGAGGGTCCCATTTGGATTCCACACAAGAAGGTCTTGTTGGAGAGATCTCCCAATCGCTTCATTACACACACCTCCACCTGTAAGGTATTACCCAAATCCTGAATTCAGGAGATGAGGCCAAAGAGGTGTCATATCAAACGCGAGCAAAGGGCTGTGCACTATGGTGTGTGTGTGTGTGTGTGTGTGGGTGTGTGTGTGTGGACATGGATGTAGACCAAAAGACAATTTGACAAGCACATCTGATGCTTTCAGAGATGCTACTCTCGTCTCAGTCCACCTCGAGCCCTACTGAACTCTTGAGGAAGTTTGTAATTGAGCTCTTGCCATGGAGAGGCGTTTGAGAAATAGCTCTGCTTCGGGGTCTCCATGGAGACGGCCGCCCACCTAGTGGCTGAAGGTAACCTCCGCCGAATGTGGCTTGGGGTAGTAACAAGCTGTCATGGGCAATTTTCCTGCTCATTTACCAGAAGCAATATTCCAGAAAGAAAACTAACAGGACGACGTGGTGAACACACTCGCACTCTGAGTCTGCAGTTCTGGAAGACTACAACTGTCAGACACAAGATCCTGGTTCCCACAGGGCATGGCCAACCCAGAAGCTGGGCAGCAGCGAGGGGCGGGAAGCCTGCCCCGGACTTCTGGTCAGACTGAATGGGAGTCCCTTTGCCAGGCTTGCTGGCAGAAGTTGGACTCAGATCGGCCGCAGGACCACGGTCTCCTTCTAACACAGACCATGGGCTCTGCTCAGTTTACTTCAAAAATGTTCTTGTAACAATCAAGTGAGATAATTGGCTAAATGTGCTCAGTACACTGTGAAATACCATACAGATGTGAGGCTGTGTTTTTATTTCTGACCTTTGAGTCTCTGCATCTCAGAGGCTGCTGGATCATTTGGATTACAGCACCCGGTATCACTTCAGCTCCTGCATATGAAGCCGAGGTGTGCACCAAAACTTAGCTGGCCGATATGATGTGTTGGATTTAAGAGCAGCTAGGGAAAATGAGAGGGAAATTCACGTGTTTTCCAGGTCAGATTCCTAGAAACCCACATGGAGTCGATTAATTGTATGCACATCTGTTAAAGAAATAATCTCACTAAAAAAGGCAGTTTCACTCACTAAGGAAAAATTACTATAATATTTTAAACTGTGCAAAAGACGGATCTAATTTATGGATGATTTCTGAAAACACAGACACTACGTATATTTCAAATGCAACTAAAATTTGGCAAGTGATTGTGGGAGAGACAATCTTACGACCAAATAAGGTGTTTTTTGAAAAGACGCTTTGTATTCTAATGGCCTTTGATTCTCAAAATGTCTGAGCTGAGTGAACAGGTGAAACTAGATCCTGAACATTTATTTGCAATTTATTTTTATTCAGTAAACTTACTTCAGCCCCGGCTCCTTTTCTATTACCAAGTAAATGAGATTTCTGAGTGTTTTACTTAACATTGAGTTTAAAGAGTACTCACTGAATCAGAAAAAAAAAAAAAAAAAATCATTGACATAACAAATTTTTGGTCTCCATGGTGTCAATTAAATCGTTCAGGGACATCTAATTGAACAAGCATTTAAGTGACCATTTTTCACCAGGTCGTGTAGCTGGTGCTGGGAAAAACGAAGTTGGTCATGAATTTGTTCTCAAGAAACTGACAGCTCTGTAAATAATTATAATTTAAAATTATCTGTGAAACAATGAAACTACATACAGGAGGTCAAGATAATCTAAGGAAGTGATGGATTCCCTGGGCTGGCGAGGAGGGGCGCCTGGAGGGACGCATCTCAGGTCTGTTTCAGTGGACCCTAAGGAGCACGGCAGTCACACAGGTCAGGAGAGGCAGACGCGAGGGAACAGCAATAGCTTGTGCGATGGCTTGGGGGCGTGGCTTGAAACCTGCTGTAGGTGGGTCGGGGGCGTGGCTTGAAACCTGCTGTAGGTGGGTCGGGGGCGTGGCTTGAAACCTGCTGTAGGTGGGTCGGGGGCGTGGCTTGAAACCTGCTGTAGGTGGGTCGGAGGCGTGGCTTGAAACCTGCTGTAGGTGGGTCGGGGGCGTGGCTTGAAACCTGCTGGAGTTTGGTAACGGCTCATGGGAGAGCAAGTCAGCGAACAGTGGTGGCTGAGAAGAAAGGTAGTGTCAGAGACAAGTGATGCGGAGCTCTGTCACTAAGCACCCTGGACATAATTACCTGGACCTAGGGCATCCAATGCACCACCTTGGCCACACATGGCTATCTAACTTCATTAAAAATCTTAAAAATTGCTTCAGTTTCCAATGCTCACCAGCTGGCCTTGCTGTCCTGGATGCTAGGTGTGGCCATTGGCCGCCATGCTGAGTAACTCACAACCCAGCACCGTGGCCTCTTGTGCAGACCACAGGTATCTGGGGGCCTTGGAAATATCCCAAGTGGAAAGACACTATGTGACTCTTTCATTTTAGAAAAACGGATTTGGTCGGAAGTTGATTTGGGGAGGAATAAGCGAAACTAGCATTCTTAGGCGTGGGAGCTTACAAAGTTGCCCAGGTTGGGAGTGAGGGAGAGGGAGGTCTCAGAGACGGGGAGTTGCAGCGAGGAGGCTTTATCACTGCGTCGGTCAGTCTACGCTGATTAGGGACGTCCATCAAGACGGTCACCAATTAAACAAATGTGTGTGTGAGGAAGGGCTCGCTGGCCGTGGGTGATAGGGCAGCGGAGTCGGGAAGTGCTGGCAACAACGGGAAGGCAGGAATCAACCCGACGGGACCCTGGCCAGTGGACACCAGGAGGTTGGCTGCTGGACTCTTATTTTCAAAATCTTTGACAGTTTTACAATCTCCGGCATATTTATCTTCATACCAAAGCACTGAATTAAACACACCTTTGGGAGATGAAGGTCTAGAAAATGAAGTCCTTGTGAATATCTTACCAGGGAGCGCACTCAGTTCTTCCAAAGTCCTGGTTCCGTAATAACGTCCTTGGGAAGGACTCAGTCCCAGGTCTTCTGACTGTGATTTCTGGCCATTCCAGAAGTGGAAACCCCTTTGATGAGTGACCTAATTGGTCAAGGAAATCTTTTTGTTTCTGGGGTGGCGCCAAGTGAGAATGAACAGCAGCCAAGTGGTTTGGCTGTAAATGACAATTCAGAAGGAGGAGGGTGGGCTAAGAGCCTCAGTAACCACAACTGGACGGGGGCTGTGGTTTCCACTCCCTGGCACAATGGTAATACTGGGTATTAATTCTAAGGAATCTACGTAGGAGCTCAAGTCGATTCAGTTTGACAAGATCAACCTGGGGAGTGGTAAAGGTATGAGGGAGTGGCCTCTCATATCGGGACTCTGAATGAGGCCCAGGCTTGGATTAGGGGCAATGGGGTCAACAGGACCAGGCAGGGAAATGCATGTGTCCCAAATGCCCCAGGGCTCAGAGGGGCAAACAACCCTTGAAAAACTAGTTAACCGTCCCGAGGGAGGGAAGCACCCACCAGAGGTATTTTAACTATCCGCTCAACATGCGAAAAACTCACTGTGTTCACAATCTAACATGCAGGGCCTTCCAAGGGGCCAGGGTTTTACTGCTGTGGTTTGCTGGGATTTGCAATTTGGCAATGTTTGACACCAATTGAACATGATGGTCCTTCACTCTTAATTCTACCTAAATAAGTGTAGGTTAAAGATAGAGTGGAAAGATCACCGGGCTTTGGAGTCAAACTTCCGGGGTTCGCATCCTGGTTCCCTACTTACTGAGTGCCTGACTTTGGGCAGTGGCTTGACCTGGCTGTGTTTGTCTTCTCATCTGTACAATGGGCTGACGACCACACCCGCCGCAGGAGGCTCACTGAGACGGCCTACCTAAGTGACTTGGAACAGTGCCCAGGACAGGGTGGGGATTTACCGCTCTATTTGTATTAGCTGTTGTTGTTAATATTCATATTGCAACCCAGGAAGCAACATCCGAGTTTCAAAGTTGGTTTCACATTAGCTGTGTGGCTATCGACCCTTGCTGAAACTCAATTTTTTTTTTCATTTATAATGCTTATTTTGTTCTCTTTATGAAGATTACTGACTATTATACTACATAGCAGTGGTCATCCCTTCTCTGAGGTTTGGCTTTCCGTGGTTGTAGCTCCATGCACTCAACTCTGGTCTGGAAATATAATGGAGAATTTCAGAAGTGAGCAATTTACATTACATAATGTTTGGAGTAGAAAGAGAAATCTCATACTCTTCTGTGCCTTCCTGTCTGGGACAAGAATCCTCCTTTTGTCCAGTGGGTCCGTCCTGTATATGCTACCAGCACATCAGTCTCTCAGTACCACCTTGCTTATCAGATGGACTGCAGCATATGGCGGTGCTGGTTTATAGAGTTTGGGAGCATCTGAAGTTTCAGGCGTCCACTGGGGGTCTTGGAACATAGCCCCTTCAGATAAGGCAGGGCTAGTGTATAGGCAATATACATAGTGTACATAGCAACTACTTCATATGTGTTTATTAAATATAATCCACATATACATATGCACACTATGTGTACATGTATATACAGCATAAACATACACAGTACACACAAAATACATAAATTTTATGTGTACACAGCATAAGCTAAATAGGCAATACCTGTTCTTAATTTTAAAATAAGAATAATAGGTCATAAAGCTGAAAGTTTGAATGGGAGGACTCCTGGGGTCATGGTCTGTTTGAACATCTCATTCACACACTCTAATATTTTCTGAGGCACAGCTTCCACTGAGAGTCTTGCCTAGTACACTCTGCGAGGAAAGGAGACCCCACCTGGTCTGATGTTGCCTGAAGTCTCTCCAGATGTCCACTGTGTGGAGGGTCTCCCAGATACATTCAGCCTCTTGAGGGAGCAACGGTCAGCTGGAGATTTCTCTTTAAAAGATGCTGCCAGATGAACAAGCAGTTGAGGGGCCTCTCACCTTGGTGTTTCCAGGTCAGAAGGGCCATTGGGCAGGAGGCCTGCACAGGCCTGCCTGTCGGTCTGTGGGTTTGGGGAGCATCCTGGGTGTCCCTTCTCTCCCAGTGACAAGCACCAACTCTGCCCTCTTAAAGAGGATCCCCAGCTGGTTTCTCATAGCGGGTGTGGCATCCCGTGCAGAAAAGATGCAGAGATGACCCAAGAAGAGTGCCCACCATCTTCAGGAGCCTCAGCCGGATTTGCCCTCCCACTGGGGCCTTAGTGGATGGGGCTGGCACCCACCCGTCTCCTCCTGCCCCATGGACATCAGGTCTCTCTGCCCTGCGTGTCCAGGTCCGAGGCACAGGCACATATTAGATACAGATTGTCCCCATGAACAAGAGCACTCCACACGTAGACAGAAACTATTGATTTCCAAACTGCTTCCCAAATGACTGTCATTCAGACACGCTAGGTAATTTGCTCTGATTGTGACTTTTGGATTTGGGCCTGGGATCCCATTGTCAGGATATTCCACTAAGTGTTGTTAAATTAGTTTTAAAAAAATGCAAAGAAGAAGAAAGAAACCAAGGTGCTGGAAACCAGGCATTTGGAATTTTGAGGGTTGCCCAGACTCCTCTGTCCCCACCAGGGCCAGCTCTCATCAAGCGTGTTTTAGGGGACCTGATATCTGATTTTTACCAGTAAATCAGGAATATTAATAACACATAATTGATTACTGCCTCTAGTCTGGAAAAACCACTTCTGCTCTTACTGAGATTGAATACTTGATCACATTCAGAAAAAAGTCCTGTATCTGTCTCTGTCCGCAAATCTGCTATTCCAGCACCCCCAAATTTACAGCACACTGAAGAAAAAGAACAAATTCCCTAAATACACAGTGAGTCTTTATAAATCAATAAGAGAAAAATATCAGTGACCTAATTCAGCTCAACCATAGCAGAATTACTGTCTATCAACCACCATCCTCGGAATCCCCGGAAAACACGCCCAAGCATATAGGTGTGCAGTGGGTGGGGATCCAAGGAAAATAGAGGTAAAGGACATGGGTCATTCAAAGAACATCTGCATATGCTTAATGTCACTAACAAACTAATATTTGCAAAATAAAAAAATAAATAAAACTCAGCCCTTCAGCCTTTCTACCGATGGAAATGTCCCATGCCGGTGGAGTTACGAAGTAATCTTAAACATGGTTTGTGAGAGGCTTAGTGTGATACAGTGCTTAGGAGAATCTGCGTAACATCTACTAAAATTTTACACACACATAACCCTTGGCCCAGCAAGTCCACTCCTCGTATTTCAGTCTACAGAAAAGCCATTGTTGTGAGAGATAACCAGTGTGTGGATGGTCAATCCAGGGGCATGTGTAATAGTGAAATACAGGAGAACTTCCAATCAGGGAGTATTTCAACAGCTACAGACCATATTTGTTGAGTATTTACCTGGTGCTTTTCTCTGTAGTCTGTATTTCCCAGGCAACACTTCATTTAATAAACTTGGGAAATTGGCACTATTAATATCCTTCAGTCTTAGATGAAGATGAGCTCAAAGCTGATGCTGAAATAGGAAAACCTTAGGGATTTAGTTGGTTTTCTCTTCTTTTCTAACACCTAGTACAACATGCTATTGTAGGTGCTTTATCATTTTCACACACTTAATTTAAGATTGGCTTATGAGCATTTTGTGGCAGGAAACCAATGCTTGAAATAGCTTAAGCAACTTGCTCATGATCTCACAGGTGGCAAATGGCAAATCAAGCACTATGAGCCACTGAGCTACCTGCTCTTCTAGCTCAATACTGAATATTCAGGTTCACTTCCTTTCAGACTTTATACATTCTGAATCTCAAGTTCTCTGCCTGTAAAACAGGAATAACATGGTTACTTAAAAGAATTTTGTAAGCCAACATAATTCTATCAAGTTACAATAGCCAACATTTTACTGGAGATCCTAGTTAGTGCAATAAAACAAGAAAAGGAAATTAAGTACATTCATATTGGACAAGAAGAAATGAACTGCCTGTATTTACAGATTCTACAACTATCTATGTAGAAAATAAAAGAGAATTCCCCCAGATCTCCTGGAACTTGTGAATGGGTACAGGTAGGCTGCAGCACACAGGTTGATATGAAAAAGTCAGTGGATTTTCCATTTGCGGATGAACAACTAGAAGTTGAAACTTAGAAAAAATATTAATTACAATAGCGCCCCCCCCAAAGTGAAATACTTATATGTAATATCTGGTATATGTCTAACAAGATATTTACAAGCTGTGTGGGCATGTCCTTCAATAGGTGGGTGAATGGATAAGCAACTTGGGGACTCCCATTCAATGTAATATTTTTCAATGATAAAGAGAAATTAATTCTCAAGCCATGAAAAGCCATGAATGGATATTAAATGCTTATAACCATGTGAAAGAAATGAGTCCGTTAAAGCTATATGATATATGATTCCAGTTACCTGACAGTTCAGAAAAATGAAACTGTAGAGAAGATAAAGTGGATCAGGGGCAGTCGTTCTAGGGGAAAGAGGAGGGCTGAGTCTGTGAAGCACAGAGTGTCTTTCAGGGTGGCGAAGCCATTCAGCACGACACTGTAACGCTAGAGACGAGACACCAAACATTTATCGAACCCCACGGAACTTTACAGCACAAAGAATGAATCTTTATGTCTGCTCACTAAAAAAAAAAAAAAAGGAAATGATTTGGGAGTTCAAAGGTCCCAAGGGTGCAATCCGGAATATGAGAAACCACATGAAGGTATTGCAAAGGTGGGAGACGACCTCACTGAAGAGGATGGGAGAAATTCTGACCTAAATCGCTTTGGAAATGGGTCGGGTCTGCAAAAGTAAAGGCAGAAGAAGAGACACAGGTGGACCGTTCTGATGTCCCTTTATTCTTGAAATGTGCAAAGTAAGTGGATGGTGTGGGTCGTGAAGGCCAAAGTTCTCACTATTGGGTTGGAAATATACAGCCTTCCATGGAGGAGGCCGGAATGGCAGACAAGATAAGGAAGTAGTGGGGGAGACCTAGTGAGAACTCATGTTCACCTCAATCTAGGTAAAGGCAGGGACTATACAAATACATACCAGGACAGCCAACCAACACCGGCCAGAGTGGCTACCTACTCTTCCCTTGCTCCGCTGGCCGACAGAGCCAGGAAGCAACCACAGCCCAGCGCTATGAGCAGAGTTAGCATCCTAATTTGGCTTTTAATTCCATTCTCCAATAAAAGGAGTCAGACTCCTAGGAGAAATGGCTTGATTCTAGGACTATAGTAGGAAATGTAGAAATAAGCCTGGAGAATCTCCTGGGACCAGAAAGGAAGGAAATGCTCCTCTCTGCAGAAAAATGGAAAAAAGATAATACACATGCACACACACAGAACAACAGAACGTGTCAAAGAACACAGGAGCCAACTGAACTTGCTCCCAGTGGTCGAAGTTGGACGAATGTGAACAACAAAATAAGTAACAGCACTCAATGTCAATTGAGGAACAAAATACTTCACATAGATACATAAAAATATGGAAAATATTATATGCAAATATTGCACATATATGTAATTATTATGTTGCATATAGAATCATATTGCTTATATAATTATGTACTGTAATATGTATATAATTATATATACAATACATACTTATACTTATTATATATTACATATAATTTATTATAAGAAATTATAATATATAATTATATATGCAATATACAATTATAATTATATATTATATGCAATATGTAACATATAATTACATGAGCAATAAAATTATTGCATACAACATTTTCTATGTTTTTATATAATAATCATGAGTTTTATATAAATGATTGAATAAGCAAATAAAAGGGAGAAAATAGACCACTCTCTGACAGAGAAGAATTCCAAATAATTTATGTAAATCTTCCACCCTGGAGAATGTGGTGCCAACCTCCGTTCCTTAGGTGTGGGCTGAACCTAGAGAGTACCTTCCAAGATTCCAGTCTATAAAAAGAGAAAGGAAGTGACTTTGTGGAGGACAAATCTGAACAGTCCTACCTCAGCCAGGTGGCCAAGGTCAACATGAAGGGTCATTAGTCATGTTGACAACAGGCCCCTTCCTATGATGTGGTAAAAATAGCACCTCACCCCTGTGATACTCCTCTCCAAACCCATAACCCCAGTCGAATCAAGAGCACCAGACAGATGCCATTAGAGGGACTTCCTGCTGCTTATCTGACCAGTTCCCCCCAAACTGTCAAGGTCACCAAAGACAAGGGAAGAGCAAGAAGCTGCCACATCCAAGAGAAACCCAGGGAAACCTGAGTGGAACCCGGCATGGCTTCTTGAATGGGATCCTGTGGCTCAGGGGCACGGTGCCGGAAGTTGAAAGGAAGTACGGTCATTGGTTAATACTGGCGGATCAACACTGGTTCATTTCATAACATGGGGACGTGAAAGGGACACCCAGGGAAATGCTGTACCAAGTGTTCAGACATATAAGACTTCTAAAACAAGGTTTTAAAAAATCAGGACTCTTCTGGCTCAGTTCCCACAGAATTGGTAGAAACTCAGCCACCTCGAACTTGCCACAAAATGCCCTGGGAGTTCTCCAGAGGCACCTGCACATCATTCGTCCACAGCGAGGGCTCTGTCCTTCCCCTGTCCCTGCAGCCGCCCTTGGCAGGGTGAGTTGCTGAGACAGCTTTCCCACACATCTCACTGCCATCCATGTCTGCCGAAGCCCCTGCTGCCACCAGAGGCGCCAGGCCCACCCATCTTCCCGCCAAGGTGACACAAGCAGGCCGCAGTAGAGTCCTGGACCACAAGCCCTCTGTCCTGCGTCTTGACTAGGGTCACAGAGACTGGGCTGGACTCTGGGATCAGAGACCTTTCTCCTCCTGGAAGCTTCAGGCTTCCCCTGCAGCGTAGGTTCCCCGGCCTTGAGTCCAATCTGGGGGGGTTCCCCCTGGGCAGGACTTCTCCAGGGCACCTTGGTCTATCCTGTGGATGGATCCCTGAGGCAGCATGGCAGATTCCTGGAGGGAACTTGATTTAGGAGGTGGAGCTCAGGGGTAGGAGCTTCAAAGGGATGTGTGAGGTGACTAGTGTGGGAATTCCCAGCACAATCCTGTGCGTGAGTTGCAGAATCGCACCCTGAATCGCACGTTTCTGATATGCATTTATTTTTATATGACCATAAGTTCTTCACAATAAAATGAAGATGAGAACCATGAGTGTCTAAATAAGAGTGTCTAAATTAGAAGATTTTTAGAGAGAAGTTTACCCTTGCTTAGGAAATGACCTTTCTGAGCCACTCAGTAGGCAAGATAAAACCTGGTAGGTGTTGCTGCAAAAGAAAACCATTCCACAGCAGAATCAACTGAACAAGGGAGAGAGCAGAGGAGAGGGGAGAAGAGAGAGGACCTGGCTTGGTGAAGGTCCGGCTGGCCAGGAGAAGAGGATGGCACGTGTCCACTGCACATGTGTTTGCCTCGAACATTCAGCCGAGTGGGTGGCCTGCACAGAGGTCTCGTGTAGGAGAGGATGATTTGAAGGAAATGGAGGGGAAGGCATGATGGGAAGTGTTGCCACAAGGGTAAATGCCAAGCTGGGAGTCGGCCTTTGTATGGAAAGGGACATCCATCCAGAACCTTCCAGCGTCTCTGGGAAAGTCAGTGGGTTACCCACAATTTATAGAACAGTTGACACAGCCATTTTAAAATCCAGAGTTTAGGAAGAGGATAATCCCAGCTGACACACAAGTTTCTACAGCATGCCCTTAACCCTGAGTCAACTGGAGTCCAGAGGATATTGGTGAGTCGCTTATGCTCACCTGGCTGATCACGCTGGAGCAGGAACCAGCCTTCCTTATTCCTGCAGCTCACCTGCAGGTTGGGGCGCAGGGGGCTCCTCACTGCCTTGCCGTGAAGGGTCTGTTGCTTTCACTGCTCCAAATCCAGCCCAGATCAGCTCTGGTCAAGCTGGTTATCAGAAAGGACCCTTTGCACACTTCAACTTGAAGTGCCCCAGGAACATCCGAGGACGGAGCGGTCATTACCACAATTAATCGCTGACGGTCAGAGCTATTTCATGTGAGGTCCTGCTGATATTTTCAGAGCTCTGAATTGAGCCCCTAAGGCTATTCTGTGCAGAAACTTGCTCTTCATTTTCCAATAAGAGAAGTGTCTGTGAAAGTGGCCACTTGGAAACCTCTAGGATGAGCTTCTGTCTTGACTAAAAGCCTAATAACCCTGCTCCATCCTGTGCTCTTTCAACGAATTTTTTCTACCTATCAGGGACTAGATGTTCTTTTAGGACATCCAAAAATAAGAACTGACATGAAGAGCCCCTTGAAAGCAGTCCGGATCAAGGTCGCTGATGTCTTTTTTTTTGTTTTGCGGTGCTGGGGATCGAAATCAGGGCCTTGTGTTTGTGAGGCAAGCACTCTACCAGCTGAGCTATCTCCCCAGCCCCAGTTGATGTCTTAATGTCACTTCCTCTTTGGCTGCTAACACCTTTGCCTGTGTTTCTAGAATCCTGACCTGTGGTTCATGTTCAGGATTATTTCTTCCAGAACCTTCTCCTGCCTGGACACCTCCATCTTGGTTCCTGTTGCCCTGCCTGTGTTTGCAGACTCTGGGTAGTCGGCTGCCTTGCCTCACCGGGGCTCTGGGATTGTGAGATTCGCCTCCTCCTCATTGATGTTTGGAACTAGATTTGTTCATTCATGAATGCCAGCCTTTCAGCATACAGGTACTCAAACAAGAAGAACTCTGCTACTTTGTTGGTCAGCTTTTTGTCTCTGTCACTACAATACCTGTTGAGAGCCACTTAGAGGAAGAAATGTTTATTTTGTCTGTTGGCTTCAGAGGTCTCGGTCCTCGGTTGCTCAACTCCATTGCAGAAACCGCATGGCAGAAGAGCGTGGCCGAGGGAAGCTGTCAGCTCCTGGCAGCCAGGGAGCAGAGAGAGAAGTCCCAGGACAAGGTGGACCTTCCAGGGCATGCCCCCAGTGACTGCCACCTCCCAGTGGTCCTTGCAGATGGCCCCATACGTAGTCCATCGTTGATGAGGGCTCCGACCAGCCATTCCCTGAGAGCCCCTCCTCTGAACCCCACCTCGGAATGCAGGACCTTTGGGGCGCACATTCCAGATCCAAACCACAGCAGCTATCAAGCATTTATGGACTATGAACTCCATTCCTTCAAAAGCCCACAGTTCAACTGCCTGAACGCCATTATCCTATGGAGCCATGGGCTAGAGTGGGAGTCCATTCCCAGAGAGTGAACTCCCTGATTTCATAGAGGAAAAAGGAAAAGGAGAAAGAGGGAGACTCTCAGGAGAGTCTGACCCAGTTTCTCGCCTCGCTCTTTGCACAGAACGAGGAATGTGAAAGAGTACACGCCACTGTGAATTTACCAGGCAGGAGGAGAAGAGAAAGCGTAAGGAGATTCCAAGAAGGAGGGCCAAGAGCAAAAGCGGGTTAGACACAACGAGAGGACCTGTTTGGAACCAGCTAAGGAAACGTGGTTCAGTGTTGTTGGTAACTGGCTGGTCAGATATCTCAAGGCCGGGAATGGGAGGGGGCTGAACCTTGATTCTTTGTTCAAAATCACAATCCAGCACCTTGACACGATGCTTCCCGGTGGGCCACCTACATAGTGAAACAGACCCTTAGGTCCTCTGTGGTCCTGGTCAGTGAAATGACTTATGCGCCTGTGGAGAGGAAAGGTCTAATGAGCTTGCGTAGCTCTGGCCTTCCAAATGCAGAAAATTGGGCAGGTTGGGTGTGGGAGGGCCTCTCTTGCTGCTTCTGTCCCCAGCCCACTTAGAGTTCCTAGGGCATAGCTGCTCCTGCTGCCTCCAGCTCTTGCTTTCCTGGAAACAAAGCAGACCCCTCTTCCCCGGGTTGGAATGGTTTACTTCAAGTACCAACCCGGCGTGGCTATGGCGCCTGGCTCTTTGGTTGAACACTGGTCTAGAGGTTGCCGTGAAAGTATTTTTGAAGATGCAAAAACATTGACAGCCAATTAACTTTAAGCAAAGGAAGGACAAGGAAGGGCCTTGTCCAATCTATGGAAGGTCCTAAGCCCCAAAGGGGAAGCAGCCGCCTTCTCCAGAGCACACGGCCCTCTCTGTCCTGTCTGCGTTGCGGATGGCCAGCTGGAATGAGAAAGTGGTCTGGGGCTGGTAGCACGGCAGACCTTAGTATAACGCCTCCAGCGTTAAGAGACAAAATCATCCAACACGACAAGGCCTGTTCATTGGCTTTTTGTCACCATGACAATATGCCTGAGCAAACAAACTAAAGGCAAAAAGATTTATCTGGGCTCGTTCCAGAGGTTTCAGTCCACGAGCGACCGGCTCCATGGCTTTAGTCCTGAGTGGAAGCAGAACATCATGGCGGAGAGGGCACAGCAGAGCAGAGCCGCCACCTCGCGGTGGTCAGGAAACAGAAGGGTGAGGAGGGGTGGCCGCCGAGATGTGGTTCCCAAGGGTACGCTCTCAAGGTCCCAGGCTCTTTTCCAACCACCTCCAGTAGTCCACTTGATTTGTGAATCCATCACTGGATGAATCCAGTTGTTTCCCAGAAGCCCCATCTGTGCGCCTTGCTGCACTGGGGACCAGGCCCCCCGCACATGAGACCGTGGGTCACCCCAGGTCCAGACCATAATAACGCCTTCATCCCGTGGGTCTCAAATGGTTTCCCTTTTACACTCCTAGGAAATTACTGAGGAACTCAAAGACATTTTGCTTATGGTTATATCTGCCAACATATGCCGTATTAGAAATAAATTAAAATTGAGAGCTCTAAGATAACAGGTATTAATTCATTTAAATAAGACAATAAGAAGCAATCACTTATTAGCATTGATAGCATTTTTATGAAAAAATAGCTATATTTTCCAAACTCTCCCAAGAAATAGCAACAAATGTGTCACTCTTCAAGTATATTTGCAAGACACTTGAATATCTAATTTAATAGAAAACAGCTGGATTCTTATTTCAGCTTCTGCCTTCACCCAGAAACAATGTCATACATCATAGAGTCTCTGGAAGTTTCCATTGCACAGTAGCAAAAGAACTAACTTGAAAAAGGCAATTGACATCTTGTTTGGATTGGATGTCTGGGGTCTCCTGAGAGTGTCTGGGGAGCCCGAGGATCCCTGGACCCCACTTGGAGGAGCTCTGCTCTGCACAGTCTGACCCTGTCACCTTCCGCCCTCAGGAAAGCACAGGCATCAGCTCCTTGCTGCTCCGCCAGCACACAGGTCTCCTCTTGGGCCTGCCTCCTCTGCCTCTCCCTCCTCCCCAGACACACCCACAGTTCCCTTCCTCGCCTGCAGCTCTGTGTTTGAATATCACTGCAGTGAAACCTTCTCTCTCCCTTGGAATGCTCCACTCTCTTTCCTAATTAAGTATTTTATTTTTACATGGAAGTTTCAGGAAGGAAGGAATTTTGCTTAGCTCACTGCTCTGTTCCCTGTGCCTCAGAACATCAGGTAGGATATGTACTGTGACCCCCAACCCCTGAACCAGCTTTGCTTTATTTGGTTTTCAGTCAATTGCAGTCAGAAAATATTACCATAGTGCAAAGGTGAATTAAAATAGAACTTTTATTATAGTACACTGTTGCTATTATCTATTTTATTGGTCTTTATTTCTTTTTATGCCTAATTTACACATTAAACTTTATTTTAGGTATGTGGGTATAGGAAACAAACCACAGGATTTATAGGGTTGGGTTCTCTCTAAAGTTTCAGGTATCCTCTGGGGGTCTTAGAACATGTGCCCTGCAGATTAGGTGAGACTACATTATTGAATGAGCAGTTGCTACAAATCTTGGTGCAGTGGGAAAAGAAGCCCCAGTATCAACACTGAGATCCTATTTTTACTAATTTGGGAGCCTCTCAGCTGATTCACTATTACAAACCAGAGAAGGCCAGATGCAACGGTGCACAGCTGTCATCCCAGAGACTCTGGAGGCTGAGACAGGAGGATTGCAAGTTGGAGGTCAGCCTCAGCAACTTTGCAAGACCTTGTCTCAAAATAAAAATTAGAGGACTGGGAATATAACTCCCAGCATCACCAAAATAAGTGGATAAATTATAACATATATATATGTATGTATGTGCCCAGCACCTGGAGAAGGATTTTCCAGGTTCTGGGTACTGGCTGCCATGCTGCTAGGAGGTTCAGCTGAGGCCACCCTGGTCCTGCATTTGCTCGACCGTTGCATGAGATCTCCTCATGTGGGAGCCAACACACGTGTGGCCCGGGGGCAGTCAGCCTAGACAGAGGAGGACTGTGTGTGCTGCGGAGGAGTCTTCAAGAACTCAAAGGCCTGCCGCGTGGAGGAAAGACACAAGATAATTTTCCCCGACCTTCCAAGAGCAGCACAGGTGTGTAAAGGCAATGGGGAACATTCTTCTGCTAATTTCACTTGGCCAGCACACACCCAGGCTGCCTTCTCTCAGTCCCTGGGAGAGTCAGATATTGGAGTGGAGGATGGAGTTGAGCCTCTAGTGCAGCAGGAAACACATGCATTTTAGAGAAAGGTTTGGGTTCAAACCCCGCCTGGCTCCATCTTTCAGTCACCAGGTAGCTTGGTTTCCCATCCTGTGGCTTAACTTGTAAAACTGAGCACCAGCGCCAACTTCACAGGCGTGGGCGTGAGAGAGATGGAAAGCCCATCGCGCTCCATTGGTTGGAGTGTGCTGAGGATGTTGGAGGGGCCACCACAGCTGCTCATGGATGCGGCTCTCTCCAACCCTCTGGAGTGCTGGAGCGGGAGGAGCACAGGTTTGCAGGCTGAGGATGAAGCTCACCAAACTGCCAAGGCAGCATCGATTGCAAATGGCGGCTTCCCTTAGGTCCACCGGGGTCAAGTGCACCGTGAGAGAGCACCGAGAGAGGGCAGAAAGGCTGTCCTTCATTTCCCCTGGAGTTGTGCAGATCTCCTGGATTTGAGGGAAAGCCCACAGAGTTAAAGATTTAACAAGATTTCTTGACAACTTCTTTCTAGTTGCTTAGCATTCGATAGAGAATCAGTCTATTTCTCTCAAATGGAATTAAGTGGAAGTGAATTATGGGACTGCTCACACTAAGGGACCCTCTAAGTTTGAAAATGGGCTAAGAAACAGACCTAGGCATGAGCATCGTGGTCCACATTCTCTTTGGGGAGTGAATTTTATTTACCTTTGGTATCTTATTTTTACTCAACACACTTGCCATTCGATTTACAAGTAATCACACCAGCCTACTTAACTATATTTCTTTATATTGAATGATCCATTCAAACTCATACTTTTAAAAAGTTGAAGTGTTGGCAGGTCACAGTGGCACACACCTGTAATCCCAATGGCTCAGGAGGCTGAGGCAGGAGGATCTGAGTTCCAAGGCAGCCTCAGCAACTTAGAGAGGCCCTAAGCAACTCAGCAAGACCCTGTCTCTAAATAAAATATAATAACGGACTGGGGACGTGGCTCAGTGGTCAAGCACACCTGGGTTCAATCCCTGGTACCAAAAAAATTGTTGAAGTTTTGTAGTGAACTAGGGAGATCATTGTGTATATATTTTTAAAAAAACATGTCTTCTCATCCCTTTGATATATAATTTCCTTTAAAATTTTAACAAACATGACATGGAAAGGATTTAGATAATATTCACTTGCTTATTGATCTAATCATATTTTGAGTATATATTATTAAAAAGCATGTTTATTCAAACTTTGAATTTCCTCTGTTAATCCAACAAGGAGTTCCCAAAGCTGTGTCCTCACCATGCCACAGTGGTCATTTAGAAATGCCCTGCATGTATTGCCAGAGGAATGCTCACACGGTCAAGACCAGAAATGTCAGCATTTATATTTTTGCCCAAGACTGATCCCTTTATAGCTTGGACTACTAGAAGGACATTTTTTCTTGCTGCCAAAAGGGGTTCAAAATGTCTATTCCTTATTTTCACACAATGGGAAAAAAAACCTGCAGACTCTCTCTCAGATATAGATCCGTTGATGAGGTTAAAGAGATACCTGCAAAACCACATCGCTATTCTTGCTAAGAGGTAAAATCCTGCTGGCATTTGCAGAGCCCATTGAAGAAGAGAAAGCTTCCGCAGGACCTAAGAGTGATGGGTTCGTGGATTCTGACTGCATTTTTAAGGTGTGCTAATGGACAAATAAATACATCAAGGACAGGAGGCCATGCATGAACCACGGGTGAGTGAGCTGTGACCCAGGCTTGTGATAAATCCTTTACACACCCCTGAGCTCCCTGGTACAAAAGCAGACCCACTGGGTGAGGGCTGCCAGGTACGCTTAGACGAATGCTAGGAACTTTCCAAGATGCATCATACAGCGTCTGAAGCTGATGTCCAGTCTGCCGGCCACACGGGATCTCCAGCAGCAGAAAGAGTCAGCATGCATCCTGAGCAAGAATCGGCCCTTTAGCCTCACTGGTCAAGTTTTATCCCTATTTCCTACTGAGAGCAAACTGGGGCCCTGTGACAGTCTTTGTGGCTCGCCGTATATACATATTTAGAGAAAATTACATGTCCTTCATTCTGTGAAGTATGCGCTTAGTAATTCTCAAAACACTGTTTTGCCATCCATTTATTATAGACCTGCCTGGAGAACCTCTTCAACTTTTGTTCTTTGTTTAAAAATGCACTGGGTAAAGCCTGCACCCCATGATTAGCATCTTCCAGTCAGGATTTCATCAACAAACGGAAGCCACTCAAGGTATTTTGACTAGGAAGGGATTTAACGGAGGGCATTAAAAGCTTACATAACCCTTGGGAGGGCTACAAGAACAATTGTCAGCAAAGATTTGAGAAGGAGGTAACTAGCAAGTGCTCCTCAGGAATCCACAGCAAATCTCAGGAAGCTCAGACAGCCAAGGCCACCTCTCCAGCTTCCCAAGACAAGTCAATTCCAGGGGCTTTGCCACCACCAACCTCACGCTGGCCATCTGCCCACGCGACTATGTGCACCTAGCACCAATAATAACAATAATATCTTCTCTTTGTTTTTTTGCTTTTCAATGTTTAGTCGCAGGCTGTATCTTTGGAAGTCTGTAACTTGGAAACACACGGAGATTCAATGCTATGAAATTTATCATCAGACGTCCCTCCCGCAATACAGAGAAAATGGCAGAGATTCAGTTATAAAAGAAAATCCAGCCCAATAAGGAATCAAAAGAAAGATATAGAGAAGGAAAGAAGCCCGGCAATCGTCTGAGTTGTTACAGTGGTGCATTAAATTACTGTCAGCAAATATCCACTCTCCCTTCTTCCAGGGTTGGGGAAGACGTTTGCTTCTCACCCCATCAATGTGGACTTGGGCATCAATGAAGTGACAGTGTGAGATTCACAAGAAGTGGTGTTAGGAGGCCTCTGGAAGTTAGGGTCTCCCGAGAGAGCCTGCCCAGAGAGTTACTGTTCCATCGCAGACAAGAAGAAATGGGGCCCGGCTGAGCACAGCAGGCCAGGGACAGCCCAGAGACCCCCACAAATGCTCAGTGCTGTGAGCCACTCGGGGGCGTTCCATGCCTTGCAGAACACAGGACTCTGAGCCTGCCATTTGTCCCCTTATTGTGCATGTTCTGTACGAGCAGTTGCGTGAGCCCAGGCATCTGTCCAGGCTCGGTCGCGTATTCCTCGGTGGGATGGCGGGAAGTTCTCAGACTCCCTGGAGACTAGGAGCTCGGTTTCCTCGTTCGCAATGTTGGAATGAATGGCGGAGGTTGTACCTCCTCCCCATTACTGGATCCTGAGCTCCGAGTAGCTATCTTTCTTACTCTCTCCTCACCTCTGTGGACGAGGAACTTGTTGCTCACACTAGGCCTTTACGAGCAATCCACAACCTCACCCAATGTAAAGAAAGCAGCGAGCGCCCGAGTCAGGGACCACACTCTGCAGCCCAGGCTCTTGGTACAGGTAATAACTAGAATTATTTGAGATGCCTGGGAAATGCTGGTAGGCCTAAATGGAGGAACTGTCACTAACTCTCCCTAATTCTAATGGCCTTTCCTGGTCCCCAAGGTTCACAGACCTGCTATAGTCTGAATCTGGAATGTCCTCAAAGGTCTACGTGCTAAAAAGTCTTGTTCCAATCTGTGGCACCATTAAGAGGTGGCAGAACCGTTGAGAGGTGGATTCCATGAAAGGCCTTAGGTCACTAGAGGTGTCGTGGGACCCTGGTCTCTTCCTCTCCTCTTTCCTTCCAGCCTACATGAGGTGAGCAGCTAGCTCCACCTCACAGTCCCCCCATGATGTGCTGCCTCAGGTCCAATGGAATGGATCTGGAACCAACTGAACATGACTGGAAACTTCAAGCCTGTGAGCCCACATAGACCTTTTCTTTTCATAAGTTGATTTATCTCAGGTATTTGTTACAGTAACAGAAAACTGACTAACACAAGACCTTATCACCCCATGTCCCATCTGAAATTTCCATCAACTTACCAGTTTCAATCAAGTGATGCATGAATCAGGACTGGGTCATTAAAAGAAAATCATTTTGAGTGTTAAAAAACACAGAGACTTAATACAAGGTTTAGGAGACTGTAGGAAGCCCAGAGGAGAAAAGGACAGGAAAATTCACTCTGAGATCTAAAGTTTACCACGACCTTTTAGAAAATCTGATCAATCAGGTTCAGGGAAGAAAAAATGCAGACGCTAAAATCGACGCCACAGACGTCTTTGGCATGGGACAGGTAAAGAGGGCAGTCTCCGCATGCGCCTGCAAAATATTTGCTTAGAACTTTAAAGCTCTCTTGGAAGGAGTGTGTGCAACGGTCTGAATGTGTGTGAGCCCCCCCCCCACACTCGCCAAATCATGTGCTGGACCCTAATCTCCAAGGTGGCGGAATCAGGAGGGGGCTCTACAGGAGGCGTGGAGGTCGCCAGGTGGTGTGCTGCTGAGGGGCTCAGTGCCTCTGCAGGAAGAGATTACAAAGGGCCATCTCTCTTCTCTCTTGCACTTTGACCTTGAACTTCTCAGCCTCTGAAGCTGACAGATGAGCTTCTGCTGTTTAAGCCGCCTGGTTTTCGATACCTGTTGGGGTAGCAGGTTAAGAGCACTTAGCAGCTGCGGACTAGGGCTGGGGGACGTGCCAGACCCAGGTCCCTCCCTTGCCTTCTAGGGAAGGCATAGAAAGAAGGAAGAACAGCACTCACTACAGATGGGCAAATACCTGCCACCGTCCTAGCTTCCCTCTGACTTTCTTTATCTGTGTGCACATTTATAATATCCGGCTTCCAAATACAAAGAAAGAAATACCATGCTTCCACTTCATGCCTCTGGCTCTGCTCTGTCCAAAAAGGAGAAGGCTCTAGCCCCAGGGGCACCGTATCCGTCCCTGGGTGACGCAGGACCGCACAACCCATGACTGCAGTCAGGTGTTGCTGTGCCAAGTGACATGTCTGTCCAAATCCTGGTCCGCCTGTCACCAGCAGGGGAGTGGCTTCTATTCCTCCTCCTCCTTCCAAATCTCTAGATCTTTTGTGTGTCTCAGAACAGGCTGTTCTGCTGCAGGGGACCAGGCCAACACCTGCAGTACCAAGGGAAGCAGATCGGAGGTCCAGAGGGTGCTGGGGCCAGCAGCCGGGGTCTGGCCCTGGGAATCCTGCCTCCTCCTATTCACGTGGGCTTCTCAGGATTTGCCATGCGATGGTGCAGCGGATTCTCCTAGGTCACGGTCACTGCTGTGACCCAGCACCCAGCCCACTTCTGGCACACAGTAGGGGCTTAGTAAACCCTGGAAAACAGGGGTATTACCTGGGCCCATGTCTTTGAAATCCAAGCTCCACGGTTCACCCCACCTCTTATTAGAAGAAAGGAATATTTCCATGTCTATCCACCAGGGAAGACAGAAAATGCTTTTAATATTCTTTTGCTGCTTAAAAAATTAACTCAATCATTTTCCCTAGCTAAGCCCAGGCCGAGCACGTGATGTTCACGTCACTAGGGGAGCAGAGACACCGAGGATGTGGGTCCACCATCCAGCAACCTTATCTGCCGCTATAATTTCCCCCCAGTTTTAAAGGCCTCATTAAAGAGATTGAGGCCACGATTCCGTGGGGATTTATAAACTCATCAGGGAAGTGCCCGAGAGTGAGATAACGGAGACAAGAGACCATTTGCTGAGTTATCACCGAAGCCACGCTATATTCAGCGGTAAGCCCTGTTCTTGGGGCTTCGTGAGAAACACTCGGTCACCCAGAGTCGGGCGGACTTTATCTTCCAGTCACACTTCTAAATTATTTCTCAAATGAAATATGTGTTAGTAGCCAAGAAATTCAACCCTGACATGTTATATATACATATATGAGTGAAGGGAAACCAGGTCATAGACCTACGAGAAACTCGGAGAAGAGAATTCCTAAGCATTTGCTATGTGTTTAGTTATTTATTTATTGAGCACCGATGTTCATTCCTTTAATAAGCAGGCGTTGCGTTCAGCCATCTGTGGAATGGGTACATAAAAGACGTGGCCCTGGAGACAACAGATCCCACCATCCCGCAGACTTCAATGCACCAATTTAAAAATATGAGGAGATCCTGGAGGTCTGGTAGTCTAAACCCTAGGAAGAAGAAAAGTGGCCAGTGGCTTAAGAAGGAAAGGGGCCAGTGGCTTAAGAAGGAAAGGGGCCAGTGGCTTAAGCTCTCTAATTTCGGTTTCCTCTTCTGAGAGATGAATGCGATGACAGTGGCTCATACCTCAGGGTGCTGTTAAGAGCAATGAAAGACAAACGGCCCAAAGGCTCCTCGTGAAGGACAGAGGAAGGGTGAGGGACGGTGGGCAGGTCCACAGGTGCACAAAGAGGCGACACACACACACATGCAGACACGTGTTTGTGTGCACACGCGGGTGTGTTGTGTGTGGACTCTCCTGACTGACAGACGAGGGAACCCCGGAGAAGCACCAGCTGAAGCAGACGTGGAAACTGCCTGGCTTGTCCCTGTGTCCCTGGCCCACACAGACCCACAGAGCATCCCGAAGCACCTGTCACTCAAGCAGCATTCGGAAGCACGTGCAGAAACAGGAAGGCACAGATCCCTGGGAAGGGCCTCCAGGAGAAGGAGCGGCCTGGACAGAGTGGCAGCTCGAAATTCAGGTGTGGACGAGGATAATGAGCAGCAAGCCCGGGGCACCAGTAGGAAGGACGGCAGGGGAGAGAGCTGGATGCGGCTGGAGTGTGGACACAAACAAGGGTCAGTTCCCGAGGGAAAGACGGTCCCTGTGGTCTCCGTCTCACCTGGGAAGTGAAGGAGGCCCGGAAAGCTTAGGGCTCAGACGCCAGCCAGCAAGCAGAACCTTGAACTTGGGTGCCCTGGTTCAGGCTGCAGCGCCTCCGGGGAGTTCGCTGAGCAAATATTTAGAAATAGCCCTGGATGATTACGGCTGCTGATTAAGTATTATGGAGTCATGACAATGAAAACACCACGCTGCTTCAGCACCTCTGCTAGGGACTGCACGGTGCTGCCGAGAGCTGACCTTCAAATCCACGCAGAGTAAGCAGAGGTCTGGGCCTGGCTACAAGGTGAATCCCTGAAAAGGGGCACTTCCTGGGGCCTGGTGGGGGCGTCTCTAGTGGCCACGGTGGCAGCTTTCCAGCAGAGGACAGCAGAGGAGCACCCCAGGGGAGTAGCTTCTTCCAGGGATGCAGGGAAGACCACCCTGCAGAAGTTAGACCGTGGGCAGCAACATCGGAGTCCGTGGAAGGAAGTTGCAGGCCGGGCAGCAAGTGAAACATCACAGGCCAGAACAGTAAAGGTCTCTGAAGAGCAGTCCTCCTGAATGGCCGGGCCAGCCCCACGAGGCCACTATTTCCAAGAGAGAACAACGCCACAGGGAACAGGCTCAGCGTTCCCTAAGGCAGACGGGATCCCGCCAGCCTGGTCCCTTGCTCTTCTCTCCGTGCACCGTAGGGGACAAGACATACAGAGGACCTGGGAGGAAGAACACTGCTGTCTCATTTTCAGAGAGCAGTTCCCAAGGAAAGTACCCTGGCCCGGGCATCGGAGGTTGACGTGCCAGGGTCCAGCACAGGCTCAGGAGCCAGCCAGCCAGCGTGGTTCCAATCCCAAACCCTCTCAGAACCAGATTGAGAGAGGGGTCCAGGGCCTGCCCACCTGTCAGGCCAAATCAGGAGACCTGGCCTCTGCCCTGGACACTGGCTTTGGCAGTTCGTCCTGATGGTGACCCACAGGATGCTGAGCCTGATCTCACGGAACAAACGGCCAGCGAATATGTAAAAAGGGAATAAAAGTATTTTATAAGATTTTGTAAAAATTAAAATTAAAAGCTGGTCCGGGCGCCCCTCTCCCACGGGATTCTGGGCCCGCGGCGAGGTCTCCGGGTCTCACCTGCAGAACGCAGCCAGGCCACTTTCTTCTGAGGCGGTTGGAGGGGCGCGTGGGTTCAGCCAGCGTTGGGGCCGCATGAGGCGAGGCCTTCCTCCTCCTGCCTGTCCACCGTCACCTCTGCTCTCTGAAGGTCAGTGTCCTGTGCAAAATGAGGGGTTTGAGTGACCCCTGCGGGATAAGGCTTGGCTCTCTGTCTTCCCCTGCGATGCCTTTGCAGAGTGGCTCCCGGTCGGAGCACAAGAATGGCCCCCGGGGACAGCTGTTGCCTCAGGGGGACTCGGGGCCCTTTCGGGTGAAAGCTGAGACCCCAACCTCTTGGTGGGGAATCACCGAGGAGCGCTTGTCCGAACTGCCAGAGGGAACTCGCTACGGAGCTGGGCGAGCTGTCTTCTCAGGTACTTGGTTTGGAAGGAACACCTATGGCGCTCCTTGTCCCTGGACGCGGTGTCCATCTGCAGCTTGGAGGACATTCCCGACGACGTTCCAGAAGTGGTTCCCGTTCCTACGCAGTCCCGTGCTGCGTAACACTGTCCCAGGCTGCGGGGACCCGCATACTGAAGGTGGTCCCCAGAAGACTGCCACAGAGCTGAGAGCTTCTGTCACCTGGCGACAGACGTCACAGCCGCCGAGACGCTGGTGGAGGTGTCTGCCGCCTTAAAGTGCAGCACTACGACTGTGCACAATAATGGCGCTCAATAAGGGTAACAGGTGAGGTCCTGGGTCGACGTATTTACCGTGTTTTCTATCATTATTTGAGAGTACGTTTCTTCTACTCATAAAACAAAACAACAAACGCCGTAAAACAAGAAGCCACACGGTGCCAGGCGCAGCTGCAGGCATCTCTGCAGATTGTGTCTGACTGCCTCCTCTTCCCTCGGGCCTGGCTCGCGGTGGTACCAGGGGTCACAGGACACGACAGCCGTGTGCAGGTAGCCTGGCTGTCTCACCTAGGCTGTGTGGGAGCACCCCATAACATAACGTCCACGATGACAAGGTCACCTAAGGACACGTTTCTCTGAAAATGTCCCTATACCGAGACCACGCACGACCGTCCTTAAGCACTTTAAATAATAAGGGGCTGAATTAATCAAGTTCTCTCCCCTGTCCATCCCTTATTGATTTATAGCTCTTCTCGTTTCCACCTGGTAATGGAAGCTGTCATAACATATGAACATTTTTCCTAGTGTCCATCCCTTCTATGCTTGGGATGAACCCTTTGTGGTTCCTTATTTCAATATATCATTGGCTTCTGCTCGTTGAGGTCCCTTCTCATCCTGTGGTTCTACATTCGTAAGTGAGATTACTCTATAAGACTCTTGATTCTTCTTCTCCAGAGTTTGGGATGAGGAACATTTTCATGGCAGCAGAAATTTTGTAGCTTTATGTCTTCGTGTGGGCTTTTGTGTCCTTTGTGCATTTCATGGAACTTTAAAGTTGGTTATTTGTTCCTTAAAATTTTGGAAAAAATGGCGGTGCTTCCACTGAATTTTTTTTAATCTTTAAATTTGTTTTCATTAGTTATACAGGACAGTAGAATGTACTTTGATACATCACAGATAATAGAGTATAAGTGTCTTACTCTGCTGGTTTTACGTGAGGTAGACTCTCACCAGTCCTATATATATGATTTTTTTAAGCTCCTAGAAGAAGTTGTTGTTGTCCATTATAAAGGAGTATTAGTCACCACTGAAAAAGGCTGAAGGAAGAGTTAGCACAGTACCTTAGGAAGTGTTGAATCAAAAGACTTCTTCCCCACCACAGGGGATGGAACATAGCTCTTGGGCATGAAGGAGGACAGGAGGGAGTGATCCCTGGAACAGGGCTGGACCAGTGCCCGGTGGGGACTGTGAACCACAGCCTTGGTCCTAGCAGGGGACATCAACAGCCCCCAGGGACCTTTCCAGGAGAGGGCTGCTGGATACACAAACACCCAGCTGCAAGCACCCTGATTTCTCTCCCACGTTGGTGTCTCCCACCTCTGAACACAACCGGAAATGGCTCAGAGGTCTCCAGGGGAGGCAGGAGGCCTGGACAGGCAGGCAGAGGCACCACACCCAAGGCTTCTGAATTATTTTGATCGATTATCATCATTTCACATTCTTATTTGATTTCATTTCACTTTCCTATTGTATATCCAGGTGAAATGATTTCATTGGGATCCTCCCTTCCTAGCAGGGTCTGATTTTGTGCAGCTCCTGACGACCTTGAGCATCACCTGTCGGTCGATGTCGTCGGCTCTGCCTGTGGCTTCCGCGCCGGAGAATCCCACCAACCTCCGGTGGAAAACTTTGGATCCAAACTGAACGCGGGTGGTCCCACCGCTCCTCCCTCCACAGCACACTAGCAAACCCTGTAGAACGAGCCCGTTCCGCCGCCACCTCTGCCTCTGTCCCCCATACTGTGCAGCCTTGAGCCAGCTCTCCAGGTCTCTGGGTCTCTCCTGCAAAACCGTGCAATGAGGACCCTTCCTCATTAGGCCCCGTGCGCAGTGAGTGGTCCTGCATCGCTTAGTCAGAGGGGGCTCCAGCTGTCTGGGAGGACTTTGCAGGCTCTGTTTAAACACGCGTCCAGTTTAAACAACAGGCTTGGATGTCCGCACATTCGGTGTCTGTGGGGGTCCTGGAACCCACCTCCCGCAGGCACCAAGGGATGACTGTACGCTTGTGTTTTCTGTTATTAAATCCACCTTTCTCCTCTGATTTTAAGTTCGATCCTTTTGCTTTCCTTTCACTTGGTCCCGACATAATCACACGAATCCTTAACAGAAACTCTCCGGGCTGAGGTCGGAAGGGAGAGAGACTGCTGTGACTTCCGAAGGGTCCCAGAGACACAGCCTCGCTGGCTGTGAGAACAGAGCGGGGGACCCTGGAGGAGGACTGAGGACAGCTTCAGAAACTGGGGAGGGCTGGGAAACAGAGCGTCCCCCAGAACCTGCAGAGGGAACAGTGTCCTGTTGCCCACCTGCATGGGGACCCTGTTTCTGACTGCTGAACTGAGGAACCACAAAGAGCCGGTCTGAATCGTCTCAAGCCCCTGCCCCCGCGGCGTCTGTTCCTGCAGGGTGGCCGCCGGCCAGGGCCCGATGGGTGTCTTTCCAGGCACAACTCCCCCGCCTCATCCCTCTGCTGCTCTGGCTTCCTGAGTCTAACCAGCGCTGGCTGACCCAGAAGCCGCTGGAACAACCTCAGCTTTGCTAGGAGACAGAGGAAGGCAAATGGCCAGGACCACGTCCAAAGGCAAATCGGGCCTGGACCAGGGCAGACTGGCTTGGGCTGCAGTCAGGAGGGAGCGGGTTCCTGCAAAGGGCTGTGACGGGCTGACAGATCTGGCTCCATGAGGATGTTACAGGCCAGACTCTGAGGGAAATGACTACACAGACTCCATGTTGCTCTGAGACTCCATGTTATGTAGGAAACAAGCTTCTCCCATGGGAACACCCCTCCTCTGTGCCCATCCTCAGTTACTTGGTGTGACATGTTTAATAAGATACAATGGCAACTCGTGTGTAGTGAAGAATTGCTCTCTTTTGATTCCTATTGCTCCTAAACAATGTACCAAGTGAACAGTGATTGTGTGGACGTTAGTAACCATTCTTTGGTTTGTACCCAGGTAAGGGTCATTCTGACCCACGTCCCCCTCTGTCGATGATCTCATGTTAGTTTGTAATTTTGAATCATAGCAACAGACACTTATGATTGATGTGATATTTGGTAGAAGAACCTCTACAACCCTGTGGTCGCAGCTGTTCTCCCAATGGCCAGTTTTTGGGGCGTTGTGTGAGACAGTCAGCGGCCGGCTTTATTAAGGCTCTCAAATTTGGACTTCTCAGTGGTGATCGGTGTGCTCTTAAGCTGCGCCCCATAACAGGCTTCAGCAGCGCGGGGCCACGGCACTGTGTCCTAGCTAGGACATTCTCACCCTGCATGACGGCCGATGACCAAGTGGCCCCTGGTCTTGCCGAATGTCCTCACACTGCCTGGGGGCCCACCCTCCCCGACCCCAGGCCCTCCCTGTAAGTGCCCTGTGCTCCTTCTCTTCTGAACCTGTTCTTACACAACGCACATGTTCGTTTTGCGTGAGTTGGGTTCTTAATGCACATAAGCGACATTGCTGAAGGACACTTGGTCTTTGCAGGAACTCGGTGTGTCGAGACGCAAACTTGCATCTGCCTTAGTTGCTTCTCGCTACTGCCCAGTGCGAGTACTTGGTAGTGCCAATCCATCTTGGCTGACCTCTCTGCAGGGCTAAGGGCAAAATGTTTGCATTTGAACCACGTAGGCCTGACCTGACCAGGAAGCTGCTCGGGGCCACAGCTAGGTCTTGGGGGCCCCCTGAAGGGCTGGGCTTTAACCCTGAGTGCTGTGTTGTGCAAGCTTTGGGTGGGTCTCAGGGGGAAGGTGGGAGATGGCGACTGGGGCTGGGAGCAGCCAGCCATCACCCGGAAGGCGCAGCTACCGCTATGCCCGCATCTGCCGGCAGCGCTGGCCCCTGCTGCTTCCTCTCGCCTACAGAGGAATCCCCAGTTTGCTCCAACCTCCTCACCCTGAGCTACCCTGCGAAGACCCCCCTCGTTCACGTCCCACGGTGGACCCTGAGGATCTCTCCCTGGGTCAGACCCCAGCTGAGAGATGCTGGGCCACATGCTCAGATGGAACTCGCAGGAGGGAAGCCACACGGCTCTGCCTCATGGAGGTACTAGCCCACCCTCCCGCTGGCAGGCAGAGCCTGTGGCTCCCCCAGACTCGAGTCCCTGCCAACCTTGGGGCTCATTTTCACCTGGCCTACTACGCACGTGGAGGTGGCTGTCCAGTGCTGGAATTGGCATCTGTCTGATTTTTGATTACTGGTGACCTCGGCCTCCATCTGAGGCTTGAGGGTCCCTGAACGTCCTTCCCACACAGCCTCTCCACTCCTCTGCTGGGCTGCTTTTTTATCCAGGAGCTGTTAGCAGGAGATGCCACCATGATCGTCACAGGTGCTAACGCCCAATGCCCCTAAGCCACCTATCCTCACAGCTCCAGCCTGAAGGCGGCCTCACGCTCTGTCACCTGGACTCTGAAGTGGCAACGCTGTGATAAGAGGCTCTAAATCTCAGGAAACACTCATGGGCCGCCAACCCTTCGCCCCGGCTGAACAAGATTGAAGCGGACATGGCAGCCAGCGGCAGCACCGGGGACAGGCACCCCCAAGGTGTCCTCGCCTCGACAAACCGTCCACAGCCCTCCCCTGGATAGGGTCACAGCGTTTCCATACCTGGATGATGTCGTGATGTTCTGAACCCCAAATTCCCCACCGGTCACCACTTTCTCAGACGCCGCCCTCTGTGGTCCCCTGATAAACATCTGGCGAAGACAGAGCCCCGTACTCCAATAAGATGGAAAGATCTGGATGAAGTGAACATTTCTCCAGTGCAGGTGTTCTCAGCAGGTGCGGTGCAGATGGGGCGACACGATTGAGAAAGTTTTCGTATGGAAAAGTGAGCCATATTTGGGGCAAAAGTTGTCTCCTTGCTCCTCCAGCAGCAGGTACGGCCTTGTAGCTTGGGCACTGCCGTGAATCCTTCCAGAGCCTCCGTTTCTGAGTCTGCGTGTTGGGGACCACCATGTCCTCTGTGCCCAAGGCTGAGAGCGTAACAAGATGATTGACAGGGTTCCGCTGTGTCCCAGGATTCCGCCAGCGCTCCACCTTCCTTGTGCTGATCCTCCAACCTCCTGCCCACCCTCCTGGGACACTCTCAGTGGGAACAGCCCAGGTGCCATGGCAGCTGTGACAGGCCAGCCGTGTTGAGTTAGTAGTTGTGCCGTCGGAAGCTGGGTAGTGATTGTGCACCTGGACTTCACACCTCCTGCTCCAACAGGCTGTCGCTGGCGGAGAAGCATGTCACCTTGGCACAGAACACGTTTCCAATCACAGCTGAGCTGGGCGGCGTTTACAGTCCAAAGCTATTATTTACAGCTCAGCAAGCAGGGAGCAGAGGATCGGGGGCCGTGGCCCCCCAACACACACACTGCAAAAGCCACTCTGGGAGTGACTGGGTGACAGACGGGTGTTAGGAGGGAAGAGACGTCGCTGCCTCTCCCAGTGGCTCCACGGTCTACCCACGTCCTGCTCCTGCTCCCTCCGCCCCCAGCCTGCCTGCCGAAGTGACCCACGCGGAGCTCCTCCCTCCCTCGCCCACCCACTCCCACATATCTTTCTCCCATTACCTGTGACTTTTAGGTTTCATGTTAAAAGTTCAACATGGTCCCAGGAAATCCCTCAGTTCCTGGCAAGCAGTGGGTCACTCACCGTACTGTCTAGATGAAGCATTTTGTCACTAGGTGACAGTCAGTTTTAGGAGTCAGCCATATTAGCAACACACACTTATTTGGAGTCCAGGGAACGGGACACTAAGCTCCGAGAACACACCGTCCTGGTCTGAGCTTCTAGTCCTCAGATCTCGTGTCCTATATACTTCTCTCCAAGGAAAGGAACCAGAATTCCTGGAGAAATGGTCACTTCCAGGACTGAGCAAGAAAAGTGGTAGCAAGAGTCTGGGGTGCTTCGTGATGCCAGAAAATGAGGAGGTGTTCAGAACACACAGCAGGAGGATGCAACGTCCGTTTTCCTTCACTATAATGAAATACCCAAGGCTGGGTACTTATGAACAAAAGAGGTTCATTTATCTCACAGTTATGAAGACCAGAAGTCCAAAGGGCATGTGTGGGCTCTGGTGAAGGCCCCCTTGTGAGTGTTACCTCACTTTGGATGGAGCATAAGCTCCTACCACAATGGCAGGAGCATAAGCCCCAAGGAGAGAGTTCCTGATGAGACAGGAAGTCAGAGCTGGGGGAGGAGCCAGTCCTGCCACCTCCCACCAGGCCCACCTCTTAAAGGTCCCCCACACCAAATCTCTTGGGGAACAAACTACTCCCAAACCATCATGTTCCACCACGGCTCTCCAGTGTTCACGTGCTTCTCGCTGCAGAATGCCTTGGCCCATCCCCAGTAATCCCAAAGCCTTAACTCAGAAGTTCCAGGCCAAAGCCTTACAGGAGACTCAAGGCATGCTGTTTCAGTGAGCACCTATAAAACTTTAAAAACACATAATAAAACCCCAGATTACATCAAGTGAGGTACTTCTGAGATACAGTGGCAAGATAGGCACATTTTCATCCTACCAGGGAGAGCGAGGGAAGGGGATTCACCCTGAAGCAAGACTGAAACCCAACAGGGTGCACACTGCGCGTTAAAGCCCAGGCCTGGCACACTGCACCCACGTGGCAGAGGGTGGGCCCCAGGCCTCTCCCAGCCCAATCCGCCTTCGCCCAGCTCTGGGATGCTCGCTCACAGAGCAGTGCTGATTCCTGCCGTGTTCCTGGCTGCGTGCTTCACATGGCTGGCCTTCCCGCGTTCCCACCCAGCTGCACTCCTGCAGCCCCTCGGGGTGCCCCTGTTGGGGGTCTCTGTGGGCTCTGGCCCTGTGGCCTTTCTCTGAAACCTTGGGAAAGGGTGTGAGGCTCCTCCCCTGCCTTCAGCATGCCTGCAGAGCCGGCATCCTACGGACGCGGCCAAGATCTGCCACAGGAACACGTGAGAGGAGAGGCCGGAGGTGGGACGGGGAACCAGAGTGAGGAAGAGGGGCCAGCCTCGTCACTTCCCACTCGGCCACCCCCTGAGGTCACCACCCCGGGGACCAAGCCTCCAACACAGGACGGATCCAGGGGACGAGCCACACCCAAGCCATGGCAGAGCCTGTTAGAAGAGCCCAGAGGACAACCTGAAGGAGCCCCCGGTGGCCAAACCCAGGAGACCACGGGGGCAGCACCTGGCCAAGGTGCTGTCTGTGACTTCAGGCTAACAGGGTAGCTAGATCCACAGGTGGACAGGTGGACACACTGAAGTCCTCCCGTGAAAGTCTCACCGGTGTGTGTCCACGCCCTCTGGGGCAATCCCCACCAAGGACGAGGCCAGCTTTCCCTCACTGCTGTCCAATGGGGCAGGGGCACGGATGGCAACGTGTGCCCACCAAGGTCACCGAGGCTGCAGCCCTGCTGCCCAGGCTCCCCTCCCTGATTCCACTCTGCCTGCCTTTCCTCCACAGCTGGTGGGAGGCCTTCCCTCTCCTGTCCTGCCTCCTCTGTGTCCACGGGCATTGCCCACCGATACGCCTGCTGCTCTCCTAAGCCTGTCCCAGCATCTGTTTCCCAGGAAACCCAAATGACACAGGCTTAGGGGAATATTGACACTGGTGGAGTCTTCCCCACGTACAGACCCTCCCTTCTGCTGGCAATATTGACCTAAAACTCTCCCCCGAGTGACTCAACTCTATGAGCGTCAGTTTCCTTACTTATAAAAATGAGAAAACACTAACCCGATCATGTTGCCTTCGAGGGTAAGCGTATTAACAAATGTCAGAGCATTCTTATCAAGTGCTACCAAAATGTTTGGAGAGATAAAAATAGGCTCAGGTTAACAGGTCACATCATACGATCATTTCACATTTATTCAGCGAGAACTTCCAAAGCCCCTGGCACGTAGTAAGTGAAATGTGGGAACAGAAATAAAAACCTCTGAAAGCAAATGGGTGGGAGCAATACGGACCCACATGAGATGTGCATTCTTACATGCATAAATTGGCACGATTTTGGAAAGCACTTTGGCATTTTCTCAGTTGGCATCATTTGATACTGACTTGATTTCTTAATAATTACATGTATGTTCAGACTTTTGATTTTTTTCTTCCTTTGCTTTTGGTAAGTGAAATCTTTCCTATCCATCTACTCATTTCACCTGATTTCCAGACCAGTATGAATGCACTGTGTTGGTCAGCTTTCCGTTACCATAACAAATGCCTGATGAGATCGACTTAGACTGAGAATGTGTTTACTGACGGTCTCAGAGGCTGTGCTCCACGATTGACTGAGTCCGTTACTTTTAGGCTTGTGGCCATGCAGCACAGCAGGGCAGGGGCATGTGGCAGAGTGAAACCACACCTCCTGAACAAGAAGTGAAAGGAGAAACAAGAGGAAGAGGCTGGGGTCCTGGCACCTTACCAAGGCCACACCCCCAATAACCTAAAGACCTCCCACTAGGCCCCGCCTCCTGAGGTTCCACCATTCCCAACAGCACCACCCCGGGAAGCAGCCTTTACCACGGGGCTGGGGGCCACTTAAGATCCAAGTGTAGTGGTTGCTCCTCTATAATCATACCCCTTTATTCCTATTGTGGTTAATTCATGTCTTGTTCCTTTTATTCTTGCTTAATATTAGAGTTTTGCCAGTGTGGCTGTTTTAATGATTCCAATTTGGATTTGTGGATCTCAGTTTGAGCTTTGTTTTCTAGTTCATTAATTTCTAGTCTTATTTTATCCTGTTATCCTATTTTATGTCTATGCTCTTATTTTACTTATTTTGAATTTTGGGTTTTTTTTCTTTACATATCTTCCCTTGGGCATGTGACATTGATACTTCAGCTCCCCTTTTTTTGCTAATGTAAGTATTTGGAGTATGAATTTCCCTCCTGGTACTCTTTGGGCTGCATCCTGTTTTATCAGCTCTGCGAATCTCACAGTCACCGCTCCTTCTTCTTCCCCAGATGTCACCACTGCCTGATTTCTAATGCCACACGTTACCTTGACCAGCTGCAATGCTATACAAATAGCAGCATACAATTTGCCCTCTGCTGTGCCTGGTTCTTTTCGCCTGGATTTTCTATAATCCTCAGCTTCTTTCTGTAGAGCCTGCCTCCCTCCCTTTACCCTTTTCTATGGGAACAAGGCCTCAAAGTGCAAGTTCCTCAGGGATGTCCATCCCACCCCACCCAACAAGTGCAAACCTTATGTCCATGATTATGCCAGGCACAGTCACTGTGTGTGTGTGTGTGTGTGTGTGAGGGTGTGTGTGGTGTCTGTGTCTTGTCATCTCTTGTCCCCGTACCTCTGTGAGTACTTTCGTCCCGTTTCTCTCCATGCTCGGGCAACTTCCTCTAAGACTTTGGAGGTGGAGGGGCTCAGTACTGCTGCTTGTGATCCTCCTCTGGATGTGGCCGTGCTCCTCGGAGACCTCGTTAGCTTAGCTCATGAGCTCATCCTCCTGGGCTTGTACATGGGGGAGAGGCCGAGGCCAGCCCATCAGCCGTGGAGCTCAAGGAACCGCGAGTAGTGGAGGTGCCCTTGGACGGAGCTACCCGGCCTCGGGAAAGCCGAAGTCACCTGCCAGGCATGCCAACCCCTGCCTCAGCTCAGGCCTCCCCTCTCAGGGCTGGTGGAGGCTGGGCTCAGAATGCAGGCTGTCCTCCATCCCTGCTCCTGCTTCTGTGCTTCTGGTGCATCCCCAGGGCATCTGCCCAGGGTTGAGGAGGAGAGAAGCTGGAATCAATCTCCACAGCCCTGCAGTACTGGGCTGCAAGCTCCCCTCCAGCCTTCCCCTCGTCATGTGCACAGACACAACTTCAGCTGAATCTAGCCCTCCGCGTGCAGGATTGTTGATTGTTTTCTATCACCTTGACCTTTGTCTGCCACGGACTCAGCAGGCTCTGCTCAGCCAGGAGACCACTTTTAGACTCTGAGTTAAATGGTCAGCTAAGGATTTCAGATGGGATAAGCTATAAGTCATGGGCGGCAACTGAATGTGCTCCAGGGAGGAAGGCCACGATAGAGTCCTGGGTGCATCACAGGCCACCCTGTTCCCCCTGATTCAATCATAGCGCCACTTCTTAGCACCTGGAGACACTGGGCAGGTTGCATGGACTTGGGTTCCTGACCCTAGATTCCTCCCGTTCCCGATGGAAGTGATTGCAACACGTTCTAACAGGACCCAACCGATGACTGTACTCAGGAGCATGCCTGGCTCAGAGCAAATGCTCAACTCCGCAGCTTTTAATGCGGTCCACTCAGTTTCCTTAAAAGCGGTTCTAGGGTCTCTTCCACGTCCAGTGTGGGTGAGGGAAAGCGTTTCTGTCGGAGGGATAAGCCAGCTGTAGCTTAATCCCCATGAAACTTATTTAATAAAACAACCACAGGAGACAATCATCTTTTTAAATCCAAGAGGGCGTGACGGATTGAGCCATGCTAAGATCTGGCTTCTGACCACCACGGAGGAGCCCACCTTCCCTTTATTTATAGTCATACAGGTAAAGGGGGACCAGGAGGAGCTTCTTCCCTGAGGAACAGGATGGGGTGGCATGAAGGAAGCCATCTGCTCCAGCTGGACATCCCAGCAGGATCATTTTCCCAGGTGGTGACTCACTGTGCCCAGAGTCAGCTCCCCCGGGCCATCCCAAACCATCCCCCAGGACCAACAGTTCCTGGGAGTCAGACTTCCGTGTCCCAAGGCTCAGCCAAGCCTGACTCTGCGAGTCACAGACGGCTCGCCACACACAGTCCCACGAAAATGCTCCGCATGAGAAAGTGGAAGGGTCTCTTCTGGAAGATGAGAGTCCACTGTGCAGGACACAGGGGCCAACAACTGATGGCGGCTCCCAAATGACCCTAGTCTCCCTCTCCCCCTCTCTCTCCCTCTCTTCCCCCTTCTCTCCCTCTCCCCCTCTCTTCCTCTCCCTCTCCCTCTCCCTCTCCCTCCCCCCGCCAGCTTTGAGGTCCCTGCAGCTCAGCAGCCACTGAATTCATGTTCTCTACTTGCTGATACAGAAAGTGCAGAGTCACACATTTTTTCAGTTCCAGTGATAAAATCCGCTTTGCTCCTGTCTGGGAACAACAACAGAAGACTGTTCCAGAAATGAACAGGAAGAGCTGCCCTGCATTAGAATAAATATGTTATTGATGATTTTTAAAAAATAGTAGACATCCTCCTAAAAACCCTGGGTTACGCAAGAACTCCACCATCTGCTCAGCTGGTTGCTGACCCCTCCCGGGCCCAGGGCCCAGTCCCAGGCTGTGACAGAGCAGGCAAAGTGAGAGCACCCTCTCTCGGAGAGCACAGGGGTATCGGGCCACCAGCTCCAGAGTCTCCTTGTGCCCTCAGTCTCTCAAAGCCCTGTGCCCACTGGTCCTCTGCATCCTGACCACACTGACCTTCTCTCTGGTGCCTCCACCTCTGTCCCCGGGCCAGATGGAGGAACAGCACCTGTGGGCTCTCTGATTTTCCTCTCTGCACAGTACACCCCCAGGAGGCCGTAAGCAGAAGCACATCTCCTTCCTTTAGCCAAACAAAACTCACAAATAACTAGAAACTTGCTCTGTGTGTAATGAACAGGGAGTTGGGAGCAACAGTCCCAGGTGCTGGGTCTCCAGGTGGGACACTGGGGACCAGCCTGCACGTTGGATCCTTGGACTCTTCTTCCTTAAGATCATTGTCCTGGTCACTTTTGCTTCTGGCTCTATTTTCTTTCTTTGCTTTTCTCCTGGCTGAACTTTCTGCTTAGTTTTGGGTTTTATTTGTTTCTCCCTCCAACACATGACTCTTCTACATACAGCGTCCTCCTTAATTAAAAAGTGACTGGCCTCCCTTGTCTTCCAGGAGACAAGACGGCCTCCTCTTACTCCTGCAGAGGGAAAAGGGTAATGCCCTGTGTCCAATCTTCTTTTCATTGCTCCTTTTATTATGGAAACACAAGCGTTCAGTGATACTAAAAGGAAAACGGGGGAAGTTAATTTTGTCATCCTTATCTAATAAAATTCTTAATGGGTTTCTCTCCCATTATCATAAATACTTTTACTGGGACTCAATTTTTTTGATGGCACAATACTATATCTTACGTTCCAAAAAAAATGTGAAGATTTAAGAAGAAGCATGTTCCTTTGGAGTTTAGATCTCTGAAGTATTGTTTTCTGTTTGGGATGGCCAATTTGGCCCTTTACTCTGTGACCTTAGGCAGGTCTTCTGACTTTCCTGGACTCCATTTCTCCATCTCTAAGGTTATGTCCTGGGCTGTCTTCTCTCCTTGACTGTCTTCATCCAATAAAGATAACACGTGGTTAATTTAATGGAGTGACAGTAGCAATCTTTTTTTTTTTTTTTTTTTTCACATAAGGGAGTTTATTAAGCAAACAGAGTGTCTCCCTGCAGGGTAAGAGAGAAAATGAGAGGAAAAGAAAGGGAACAAGAAAGGGCGCACACTAGAGAGAGTGGAAAGCAAGGAGGATAGAGAAAATGAGAAGGAAAGAGGGAAACGTGAGAAAAGATGGCGGGGTAGCTATAGTGAAGCAGTTGAATTCCTGGGCTAACAGGGGACCACTAATGGAGAAGGATACTTGCAAGCTGACTGATGAGCCAATAGCTAGCTAGGATGGTCACAGACTGACAGTAGTTGGGAGGCGGGGAAAATGGCTGCACCAGAAAAGTTGCAGGGAGCAGCTTAATACATTACATTCCCCCGTTTCTGTTTTTATAAGAAAATCTTTTGCTCTCCAGTTCTTTCCGAAGCCTTCTCTCTCCTTCCTGCCTAAGTGACTGGGACTGGTTTTGCAGGTGAGATGTAAAAAGTCCATTCTCCTTCCAGACTTCCAAAGGCAGATGGTTTTCATGGACTTCATTTCCTTGATTTGACTGATCCCCTATTTCTACACTAACTGCCTGTCCCCAATTCTGGCTTCATTCACCCCTCTAATTTTAGGAACTCCTTTGCTGTAGGGAAAGGGGGTCGATGACCACTCTGGCTTCTTCGAGCTGCAAGGGGGCAGCGTGGGGCAAGCAGTTTGGAGTTCCCTTTTAGAAATCAGGTCAATTGAGGGGTCCATGGTAGAAGTCCGGATGGGGAAGAGCAGGTTGTAAAGGCATCTGGGGATGGGTGCTTCTATGAGAGAAGAACAAAAAGACATGAGTACTGAAATGAGATTGATACAATATAAATGTTGCAGAATCTGGAACATGCCAATGAATATCATAAAGATGACGGAAGTCAATAATTCCTCACCATGGGGAAGAACTGAGAAGTTGTTCCCATAACAAGGCCTAGCAAAGGCTGGAGAGGACAGGCCTTTATTTGGGAACTTTAACATTGTCCAGGTTATCAGGAATGTAAACACAACATTCAGTAGAGATCTCTATACCTGTGTCTGTAGGCCTTAAATTGACTAAAACTTCTGACTCTGGCAGTCTCTCTTGATAGTTATCAGGCACATTTGCCTAAGAATCTCTCTTTTGTAGCTTTTAGTCTTTATTCTAGTGGGCTAACACAAGTGTACATCTTAAGTTACATTTAAGTATTATTTCTTTTAAATGCCCAAGAATGGCTATATTTTGGTCTTAACTGTTTTGCTAGGTGTTTAAGATGAAGTTGGTCAAAGTGACCTGTTCCTGTCTGTTAAAGAGTCAGCTGAGTTCCCACAGGGGTCACTCATAGGGAACTTAAGAGCAGCTTCTTAGCTCCATTAGTGCCATTGGTTAGGCAGGGTCTCCTCAATGAGGTGGCTTCCCTTGAAAGCACCAGGGATGTCTCCCTTTTTCCTTGACCCTCCTCTGCAGCAGGTGCACTGAGTGGCTTTTCCTCTAATGGCCTCATCAGTCTCCTTGGTCAGGAGGTTGTGTGACCCAGAGTTGCAAAGCTCCTTGGAGGAGTCCTCTTGTTCCCTGGGTTCAGGCTGACTTTGAGGGCAAGACCCAAATATGGACTTTTCTTGACCTCTGTATTTAATCTCATTCTCTAAGTTTGATCTTAACCATCAAGCAAGTCAGTCTCACCAGTCATAAAGTAAGAGTACTGGGCTTTAGCTTCAATGTCTATAACTTTACAGTTATTTACCCCCTTTTATCTAATTGGGGTTTACATTATCTGCCCTATAGGTGATGGCTTACTATTCCAGGTTAATTTACGGTGTTCACTCTTGAAGCAGAACTTCTGCAAAATATTGATTAAGCAACAATTAGAGTTTACAAGGAAATACAAAATGGAATCACCAACAGTAAAACATTCAGTCTGTGCAATAGCTATCTTGAATTTTGGCTGAGTTATTCATTATATCCCCTGTTTGAGATCACAGTAATCTTTACAACAAACATCAAACTTTTGAACACAACTTTAAATGAGTTAAAGTCTGGCTTACTTTGGAGCCATTCTAATGTGTAGCAGGGTTGTGAGGCAGAGCCTTATCTCAGGTAAGGTGGGGCTTTTAGCTCTGTTCTCTGATGGAAATGCAGATTTAAAATAAAGAGTTATGTCAGCAATCTTTATATATGTATGTAAGCAGTATTCTTTGTTTTCAGGAAAGTTACAGAGACTAGGACATAACTTTTTTCAGAACTGCAAAGTGCAATGTTAGGAGCTCTGTGTAGCTCTTAAGGAAGTCCACTGTTCAAAGTTACTGTAAAGTGGGCAGGAACCAGAGAAGGGAGCTGATGAAACACTGTTATCTAGCAAAAGAATTCCTTCCTGCCCAAGAGCTGTGTGCCTGAGATCAATGTGCTGCCACAGCAGTTAGGCATCTTGTGCCCCTGCCCAGGAGCACTCCCAGACACCAGGCATGCCACAGCCATGAGGTCATCAGAGACCCCAGTCTCAGTCACTGTTGTCCCATTTTTTGCTACTGCGCATTACACTCTTTCTTAAATGTCATTTTAAGAAGTTTACATATATTGACTCCTGAGTCTATATGAACATTAGTTAACACAATTTAACATTTTATCTAAAACATGAATTAAAGAAAGGCTGAGAGAGCTTTTAAGTTTCCTTTTGTGTGGCAAAGTGGTAAAATGCTTTCATGCTTAACCTTTAAAAAAATCAGGCTCTCAATAACTTTTAGAAATACATTTAACAAATTTTATATATACCCTATTGATGACAGGTCCTATATAGAACATTAAGTGATGAGTTTAAAATTACCATTACAGACAAGTTTAATTTGGAGAATAGCAACTTGATAAATTTTCTGCTTTAAAGTTTTGTATAGCTGGAAAATATGAACACACAATATACAAAGAATAATGTTTTTAAGTATGTTACTCCATGGAATAACTGTAAATTAATCAGATGTCTCTAACAAACATGTTTGAGTAATTCCATACATGTCAACTCTAATTCACTCATCTTATTGTAAAACAACCAAGGTATCAGACAAGTGTAAAAAGAACCAAGATGTCAGACAAGTGAACCAACAGTACTTGCTGTCTCTTTCCTGTGGAAGAAAAGTCCTAGAAAAATTGATGTTAGACATTTTACAAACATCAACATTTAATGAGTTTGACCACCTAGAGACTTGTGAGTTAATTTTAAAGACATTTTGCTTCTATTAGTTTACCCAATTTAAATTGAAACTTTTAAATCACGTGAATTAAAAGTATTTGGATCCATTTTTAAATTTTTAATTTTTATGCACGCTTATATTTAACACAAAAGTAAAGGCCTTGTAATGTTTATTGCCATTGCAATGTAACAGATGTTCAAAAATAACTCTAGAGTTAGATAAAAAGAACTGATAAAAAATCATTAACCTAGGTATGTAGGATCAAAATTGTGAGCTCAAAAATATAGCATTTAAGAAAAAGAAAAGTCCTAGAAGAAAAATGATAATGGCCATTAATTATAGCATGAGAAAATGAGGAGAGAAAAGGTGAAAGGGAGAGAAAAAGAATTCTGAGTTGCAGCCCAGGAGAAATTTAAAATGGACCCTTTTTGCCTTGGGTTTGAGACTGGTCTCCCACTGAGCATTCTGGCTTCCTCCATTTACATTTCAATGTAAGCCTTGACTGAGATCTGGATCTGAAAGGGGCTAAAATGTTCTAGCAGAAACTTGATGCCTAGGGCCTTTCAACCCTTTTTCCTGGTTAGTAATCAATTCAGGCTTGGACGCAGAAAATTGTGAAACAATTATCTCCCACTACTTGTGGGGAATGGGGTTGCTATATCATACTCCTTACAGGGACATGCCACGGATGGTTGGGCTGGTTACTCCCTCCACACCGGCGTATGTGGGACCTCGTGGCAGGAGGACTAGGTGGGCTGGGCCGGGGAATGGAAGCAGAAACAGCTGAGTCGAAGTTGGAGGAGGAGGAGGGATTAAGAGGGGAGAAGAAGGAGGTGTTTGAGTTTGCTGGAAGAGCCAAGAAGCAAGAAGGAAGAGACTTGAAGATAAGGAATCCCTTTCCATCTGCCCACTCGCTCACAGAAGCTGTGTGCCATTACACAAACGAATTTTGATGGCTTTAAGCCAGAGGTCAGGCAAAGGGTTCCCAGGGTTGAATCTGCCAGATTGGAAGACCCAGGTCCCATAGTGGGACCAGGGCATATGCAGCCATTTTGGATTGATTATCTCTAGGGTACTGTGGCCAAATATAAACTGGGAGTCAGGCAAGGGGTTGAATCTGCCAGAATGGAGGACCCAGAACCCATGGTTGAGGCTGATACAGCCGAGTCTGTAGCCAGGAGTCCCGAGGCCAGAGTAGTCGACTGGAGATGAGAAGGGGGTGCATAGATGGTGTCGTCACACAAACATCAATGTGGGGCCAGGCAAAAGCCGAGAAGAGTTGAGGACCAGATATCAGGGTTTTTGAGTGTGAGTGCACGAGTGTGAGATGAGCCTCAACCCTGAGAGAGAATCTCCACCACAAAATCAGGAATCCACCCGGCAGATAAGACCGACTATAGGGGCCTGCCGTAACTATAAAAGTTGTGGCTGGGGGTACCCCCGCCCCTCAGCCGCCTCGAGGGTCCCGGATAAATCGGCCTAGGGGAACCAGCCTAGAGGACTCACCAATCTGAAGTTTGGGGCAGAATGGAAGGTGGGGCTGTGACCCGGGGCACTGGGGCTCAGATGGGGTTCCACTCACTTAAGAGACAGTGGAAGATCCCATCCCGAGTCTCAGCACCAATGTAAGGAATCCCACGGAACCACGCCGGACACAGGAAATCACATAAGGGAGCCTATTAAGCAAACAGAGTGTCTCCCTGCAGGGAAAGAGAGAAAATGAGAGGAAAAGAAAGGGAACAAGAAAGGGCGTGCACTAGAGAGAGTGGAAAGCAAGGGGGATAGAGAAAGTGAGGAGGAAAGAGAAGCGTGAGAAAAGATGGCGGGGTCATCTTTGCTACAAAGTAGCAACTTTGTTCTAAAGTTTCAAGGAGCATGAAACTCTAGATAAGCAAACTCTGCATGAGGTGTTGGGGTAGCGGGGGCTTCAGACTTGTTTAGACAAGAGTGTCTCTATTGAAGGACACTCGTTCCCCCAGGGAGGCCACAGACTTGAAAACCTGCTAGAACGCGAATTCTGTGTCTTACCCCTTCTCTACCAACTAGAAAAGAGGAGGGCTTCACCCGGCAGCCCGTACTCTAACCAGCCTTCCAGGGGAGTTCTGAGAGCCGAGCTACAGAATGCTTGGCACTTAGTGACCACTGGGTCCTTCCTAGACCTTGCAGCCCTGAGCTGACTGCCTTTCTCATTCTTGCCCCAGGGAGCAATTCCGTCCTTCCACAGATATTCAGCCCATGCTCAGTGTGTGCAGCAGGCACGGTCCTGGGCTCGGAGGACAGACTGTGGAGGCCCTGCTACCCAGAGCTGAGATTCTGAGCAGGGAGGACAGACAGGCAAGTATGGATGTGGCGAGCCTCAGACAGCTCTGTCGCCATAGGTGGAGAAGCGATAGCGGATCCTGGGACAAGAGCCAATGATCTCCCTGACTGATTTGGAAGCACCGGAAGGAAGCCGTGGAGGAGGACGTGAACACTCAGCTACAGGCAGCGACATTATCGCCGCTGCGTTCGGGCTCTGTTGCTCGTTTTGCTTCCTGTACAGGAGCCCACTTTTCCTGTACTGTTGAGAACTCTACGCAAATGCAAGTGGCAGCTCTTTAGACCTGCCCTGGCAACCGAAGCTTCGCCTGACATTGAGGTCGACATCCGTGTCCACAGGCACCTCGGCCGGAACCAAAGACTGAGCGACAAGGTATGCGGAGACAGGCAGCTCCACTCTGCTTCTGCAACAAGGAGCTCCCTCGGGACGCCTAGGGTTCTTTTCCCACAGAGCAGAAACCAGAAACTCAGGAGGAAGTCCTTACGTAATCACTGGTCTCTCAGCACAAGGACCAACCCGCACCAGTGGTTAGACCACGCACTGACGCTGGTGATAGGCTCGCGCAGGTGACCACAGGGTCGTCAGCTAGACTCCCACGTACTGCACCTGAACTTGACACAAAAATACCTATTGTGTGAGTCAACACATTGATAACCAGATTTTACTCTAGTTCTTCAGATAATCAAGGAGTTGTTTATCGTTATTATTAATTAATAATACAATGCCATTAAATTTTCAGAAATTTACCTTGTCTCAGTTGGTATTTCTCAAATATCGCCTGATTCAATGTTGCAGAATTCCCACAAAACCAAACTCGGTAAAGATTATTTTGAGCAAGAGCCCTATTGGGAGACAGTGGAAACTGGAGGAGGAAGCAGGTCACGGGTACGTACCTGGATGGGTAGATCTGGTCCCCAGGTCCTCCTCCTTGGCTTCCTGGCTGCCAGGAGCTGAGGAGCTTCCCATCATCAGTCCCTTCCGCCATCATGTTCTGCTTCATCTCAGGCCCAACGCAATGGAACCAACCAACCTTGGACTGAAACCTCTGAAACTGTGAGCCAAAATAAACCTTTCCTCCTTTAAATTGTTTTCCTCAGGCATTTTGCCCTAGTGACAGAAAATGAAACTTGATATATTTTAAACATATTTTATTATGCTGAGCTTAAAGTCAACTTGGAGGTGAAATACAGTAATAAAACATAATTCAAGAAAAGTCATCTGTTTTTGAAGCTGGCTTTTCCTCTCAGGACCAGAGCCAATTTGCCACATGTGTCAGCAAAATGCACACACAAAGGCTCTAAGCAAAGCCTGGATCAAAGGAAGGTCAGAAACCCCTTCAGAGAGGTAGAGCCCTGGGAGGTGAAGCCCTCAGTGAATAAATTAAATAGAAACCCTGTTCTATAGAGATTAATGTTGGGAAAATTGCTAGTGGTTTTCTTAACTCTGAGTCAAAAAGTAAAATAATCTCCTGAGAATCTCTAATGAAAAGTACTTCATGAGGACTCAGGCCTCATTCTTACTGTATTATGCTCATGCTGGGAAATTCAAACTCAGGAGCTTAGGTTAAAGCAAACTTCCACAGGGAACTTCCTTGAAATCTCCGGAGGAAAGAGGCCACGGCAAGAAGAGGAAGCTAAATGACAAGCCGTGCAATCAGCACGAGGAGCGCAGGTGCTGGAGTCGCCGGCAGCACTACAGAGAGGACAGAGGCGAAATACACCCAAAAACAAAATGAAGGAGACAGGGACTTCAAAAATGACCAGAGAGACTTGAAACCAATCTCAACGAGCCACTAGAATTTGAGAATTTTAAAATCGTAGGGAAAAAGGCTGTACATACGTGGATCTGAAGCTAACCACATACCAGAGCCTTTGAGAAATTAGGGAAAAAGGAGATTGCCCTCAACTGGAACACACACACACACACACACACACACACACACACACACACACACAGAGGGCTGTCTGCTAGCATCACTTTCAGTCAACATCATATTAAGGACACAAGGCAATGCAATAAGACAAGAAAAAAATATGAGGGTCAGAAGTAAAATCAGCAAGTTGAGGAACCTCTGCAGTCTGTGTTCTCTGCAGCACTTTCACGGGAGACAAGGAGAGGAACTGGCCTGAATGCCATCAACGGACGGATGGATAAAGACCATGTGGTCCACATACAAGGCTTCAGGGGATTCTCTTCAGCCATGGAAAGAATGCAATCCTGTCATCTTCAGCAACATTGAGGGAATGAGCAAACACGATATTAAGTGAAACAGGCCAGGCACAGAGAGAAACTTCTGCATGAGCACACAAGCAAGGGGACTCTGAAAAGGTTGCTGTCATAGAAGTTGGGAATGAAATTGTGCTTGCCAGTGGAGGGTGACTGTAGACAAAATAATGTACCCTGTGGTTCAGAATAAAGGGTCTTGAAAGCATTCCCCATAAAGAAATGGTAAATGTTTGAGGACATAAATAGGTTTGACATGATTTAAATGTTTTGCAATATACACATGAATTAAAATTTGCTTGATATTCATGAATATGTATGACATTTCTGTTTTTATGGATCAGTTATATAAACTTTTAAAAATTGGGAAGTAAGATACAAAACTCATGGTGGTCATAAATTCATAAAATGATCTGTGGTAACCCCTGAAGTTATCCATAGGCAAATTATTAGTTTTGTAGGTAATTTGGGAAGTTTTCCACTTATAAACACTAGAAAAGTTCATTGAACTTATAAATGTTAGCAAGAAACAGAAAGTGAAATTGAAAAAATATTGTTTACAAAAGTGATACAAAGTGTGTGGTGTCTAAGACTAAAACTAACAAAAATATCAAGAGTTAAAAATGTAAATAAACAGAGCCTCTACCCTGTTCAGGGATTAATATTGTGAAGATTTTAATTCTCCCCAACATTGATCCACAGATTCAATGGAATGCCAATACTCAGACATGATAAGAGGTTTCTAAAAATCAATGTGGAAGAAAATAAGGATAAAACTCTCCCTCCCCCCCCAAAAATAAAGATGCATACAAGAGGGGGCTTGCATCAAAAATTAATACTTCTTATAAGGCTCCGATTATTAAGACCCTGTGGGACTGGCCCAGAAATAGACAAATAGACTCATAGAGCAGAATGGATCAGTGGAGAGCCCAGAAAAGGATCCACCTATGTATGGAACAATCATTATACATCAGTGTGGAGACTGCAGATCAGTGAGGAAAAGCCCACTGTTCCATAAACAGTGATGGCAGTCACTTATCCATGTGACTTATCCTGGATCCCTACCTCACACCATGTGTGTGTAAACCAAACTGTAAGCAAACTAGTGTATTATGAAGTAATTGTATTATTATTATATGTAACATATAGTACCATACAATGTATAATTATAAAAGATCATAGATTCTAGACAGCTAAATGATCTGTCATATATAAGTCATATATACTATGTATAATGGTTAATTTGAATTGTCAACTTGATTGGATTAAGAGATGCTGGTGATTAAGAGGCTTCTGGGTGTGTCCATGAGGGCGTGTCTAGGAATGATTGGCATGTGGGATAGCAAACTGAAGGGGAGCCCCTCCCTAAGCATGGGCAGCACTGCCCAATAGGATGGAATCAAAGCTGGAAGAACAGGAAGCAGAGGCAGATGCAGCCCGGCTCTTCTTGAACAGGTTCTTGATTGCTGCTGGGATTGTCTGAGGATTTTGGACTCTCACTTCTTCACTCCTCCAAAGTGGACTCTGCCAGTGATTCTCCAGGGAGTTTCCAGAAGCCTTGATCTCTGTCTAGGGTAGCACTGTTGATTCCTCTTGCTCTGGGGCTTCTGCCTCTTGGACTGCGCAGCTGCTGGTTCCTTCAGCTCTCCAGCTGCGGACGGCCATTGTGGACTGTCCAGCTGCTGGTCGTGTGAGCCCATCTAATAAGTCCCCTTTTATAATCCTACGTCCTGTTGATTCTGTTCCCTAGAGAACCCTAATACACTATGTAATATATTAAATTACTATAAATATATAACTAAAACATAATGTAAAGGGGCAACCCTTTGAAATGTTGAGGATTAAAGTCAGGAGATGAGGTGGATGAACTCAGACGGTATAACTTTCCAGGACCCAAGGGACACATCATTCATCAAGAACTTGATAAGCCCTAGAATACTCCATTGAGGACCCTCCTCCTCTCCTCCAAACACAACATGCTGTGAGCTTGCAGGAATTAAAAAAAAAAAAAAAAAAAGAATATTCCACTGAATTCAGGAACTGGTGATAATTCAGAGAGGAAAAAGTAACTCGCAGGAAAAAAGTGGACATTGGAAATGGACATTTCATAGGAAAAATATCATGAATAACCAGGAAGCCAAGGAAAGAGTGAGTAACAGTCAGAGGAAACCGTGAAAACATGCCGTGAAAACACCTGCAGCCAGGCAGCCAGGCAGCACCGACCTCTGCCGAGGGGGGGTGTGGCCAGGGGCTTCCCAGCGCTGCCTGTGGTCATCTGCACAGCCACAGTTCATCTGCAGCACTCTGGGCTCGTCTGTTTGCCGGTGTCCTCCAAAATTCACTCTCCCTTCTCCAAGCACGGAATTGCTTCTGAGAACTGACCAGCACCATCATTAAGTAAATACATGAACAAATGGCATGTGGAGACACTGAAGCCCCGCACCCTGTTGGTGGGAACGTGGAATGGCACCGCTACTATGGAATCCAGCACAGCAATTCCTCACGAATCAAAACCAGAGCTCGCAGAAGCTCCAGCCATCCCACCTCTGGATATGTCTCCCAAAGAACCGACATCAAGATCTGGAAGGAGTGTTTGTCTCCCTACATTCTTTGGAATGTTATTTGCAATAGAGCAACCTGGACCTCCATCAACAGAGGAGTGGACAAAGCAGGCATGGTATATATGCAATGGAGTATTACGCTGCCCTTAAAAAGGACATCCTAGCATTTGTGATAGCACAGATGAACCTCAAAGACCTACGTTACGTGAGAAAGCCAACTACAGAAGAATCAACGCAGCCTGCTTCCACGTGTCATCAAAAGGAGTCAAAGCCACAGAAGCCCTGGCTGCCAGGGCTGGGGGAGGGGAGGCAGAGTTATGTATACAGGTAGGAAATGGCATTTCTGAAAGATGGAAGGCTTTCAGACATCTGCCGCACAACCTGGGCCCAGATCAGACTCCACAATGTACCCCTGGAATTTAAAGAAGGCCCATCTCAGATTACATGTTTTTTAATCACAGTAAAAGTAAATAACATATGCAAGATAGTTGTCAGTGCAAATTTCAGGACAGTGACTAATTCTGAGGCAGGCAGAGGACAGAAGATTGGCTGGTGTCACCTAGGCTGGGAGGACAGGCACGGATTTCCATTTGTGTTTATCAGTTACGTTATGGACACGTCGGAGCCATGTTTTGTATATATGATCTACTTCACATTCAAAAATAGGACTTGAATGGCATATGCTCCCTAAAGAGATTAGCACAAGCTGTGGAACGCTTTAAGTTAGGTAGTACAAGTTGTGTCACCAAGCGTGTTACAAATTATCATTTTGGACGTGCTGATGTGGGTGCGCATATATATATATATATACGTAGGCACCCACATAAATAAAGGTGAACTCTAGAAGCACATGGCACTTGTATAAATATATACACGTGCACGTCGCATATGTTGTATGTAGAATAACATCTACATGGTGGGTACATCCTGTGTAGGACTTGGCGTCTGCTTTTTCACTTAACCCTCAAAAGTGAGTAAAAACGAAGTAACTTTCTAATAGGAAGTGGTGTTTGGTTGAGTTAAGCACCGCACCCAGCTCCACAGACGAGCTGCAATGCACCGGTCACTCCTGCCGGTCCCTGGGTACTGTACAGAAACACCGTCCCTCTGGCAATCAGGTTTTCAACACTAACGAAAACCCGAGAGAGACCAGTTTAGAGGAGGGAAGATGTGTGGCTCCTGGTTTCAGTCCATGGTCGGCCACCTCGCTGCTCGGGCTCTGAGCTGAGGCAGGCCATCATGGTGGGCAGGTGTGGTGGGGAAAGCTGCTCACCTATGGCAGCCAGGAAGCGGCGGGAGAGAGAAAGAGGAGCCAGAGGCCAAGTGGAATCCCAGGGCCTGCCTCCCAGGACTCACTCCTTCAGCGAGGTCCCGCCCCTCTGCCTCCTCACCTCCCAGGAGGGCAGGAGCCTCGTGATCCAACCACCTCCCTGAAGCCCACCTTGAACAGCGCTTTACTGGGGACCAGGCCTGCAGCACATGAGCCTAAGGGTCATTCCAGGTCCAACCATTAGGACTGGAATGGAGACATCTGATCACCTGTGGGTGCCCTGCTCTCGAGGGGAGGCCTGAGGATCCCCAGCCCACACACACAGCAGGACTTGGTGGTCCCGCACAGGGACAGCTCCCTTCTCCTTGCTCCTGCCCCAGGTATGCCTGAGCCTCATTTCTTCAAACATCTCTACCCTGGGCCCTGCCCACCTGGTGCCAGGTGGCTCATCCTGACAGCTGGACCACAATGGCAAGATTTCCAAGGTATTTTGAGACTAAAAATAGAAGAGCAGTAATTGCCTAGCCTGGCAGCTCACGCACACGATCAGACGGCCCGGAGAGCAGCTTCCTTGGAGTGAAGAGCACGTGTTCACTAACGGCCTGCCTTCTGCGCCTTTCCACGAAGGTTAGTATTATTCTTGTGGGTTCATCCAAGATTCAGGACTGGTAGGAGTCTTTTTTCCACATCTACAAATTAATACAGGGATGATATCATTTTGTCTCCTTTTTAAAAATAGCTTAAGCTTAAAGTAAATCTCACATTTGGGAAAGAAATTCTGGTCTGCTTCCCAGAGCGCTGGATAATCAACTCTCACTTAGGGGCACGTGATTAACCCAGTGAGTACATTTTCTAAAGTGCATATTTGAGGCTGTCTGTCGGAGGGATGATTTGGGCTTAATTGATCAATTATGATAAAATCACAGAATCGTGTGGCAGGGGAGAGCCCTCGTTTGACAGATGAAGGGACTGAAGCCCAGGGTCACACAGCTGGGTCCAGGCAGTGGGCAGGCTGGAACGGAAGTCTAACTGCTGCTTCAGAACTTCTATAACTACCCTTGATTTCTGGGCAGTGGGTTCAGTCCCTATTATGGAACAGGCAGAGTAACCCAGGTCCTAAAGGTCAGAACAGGGAGAGTAACCCAGGTCTTAAAGGTTGGAACAGGTAGAGTAACCCAGGTCCTAAAGGTTGGAACAGGTAGAGTAACCCAGGTCCTAAAGGTAGTCTTATCAAAATGCCTTAATTGTGAGATACAGACAACTAGTAGTCACCTTAAGAAAGAAAGGGGTGAGATTGTGGGAGTCCCTCCCTCTATTGTGCCTTATTTTGCCCCCACTGATGGCCCAGCTGAGGCCTCTGTCATGGAGGTTCCTGTGGCCACCATCCTGAGGCTGTCTCAGGGGAACAGTCAGTCAAAAGACAGATCCAGTGTTGAGACCAGGAGGACTTTGTCACTAAAGCCCACGGCCCCACAGACACTTCCCTCGGCTCCCTCCCAGACTTGCTTTCTGAGTTTGGCTCTAAGGAAGGAGTTATGAGTTGCATTGTATTTTCCCCAATGGTATGTTGAAGTCCCAGCCACCAGCACCTCAGAACGTGACCTTCTTTGGAAGTCAGGTCGTTATAGAGAGAATCAAAGTAAAAAGGGGTCATTAGGGCAGGTGGACCCATGTGACTGGTGTTCTCATAAAAAGAGGAAATTTGGACACAGAAACAGGTGGGCATAGAGGGAAAGCCACGTGACGGTGACGGGAGGAGGTGCTCTAAAGCTGAGGAAGGCCGAGACCACCAGCGACCGCGAGAGAGGCAAGGAGGAGACTCAGACGTCGGAAGGAGCTGCTGTGTCCATGCCTTGGATTCCTGCCTCTGGCCTGCAGGACGGTGACACGGTCAGTATCTTTTCTGGTTCCAGTGCCGGCTTCCCTGGAGACCACTAGAGTGATGACCGGTCATCTGACCCATTGCCATCGAGCTCTCCCGACAGACAGTCCCTTGTACCTCAATTTCTCACTTCCCATCCCTCAGAGGGAGAACGTCTATGGACTCCTTTTCCTGCTTAAAAACAAATGGAGTTGTTCATGTCAAGCCCTAACAAAAATAAATGCATGAATAAAGCGAGGAGGCTGTGGAGGCGGGGGTCTCGAGCACGCGTGCCTGAGTAAGAACCGTCACGCGGGACCCTGCCAGGACCCCCACCTGGCACAGAGGCCGCAGCCCCTGTACAGAGGCGCTTCCGTGGAGACGTCTGGCAGCCTGGGGGGTGCCACCCAGGCAGCGAGCCGCGTGGCCCAGGCAGTGTTCCAAAGCCGCCCATGCGACCCCTTTTCATTGGGCCATTGCAAGCCCCTCTTCCACAGGCGTGTCCACTGCTTCTTCCTGAATAAGCACAGTGCCTCTGGAGAGTCTGTCCATTCGTGACTGAGGTGGAGTTCATGCTGGACGTGTGTACGGAGGGGCTACTCGTAAGGTAGGCCCCGTGACGGGTTCAAACGCTGCAGTTTAAAAACAGATCTTATCACTTCAGGGAGCGTGTATTGGGGTCAGGGAGCAGGAGGTGAGATCTTGTAGGGACTCAATGGAGAAAACCACATGTAACGGGTAAGGTCATGGTTCGTGACATCACGCTGGAAGGCAGAGAGACTGCCGGCCAAAACAGTAAGAACAGGTCCTGAAATGACAGCCGGTTATGTGTCATCACTCACCTAAGCAATTCTAATAAGTCATCTGAGGCATCTGAAGGAAAAATACCCGTCTATATAGAGGAAGTATCAGGAAAAGTGTAGAACCAAGGCCACCACAGGACCTGGCGATAGCTCCTCAGCTGTGTTTAAAGAAGAGAAACACGGAAACGTTTCCATCCCAGGAGAGGAGGCGGACAAGCTTCTTCAAATTTCCCTCCCAGTTACTCTGGTTTTGATTTTGTACTTATCCATTCAACCTAACAGACTTGTGGGAAGCAGAAGTCCTAGAGGGTGGACATGGAAATCTTGCTCACTCCCGTGTGAGGGCAAAGACTGTCCTTAGGCCTCAGTCTCTCGGGGGCTTCGTCAACATGAATCAGGTCTCCTGAGACTCACACTCTGTCCTGTGACCCAAAACAAATCAACAGCAGATCCAAAGCTGAGAACTGGACTTGGAACAGCGATGCCTTCAACAGACGCTTCTGGCTGTGCTTTCTGCCCCACGAGTCGCCACCAGAAAATGGAAAGAATTCTAGAACTAAAAAGTAGCTTCTGGTAGGACTCAGGCAGACGTGGGCTAAGTGCTGCCCTGTGACGTACTTCCTGTGATTCTGAGCAAGTCACTGAACTTTTGTGGTCTCTACTTTTTCAGCTTTAAAATGGGGACATTAAAATCTGCCTGGCAGCCTTGGGAGAAATGCAGGGACCATTGCGGAGTGACGGGTCCTTCTTGCAGACAGCACTCCATGTTGGATGAGCTTAGGACTCGCTCCTACCACTCCTATGGCTCTTTGGGGAATGGAAGCCCATTCTTCCTTTTAGCCTAAGCAAACCTTAATCAGGAACCAAGGCTGTTGCTGTGGCTGCCACAACAGTGGCCACAGGAATGTGCAGGCAAGATCCTGGGGGTCCAAGCCCCGCCTGTCCTGCACCCCACCCTCACACCGATGGCTGAATTTGTGAGGATTTCACGGCACAAAGCAAACAGCCCTGGACTTAGGTTTTAAAAGCCTTCACGTCAACCCTCAGTCCTGCTTCTGTCTTCTTCCCAGAGTCCTCGAGTCTCTCGGGGCTCCTGTGCCCGGGTCTTGGCAAGGCAGCCTTCCGGTTTGACATGGAGATGCGTGTCCTAGGATTCAGGGAAGCCTGGCTGGAGGAAGTGGAAGGTCTCAGGGTCTGTGTGTGGAGAAATGTGGGGAATGGGAACCGTGGGGGTGGACAGCTCCGACCTGACTTCCCTAGTGCCACCGTGAGACCTGAGGCTGGCGGCCAGCCCCGGCGGACCTTCAGAGCCCCCACGAGCCCTCCAGAGTCCCCTGCGCCATTCACAGGGAGGCCACGATCCCCTCCAGCGGCTAGCAGGGCAAGCCCACCCTGGCTCCTCTCCTGGGCAGTCTGTGCATGTGCCAAGTGGGCCACCTTCAGGATCACGCAGGTCCTTCCTCCGGGGCTCCTGCCCGGCACGCTCTGCAGCAGGTCCCATGCCCCAGCAGGAACCGCTGGCGTGGGACCTCGGCAGGACCGTCGGGTGCCGTGGCTGCTGTCTTGCGGGTACAGGTTGATTCACCGACTCCCCACTGGCCTGCGGACACTATGGCAGAGCGAGCTGTGCGCCAAGGCCTTCCCCGCCTCCCCATCCCTGTCCCCTGGAACCAAAGCCCCTCCTCCCGCAGCTCCAGCTCCATCTGCCCCACCTTCTCAGGCACGTCCCCCCACGCATCTCCCCTGTACTTAACTCCTTCGTGACTTCCAGTTCTCTGGAGATGGGAAGTGACATGGTGTCACAAGGACGTCACAGATGGCACGGATTAGGTGACTCAGACACCACCACGTACTTCTCACAGTTCTGGAGGCTGAGAGTCCAAGGTCAGGGTCCCAGCATGGCTGGGTCCCGGGTGGGCTGCTCCCTCTGGCTCCGACTCGCGTCCTCCCGCAGCAGAGCTCCGTCCCCTCTCTTCTGAGGACTCATCCGCCGGTGAGGACTCCAATCTCTTGACCATGAGGAAGACCCACCTCTGGACGTCACACCTGCGTGTGGGGCTCAGTGGAGCAGTGGACATGCCTTCCACGACTCCGGGCAAGGGAGAGGCTGGAAACACCAAGTCCAGCTCGGGAACTGCACTGTCTGCGGACGGTGTCCTTCAGCTCTGACACTGGCTACTGGCAAAGAGGAATGACAGACCAAAGCCAGCAACAGGGCCGGCTTTCCGGAAGCTCTGGGGGCAGGAGATGGCCGGGAAACACTGACTGCGCCCTGGGAGCCAAGAGACAAAGCCACCGCTAATCGTCCTGAGACTCTGAGGCTAACTGGTCTCCAGCTCCGGGCCAGCAGCGACCGGCTCCCGCGGCCAGCTGGGCTGGGCGTTTACGCTGCCTCTCCCAGGTCGCCTTTTAGAAATTTTCCTTTCAGTGCTGAGGCTGGACCCCAGGCCCTCGTGCCTGCCTGGCAGGGAAGCACCGCACCACAGGACTACGTCCCCAGCCCGGGGTCCTTCCTTTACCAGAGCGTGGCCCAGGTCTGGTTGTCAGGCATGCAACCAGGGCTCCCTCACATGGGAGGTGTGTGTAGTCGGCAGTGACCTTGGCCTGGCCTTGTCGCTCTGCCCTGGGAGCCTGACCTTCTGCTCTCCCTGGCGTCCTGGGGAACACCTGACTGGGCCGGCCCCGGATCTTCACATGCGAGGGGCAAAGGCAGGAAGCCACCGCAGGACAGGGCCTCAGAGACGGACCCCTTACAGACCCTGTGGGGGATGGCGTTCCGAGGGCAGTCCTCCAACCCTGGCTCATGTCCAGGCAGGAAGGAGGAGCCAGCAGAGGGAGAGAGGGAGACGGAGGGAGAAAGGCAGCCAGCAGGGGTATCAGGCAACCTGGTGGCCTTGGAAGCCCACAGGGAGATGCCAAGCAGGGGAGGCCGCGGGAACGCGGGGGGCTCGGCCTGCTACACAGCAAGTCTCACCTCTGGCCACGGCTCCAGTTGCTCCAGCATGGTGTTCCCTTCTCCTGCCACCTTGCTGGGTGGCCCTGGTCTCGCAAAGGCAGCAGCACCCAGGGCCATGGACTTGGGGTGGGGCATCAGCAGTGGTGTGCTGGGGCAAGGGTGTCAGAGCCGGGTCCACCGGCGCTGGCCATCAGTGACAAGGAAAGAGCAGCCTTCCTAGGCCCTGGCAGAAGGAGGTGCTGACCTGGAAGAGGGCAGAGAAGCCTCTGGGCAAGTCTTTTGAAAAGGTGCCCAACTCCATTCAGGAGCAAAGAGCCCTCATGGACTAGCATCCCTAAGGATCCTACGCCTTAGAGCTGTCACAGGGACAGCACTGAGGTTTGGAGGGGCACATCCAGATCATAGCATGGCCTTTTGCCAGGTATCAGGATCCGCATTCACAGCTAAATACTTGTGGAAGGATGGACGGATGGACAGGTGGATGGATGGATGGATGGATGAATGGATGAATGGACAGGTGGATGGATGGATAGGTGGATGGATGGACAGGTGGATGGATGGATAGGTGGATGGATGGATGGATAGATGGATGGATGGGTGAAGATAGATGTACAGGTGGATGAATGGATGGATAGATGGATGGATGGATGGGCGGGTGGGTAGGTGTCACTGTAAGTAGGCTCCACCCTAGCCCTGATTCCATTGCACAAGCTTTTAATCTGCTACATCATAGCCTTGACACTGAAGGGCAGCACTGCCCGAGGAACCACCCCGGAGCCTTCTTACTTCCCTGCCAAGCACTTCTGCCTCCCTGCTCTTTGTATGCACTCGAATCCATAGAACTGGCCTCCTCTCCTGGGCAGATCTCGTTCATTTCCTTTGCTTGCTGCCCCGAGATGACTGCACCCCCCATTCAGTGCTTCCGCCTGGATTTCTTCCCAGACCCTTATGTGAACTATCGGCCATTTGAGACCCAACTCCAAGCTCCGTCCACTTGGCCAGCACCAACGGCTCCTTCCCAGGCCTGAGCGCCCTCCCGTCAGCAAACAGCAGAGTCTCACGACCTCCACGACTGTGTTTGGGTCTGCCAGCCTAAAGGGTGTGTGGTCAGAGTCGGCACCTGCCATTTGTGGAGGGTTCTTCAGCAGGAACACTGTGTTCAGCAGCAGGAGGCTCTTGGTACATATTTATTGATAAAGGAATGAATGAATGGATGGATGAATCTCCAGGCAGAGGTTGGGTGGGGAAGGAGCTATAGTTATTTCAGCCGAGGGGACTTGGGCCAGCAAAGCCTGCTGTCCCCGAGTGCTTCCAATATCTAGAGGGCTGAAGATAATTAAATGGAAACCATCTATTCAACTGTTCACCATGACAACTGTCCTTGATTGATGAGCCCTGAGGAATAGCCTGGAAAGATTTCAATCTATCTGAGAGGATCACTACCAACCAGGGATTTTTCTGAGCTGATTTTTCTAAGATCTGCAGATAATGTTGTCACTAAGTTTGACGGAATGACAATTTTCAATTCATCCCACTAGTACCTCACGGTTTTATCTGGCAGCCTGCATACCGGCTAAATGGCTTTTAGTGTTAATGCAATGGCACCGTGATCCTGGGAAGATATTTCCTCTCATCTGGTTTAAGGACATCTCTTTAAAGGAACAAAGCACAATAAGAAAGTGTGGGATCCTCACATGATGATATTTGTGACTGAGAATTACATGATGGCACAGTGTCATGGGAAATCCAATCATGCATTTGAAGAACGTGCACCTCATTGTGCTTGTTGAAAGCCACAGGCTAGTCCACGTTTACCAGCCTGGTTTACTGGCATTGCCTGGTCACAAGATGGTTAGAGCTATCTGGACTTCTTGCCATAGCTCTCCCGCCCACTGCACACACATGCCCACAAACACACACACAGGTGTCCACACACACACTACGCTGTCTTGGTGATCTGAGGCCCACAGGTTGGGAATTATGACTCCAGCTCATCTTTCTCAAGTTCAAGACTCAAACTTGAAAGTGCCGTTGGTTGTAATCCCAGGAATTCAGACAAGACGGACATCATCGTCAGGGTCCCAGAGAAACAGAGTCAGTAGTTTACCTATCCATCCGTCTGTGTAACATACATGCACACACGTACACACGTCTATGTAATATATGCATATATAATAATGGCTTTCATAATTATGGAGGCCAGCAAGCCCCGGCATCTACTGCTGTCCTCTAGTTGGAGATCCAGGGCCTGTGGGTGATTCAGCACAAGCTCACAGACCCGAGAACCAGCTGGACCGAGGGTATAAATGCCAGTATGAGGGCCAGAGAGGATGAGAGGAGACGTTCTGCCTCAGGAGGTGAAGCAGGAAAGGGGCAAATGCCGCCTCCCCACCTCTTGCTCTGTTGGGCCCTGGACAGACAGGACACTCGCCACCCACATGAGGCGGGGTCGCGTACATTATTCATCTCTCCACAACACACCCAAAAACCACGTCTACTCTGGCTCTTTGGTGGACCAGCGTCATTGTCACCTTACAGGAACCGTCACAGCGGGCTGGCTGAGTACGTCTGCACCGGCGAGCTCGCATTTGAACTTAGCCTTCGCTCCTGCAGCCCTGGAATGCCTGGACCCTGAAGGAGGGGCGCAGGGTACCGAGAACCTCGCCACTGATGGTGTCCATGCCTGGCGTGGCGCCCTGCCTCGTCTTTCTGCTGGAAGTGTCCTTCCGCCTCAGAGGGATCTCCCTCCACAGGACCCGCGCCTGCTCCAGGGGAGCCTGGAACCTGGCTCTGCTCTCAAACAGATGCCCACAAGGACCCTGCCTCGGGGCTGTTCCAAGCTCTTCTCCCTGGTGGCCCACCGCCACTGTCAGGGAGAAGCAATGTCTCCAGAGAAGGGTCCCAGGAGTTCCCAGAGGGGAGGGGAACTGCAGCTCAGGGCCGGCAAGGTTCCCGGCACGAGTGCGGTAGACAGGCTAGCGGAGCTCTACTTAGGAAGCAGGCAGCATTCAGAGGAGAACGCGGGCTCTCTTGACAGACAGAAGCCCCTGCTTGTGGTGGGGCCCAGCATGTACAGAGGGGCAGTGGTTAAGGCTGGCCTGGGGGAAGTGCCACAACCCCTCCTCAGCTGTCCCTGTGCTTCACATCCCCCTCATTGGACAAGGGCTTCGGCCAGGGGCCAGTCGCTCAGGAGCTGCGATTGCTGATGAGTGCTTCCTGCACTTCCGTGGTTCATGGGTGCTCCCCGCACCTCCGAGGTGTAGGGGCACTTCCTTTGAGACTCAGTATCTTTCCCTTTATCCCAATTCCCATCGCCACCTGCCCTGTGCTGCCTCTAAGTGGGTGCTGGGCTGAGAAGCTCGGGACCCCATTGTTCACCTCCCCTGAAATTCCAGACCATACAAATGGTCCAGACCTGCACCTGGGAATGTGGAATGTCAGCCACCTGAAGATTCAGGGGCTCCAACTGAAATCGATGCACAGACCAGTCCATTTTAATATCATGTGTCACATAACAAGACAGACTCTTCCAGACCATCTGCAGAGTCACAGATGTGCACTACTCACACAAATACCGAGCAAACCCCCCAATTACTCCACCACTACACAGCTCAAGCAGAGCCGACGGGTCCATGGCTTGGCAGTCCACTCCTAGATACACATGTTGTTACGGTTGGGATATGAGGCGTCCCAAAAAGCTTCTGTTAACACAGGAGTCGTCAGAGCTGTAATGATTGGTCGGTGGGGCTGTGACCCAATCTGACTTGAATGGGCTGGTTGCTGTAGACGGTGGGGGTGGCTGGAGGAGGCAGGTCACTGGGGTGCCCTAGAAGGGTGCATCCTCCCTGGACCTCCCTTCCCGGCCTCCCTACTTCCTGATCCTACCATGTCCTGAGCTGCTTCCCTCTAGTGGGCCTTCCACATGGTGCTGTGCCTCACTGGGCCCAGAGCAATGGCGTCAGCCATCTACGGGCTGAGACCTCTGAAACCCTGAGCCCCAAATAAACTCTCCCTCCTCTACATTGTTATTGACAGGTCTATTGGTCACAGAAACACAAACATTAACTGAACATACATAAAAGGAATACGGTCTCAAAAAACACACAGGAGAATGTCTTTACGGTCATGGCTTGTGACACTCGCTGGCTGGAAACCCCCCAAACACACACCCAGAGTCTGCGAGCCCCGTGGATAGTATGCCCCAGGACGGAGAGACTGCATCCAGGACGGAGGGACTCCCGAGGTGTCAGGCACGCTGAGGAAGCCCACTGAGAAAGCGCTGCTCTCTCCAGGTTTCCCGTCACACGACGCTCGAGAGCGGGAGGCAGCCGGAGGGTGCTGCAGCCTGGGCAGGAGAGCGTGCCCTCCCCCACCGCACACGTCAACTTGGCCCTGAGCATGGGAATGCTGGTGTGCAAAACACGCTCGCCTGTTCAAACCCACAGAGGCACTAAGAGACACGGGGCACCGCAGAAGGTGAAGCTTTACTTCCATGACAAACCTGCAAGGTCAGGTCAGGCATCTAGAGGAGCACAGACACCCAGATTGGTCACACCCAGGTTGGTCACACCCAGATGGGGCACACTCAGCTTTGTATCCCCTGGGGAGCAAGGATTCTGCCCGGTTCCTCTTTGGCTGAAGACTATGGAGTACAATCTTCCCAAACATCACCTAGGTGTTACTCTCTTCCTTTAGGTTATTTAAAGAAATAAACCTTTAGTTGTCCCCACCTCCTCTTGTTCTCTTGTGGTGGCACGACCCCTGGATTGAGTTCTTTACACTGTGTCCAGCTTCAGGCATCTTGTTATAGTAACAGAAAGCAGACTACTGGAATCCTGTTTAGAATGAAGGCAGAGATAGTGACTGAGAGTAGATAGGTAAGTGGGCCTCAGGATGCTGCCGGACCCTCTTTGACCTGGGAGTGTGGTGTGCTCACTGCAGAAGATATCTCCTGCCATGCATGTGCATGTGGCCTGCTGGACACATGGGTTGAACTCAGCAGAATGGCTCAAGACACACCCAAGAAGTGCACAGGGCTGGGTCTGCAAGACCCAAGAGCAACGGCCACTCACCTGAGCAGGAGGGTGGCCGCTAAGCCCAGGCCTAGATGGGGAGGCTCTGCTGTCCCGCCGGCCTCCCTCCGCCTGGCTCCTGCAGGGCCCCACCCACTCCTCCTGCTTCCATTTTCCCTGCTCCACGTTTCCACCGCCAGTGGATCACTCTCCACCGTCTGAAATGCAGCTGCCTTGGTTCTGCTGCAGGTGGTAGGGCAGGAAGAGCCGGGCTGTGTTTTGAACGGCTTCGCGGTCTTCTGCAGAGAGGTCTTAGACTCACGGCAAAACGGAGGGGAGGCACAGCGATCCCCATACTCTGCCCTGCACACGGACGGCCCCCTCTGCCGTCAACCTCCCAGCCAGCGTCAGGACACCTTGAAACTGCTTCTTCTCTCAGTTTGGACACATGCGTGGAGACACCTTTCACCAAGAGACTCGATGCAGAACATTTCCACGGCCCTAAAACCTACTCGTGCCCCATCACCCCCACCCGTCCCAACCACGGACACGCTGATCTGCTCGCTGTCCCCGGAGCTTCGTTTTCCCCAGAATTCTACAAGAGCTGGGATCCTGCCATATGTAAGGCTGTTCAGATTGGCTTCTCGACAGCTCATTTCCCTTGAGTGCTGAATAGCATTCCATTTCTAGACATATCTCAGCTTATTGATCATTCCCCTGCAGATGGGTAGCGTGGACATTTTCACGTTGGGGCAATTATGCTATAAACATCTGTGTGCAGGTTTGTTTTATCTGGGGAGCAGTGAGTTTAAAGTCGATCTCACTTGGGGATCCTGTTTCTCCACCTGCTGGCTTCTTGAATGAGTTACAGGATTCCTCTAAGCCTCGGTGTCTTTCCCTGTGAAATGGGGATCATTGGCACCACCCCGCAGATCAAAGAGTTGATCGTGAAAGAGCAAAACGCATTCACGGTCAGGTCAGGAGTAAAGTTGCTCTGCACTTTCCACTTTGCTGTTAGTCATGTCCGTCCTCAGATGAGGGCTTGGGCCCTGGGCCCAGTTGCTGCCTGGCAAGGGGGAGCAGGCTTCCTGCTGCCAATCTGTGCCCAGCCCCCTGTGCCTACAGCAGCAAAAGGGTCTGAATGCCACCAACTGCCTGTTGACTCCTCTTTGCCACATCTCAGGTGCGTCCAGACTGTCCTCACCCGGGCCTCTCGTCCTTCCTCTTCTCCCAGTTTCAAGGCAGAAGGCAGGAAATGCACAATGAGCAGCCATTGGTGCCCCTCCTGGGAGGAAAGGCACCTGTCCTCTCCCCGGAGAGCACCTTCTTCTTTCCCCTCACACCTTCTCCTCCTGGTGACTCACAGGGTTCACACCAGGCCCAGGCAGGCCCAGGGAACAGCCGTGAGACAACAGGCAGAGTTGAAGCAGGTGCATGTCCTTTGAGTTAATAATTGTAACAACCGGAGGAATGCTGTGGTTCTCATGGTAACAGGGACCTGTGATTCCGTTTCTGATCTGAAAGCATCCAGAGCCATATGCACAGAGAGCTACCGAAAGGGATCTCTTTCTTGGCCTTCAATGGCGCAGCCTCAACAAAGCAGTGAAAGGCTGCAAGTCAGAGATACCACGTGGAATCACCTCCTTGGTTCTAAATGAGTCAGTGAAATGCAGACTTGCAAACATTTTAAGATGATGCACAGGGTTTGCGTCATTTGCTTCAGAGCCCCGACGTGCACCTAAGATGCTTGAATGATTTTCTAAGGCCACCTCTGCTCCTGGCTCCTGGCTCCCAGACAGGTCAGTTGATCGTGATCCTCCTTTACAATAAGAGCTTAGGAATTCCTTTGCCACCATTAACATCCAGGGTAGACTTTGCCTTCCAGGACACTTGGCAAAGGATAGGACACTTTATTCCAGCAACGGGTACACCAAAGTGGACTTGCTGATTCCCTTGATGTGATCCAAGCCAAATACATAAAACCTTGAAAGCTGGAAGCGTATGGAGAGCAGCCTCCTCTGCCAACTGGCGGGGTAACTCACCCCTGGCTCCTGCAAGCTGCCTCCTGCCACTTTCCTTCCTGAAGTGATCAAACCATGTCCTTTTGGAGCTAAAAAAACCCTTTTTCTGTTGCCTCCTTGTCCCTCTGTTAAGGTGTTGGGGGAGTGACTGTGCATGGGTTGGGGGCTGTGCCCGGACTCACAGCTGTGAACACCTGCTGTCACTCACACACCTATGTACTTTCCATTAGATTTTCTTGGTTGCACCAATTGCAACATCCCGAGTGGCCTGAGGGGTCTGCAGTGGCCAGTCAGGGCTGGGGTCCAGACATGAGTGTTGTATAATAAGTTTACTTAGGAGAAAGTGCATATTGAGTAATGGAGATTTGCTGATTCTTTTTATGTGACATTCTCATTTTACCTGAGACTCGCCACAGGCACAGAGAGTGTGCTACCTGGCCCTCTTCGGATACCAGGTCTGGACACACACACACTCTCTGTTTGTAATTGATGGAACAGTGAAGCCAAACCTGGAAGACGAGAACAAGGTTGTACGAATGATTTTAAATCACAAGCAAGGCGTGTTAGTCAGCCTTCCACCTCTGTGTACAAAATACCCAACAAGAACAATTTACTGGCAGAAAAGTTTACTTTGGCTCTCAGCCCCAGAGGGTCAGTCCACAGTTACGGAACTCCATTGCCCTGGGCCTGAGGCAATGCCAGCACATCCTGGCAGAAGAGCAGGGGAGGAAGGCTGCTCAGATCACAGCCTTTGGGAAGCAGAGAGGTAGCGACAGGGACAGATAAACCCGGAGGGCAGGACTCCAGGGAGTGACTTCCTTCAGCCACAGCCCACCTGCCTACAGTTACCACTCACTAATTCATTCAGCTAACAACAGATTAATCCAACAAATGGATTAATCCAGCAAATGCACTCACCCACTGATGAAGTCAGAGCCCTAACTATTGCCCCAAAGCACACCCTCTGAACCTTTCTGCACTGGGGACCATGCTTCCAGCACATGAGTTGTGGGGGTCCACACCCTGCCACCCCACAAGGACTAGAGGAGGAACCACATGAAGCTGAAAGCTTGGCTTGTCCTGCCCATCCATCCCTCAGCCTTTCCAATCCTCCCACATTCTTGGAAAATTCTGGAAAAGAAGGAATAAAGCCTGAAATCTTCCTCCTCCCCGCCCCCCTTCTCTTGGACTCTGATTGCTCTTTCCATAAGTGAAGCCCCACATCCACGGCAGAGTCCAAGCAAAGGCCAAACCCAGGCTGCCGTCCAGTTCAGTGTCTTCCAGGGGACACCACCTTGACATCTAAGTGTTAGGGCCCTTGTGTCACACTGACCTGACACACCCATTTAAAACACAGCCAGGGAAGACCATTTTTCAAGAGTTAAAACTGATAATTCAAAGAACATCCATCCATTCTAAAGCTCATTCCGCGTGGTTTGGGGTCTTCCACTGGGTGGCTTGACTCTCAAGAAGGTTTTCTCCCTCTGACAACATTGTAGTGCCAACGGTCCCCGAGGCGACTTAGGTTAAGCGACTAGACGAGAACGGCTTTCCCAAACATGGAGTCACATCCCACGTACCTGTGGTACTGTACCTTGCAGATTCGAGGGCCTAGCAAAATGGCGGTCTTGAGTATAGCCACTGTGAGTGCTGTATGCGCATGCAGCATTCTACTGATATTTTCCCACATTTTTAAGGGTGCATTTGAGTGGTGTGTGAGGATGGGTTTGGTGTCACATAGTCACACACTATTCATGCACACACAGTATAATTTGGTGAACATCATTCCCAGCATTTCCCCTTTCCCTCCCCCTCCCCCTCATCCCTTGCCTCTCCTCTACTGCATTTTTAGTTGGTATTTTACTTGATATGGTCAGTGGTCACAGGCCCCATAAGCCTCCTATAACCAGGGCAAGACCTGAAGCCCTGCTTTGCTGTCTCAAGCTTGGCCCCCACCTCTCTACTTCCTGATATAAGACGCCCGGCTCGGTGATATTCTCCAGAACGCTTGGCACATCCAGCTGTTGGCCCACGCCGGGCGCTTGCCTTTGATGGTGCTGTCAAATCTTTTTGTAGATGTAATTGGTTATAGTTTCCATGTCCTTAGAGCTGCTAAGCTAGCAGTTTAATTTATCCTAATTCAGAACCTAATTGTCTTGCACTGCTGGCTAATTAAATGTTCAAAGAAGTGATAAATTAGGCAGGTTGATCATTACAGCACAAGTAATTAGCCAGTTGATCTGAAGCCAGCCAGGTTTTTAGGACAGGGCTCGGAAGGGGGTGGTACACAGCAATAAGGCCTTTGTGTCACGCTGATTTGACAGAAGGCGGGTCCACTGTGAAGTCTCAGGCCTGCTGGCCAGCAGGGATAGGGGTCTTGTATGAAGGCCCAAGACTTGGACAGACCTAGGTTCAAGGTGAAGTATTTCACTCCCGGGACGCTTATGGATAAGTCAGCCTCCACCCATGGAGACCTGGTGCAGGGCAGGGACCCCTCAGCCTGGGTGTCTGTACCCACAGGCAAAGGAGTTGAGCCTGCAAAGTATAAGCCAATTCTGGACAAGGGCTGGGTCACTGGTTTGAGGAAAAACCCAACAGACTTGTTCTTGGACTTTAGTTTCTTAGCAAGTGTTTGCTAACAATGGAGGAATTTGGGCTGAAGGAGAGAGAACCCCAGACTGAAATGGGCTGAAGCAGACCCAGACAGACTCCACCAATGGGGTGTCAAGTGAGGTGCTTTGAAGAGGCAAAGATGGCGTCCAGGATAATCCCGTGGGGACACACTGGGACACACTTGGTAAAGAGGTGACCTGGAGTTCTCCACCGTGAGCCATCTGTAAGGGTGGCCTCTCTTGGCCTTCGTAGGAAGAGCCATGGAAGGACCTGACAAGAGAGCAGGGGACGGTTCTGCTTCCCTGACCCAGCCAAGGAGTCTCCCATGAGACCCCCACACACACACCGTTTAAGTCAGCGTTCACACCACTGTGGCCAAACAATCTGCAGCAACAACTTAGGGGAGGAAAGGTTTATTCTGCCGCCCAGTTTGAGGTTCAGTCCATGGTCGGTCAGTTCTAGGTCCAGGCCCAAGGTGAGGCGGAACATCATGGCGGAAGGGCGCGAGGGGAGAAAGCGACTTGAGTCATGGCCACCGGGAAGCAGAGAGAGAAAGCGCTGCTCACAGGGACAAAATAATAGACCTAAAGGAAATGCCCCGTAGACCTACTTCCCCCAGCCACGCCAGACCTGCCTACAGTTACCATCCAGCTACTGATCAGCTGACCTGGTCTCAACGCTCAGAGTCTAATCACTACGCCTCTGGACATTCTTGTATGTCTCACACATGAGCTCTTGGAGGACTCCTCGTGTCCAATCTCTCTCTCTGCCTCTCTCCCTCTCCTTCTCTCTCTCTCCTTCTCTCTCCTTCTCTGTCTCTCTCTTCATCTCTCTCCCTTCCTCCCTCCCTCCTTTCCTCTCTCTCTCTCTCTCTCCCTCTCTCTCTCCTCTCTCTCTCTCTCTCTCTCTCTCTCCCTCCCTCCATCCCTCTCTCTCTCTCCCTCCCTCTCCCTCTCTCTCTCTCTCTCTCTCCCTCCCTCTCCCTCTCTCTCTCTCTCTCTCCCTCCCTCTCCCTCTCTCTCTCTCTCTCTCTCCCTCTCCCTCTCCCTCTCTCTCTCTCCTTCTCTCTCCTTCTCTGTCTCTCTCTTCATCTCTCTCCCTTCCTCCCTCCCTCCTTTCCTCTCTCTCTCTCCCTCCCTCTCCCTCTCTCTCTCTCTCTCTCTCCCTCCCTCTCCCTCTCTCTCTCTCTCTCTCTCCCTCCCTCTCCCTCTCTCTCTCTCTCTCTCTCCCTCCCTCTCCCTCTCTCTCTCTCTCTCTCTCCCTCCCTCTCCCTCTCTCTCTCTCTCTCTGTCTCTGTCTCACACACACCCACGCCCACACCCACACCCACACAGAGCCAGGAGCTTGGAAAGCTACTGCAGGGCTCAGCCTGGTTTGTCTGTTCTTCTCAGCGCCCCCTGCTGTAAGCTGAAGACCCCTTCACTCCCTGAAATACTATCTACTCAATGTTTAGATGTCCCGGATCCATGGTCGATTGGGAGGAGCGCTATTTGTCCAATAGCATTAAAAGACAAGCCACACATGTGATTTAAAATTTTCTAGTATCCACATTAATGAACAGTAATAAAAGAAAGGTTGAATCAGTTCTAATAATATGGTTTAGGTGTGAGGTGTCTCCCAAAAGCTCTTGCATGAGATAATTCAAGAGTATTCAGGGGTGAAATAATTGGATTATGGGAGCCTTAATGTAATCACTTGATTGACCCACTGATATGGATTGACTGGGTGGTGACCGCAGGCAGGTCAGGTGTGGCTGGAGGAGGTGGGTCACCTGGAGTGCCCCTTGGGGTTTATATTTTGTCCCTGGTGAGCTGAGTCCTCTGTGTGTGTGCTTCTTGGCAGTCATGAATTAGGCATCTTTCCTTCACCACACGGTTCCACCATGATGTTCTGCTTCACCTCCAGCCCAGAGCTATGGAGTTGGCTGACCTTACATGGAACCTCTGAAACCCTGAGCCAAAACAGACTTTCCCTTGTTTAAATTCTTCTTTTTGAGTCTTTTGATCACAGTGAAAAAAAAAAAAAAGCTAATTAAAACACAAAGTATATCTAAAATACTATCACTTCAGCACATAACCAATATAAAAACTGTTAATGATATTTAGTGTACTTAGCTCATCCTCGACCTTCAAACCCATTGCATTTGTATCCAGTTCACATCTTAATGGGGACTGGCCCCATTTCTAGTTCTCAACAGTCACCTGTAGCTAATGGCCGCCCTAGGAAGCAGGGCAAGTCTGGAGGAAGGGGAGGAAGGTCACTTCATAGGGCGCGGTAGGCAGAACGATATAACCCCACCTCACAGGTCCATGACTAATCCCTGGAAGCTGTGAATATGTTGCCTCACATGGCAAAGGAGAATTTGGGGAGGAGGGGGAACTGTTTGCCACTCAGCCAATCTTGAGTGAGGGGCGTTATGCTGAATGATCTAGGTGGGACTGGCATAATCACGAGCACCCTTAAATGTGGAAGAGAGGCAGGGTCAGCATTGGAATGATGTGATATGAGATCTCAAGATTCAACCAGCCATTGCTGACTTGTATGAAGGGATCATGAGGAATACAGGCATCCTCATCCAGCCCGAAACGTGGCAAAGGCAAGAAAGTGGATTCTCCCCCAGGGCTTCCAGAAAGAACACAGTCCTGCTGACCCCTTTATTTTGGCCCATTGGGACCCATTTCAGACTTCTGATCTCTAGAACTCTAAGATAGTAGATTCATGTTGCTCTAATTTACTAAGATTTTGTCAATTTGCTACAACAACTATAGAAAAGCAACACAGAGCAAGAACTTAACCTTGATATGAAACATCTCAGCTGCAGGACTTCTCTCCTGCTCCAAGTGCTTAGTTCTCTGCCTGTGTTAGAATCATAGGGGCTCGAGGTTGGTTCTCATCGGAGAAGAAAGTGCTGAAGAAAAAGTGAATCCCAACATACATTGCTTCTCCTCTCTGTCCACCTGTGCTCTGGCCGTTCCTCTAGAACACAGCAGGCCTCTGTGGAACCCTCTACAGCAACCTTTGCATCAAAGTCTGAAAATCATATCTCAGGACAAGGAGACTGAAAATCATCTTTTCATATAAAAATATGGGAACAAATTTATTCACCAGAATATCTCTTAGGAAGATCATATTTTTTTAATGACAGGGATGTCTTATTAAGCTCACTTCGGGTAAAATGTGGACTTCCCAAAAGGACAGGGATGAAACCTGGCCCCAAAACTTTAGGAAAAGAGGTAAAACTACTGCACATGACAGCAGGAGAAATTTCTCTTTCCTCTGGCTTCACAGAGCTAAGAAGCAGTTAAAAGTCTGTACAGTAGAAGATGGGCCCTTTTATACCCAGCCCTCAATGTCCCTGGATACTGCTTCCAGGATCTCCATGGATACCAAGATCCATGGATGTTCAACATTCTCATATGAAAAAGTGTGTGTTTGCACATAACCTGTGAGCATCCTCCTGTAGACTTTCAAGCATCTCCCGAATACTGAACACAACGTAAGTGCTCTATAAATAGTTATTATGCTGTACTGTTTAGGGAGAAATGATAAGAAATAAAAACTAATGGGGCACAACTTTTCATTTCTCTAGTTGTACACGATGTAGAGTCACACCATTCATGTTCTCATACATGTACGTAGGGTGATGATGTCCATCTCATTCCACCATCTCTTCTTCCCCCCTCCCACCCGTCCCCTCATTTCCTTCTACACGATCCAACGTTCCTCCATTCTTCTCTTACTCTCTCCCCCGTCCTGTTATGTCACAGTATCCACTTAGCAGAGAAAACATTGGGTCTTTGGTTTCTGGGATTGGCTTATTTCACTTAGCATGATATACTCCAATTCCATCCATTTACCTGCAAATGCCGTAATTTGTATAACTAAATAGAACAAACGATAAAAGAATCTATGTATGTTCAGACATAATTTTCTGTTTGAATGTTTCCCATCCATGGTTAGTTGAATCTGTGGATGCTGAATCTGCAGATAAAGAGGGGTCCAACTCCATTCAGAAAACCTGCATAACCCCCAGAGGGCTTGGAGGGAGTGGGTTTAGGACTATAAAAGGAGAAAGGGTTAAAAGAGATGCATGAAGCGCAGGCTGACGCAGGCGAGAGCGCAGACCATCAGAAAACGCTTCCCTGGAATGACAGGACCAGTGGTAGGTAGAACTCATAGCCTGGGGGACAGGCCTTGGGTCGGCACCCCGTGCTACCTGTGCACCAGGACATGGACCCACCCTTCCATTCCTTCTGCAGCCAGATACCTCCTTCAGGCCCCACTGCTTCCCTCCCTCTCTGCCACCATCTTCCCCTCCCAGGATGCCTTTGTCTTTGTCTTTCAGTTCCTTCCAAACCTGCTCTGCCTCCAGACAGCTGTCTGTAAAGAACACTGTTCAATGCACACAGCTCCCTTTGTGTTCTTGGAGGAGATCACATATAGATAAGTCCAATATTAGGCATATTTTTAAAAACCAGTAGCAGTGCTGTGCAGGGGCTAGCTGCAGAAGTATCCTTTGGAGAGTTTGCTAAATAAAATATACCAGGACCGCACCCAGCATCATCTGACTGGAACCCAGGAATCCATATTTTAATAGGCTTCCAGGCATTTTTGAAATTCTGCCAGCTTTGAAGCTCCTTCCCTGTCTCATGGGTCCCAACACATGGAGACTAAGTTCTCCACAGAACGGGCCCCACTTCTTGGGTTTGCTGGGCAGAATCGTGTCACGGGGCTGAGGTCTCACTCCTTTTAAGTAAATGAAGTACCTCTGAAACACCCAAGAGATTCTGGGGCTGGGGTCTTTGGTCTTACTCCATCATTAGACTGCGACTTCATCCTCCGCTTCCTCCTGGATGAGCCTCCTTCTGATTGACACGGGAGCTGGTAGGTTCCAAGATCAGGCTCAGCGGATCAGAGCACCTCTAAACCAGGCAGTGAGCTCTTTCATCGCCACCTCTTTGGAGACAATTTATCAGCTGATCTGCTCTGTGCCACAGTGTAAGTCCCACATGGAAAAGTATTTATTGATGTCTAGCTTCTAAAGCTGGGAGGAAGTGAGACAAAGACCTCTGGGAGAATGGATCGAACTTCTGAGCCCACTAATGAGCCTGGAGGTAGACCAGTTCTCCCAGCCCGGATCTCACAGCACCTACAGAGAAACTCGATCCCTCTGGGGGGCTTCACGGGCTGCAAAGGAAAATGTGGAGTGCACTTTTGCACCCCACCTTTGGGTTATACCGCAATCCTGGATCTAGCAAGACTGAAAAATCACACATCAGTGAGACCACTATCTTCCCTTTGCCAGAACCATGCCTTGGATTGGTCTACCATCCTCACAGGCTGAGCAGGATCTGGGGATCCTGCTGCACCCACCAGGCTTCAGAGCCCCGAGAAAATGGCCATTGGGTGAAGAAATGCTCAGAAATTAAGCAAGTGGAGAACATCCGAGGTCCTATATCGTGTCCTCCTACTTTTTAAAAAAGTTCAAAACAGTGAACAGACCTGGGGCTGAAGCCTAAGCAGCAGGCACATGGAGGGCACCAGTCTCTCAGGGCTGCTGGAACCGAGCCCCACACACTAGGTTGTCCAGACTGCAGGAGAGTGTCCTCTCACGGCCCCAGAGGACAGAGGTCTGAATGAGGGGTGGTCGGGCCGTGTCCCGGGAAAGCCTCTGGGGAGAATCCTCCCGACCTCCTCCAGCTCCAGCCGCCCTGGTGTCTCTGCTTGTGGGGAACCACTCCAGTCTGGTCCCTGTCGCCCCGTGATTCTCCCTGTGTGTCCCTCCTCACATCTTCCTCTTCTCTAGGTCACATTGGGTCAGGGGCTCGACCTGCTCCCATGTGACCTCACCTTAATGGTCACAGCAGCAGCAATGCTGCTCCAAAGAGGCCAGGTTTGAAGAACGGGCCTCGGGTGGCCACATGTCTTTCCAGGGGCCACAGTTCAGCCGTGCTGGTCTTATTTCTCTATGTGAAGGGATTCACCGTGGCAGGACCATGAAGGCTGACTCTGCTCAGCTCCAGAGCTGCAGGCATCAGCTGGCTGGCCAGGAGGAGAATCCAAGGAACAGGAGGGACAGTCGCCCAGTCACTGAATGAGCTGTTTTTGTGTGTAGAGGTTTTATCTCCCTTCTTTCATGGTTCATGTTCACAACACCTTATTATGTATATATTATTGTTTCCCACTTTTTACTTTGTTATGGAAACACAGGGGGGTTAAGTAACTTACCCAAGATCACACAGCTAAGTAACTCAAGAATCGAGTTTTGAACCCAGTACAGTGGGTCTCCAGGTCTGTCTCCCAACCATACAATACTACCTCTGTAGTAGGTTTTATACAATGCCAGGATGTCCAGAATCAGAGCACATTGTTATAGAAGCAAATGACTGGGGACCTGCTCAGTCCTTCAGGTGATGTGCACCAGGCACTAGATCCCAGAACACAATGCTGGCAAAGTCACACGGTTCCTATTCTCAGCATTTCTATTGAGCAACAACACTGTGTCTGGCACTGTTCTAAAAATAAGCAAAGAAGAACTAACGTGATTGTTCTAGAAAGTTTTTGAACAGGTTTATTTGAAATTATTTTGGAAATGCTTATTTCAAATTCTTAAATCGATGCCCAGGTATATGTTTGTGTCTGGGGAGATTATGTGGCATGAGAGGGAGCAGGTGAGAGGACGGAGGGAGAGAGAGAACAAAGCCGGAAATGAAAGAGTCCTGGGTCTTCCCAAGGCAGGAAGTGGCTGGTTTTCATATACTACAAAGTGTGCTTGATAACCATGTGACTCTGTCAAACTTTGTCTTAGTCCGTTTTCTGCTGCTATAACAGGATACCACAGGCTGCATACTTTATTAAGAAAAGAAACTCACTTCTTACTCTTCTAAAAACTGGAAAGTCCAAAATCAAAGTACTACTTCTGCTGAGGGCCTTGCCCTGTTGACTGGGCTCATCTAGAGGGTTCTCGCTAGGGTCTCTCCCAGGTCGCAGGCAGGTGGCGGCCAAGCTGAAGTCCAAAACCCAGCTGTGAACTGGGTTGGCTCCTCCAGGGGGCCACTGTCCTGGCTGCTACTGGACCCTGCAGGCTTGGTCTTGGCTAGGCTGCAGCTCCATCGCTGGTCCCTGCCTCTGTCTCCACAAGGGCTGCTTCTTCTGTGCCCCTCTGTGTCCTCTTCCTAGAGGGGAGGACACGTCATTGGATCTGGGTGCACCTTAACCCAGCAGGACCATCCTACCAAAGACATCTGCAAAGAATCTTCATGCAAATAAGCCCAGGTTCTGAGGTTCCAGGCCAGCAGGACTTGGGGGCAGAGGGTTCAACTCCACAGGATTTAGACGCTAACACGTGGGCATGAAATATGAATATCTGTAGGTATAAATAAAATATGTACACACGACACGGTATCTTATGACATGTTACAACCCACTTGGTGATTGTATTGCTTTGCCGCCTGTTATTCCTGGTATGTCCAAGTCAAGGGATTTCCTTGAATACACTGCAGTGTGCACGTTTTCAAAGACGCATTGACGGTCTGGATTCGCCCTCCCTCCGTCCCTCCCTCCCTCCTTCCCGCACTCCCTCCTTCCTTCCTCTTTCCTTCCCTCCTTCCATGTTTTGTCCATGAAGCAGCTCCCTCTGCCACATCCCCTTCACACATGTGACCCCAAGGTCTGCCCAGGTTTAAGGGAGGGGACATGGGCCCCTGCCTGAGTGGAGGCTGTCCCAGGACTGTGGACGTGGTTTCCTCCTGCCCACGTCTTGGACTCGGGCAGCAGGGCCTGCAGGGCAGCTTGGCCCAGGCGCAAAGGCTGGAGAGGTAGCGGGTGCTCCCCGGTCTTCCTTCATTCCACCCTCTGAGCCCTTGCTCAGTCCTGGCTTCCTGCCCAGGGCCCCGAGGAGACAGGGTCAGGGCAGACTTGACCAGAGGAAAGGCAGTAGGAGGCAGGAGGGTCTAGGTGGAAGCAGAAAGTGAGACAGGAAGGGCAGAGGAAGCCTGGCTGGCAGGAGAAGGGGGTGCGCCCCCCGCCCGCCCTCCACAGCCTCTCCCTGCTTGCTGTGCTTGGGTCCCAGACTGTCAGGAGGGCCGGATTTGGCAGGCACGTCCCTGCACTGGACAGCCATGTCTGTGGCTTTGTTTTTACAGTCTGAAGAGACTGAAGGGTGAAGGTTTCAGCTGATACCTCCTTTACAAATCATCAGGGAATCGATGCGGCTGGCGGCTTCCAAGTTCATGAACGGCTGTGAAACCGAGCCCTAAACACTTGGTTTATCTCTAGCAGTAAAGTGCTCATCAAGCCATCTTTTCTTTTCAATTGAGCTAATAATTTCACTCCCGTCCACTGGGTTGAGTCACACCCACTGTAACCTGACCACTGCTGTCCAATAAAAGCCCAAGCACAGACCCGGGCTGCGTTGGGAAGCCACCAAGGTTAGGGCAGAAGGATGGGGCTCCTCCTCCATCACCTACTTGCTGGGTGTCTCTGAGCAATCCACTCACCCTCTCTGAACCTGTTTTTACCTTAGGTAGAATGGGGGAAATGCTTTCCTTGAAGATTGATAAGTTAAATGGGTGTCTTAGTGGAGAGACCCCCTCCCCAGGGCTGGCATGCAGGAAGTGATGGATAAATGCAATCTGAATGTCATTTTATTGATTTTTTTTCCAAGTCTCACTCGATAATCTTGCAATCTTCCTTGGTCAGTCCTCAAGCACTTAAAGAATGCTAGCTTCTCTTCTGAGATCGAGGGAGAAATTACTCTCATTGTAAAATGTTAAGAAGTGCAGAAAAGTCATAGAAAACCTCTGCCCCAGAGCAATGCCCCCCACCCTTGCCTGACAGTTTGGAGCTGTGTGTGTGTGGGGGTGAGTGTATGTGTGCATGAGTCCATCCAGCTGCTATTACAAAACGCCTGAGACCGGGTCACCTATAGAAACAGAAATTCGTTGCTCATGGTCTGGAGGCAGGGAAGTGCCCAATCAAGGAGACGGACGGCAGGTCTGCTCTCTGTGGAGGGCTCCCATTACGCTTCACGGAGGGATGGCAAGGGGCAGAGGCCTATCCCACTCCTGGGTGAGCCCTGGCCTCCTACTCACTTCCCAAAGACACGGCCTGTCAACACCCCTGCACAGGGAATGGCGTGTCCACACGTCAGTTTAGGGACACACAGACGTCCAGACCACAGCAGTACCAAGGGTCCCGGCTCTGGGTGGGTGGCTGGCTGCTTTCTGTCTTGCACTATTTTATTGTGGGTGTTTCCCAGGTCACCTATGACGTCCAGCGCCTGCGTGACCATCCTGGGTGAGGTGAGTGTGCCCGTCTTCGCCAGCCCCTCTCCCGTTGAACCTCTAGTCTCTTTTTAATTTTCTCTACCTGCGAATTAATAATGGAGAAATAGGAACAGCCCTAGTCGTGCATCTCTGTCCACCTCTCTGATTCTTCTCACAGGACGGATTCCTCGGCCTTCGATCACCGTGTCGAGGACATAAACAATTTAAAAGATCATCACGTGTATTGCCAGGAAGCTTTTCGGAATCAGTGCCATTTATATTCCCACCAGCTGTGGGGAGGAGCCCCGTCTCACCACGCAGGGCCCGGCCCTGACCAAAGCCCTTCTCCTCCTGCACGTGGTAGGAAGAAAGGCCTCTGCTGTGGGGCCCTGATGGGTCACTGGCCGCTCGCTCTCCTGAGGTTGGAGATTCCCAACGTTCTGTTTTGTATTTGTCTCGTGGGCCCTCGGAATGAGCCTCCCCTGAGATCGCCTGTGTCTGACGCATTCGAAAGATCTTTTTAAATAAAGCGATGAGAACCGCCCCTTCCCCTTGATATTCTTCTGGCTGGTGTGTTGTGTGATAGGCGTTTGGGGTCTTCGTGAATCAACCTATAGATTTTGATGGTTATACAGTGGTTTTTTCATGTAGCTATCAATTAACTTACGGGAGCACGTCCTGAGTCACTTTCTCCTTTGCACTAGTCCTCCCAGGGTTTGCGCCGGCGAGGACTCCACGACCTTCCATTTTGAAGGAGTGAGGAAGTGTCCAGCCCCGCTGAGCCCTGCAGGCTCCTGTGGCAGGACAGAGCGGGAGGAGTCCTGGGCTGTGTGAGCGCCGTCCCCGGGCGGGTGACAAGCTTGCGCCCACTTAAGGAGCGCAGAACATCCCCTCCACAGAACTGCCCGCCCCTGCCTCCATGTGCCCCAGACTCGCTGGCGTGGAGCAGAAAAGCCTGCTGCGCTCGGGCCAGGCTTTGGAATCATCCCTCTAGGCCGTGGCGCCACCAACGGAGCGCTGCTTCTTGGGGACCCGGCCCTCAGCTCCCGCGACGCCGCTTCCACGGCCTGCAGCCTTCTGTGCTGTGTGGGCCAGCTGGAGATCTGGTTCTGGGGTGGTGGTGGCTGTGTGTCTTGGCAACGCCGGGGACAGAACCCAGGGCTTGCAGTGCCAGCCGGGCCTCTGCTCTGAGCCTCCCCTACCCTGATTCAGCTCCAGGTGCTCGGTTCCCAGATATGCCAGCTAACTCGCGGCCTGTGACACCCTGGCTTAGGTGGCTTTGGGCTGTGTGTGTGCCCGGGCACGCGCCACACCGGTCTTACGGTACATTTCATAATGCCTTGAATCTCAAAATCCTTTGTAACGCTCCTCTCTACTTTTCTTCCTGAGGATACAGAATCTGTAGTTTGAAGTTATTGTCCCGGACACACAGGACGTTACGAACATAGTAACTTCTTCCACCCTTGGCTGTGGTTGGAGCATGTCCCCCAAAGTTCTGGGACCTCGACTCCTCAACGTGGAGACATGGGGAGGCGGACCCTGCTGGAGGTCAGGGTCACGGCCATTGCGGAGGCTCCATGAATGGATGAACAGCTTTTTTCCAGGATTGGGAAAGCCACGGTGGCAGTCTGAGCCCCCTTGACCTCTTTCCTTCCACAAGGTCCTCACCAAAGCTCAGCGGATGCAGGCAACATGCTCTTGGACTTGCCAGCCTCCCAGACCAGGAGCCCAAATGAGCCACTCTCCTTTATAAATGACCCTACCTCAGGCATTCTGTGATAGCAACAGCAACCACAACAAAACAGACGAAGACACCCTTCTTTCCCCAGGAGAGACATTTTATGGAACTGCAATACAACATCAAGTGGAAAACGTGACATTGGCCCATCACTATTAACTACACCACCAACATCATTCAGTGTTCCCCATCCGCACACGCATTCTCTGTGCAGCTGTGTGCGAGAGAGTGTGCGTGCACTCCCACGCAGTTGTGTGCCACGTCCAGATTCATCAACCTGCAACCTAGAAGCACAGCTGCCCCAATACTGTGAAGGAGCTCCCTCACAGGAACTCCCTTTTATTTTTGTACCACCCCCATTGCTGACTCTGACAACCATGAGTTTTTCTCCATCTCTATAGTTTTACCATGTAAACAATGTTTTAGAAATTAAATCACAGAGTAGAGAGACTTTCAGGGCTGGCTTTTCTGACCAAGTCCAAGTCCAATGCCCTTGAGATGTTTCAAGTGTCCATTCCTTTTCAGTGCTGAATAGTATGCCATTGTGGCAGAGTTTGTTCAGCCATTCACCCACTGAGGGATGTTTGAGGCTGTTACAAATGAAGCTCCTGTGAATGTTCATGGTCAGTATTTTATGTGAGAATAAGTTTCCACTTCTCTAGAAGAGATGCTCAAGAGAATAGCTGCTGGATAGTAAGATGAGTATACGTTTAGTTATATCACAGTATCACCAAATAATTCTACATGGTGGCTATACCATTTTGCATCCCCAGTTCTGTATGAAAGGTTCAGTTTTTCTGCTTCTTCCTCAGCATTTGCTAAGGTTATTATTTATTATTATTATTATTATTATTATTATTATTATTATTTTAGCTGTTCTCATGGGTATGTAGTTTTAATTCAAATTTCCCTAATTGCTAATGAATAATCTCTTTCTCTTTTTCCAGATAAACTTTAAAATCACAATCCAAGATACCCCAAAAATCCCATTAATATTTTCATTTGATTATTTTCAAATATACCTTAGGTTGTGAATAACTGGCTATCTTCAAGTATGCACTCTTCTTTTAAAAAATGCAAAACCCCTCTGTTTATTCCTCGGTATTTTCCTCAGTGAGTTTTGCTGCTTTCCTTCACAGCGGTCTCGTGTCTCCTGGTGGGTCCATTGCTAATGGCGTCTGCTTCGCTCCGCTTTGATTCAGTTTCCCACTTTTTGACGTGGGTTTTCTCACCACATCCACAAGCGTATCAGCAGAAGGTAATACACACTCATTTGCCTTTGACTTGACGACTTCATCGAGCATCGCGGTTTTCTACGCGCACGTATATATGTAATGAAATGATCTACTAGTTAATGTGCCTCGGGCTTCAATTAACCGAGACTTGCATATGCGTGTGTGCAAGTGTGTGTGAGTGTGTGTGTATGTGTGAGTGTGTGAGTGTGTGTGCGCGCGCAGGCCATCGTAATTGTGGGTTGTTCTGTAACGTGGGTCTGAGCGCCGTGGGCAGGTGGGCCCTCACCTTCGCCCGCCATGCTTTATGTCAGTGTGTGTGGCGGGAGGCACGACGGTCTGTCCACCTGAAAGTCGTATTCAGTTCAGTCCTCATTAGGGGATCTTAGGAGGTGGGACTCGCTGGGAGCTTTCAGAGGCTCTGCCATTGAACAGATCAGTCCATTCATGCAACCAGGCCGTGAGTGGGTCCCCATGTGATCTCACTGGCAGGTGTGCGAGGAGAGCCCGTTGGCTAAGTCCCTCGGGAACCCCTGTCCCTTGCCGTGTGAGACCCTGCACCAACTCAACTCTTGGTGTGGAGCAAAGGCCACCAGCATGTGCAGCTTGGACCACAACCTTGAGCCAAAGCAAACCTCTTTCCTTTATAATTCACCCAGTCTGTGGTGTCGCGCTATGAGCAACAGAAAATGGACCAGGGCAGAGGTCAGAAAATACAAATTCCCCGTAGAACCGTGTGTGCTGGGGGTGAGGGTCAGAGATTGGGGGCAAGCACAAAGAACAAAGCAGCCTGCCATTCCTCAGTCCCCCTCCGCCCCACCTCCACACATGCCGGCCAAGTACGAGGGCAGGGAGACTCCGGCCCAGGCTGCCCCTCCATCTGCCCCAGAGCCCGTGGCCGTGGCCGGGCGGATGCGCTCGTGAAATGCGCACTTTATTTACCTCTCCTGGGCTTGCGCCTGCGGGTGCACCTTCTCTCACTTCCGCTTCAGCTGCATTCCCCAAGACTTGATTGGCATTGTTTCTTGTTGTTATTTTTTAAATGGCCCTATAATTATGATTCTGATTTCCTCTTAGACTGGAAAACTTATTATAGTTTTTGTTTTAATTTCTAAGCAAGTGGGTATTTTAAGCATTTATAATCATTATTATGACTTTGTTTGTGATCAGGAAATATGAACCCTACAATTTCTGCTTTGGGGAATTTTTATTAAGTTTTCTGCAAAGCCTGGTGTCGGGCCAACGCTTTCAGGGAGGCTGTTGACAAGGAGGTGATTCCGCGAAGGTCGGGAGCGTATGGATGGTTACAGGTGATGGAAGTAGAGAGACAGATACTGACAAATCCAACCTCGGCTGCGTTAGTTTTTGATTATTTAATCGTTAAGGCACGATCGTGCTTAAGGGACTGTGTCTCCCTCGCATTGCTTATTTTTTCTGGTATTTTTTCCTATTCCTAACAGCTGTGATTTTTATATGCTTTGTTATCAAATATTAATTCCAAAATAAAATGTCTATATTATTTAAAGTGTTTTTTCTTGAAGGCCGCTGTTCCCCCTTCCACACTGGGCTCTGTTACTTTAGGTTAGAGTCTGTATTCTTGCTGTTGTTCTGTCTGAATCCGCCCCCTGGTGCCCCGTCTATCTCTGCTCGTCCTTGTAAAGACGGGGCGATGGGAAGCGCAGTGGTAAGACTCCATCCTGTCCTTCACTGGAAGGTGGGAACCCCGTTCTGTTGCTTACCCCTGTCTCCTGCCAGGCCTGCCCCCCAGCTACCGGGGTGACTAAGATGTTCTCCAACATTTTATGGGAAGCAAGAAACGAAGTTCAGACCTTCCCCTGAGACCTCACCCAGCGTGGCCCAGAAAGCCTTTGGTTTTGGAGCAGCCCTGGTGGCTTCTTCTCCTGCTCCTGGTCAGTGAACACCAGCGGGGCAGCCAAAAGGGAAGAGGCCAGGCCAGCTGCAAGTAGAGGGACACGGGCCACCTACTCCTGATTCCCCCTCCAGGCTTCTCACCCTCTGATGGCCCGAGCCTGCAGTGACGCCGAGGGAGAGCTCCAGGCCTGGACTTGTGCTCACCTCACCACTGCATTGTCAAGACCAAACACGTGGCTGGGCGCCCTGGCGCACGCCAGGCATCCCAGCGGCTCGGGAGGCTGAGGCAGGAGGATCGTGAGTTCAAAGCCAGCCTCTGCAACTTAGTGAGGCCCTAAGCAACTCAGTCAGACCCTGTCTCTAAATAAAATATAAAAAGAGCTGGGGTGTGGCTCAGTGGTTCAGCGCCCCTGGATTCAATCCCCGGTACCAAGAAAAAATAAAAAGACTTAAACAAATGGCAGAGCCTCAGTAATTTGCACACAGGTAGAGGAACAATTTAGAACTTCTAGAAATGTAGCTATGGCAACAAATGAAGAAAGTTAGCTACAATTTGTCATCCCGTAAAGTCATGCATATTACATTATCCTAATAATTTACGTAGTAATTACTTAACAAGCTCAAATGAGAGGAATAAGTAACCGTAGGAGCCCAGGGCTGGGTTCACGTGGGCTCCCCGACAGGACGGCCTCCTCTTCTGCACTCAGCCTTGCCACCCCTGGGCATCATGTTTGCTGCACGATGACCTCTGTGTTTGCCAAGGTCAGCACCACGATGGCAAAATTCATCTCTGCAAAGGCAGAAGCTCAGGACCCGGGCTCGGTTCTCCGAGCACTTGGAGCAACAACCAGGGAAGGTTTGGGTGGGACAGACCCATTTCACGGTATCCTTGGTTCTGATCTTCAATGGAGCTGCATCACCCTCTGCATCCGCAGGTTCCGGGTCCAAAGAGTCGACCAGGCGTGATTGAAAATCCTCAGGGAACAATATGGCTACTGCACCAAACACCCCCGGGGCTTTTCTCCTGCGGGGCTGGGATGGAACCCAGGGTTGCCTACGAGCCGGGGCGAGGGCTCCACCAAGCCAAGCTCCCAGCCCCAGACGTTTTTCTTTCTCATTGTTGTCAAGCAATTTGGCAAAACTCGATTTTCTGATGTTTCTCCTAAGGCGGGCGTGTGATCCAGTCCTCGGGGTCCTTGGGACAGAGGTGTTGCTCCTGGCCATTCCAGGCCTGCTGGCAGAGTTGAGCACAGAACAAAAGCAGACCAGGCCTTCCGGGGCCTGGGCCACCTCCAGGTGGGCGGAGTGGCCCTTCAGGACCCCCTCCCCCTGCACCCTTCCCCTTCCCCTCCCCCCTCCCCTCAGCCCAGGCCCCCTCTCGGACTTCCTCCCGCGTCATTTCCTCCGTGTTTCCTGTGGGGCGCCCCAGAGGCCAGGTCACCCCGGCTTCCACCCCCTGGAGTTCACAGCCCCAGGGGGGGCACTGCACAGGACTTATCCCACATCACTGTGGTTGCTGAAGTCACCGCTGTCCTGCCAGGTGCCTTCATCCCCAGTGATGTGGGGACCCTCTTTCTTCCTCAGGAGAAGTTCTGTATCCATGAGTCCAATCCCGTGGTGGATTCCAGCCCCCGCTTCTCGTTCTGTACCTGGAACCTTGCTAATCATTCAATCCCTGAGCCCCCCACCCCAGACCTACGGGTCAGAGTGGTGGCAAACTGACCAGGTGTGTCTTCACTGCCCAGAACCAGGTGTGAGGATCTTGGACCTGGCCACCAAGCAGGGCCCAGACTCCGCAGCCCAGGAGTGTGTTACTGCAGCATCGACTCGCTCGCCCTGACTAACGCACTGTGCGGGCAGCAAAGGAGACAGCCCGGGGCTGAGTCCTTTCCTCCCTCCCCGTCTGTCTCGGCCTGTCAGTAACCACCCCTCCTGGGCTCCCAGCCACCCGATCACCCCCGTTCCCTAAGGCAGCTTTTGCTTCCACGCAGACCTCACCACACCAAGGCGCCCCGGTCTAGGCCCTCCTTTTCTTCTGTCCTCCTCCTGTGTTTCTACTTGTTTTGCTGCGATTCCATGCCATGAAATATCTTGCGGAGGGCAGAGAACTCTTTGTACAAGCAGACTCGCGTTTGCCGTCGGCACCTTGGCAAAATAAACAGCTGTAAGTATTTTTAGAGGGGGATGAATTAAATCTCATTTTTAAAGACATCTAAGGGAATTTGTCATTGGAAATGATTGCCCGTTAAATCTTTTGCAAAATAAATAATTTCCTTTTCCCCTTCTCGTCGAGACCACTAACCTATCCGTTCCTGCACGTGCACACCTGCGCTGGTGTGTGCTGGCGTGTCTCTGATTCCGTGTAACGTGGAGACATCTGTAAAGTGCTTAACAGAGCGCCAAGTGTGATTAGCTTCCATTTAAAGGGCTTTTTTCTCTTCTACTGACGACAGCAAGAGGGCAAGGAAAATGATTAACAGGTTAGAAGCAGACTGCGAGGAAAGACTAAAGGAATTATGGATATTTGCCTGGAGCCAGAAGGCTGATGTGCAGTTAATTACAGTCTTCAAGTTAATGAAGCAATATTTTATGGGTGATAGTGAGCAACGGTATTTTTTATTCTAAGAACAAGAGGGCCTTATGTTACAACAAGACAGACGAGGTTTGAAGTAAGAGCTTTGGGGGTAGAAGTCTGCGAGTGTGCCAATCGGCACTGAGAAGGTCACAGAACTGCTCTCTGGGTTTTCGATAGGATGGGAAGCTCCATGTCCAAAGTGCTTGGAACCAGAGATGCTTTGGAAGACAGCTGTCTTGGGGAAGCCACCCAAATCTAAACAGGTAATTTTTTTTTTTTTTTTTTTTTGGTACAAAGCCAGAAGGTGATTTCATACAATGTTTTTAGCATGCCTGAGACCTCTCACAGGAGGCCGCCTGTGGTGTCATGTTAGCACTCAAAAAGATTCAGATCTGGGAGCATTTCGGACTCAGGATTCTCAGACGAGGGCCCTTCGCCTGCGGAAGGTAAGCCAGTTAGTTCATGCACACTTTCGAAGGTCAGTTTAAGTCTAAACCGACATCAGTTTAGACTGTGGGAACTTCAGGACAGTGGGCAGAAAAGAAGAAGGACACCCAGGGACCCCGTCTGCCGTCTGCTTGCACCATGCACACCTAATTTCTGGTCTCTGCTCCTCATCAGTCCCTGCTGATCAAGACCTCAGGTACCTGGGGCTCCTGACGTGTCTTCCCTGCACTCAGTTAAGACCTCATTTCCAACCCAGGCCTTGGCTCTTCCTTCCTGGTGAATCAATCACTCAGCCATCTTGGTGGTCGGCCAATTACTGGCCGGGAACCAACCTAACCTGTACTTGGTGGGAGCTCCATGGCCCGACTCTGCCACATGGCACTGTCCAATGCTGACGCGGGCTTCACAGTGCAGACCTGGCTTCAAACCTCACCGTGCGGGTGGAGGCGATCCAAAGGTTTTTGGATACCGTGAACAGGAAACAAGGCGATATCTTACAAAGTGTGTAGCACGACGCCCGGAATACAGTAAGAGCTCTCGATACACACAATCACTCAGTCCCTAAAATCAGCCCGCGTGACGTTGTTAGCGGAAGTGTTCTCATATCTTTATATTATATGGAAGTGAGAGTCATTACTAGATGGATAAACAAGGCAGCCGGGATAATGCAGAGTCCTCCCTATCTGTGGTTTGGCTGCCTGGTGTTTCAGTTGTCCATGGTCAATGATCATCCAAAAGTACTAAATGGAAAATTCCAGAAATAAACAACTCTTAAATTTTGAATTGCACACCGTTCTGAGCAACAGTATGAAATCTTGTGCCACCCACCCACCCCTGCCCTGCCAGTGAGCCATCCCTCTGTCCAGCGCGTAAACACTGCACTTGCTGCTGACTGGGGGTCCCATGGGCTATCTTGGGCACCAGCTGGGCTGTCGGGCAGGGCCATGCATGGGTCCAGGGAGCCCTTCCTTGATAATGTCCCAAAGCACCACAAGCGTGCTGCTGGTGACTTTCGGACAGTTTACTGCCCTAATTATTCCCTGACGTTGGTGGCTCTTGCTGTTCCTCTCTTACCGTGCTTGTGCCTAGGTGCACATGCACAGGAAAACCAGGATCTCCAGGCCGGGACTTCAGGGGCCCACTGGGGGTCTTGGAAAAGGGAGGGGCCACCTTATGCTAAAGTGCCCACGGTAGAGTCTAGCTGAGGGGTGGCCAGGACGTCTGCAGGTATACATCCTCCCTGCCGCCTCCAGACATCCAGGCAACTAAAATTCAGAACTTAGACAAGTTCCCAACCTGTACAGCCAGCATCACTTCTGCCCGACGCCAGGAGGCTTCCTGCATCCACGATTCGACAAGTGAGCAAAGAAGCAGGAACCGCAGGTAAGAGGCACCAGCGCGCAGCCACTGCCGGCGGAAATGTCGGGATGCATGCCTCCCTTACGCGGCACGTTCTTCTCCAGCGGAAAAATATGGGCTCGATGGTACCCAACAGGTCACGTGTGCTGTAAGCGGCAATGACTCCAATTTAATTAGGAGTATAAGACAAATCGTACTTATGGCTGAAAGAGCAGACGTTCTAGAGAAACAGAAGACATTCTGGGTAAACGGAGGTCAGCAGCAACGCAGCTCAGAGGGGCTGGCGGGGAAAACCCATCCCGGAGCCACGGCTACGACCACCCTTCAGCTGCCGGAAGACTCTGGTGGAGGACAAAGACAGGACAGGTCTCCCAGATTCCTAAAAAGAACAGGTGTGGCATCCACAGATGGATAGTGTGCAGAGTGACCCTGGGTGACGCCTGGCCAGTTCTCCTTCTGCGGAGGAGAGAAGCCTGAGAAGCCATCAGGCTGGTTGGAGGGATCAAGATTTAGTTCCAGACTCAGACGCACCCTCCCTTTTAGTGAAACTACTACTGGGCGCATCCGGGGTGCCTCGCCTGTCCCTGAGGGCCATCGGCTCCCCCCTCGCACAGCTCCTGTAACACACAGGATGCAATCTGAGCTGGAACCCTGAGCTGGCGACGCCGACCCACGTCAAGCCAGACGCCAGCCCCAAGTGCCTCCTGCCTGGGAACCACAGTGACGGTGTCCCGCAGCTTCCCCAGCCCCAGCCCCGGCGGACGCCCGGGTCAGCCCTGGCCTGGATCCCCCCCCACCCCCCCACAGCTCCCTTCTCACCTCTGTCTCTGTCCAGCGTGTCTTTGAGATGACGCAGACTGACTTTCTTAGCCTACCACCGTGACCTTGTCATTGTCCCCCCTAGATGGCTATGGCTCACCCCGTCTCACTCCTCCAACTCTTGGGATGAAAGGTGACACAGGAGCTTCTCAGCCCTTGGACCTTCCCTGGCGTGCCCCGCAGCTCAGGGTGCCAGTCCGTTCTGCTCGAGACCCGGATCTTCCGAGTGCAGCCAGGGGCGTCCTACCCACGCCCGACCCCAGAACTCCCGTGGTGGAAATCCTTCCCCGCTCCGAGCCCACAGAAACTCCACCCTGTCCCCGCGGGCGATCGCCGGTGCGCGGAGCATGCCTCACCTTTGACCTTACATAACACGTGTTTGGCCCTCCCTGATGGCTTTTCCCATTTTTCTTGTCTATTGCTTTTTGTTTTTATTTTGTCAGTCTCCTTGCTGGATCAGAGTATTCCCAACGCTCCAAGAGAGGACACGCCTGGGCCTCATTCTGCACACACCCTTTCTCCTTGTGCCTATCTGAACCTCGTCCCAGCGAGGCAGGTGACACTCGGGACCTTCCACAGCTGAGCAAGACGGGATTCAGACAGACAGCCAGCACAATAAATCTCCGAAGAACTAATTAGACTGCGATCCTTTCTAAGGGCTCTGGATTTTTTTTTTTTTTTTTTTCCGCCTCCTCCAACTTTCTCCAAGATCACAAAGATAAAAATGTGTAGTGTTAGGTTTTTAACCCACATTCATTAACAGTGCTTTATTATATAGCCATTAAAGGACCTTCCCTAACCCCATTCTCAAATATAGCTCTATGTTTTTGAAGTAGAAAGGCTCTTACAGAGAGGTCAGCCCAGTAATGGTGAAAGATTGACAGAGAAGCCATTGACGAACAGTCGGTCGAAAACACTGACCTCCTCCTCGAGACAGAAGCCAAAGTCAAGTGCGAACGATGGCTCTTCTCCAGCTGAAGAGGCCAGAGCTGAGCCTGGGTGCACCAGGCAGGGGAGAGGACGCAGTGAGCACCCATCCGCTGGATCACGAGGAAGCAGCGAGCTGGGAGGAGGGGAATTGTTCTTTAATTCACTCAACTCAACAGCAAATATGGCCGTCTTCTTTCTCCGAGTGAGAAGAATCAATCAGATGCAGGATGAAGATGGGCACACAGAGGGACCCAGGCAGGATGGCGCACCCCCCCCCCCCCGCCCAGGGTCATTCATGTCCAGGGTGCCCAGTGCCACCAAGAAGAGAAATACAAATCCACTTAGGCAAGACTTGCTTTCTGAGTACACGCTCTGGGCTCTGAACTTCACCGCCCCCCCACCCCATCACAGGAAATTACAACCTATTCCTCAAGTCTAAGTGCAATTTGCTACCTGCTGACCAACCTCTGGAAGTATCCCATCCCCCCCACCCCCAAGTCTCTGGAATCCCCTGTTACCTTCTCCAATTCCATGAGATTGGCTATTTCAAATTCCATGCCTGAGCAAGGTCATGCAGGGTTTCGCCACCTGTGTTTGTTTTAATCTACTCCACATTGTTCCTCCCACGTTCATCCATGTTGTTGCAAATGACAGAATCTCATCCCTTTTCACAGCTGAATAATATTCCACTACACAGATGCCTCCTTCTATGTATCCATTCGTCCACCGACGGACACTTAGGCCGACTCCATATCTGGCTACTGTGAAGAGTGCTGTGTTAAAGGTGGGGTGCAGATATCTCTTCCACATGCTAATTTCACCTACTTTGCATATAGACCCAATGGTGGGATGGCTAGACCTGTGGCAGATCTGCTTCTAAGTTTTTAAGGAGCCTCCGTTTTGTTTCTCACAATGGCTGTTACGTGACAGTCCCAACAACAGGGCACAGGGGACACTTTTCTGCACATCCTTAGCATGGGGAGTTTTAAGCTAGATTGCATGGATGGATGGTTGGCCCTGGGGTAAGGTCTGACCAATGTGTGTCTGAGAGCGACCTAGAGGCAGCCATGGCCAGAGAAATGTCTTCCATATGCTTCCGGTAGGGTAAGCCCTGACATCATCCGGGGATTGGGAACCTTTTTTGCATCATTCCAATAGCATCGCTGCTCCATTCCAGGGAGGAAAAAAAACACCAGTCTTTAATCTGGCTTTGGAGAATTCGTAGTTCTTCCCATAACAAATCCTTTGAAGTCAAACTGAAGTTCCTCTCCTGTGTTCGGCATTTGCATTCGGCGTATGAATTCACAAGGGTTGTTCTTTCTAATCTCTACATCGCAGCACAAATCCTTTTCATGCTCCATTTCCTGCACACTGCAGCCTCTTATTTTGTTGATAATGTTATTTTTTTCCACTATGATTACAAATGACTGGAAAAAAATACACAAGTCCCAAGCAGCCCTGAGTGATAACCCTCTTAGCACTACAGTGTGGGCTGCGGTCGGCTCCTTCTTTATTTCCCTCTTGTTCTCCGTGTAAGATGGTCACGTGTCAAAGACATTTACCATGATGGAGGCTCCTTAGCAGACCGAGAGTGGATTGAGGTGTGTGATAGGACTGTGGACTTGTTAATGGGGATCTGCTTTGTTATTTGTTTCTTCTTGTTCCTCCAAACTGCCATTGTCCCCCATTACACAGTAAAGTTTTCTTTTAAACTTTTTACTAAGGCACAACATTGCAGTGGGTTGTGTTTTCTTTTTAAATTTTCCACAGCGGTGCTTCAGATCCCATGTATTCTTTTGGACTTTTCTGTTACCCACCCAGAGATGAAACCTGCTTTATCCTCACCCTGAACTTGGCTGGGTGTTTATGGTTATCCTGGGGACACTGCCTACATCAGAGTGTGGTCACGAAAGGCAACTTGCACCTAACTCCTGCCCTTGGAAGCGAACTGCCATGTTGCGAGGAAGCGCAGGCTGCGTGAGGAGGCCCCCTCTGAGGGTCCCAGTGGGTTCTCAACGCCGTTTCTGCTAGTGTCGAGTGCAAAGAACGGGAACAAGCGAGTCTCAGACAATCTCCACCCAAAGGAAGGATTTGTGAGAAAAAAGCAGTGTTGCTGCTCTAGGCCACCACGTTTTGGAGTGATCCGTTACGCAGCACTGGATCTCTGGAACGAACACGCACGCAGAAGGCGCTTGCCATGACTGTACTGGTTGCTGAGTCTCTGCAGAGGAAACAAGGCCATGCGAAGAGCAGACCCAGAGAGAGCTCTCAGACCTTTCCATGCCCCCTACTCACTGCCTCCCTAGTACAGCCACCTTCTGAGCGGCTTAGGTGCCTGAGGCTATCTCCATATTGATCAAAGTTCTCACAGGAGCGAGTGTTGTGACCCCATTAGGGACAACTCGCCTAGGACATGAGTTGAAGTCCCAGAAACAAGGAACCCTTGCTCCTGGGTGGGTGCTCAGAAGATTGTTGAGGATCATGACTGAATCTGTCCCCTTCTGGCCCACCTTGTTGGAGCTGTAACCCTGGTGTGGCTGTGTTTGGAAAGAAGGCTTTAGGGGAGGTCACTAAGGTTTAATGTGGGTCATAGGGATGGGGCCCCAACCAATAAGCCTGGAGTCCTCACAGGAAGACAGGAAGATGCCAGGAGAAGTTGCCCCAGATAAAGGCCCTGTGAGGATACAGCAAACCTGGAAGAGAGGCGTCACCTGGACCACCTCCCAGCACCCCGAGCTGGGCCTTCTGCCTGCGGACCCCTGACGAGATGCATCCTCCCTGCCAGCCCCCTCTCTGTCTGTCTTGTGACAGCAGCTTGAGCAGACTGACAGGCATGGCCGTTGGCTGACGTGGCACAAACATAAGACAGCGGTCCGAAAGCTGACATGGCCCGGTGACTCCACAGCAGGCTTAGTTTGTCCAAGATCAACAGCTTCAGCCTGTTCACACACCCACAGAATCACCTGACCATGCGTCTCCCAGACACGTCCCATCACTGAGTGACAAATGGCCAAACTTGGCCATCACAGAGGATGCAGTGCCCCGCCGCCATAGAGCTTGGCTAAAGGCAGAGCGGCGGAGTCCGAGTCTCCCCAAACATGGCAGGTGTAGAGGAAGACAAGGTGCAGAGTCCACGGGTGGTAGGTCTGTCTAGGCACCTGCACAGCTCGGGCCACTGGGTGTCTAACTCTCCTTGCAGCTGTTGGTCACGTGTGTTCATAGAGCTGACTGGCAGGGCTGTCCCAGGGCAATCCGGGACCAACACAGGGCTCCATCTCCACCCAGCTTTTCCTGCCCTGGACTAGCCAGCAGCTCCTGGCTCCGCATCACAGAAATGCCCATCCACGCTCATTCTGGACTGCCCTCACCATATGTTTTCACGGGTCTCCCTTGCCCAGGTGACGGAGGACATCTTGAAACCTAGCCACGTGCCCCACTCGACTCTGGTGGGCTCCCCCTCCCGGGGACCACACGTCCGAGGCCCCACATCCGTAGAGACCTGGTTTCTCGCCTCGCACTGTGACTAGCCAGCTTCGCCAACTCAGGAAAATCAACTAACCAGCATGGGCTTTGGTTTCTGAAAAAGAGCGTAAAGAAACTGGGCTTTCAGCCCCTCAGCCCCTCCGCCCTTGTAGCCAGGAGCCTCCTCTGCTCTGTTCATATTCCAGCAAAGCTGTGAACTACTCACAGAAGAAACCCGAAGCCCCCTGGCTGTCATCTCCAGAAGTCCCTAAATGAGGCTGTGATCTGTCCATCTGTTTATTTTGGAGATCAGTCACAGTCCCCTCTCCGAGCCGGTCCTGTGCGCGGGCTCTTCCCGGAGGAGGCCGCCTGCTGTCCCTTCCTGGTCCCCCTCCACCGCAGCAGGCTGACGTTTGATCTCCAGCTCACACGTTCCCAATCTGATCACTCCTGGGAGGCTGTGTTACCCTCTCCTCCTGCCATCAAAGGTCTTTAATGCCTCCCTTTCAACATATTGTGTGTCATCTTGTCGACACGCGCGGAGCGTTGGCTGAGCATTGTCCAGGGACATCCCAGACCCGTGATTGACAACTGAGCCAGGAACTGAATTTTCTCTCTTTTAACTGGTCTCAAAATAGAACTTCCAAGTCATAGGGCCGGCTGCCCTTTTGGCTAAGGGATTCCTGAGTGTCATTTCTTCATGGCCCTGTCCCCAGCACTCGGGGCTGGCAGACGACGGTGGAAAGAATACTGAGAGCAAGGTCACCTCTTCTGGCCCCAGTTCTGCACTATCTTGCCCCATTCTGTCCCATCATCCCAGACTGGGAACATCGATAAAAACTTAAGCTGCACATCAAATATGCCACTTATGAAAACTTTGAAGTAATATTCGAATGTTTATCATGTTCGCAGAATTGAAAACTTGGGGCTTAATGGGCTGTGAAAATCAATACACTTGGCATCGTTTGTTCTGCATCCCATATGAAACTTCCCCAGTTCACCGTGCAGATCCTATACCCAAACCAAGCCTAAAAGTACAGAAGCCAGGCAGACATGCCGTTCTCCTCAAGAGGCGGCTCTGGTGGGTAAATGTGGTCAGACTCCAAGATTCCAAGCAGGGATTGTTTATTTCTAAATTCAATCTCTGAGCATTCTCGAACGTAGAACCTATGCCGAGCTAGATTTGCCAGTCAACTTCCTTTCCACTTAAAATAAAGCAAACTTAGAGACAAAACGAACAAACAAATTCCTTCTCCCAGCATCCTGCATCGGAGGGTCCCCATGCAGTGGCCCTGGACTACGGCAGTAAGAGTAAGTGCCCCGCAGCCCCGACCTGTTCTTGAACAGCCCTCCGGGGCCCTGCTGCCTCCAGCCCCTGCAGGAACCCCCGCTTCCGCGTGGACCCAGTCTCGCTTCTTGCAACAGGCGTCGATTCCCAAAGCCCTGCCTGATGAACTTCCCGCGCACAAATCCTAGACCTCAGAATCTGCTCCAGGAAAACCTGAGGAGTTAGACGTGGTCTGGTGCATTTGGGGCGCACTGCCCGATGCACCTCCAGATATACGTAGCCCCGAACAGCCGTATCACACAGTCGAGGACACCTTGATCAGCCTTGGGCTGCGTTTCACGGTGGACCCCACGATCCTGTGGACTCACGGAGTGGACACCCTCCTAGAGTTTCCAGGTCCGCTCTGGTGCTCTCCCGGAGTCCCGACAGCCTAACCACACGCTGCTCCGCACGTCTTCCTGTCCGTCAGCACTGCTGGTGGCAGGTGCTGGGCTAGCGTCTCAGGGGAGCGAGGAGGGTCGGGGCACAGGCGCCCAGCAGAAGGCAGAGCAGGTTCGGCTCTGGACTCTGACGCTTGCAGGAGGTGCAGGCCTGGGCGACTTCCCCACATCTGCAAACCTCTGTTTTACCTTCTAAAAACTCCAGCTCCTCATGCCAGGCACCTGCCAGGGCAGCTGGCAGCTGAAACCTGCCTGGCTCTGTCTGGACCAGTGTGTTCTGAGCCATCAGGGTCCCCGCGGGGGGCGCAGGGTGGGAGTTCAGAGCACTGCCCGCATGTGGTCAAGGGGGAGCAGGACCCAAGGCTGTCTTCTCTCAGTCGCTTCTTGGAAAAAGCAATGGTGACCCTCAGCTGAGCCTCAGGACCAAGCCATTGAGCATGGCGGGGAAGCAGGGTGACAAAGCCCCACTGGCCGTTGGGCCCGTCTGGTGGAGGTGGTGGCTCCCTCCTGAGTCTCTCCCTCAGGAAGTGCTTTCTACCCCTTGGAGGTGGGCAAGCGTGGCCCTGCCTTTGGGCAGATGGGGGAGCCCCTGGGCCAGGCTCTGGGGCGGTGCAGGGAAGAAGGCTTAGACCTGTGACTTAGCTGAGGTCACAGTGGCCTCCTCCTGTCCGTCTTCCCAGGAGGATTCTTGCTGCTGGCCTGGCCAAGCCCTGACCACTGACCCTGAGGGCGAGCCTGCTCCTGTCCCAGACCTCTACGGTGCCTCTACCCCTCTACGGCTCCTCTATACGGGCTCGTGGGGGGTGTTTGAACGTGAATGGGAGGTAGGTGGTCACAAAGAGGAGGAAGTGGCTGCCGCCAGTCAGTTGCCAAAGCCAAGGTGCAAAACATCAAGCCCCCCACCCCAAATTGAAATAGTGTCCCATTGATTTTTTTTCTGATAGGCAAAGAATTCAAGGGGCCCCTTAGCCAGATTTAGTTACGCCCTCAGCAGGAAGACCCAGAGAAGCTGCCAACCCACCAGCAGGTCCCACCAGCGACAGACGCCACATGGAATCTGCAGAATAGGCCGGACTGGCAGAGGACAGGGCAGGACGCTGGCCAAGAAGCCAAGGTTTAAACGCGGTCATCTCCACATCTCTGTCCGCCAGAGACACACCTGCAAACCCCTGATGTAGCTCCATGGATGCTCTTGTTTGTTGACCCAAAACTCAGGACACATTTGTGAAGGCAATTTTTAGAAGACGAAGCAAAACTTCCCATCAGGTTCCCACAGTGATCTCCCAGCGCCAAGAAGGACTGAGTCATCCATCCTCAGCTCAGCCCCTTCGTCACCTTGATGGGACCTGCCGCTCACGTCCTGACTGGAACTGACCAACCTTCCTTCCCTCCCTCCTCCCTTCCCTCTCTCCTTCCCTCCCTGCCTCCTTCCTCCCTTTCCTCCCTCCCCTCCTCCTTCCCGACTCTGAAGCCCTGATGTCTGGAGGTCCGCCCGTGTCCCCGCTTCCCTCCTTCCCTCCCTCCGCCCCTCCCTCCCGCTCATGCATTTCCCCAAGATGTGCCGAGGGCTGTGCAGGTCACTACTGGCACTTGGAGTTCAGAGTGACCATCGGCGCCCACCTCGCCCATCCGTTATCTCCATATGACTGAGGCTGTCATCGTAGCTTTGGGGACTTACAAGACCCTTCTTGGAGACTGTCCTTTCCTCTCTAAACACGGACTGTCCCCTCGTTTGGGTGGACTTTCTGGGGCTCCCGGAGGACCCTGGCCGCCGCCGTGGGCTCTCCGTAGCAACAGCAGCTCCATTTCTGACGAGTCTCCTAGTGCGCACGCTCATGCGACTCACACGGCCCTCTAGTCCCTCCTGTAGGTCTTGGCCCTGGTGGGACGGCTGGCCTCCCTGGTTTGCAGTGTCACTTCCACCGTCCCACACAGAGCGCCACCCAGGAGGGGAGCAGGTGCAGGACCAAGCAGCTGGGAGCCAAAGAGAACAGCCAGATGACAGGCCTGGACACAAGGGCTGGGACATGGCAGGAGTGGATGGTGCCACCGGTCACTGCAGCAATGACAACTGACATTTCTTAAGCACCGTCACTGCTCAGACACCGTTTTGAGTACTTTTCACAGACAAAGTCATTTTAATCCCCCAAATAATGCCTCTGGTTACCCATGATATTTTCCAGTTTTCCACATGAGGAAACTGAGGCAGAGAGATGAATCCAGGGACTGAATTTTTTATCCAGCCCTTTGAATTTTTTATTCAGAGACAGGGTCTTGCTGAATTGCTTAGGGCCTCACTAAGTTGCTGAGGCTGGCTTAGAACTCGAGATCCTCCTGCCTCAGCCTCCCGAGTTGCTGGGATTTCACTCTTGCTCTGCTGCACCTGGTAGGTATCGTTAAACTGATGTGTCTCCAGGGGACGTTAGTCCAGTGAGTGCACGCTAGCCAAGGAGGCTAAGGCACCAATAACGATAAAGGTAGCAAAGGTTTGGGATCCAAGACTTGAAGCCACATACCAGGTCGTGGTTGAGGGTAAAGATGGAGGAGTCTGAGATGAATAGAGAGGAGGAAGGTTGTGGCTCAGGCTCCAGCACATATTGGAGCTAGAGCTAGTGATAAGTGTCCAGTCCCTTGGGCCTGGCCATGGGGACAGCAAGGATGAGCTGGGTGCAGGGGACAGGGGCACCCAGGCCCAGCCCAGGCAGGCAGACGTGGCATGGGAGCCACAGGGATCTGCAAACCACGAGAGGGCTCAGAGCCCTCTGCCTGGTCGGGGACCACATGCACTGCCCTCAGCTTTGGGCTCCACGGTGGCACCTCCGCTCTCTGTGTGCCGGGCATCGGGAGGCTCCGTGGGCCTCTGTCTCTGGGACTTCCCGCCAACCCATGGGGTCCCTTGCTGTGTTTGGAGGCTAGATCCTCCGGCCAGCCCCTTGTGCATGGACTCCGGGCTCTGCCCTGGCCTGGGTGACATCTGACTGTCACCCAGCTGCTGCAGGTTCAAGGCAGGGCCATGGCAGGTGGTAGAAGAAGCCTGGAGGCTGAGACGCCTTTAATATCTTCAACAGTGAGGACAGGTCCCAGGAGCGTCCCCACAGGCAGGACACAGGCCTGCTTTCCTGGAAGGGAGGGATCCGATTTGAATGTTCTGAGGAAGATCCAGTGTTCGCTTGCGGCCTTGCTGACCTGTGGTGGAAGCAAGGGACTCACTAGTGACAGTCCACTGTCCCGTCAGTCCTGGAACATTCCAGAACCTCTGCAGTGCCCATGGGTGTTCCTTATGGCTGCTCTGATTCTTGTGGAGACGGACTGCACAAGCGTTCACCCAGGAGAACTGATGGGTGCCTCCGGGCCATCGGCAGCTTGCTCTCTGGCATGAGTGCAGGCTGTGGGCCCCTCCCAAGGGTAGCCCTGTCCCCTTCATCTCATGTCCCAGCTCCCAGCGTGGATCCCAGTGTGGAATATGTAGGAAACGAGCATTTGTTTAACAAGAGAAAGGATGAGGGGACACACAAATGAAAGCTTCAGGTCCCGTGCAGACGTGAAGAAGGAAAATTCTACTCCAATGGTTGAGTCTCGCCGAGGAAAGAGTCCTGGGGGTGGGTGTGGGCTTGTGTGGAGAGGTGGTCCAGGGAGGCACTTCCATGGAGGAGGAGGAAACGAGAACAGTGAGCCCACACTCTGGGGCTGCTCTAAATGAAGGGCATTCGCAAAGCTAGAGGCACGCTGGATCCTGAAACCCAGAGATTTTGCAAAGGTTCAGGATGGACACTCACTCGGGCAAACCTCACGCGATGCTGTTCACATGGAGCGTCCACTCAGTCCTGGGTCTCTGCATCCTGAGGTTCACAGGCCAGTGGAGAACATTCTTTTCCTGTCCAAGCTTTAGCTTGGCTCCTCTGAGCTCTCTTCTCATCCCGGGCCTCCCTTCCTCAGCCTGTCAGCCCAGTTCAGCAAGAATTCCGCTCAGCCAGCTCAGCAAGAGCCCCCGCCCTGGCTACCTGACCAAGTTCCTCTTAGGAACGCCTCAGCTGCTGGCTCCTCTCCTCTGCCCCTGCCTGTGAATTCCCAGCTGCTCCTGTTCTGACTGGGAGTTGACCTCAATCTCTCTCCACTACTCCAACTGCCTTCAATATGGTCTTTCTTACCTGGTGGACACTTTCTGGTACAAGTTTGCTTTGACAAACCCAGAATGTCAGGGAGAACAGTGAGCAGGAAACCATGTGTCTCCAATTCCAGCCTCAAGTCCTCCTATAACCCTTCAGGAAGAGAATGTCCCTGGCTGTAAGTGGCACTGACCAGTCTTGCTTTGGATGCAGTGTGGCATCTTAGCTAAGAGCCCAGGAGACCTGTGGACAAGGATCAGCTTCCCTCTTCTTTGTGTTAATGCTTATGAAGTTTTGGTCATGTCGCTTAACCTCTCTGAACTTGTTTTCTCACCTATAAAGTAGGGACAATGATAGAACCTATCACTATAAGGATTTTATGAAGAAAAAAATGAGTTAATATTTGTAAATAGCTTAGAAGACGTTCTCACACATGTTGGAGCTTAAGTCAGTCAGTTTCACGTTACTATAATGAAATACCTGAGGCAATTAGCTTTTAAAGAGAAAAGGTTTAGTTTGTCTCATGGTTCTGATGATTTCAGTTCCGGATCAGGCAGTCTCATTACTTTGGGCCTCTGCTGCGTGTAGCACATGGTAGAGAAAACTGCTTACCATCAGGAGTCAAGACGTAGAGAGGGACAGGTTAGAGCCAAGCTCCCACAATCCCCAGAATCGGATGGAGATGGGGGAAGGAGTAGATGGTACTCCTCTGGGTTATCTGGTTGAGAGAAAGAACAGGGAGAAACTTCATAATTAGGAGGGAAGAAAGGAAGAGGGAAAGAGGGGAGGAGGAAGGGAAGAGAAAGGGAATGCAGGAGGGAGGAACGGGCCCTCCCCACTGAGTCGAGTCTGAGCTGCCCCGTGGGACACAGCGCGGCCGCCTGACCTCTGACCAGAGAGGAAGTGAGCCCCATTTGAACGGATGCGCCAGCCCTTAACTGGATTTGGCGAGGGTCTGAACGGTAGGGCCGGGTCTGCCTGGCTCGTAAATCAAAGCCAAGGGATAATTCTAACAGTGCATAAACAGAGAATATGAAAATTAATGTTTGCAGGGACCTTATTTAATTTTGCCGTAAACCGATTTCCGTGACATTTATGCGGTGGTTTTGTGGGTGACGTGGGCCCCCCTCCCCGGCTTCCTTTCATTTTGTTTTCCATTTTCTTTTTCCTTTTGGCTCCGTTTCAGGAAGGCTAGTTATCTGCACATTCATCTCTAAAATGACCTTCCTTCCTTGAAACGCGTGTCCTTCTGTTTGTAATAAAAGGTCGTAAACTTGTCGGGCCCATCAAAACCATTACTATGGCAATACACTACCGGCTTGCAATCATTAACCTCTGGATAAACAGGCAGGCAGGGAAGATGGATGAGAGGGGTTGGGCGTGTGTTTATACACATTTATCTTTGGTAATTAGCCATCTGGGGGAAACTGCAAATACAGGCAACAGAAATTGATTTATCTTCAAATAATAAGTTTTGCTTTACAACAAGGTCTAAAAGTGCATCCTCTCAAGTGCTAATTTTGCATGTCACTTGCATGCTTTAAAGATGAAAGTAGTAATTACCAGGGCTTTCATATGCAAAAGGGAGGTGCTGCCAGGGTCTGCCTTCATGCAAGAAAACAGGATGTGTTTCCCAGAGCCTTTCCAGGTCCTAAGGCTTGTCCCTGGAGGGCTGTCTCCCTGGAGGTCCCGGGCCATCCAAAAGAGGTGGCTGTAGACACCTGTGGTTGGACGAGGGAGTGGACGTCTCCTGTGGGCTCCGGCGGGCTCTCTCCACCAAGGCCAAGGGTCTCTGCCAAGATCCAGGAGTAGCCCAGCCACATTAACCAAGAGGCTGCACCCAAGAATCTGGGAGCAGTGCACAGCCCATTTCCAAAGCTGGCTCAGTTCTTCAGGGAGCGTTTGGAGCTGCATCTGCAGACTGGCCCAGGACGCGCTCTTCCAGGAGGAGACTGGACGCCCCGGGAGGGACCTGTCCTGCTGATTCCACGGCTCCTTCATGGTTAACCCTCGGGGAAGCGTCTGATTTTAATGAGCTGTGGTTCAAAACCACCCATCCGCGTGGGCACGTGGCACCCTCCACACGGATCCAAAGACAAAGGAAAACAGCGTGAGGCTCTCTGGAGAGGCCCCGGCGACATCCATCTGCCGCAGCTGAGCCTTCCCATTAGACCCTCCTCCTCCACGGCTGGAGCTGGCAGTCTGTTGCCAAGTGTTCTTTGAACTGCTTTTATTAATGACAAATTGGAATCAGTTGCTGTCTGGAACACGCCCTGCCCGCTTCCACCTGGCATGCTCTGTGGCAGGGGGGCCTCTTCTGTACGCCTAACACCTGTCGGCAGGCTGAACGCCGCGGTGCCCGGTACTAAGTGTGACCCAGGCCCAAATCATCCAGGCGTCAAGGCCTCCTGAGACCACCGCGGAGCTGGACCAAGGGGCAGCAGAGCAAATGGGTAAAAAGGTGGACCACACCTGGGTGCCAGGTAGGATTCTGCTGCTGTTCCACACTGGCAGGCTCGTTAACCTCTCTGGTCCCGATCTAGTAATGGAAATGGAGATGGGAACGGCCAGGGTCCCGCAGGCTGCTGCCGGTGGAGCAGCTGGGTTGGGCTGAGCTGCTTTACTCCATCCGCTACAGGGTCTGCCTCCTCGGCTCTGCAGGGTACCCACATCCCAAGGAGGATCCCACTCTGAGCCTCCATTAGGAGAAGAGTAGTAGGCTAATGAGAGACAAATAAAGTATTGACACAAAGCTCTCAGCTGGTGTCTGGCACATGAGAGGCAATGAGTACATGACACTTTTTAAATTGTTTCATTGGCTTCTCTGCCCCTGACTAGTGCTGCAGGCAGCTTCTACTGTGTCCAAAAGACCTGACAAGAGCAACTCAGGAGAGGGACTGTTTATCCGGGTTCACAGTTGGCTGACTCCCTAGGTCTGGGCCTAATGTGAGGCAGAGCTTCATGGCAGAAGGGCGAGGAGGAGGAAAGCAGCTCAGCTCAGGGCAGCCGGGAAGCAGAAAAGCTCCATTCACCGGCCACAAAATACAAACCCCAAGGGCCCCGGGCTGGGCGACCCACCTCCCTCAGCCACACCCACTGCCCACGGTCCGTCCATGAATGGGTGAGCTCCCTGACCAGGCCTCGTAACCCAGCATCTCACCGCTGAACACCCCTGCCTCATCTCGCCCGTGGGCTGCTGGGGGCACCTCGCAGCTTAGCCATAGCAGCCAGCAAGCGTCTTCTCCCCGCAGCGAAACCACAGCTCCCCGTCCAGGAGCGCGTGCGTCCCCAAGCCCTTCCTGATCCATTAGCTGCAACGCACCCCGACCAGGAGACAGAACTGAGCCAGAACACAGGTCATGGCCCCCACCGCGTCCCTTCCTTTCAGGAACAGGAACTTGGCGTGATAATGAGACCCAGGGCACCCGCATGCCCCCACGTCCCCTGGGGCCATTCCTAGATTCTTGTCATTAGTACCTGACGAGGACAGGGTCCTTCACAGGCATGGAAGGTCCCTCCAGGGCATGGCACAGGCCCTCCTGGTTTGGCCATGCTGGTCAGCACATTCGGGGGGACTCTAGCGCACAGAGAGAAGGGCCCAAGACCCTGCGCCACCGTGAGAAGGGTCCCCGTCTCCTTTGCCACCTACCCCCTCCCAGGTGTTACTGAAGAGAAAGCGAATCCCTCTCTCAACTCGGCCCGGCTTCTGTTCACAGCAGCTTGTCTGGTGTTCCGACACCTGGCAAGGGTGGTGGCAGAGCCAGCGGCCTGTGGCCCGTGCTCCTCCCTCCAGCTCCCGGGTGAGATGCCCCCGTGCTCTGCCCCCCCTCCCCCGCCGTGTGCTCAGCCCCCCAAACCGTTCTCCTGGCCCCGAAGCAGGTCTCGCTGGCCCTTCTCCGTCCCGGCTCTCCCGGCTCAGCCTCAGGTCCACTTCTTGGGCTCCCTGCAGTCTCTCTTCTGCAGCTCCGCACCCTCACTCCCTCCCTGGCCTGTCACAGTCCTTCTCTCCCATTCTTTCCTGAGACAAAACCAGAGCCATTTAAGGCCAAGAAGGGTGAAGACCAACATTGGCGACACACCTGCCTCGTGAGAACAGCCGCATGCCATCGTCCCTCCATGTCCCGGGGACATCCGTTCTGGGATCCTGCAGAAGCCACCAAGGCCAGGTGCTCAGATCCCTGAGCACTTATGCTTAACTCGTGCACATCCTCCTGGGGACCTCAGATCATCTGAGATCGTTTGTGACGCCTAAAAGTGCAAACACCAGGTGAATAGCTGCTACCTTGTATGTTTGGAGGCTGAAAAGGAAAAGGTCTGTACAGGTTTGACAAAGACACATTTTATTTCAAAAGGTGTTGACCTCCAGGCGCCGTGGCGCACACCTGTAATCCCAGTGGCTCGGGAGGCTGGGACAGGAGGATCATGAATTCAAAGCCAGACTCAGCAAAAGTGAGGCCCCAAGCAACTCAGTGAGACCCTGTCTCTAAGTAAAATACAAATTAGGACTGGGGGTGTGGCTCAGTGGTCGAGTGTCCCTGAGTTCACTACCTGGTACCCACCTCCAAAAAGTGTTTTTGATCCAGGGTTGGTTGAATCCAAGATATAGAACCCATGGGTATGGGGGACAACTGTATGCGTGTGCCTAACTAGTTCAGACTCAGCACTGACGACGCAGTATAAATTCAGTAGATACCAACCGCCTGATCTTGAACTCCCGAGGAATCGATAGGAATTGAGTTCTGCTCCCAAGGCTGCTTCCCAACCTCCCCACCAGTCCCCAGAGTTGCCCTCTCCTCCCACCAAATACCCTCGGATCCCCACTGCCCGCCTCCGTGTCTGACAAGTCCTCCTTCCTCAACTTCCGCCCCGCCCGCCTTCAGTGCTGCGTGACTCAGCCCCAACCAGACACAGGGCCAGAGTCCTGGGCCACCATCCTAGTCGCACACAGCTAGGACATCGCACAGACCACGGGCAGTTTCCCTTGGGAACTGTATTCCCACAGGTCCTGAGCCGGAAACCAGTGGGACTTATCAACTGCCCCTAGGTGGGAGGGACATTTCCCTGTCGCGGGCCCTCCTCCCTGTCCTGCCTGAGGCTGCTTCTCTGCTTTGCGCAGATCATGCTCCAAGCACTGGCCAAGGTGGTTCTTGCCCATCACCGCCGCTGACGGAGCTGAGCTGAGTCTTGCAGGGGTTCTTCTCCGTGGGGGCTGTACAGGTAGCCGGAATCTCTGCTCTTTATATTAACCCCGTATCACATATTCTCATGGTTTGTTCATCTCTGAAAAGTTCACGTGTCGATGCGGGAATGTTCGGAAGTGAGACGATTAGATCATAGGAGCTGTTGCCTCATCGACTGATTAATCCATTTCCTGGATTAAGATTCTGAATGGAGTGGTAACTGTGGCCAGGTGCAATGTGGCTGGAGGAGGTAGGGCACTGGGGTGTGCCCTGGGACTCTGTCTTGTCCCTGGATCCCCCTGCCCTTCTCTCCATCCCAGCCGCCGGGAGTTGATGAGCTTCCCTGTGCCCCACCCTTCCGCCATGACGTTCTGCCTCACTCAGACCCAGAGCAATGGAGTCAGTTCACCACGGACTGAACCTCTGAAACCCGAAGCCCAAAATAAATGTTTCTCCCTCTAAGTTCTTATCAGGTATTTAAGTCACAGTAAAAAAAGCTGATGAACACACATATTCTTGAAGAATGTCTCAAAGGCCGGTCTTCATACCTAGGCAGATGTTCTTACGACATTTTAAAGTGTAGCAAAAAAAAAAAAAATCAGCTCAAAATATGCCATGTGCCATAAGGGTTATTTTAGCTGAGAGCAGCCAGGAGAAGAAGAAGCAGGAGACGCCATTGCCTGCCCTCTGTCTGCCTCGGGCAAGACCCTGATTTCCTAAGATACCGTGTCCCCATCACTTCCTGGAAGGACAGGAATGAATGGCCGAGACCACTCTAGACCCTGAGCAGCCTGGAGACACCACCAGAGGAACCCCGTGTTGCACTCATGTCCCCTCGTCTTCTCCCTTCCTGTTCCAGCGAGTGTCCGTCACCCCCTGGGTGCTCCCTCGCCCTGGCGGCCGCAGTGCTAACGTCTGCCAGCAACGTTTCCAACCCTGGTCGTTAGCCTCCTGGCCGGACTCCCCCGTGAGGCCAGGACACCAGCACAGAGCGCACAGCCTTCCTCAGGGTGCAGATCCCGCTGCGCGGGCCCCGCCCCAGCCTCTGGGTGGGAAGGAGTCCCACCCAGATCCGAGGCAGATCCGAGGCAGATCCGAGGCTCTCTGAAGAAGCCACAACCGGAGGCAGAGCCTGCCGACTGTGGGACTTGGCTGTGTACAACACAGTGCCTACGGAAAGACGGGTGTGCTGGGGTGAGATTGAGATACCCGGGCTACCTTCGTCCCCTCAATACCATTTTCCTTCACCCCTGTTTCTGCTCCACCATCTCCACCACTCCTACAGGAAACGGGGAGTGCGTTGCCAAGTAACCGGCCTCCGGCCTCCACCAACCCTAGAGCTTGGAATGTACAAGACAGCATCTGAAACCTACAGGACAGTGACCCACTTGACCACAGCTCACCTGCCCCATGCTCCCTGTGCTAGGACCTTTGTTTTGTGGCTGTAAAAGTTCCCACCGCCTCTTCCACAGAGGAACTTGTCATTTGGGGTGACCAGAACCCGCGTTCCCAGGTCACAGACCCTCATTTGGATCAGAGCACTGTTTTCTTCCATCCCTCAATGCAGAATCACTACTTTACATTGACATAAGTGTTCCCTTTTGTTTCTAGCCCTGGGTGGGGCAATGTCCACCCATCCATCCGTCCGTCCACCTGCCCACCTTGTCACACCCTATAACACTCCTCCTGTCGTGTCTGTGGCCTAGAAGGCTCCTCAGATTCAGTTCTCCCTGATCAAATGGCTGGTGTGCTTCCTTCTCCTGACTAGACCCCGGCTGGCACCAGGAGCCCGGCTGGATGGATGGACAGAGATCAGGCTAAAGGGGTCCGCCTGTGCGTGGTGCGCATGTATTGGCAGTGTGTCCCCCTCTGCCTCTGCACCACCCATAGCCCCCTCTCGGCTCTCTGCAGGCACCTCACAGGGTCAAGCTGGGTGGTGTCCAGGGCCCTGCTGTGGGCCAGCCCACCCATGGGGACAGTGCACAGTCACACGGGGACTCAGTGGAGCCCAGCAACTGTTGGACCTGCCACGCTGCAGGTATGCCCGGGACCTGGACTGTGAGGTCTGTCTGTCTATGCCTCCCCGTCTTCCTCGTATTCCCGTTTCTCTACCACACGCAGGCACACACACGAACACACATGCACACACACCCACACTAGCCAGCCTCTCCGTCTTCCTCTGGCCTTGCAGTCTTACACTAGTGCCCTTGTGAGCAAAGCTGAACAGGGAGCCAGTTCACAGAGCAGAAGGGTATTTTGCAGAGACTGATCCCCAAGTATCCAAGGCAGGGCCTAGAAGGGAAGGTTTGAAGCCAAAACAGGACAGCTTAGTAACGGGCACCCTAGGAACCGTGGAGCAGGTCCTGCCTGGTGTCTGTTACCGAGCCATTCCTTCAAGTTCCTGGGGAGAGAAGCTCGGTCACGTGGTCTGCCCATTGGTAACACCAACAGTGAAAACCGAGACACTTACCTTCAACAAGTCCAAGAGATGGACAGGAGCCAGAAGCGAGAGATCTGCACCAAAGGTGCTGGAGTGGACACTGCAAGGGGCACTGTGCTAGCCCAGGGCCGTCCGTGTGAGCGATGGGAGGCTGGGGCCACCTGCTGCCAGCAGATAGACACAGGAGGTGATTGAAGGCAGAAAAGCCAATCAGTCATCTTCTTCTCAGCCTCAGCTTCCACTCTGGGCCTCAGAGTCTTCCTCTGTCATATGAAGGCTTGAGTCCTTTACAGCACTGCCATTCTGTAGCCCAGTGTCTGTGTCCCCCACACGGGCCTGGAAAGTCACTGGCATGTCCCTGAAGTTTCAGTTCTCCCTCTAAGCAGATCCAAATATGAAATGAAACCTCCTGTGTACAGCAATAAAGACCAGGCGGGTGTCTCTCGGCAGTGCTTGAACACCATATCAACAAGGAGAGAAGCAGATTCCTTCGCTTGAAAGTTTGGAGATTCCCAGAGACTTCTGAAGTAAAACTGCCTGATCTTTGGGGGAAGGAGGCCACCAGAGGTGTGGAAGGAGCGATTCCCATTGCTTTGTTGCATTCTTTTATCATGAATCCAGTAAGCCGGCATCCACAGAAGGCCTCCACACGACAGGCAGACGAAGGGACACGAGGAGGCCCGGGACCCAGTTTCCGACCTCAAGGCCTCGTCTGGAAGCCCACTTGCCCACGCAGCACATTCCTGCGCACCTGCGTGACCACGTGCCGTGGTTTAGATCTAGAAAGTCTCCTGAAAGTCCACCTGTCAGGCAACACGGCGATGTCCAAGGGTGGGAAGACGGGGTCGCGAGGACTCTGACCACCTCGGCAGACCGATCTATTTGATGGACTAATAATTCCCACGGGCCACTGGGAGCTGGCGAGAACTCTAGGCATGTGGGTCATGACTGGAAGAAGGAGGTCACTGGGGGTGTGTTTGGGGACAGCCTGTCCCCACCGCCTCTTCTCTGAGCGTGTGTGCGTGTGTTCCAGGTGCAGAGAACTGAGCAGCTTTCCTCTGCCGTGCCCTTCCGCCATGATGCTCTGCCTCACCCAAGGCCCAGGGCAACGCAGCCCAGCTGACCATGGACTGAACCCTTCGAAACCATGAGCCAAAATAAGTCCTTCTCTCTAAGTTGCTGCTGTCAGGTATTCTGGTCACAGCTGTGAAAAGCCAACGGACGCACCTCAGAACTCAGTGTCTCGGGCTCAGAGGGCAGGACGGGCGGTGCGTCTGTCCTCCTGGAGCTCAGGCGGAGAGACCCGGGAATCCCTCCCAACACGTCGGTGTACGAGGAAAGCAATCCAAACCGGAAATGCCAACCTGGTAATCAGAAAACAAACTGGAGGGAGGGAAAACCACCGGCGGGCTGAGGGCTGCTCTTGGTAACTGAGGAGGTGCCGTTTCGTCTGACATTTGCCAGGCAGAGGGTGGACATGGGCGAAAGGAGAAGGAAATAACACACTCCAGGGTCTAGAGGGTAAAACAGTTGGACTGAACCAAAGAGGCTCTTGTGACCCCAGCAGGAAGAGAAAGAGAAGAAGAGAGATCAATGAAGCCGAGAGTCAGCAGGGCCCCGGCCACGCTGCCCTGCTCTGTGTAGAGGAGAACACTCAGGCCGCCGGGGAGAACAGGTGGCAGAGGCAGAGACCAACGAGGAGACTGCACCGTCCAAGGGACTGTAGGGGCTTAGCTGACAATGGACATGGAGGGAAATGGGGGGATTCAAGATGTATTTTGATACAAGTGAACTTGCATGGCCGGGTAGGGGAGGAGAGAAATCGAGTCAGTTATTGGGGTTCTTGGAGGACCCTGCTCAGGAAGGAACCATCCAACCAGAAGGTCATTATGAAGAGACTCACACTAGCTCAAGATGACCAGGCAGATACCAGGGGTAGATAAACGCATCTGTTCTCGACTACAGAGTGACAATACTAAGTGCTATCATTTACTAGGCACCGAGGCATCCAAGAATCGTCTCATGGGAGACAGGAGATTGGGCTAGGAATGAGTGAGGAACAGGGTTGGAATCATCTGGGAAGAGTGAGCAAGTTATCCCAGGCGTGAACCAAAGGATAGAGTGCAAACAGGTGACGAGAAAACAGGTCTGCCAAGATGGCAGCAGGGAATGGGAGAAGGAAGTGGGGGGTTTCCAAGGTCGCCCCTGCTGGGGTAACAGCTCTCTCCACTCAGTGCCATCCAAATACCAGTCCTTGACTGCTCACAGCTGCTCCACCGGCACTGTCTGTTGGGCTGTCCTACCCATGGGCAAGGAGGAGGCAGCTAGGAGCATGTTCTAGGACAGCCAATGACTAGGGCTCACATAAATAAGAAGCGTCATCCGGGCTCCCATGGGCTGCCCAATGCTCAGGACACCACGCCCTCCTTGGACAGAGGCAGGGCCATCTGTCCTGGTGCTGTCTCCTCCCCAGGTGTGGTGTTGGGTGTCTGGCTTACTCTCCATCTTCTACAGCAGGGCTTGGGAGACCAATCCTGCTCACCCTGGGTTGCGTCTGGTACACCACTTAGGAAGCTCTTTGTATTTTCAAACAGTTGAAATAATCAAAAGCCTAATATTTCACAACACAAGAAAAGTATATGCAATTCAAATTTCAGTGTCCATAAATAAAGTTTTGTTGGAACACGGCCACACTTGTTTATGAATAGTTGATGGTTGTCTTCACTTTACAATGGTATAGTTGAGTACTTGGGACAGTGACCACGTGACTTAAAAAGTCCAAGATGTTTATTATCAGTTCCTAACAGAAAGAGTTTGCCAGTCCCGATTTAAGACAATAGAAGGCTCTGACTGAAGAAAAGTACCATATAAGAAACCACAAAGAGAGAAATACATCAAATGATATTTTAAATATTTTCTTCATGCAAATGGAAGACTTTGAAAACCATGGTAAGAAGTTTGGATTTGATTTTATATTAACGAGGGAACTCAAAACGTTGAGTTGTTGAGTGGCATCATAAAATGGTACTTCAAGTATGTTAATTTGAGTTTATGCACAATTTATTTAACATAGAACCAGAAGAGGAAAATTTTTAAGCCACCTATTAGAATCAGAACACATTTGAGTTAATAATACATATTAAAAATAAATATACAGAATAGGGATTATCCCTAGGAACAGAGTAAAAATTGACTGGAAAGAGGCAGGAGGGAACATTCTGGGTGTTTGAAGGACTCCACATCTTTATCTGGAGGGTGATTACACAGGTGATTTTGTGGATTAAAGATGTCCACACATTCTTCCCTATTCCTCCCATTGAAAGGCCAACTGTAGTGACTTGCCCACTCAATAGATTGGATGGACTTGACATTCTGGTCTTTTGAGACCTTATAACTTCAACCTGGGTTTCTCGGAATGTTTGTTCTGGATGAAACTGACACCCAAATTAAAGTGTGGTATTTCTGAGACAACCATTCAATGAGGAAGCCCAAGATGGAAACATGGAGAACTCAGAAGGAAATAGGCATAGCACCCCCCATTTTTTCCTGCCACCCCCACCCAGACACTACATATGTGAAGAAAGAGATCTTCAGATGACCGTAGGCCCAGTCACAGCTTGATTATAAACGAGTGAGAAACCACAGGAGAGAATCATTTGACTTTATCCAGTCAACCCACAAGAACTTGAGAGAAACTAAGACATTGATTTTAAGCCATTAAGTCTTGTGGTGATTTGTTACTTTGCAAAAGATAATCAAATAACCAGAACAGGTACATGCATATGTACATTAAGCACTTTCTAAGTGTTTGTTGTGTTTCAATTTAAAATAAGATGATAAACACAGAAACACAAGTACAGAAATTCACAATTCATATTATTCTTTACTTTGCTGTAACTGAGAACTTACTGAATGATTAGCAAGGGGTATACATTTTTCTATGAGGAAGAAGATAAATGAAGAGGCAATGAATACTTGTACTTATGAGAGCTTTTTGTTTTCATGAGAGATCACTGCAATGAGTATTACTATTTTCTTTGAAAAAAAAATATAGAAATTGAGTTAACCTGAGTTAAAGGACTTTTTTCCAAGGTCATATAATTGAACAGCGACAAAATCCAAATTTGAACCTAAGTTGATTAGCTTAGAGTCTGCTCTTTGCATGGATCTGTATGATACTATGGGCCATCTATGAATTTCCCTGAGGATATAGCAAGTCTGTTTTTTATTGTTTCAAATGTTTTTCTTTTCTAAATAAACCAAAAGACAAATTAAACCACTAAACCACAGTCCAGTAACCAATTTCTGGGACAGGTTGCATTTAAGACATTACCAAAAAAAAAAAAAAAAAAAAAAAAAAAGAGTTTAATCTCTCCTTCAGTCACTAGCTTTGTGTATCATCCTTGGCTCTCCATTCCAAGCTATGGTCAAGATGGCGGATGGATGACACCACTTGCCAGTCACCCAGGCATGAAAAGCCCAGTTGCACACCCAACTTCCACCTCATACCCAATTCTAAACTTTTCACCTCCTCAAGCTCAGGCTTTGTCTCTAAGCTGACCTGTTCCTTCCCTCGTCTTTGGCACCTTCTTCCTCCATCTTCAGGTCCTTTATGATTTGGATGGGATTGGAGGTGAGGCAGATGGAAATTCAAACACCATTTTTACTTGACTCCAACTCTTCCTTGTCTTCTACTAACAAGCTCATGATGCTGTCTATGAAACTGAGTTCCATCACTGGCTTCTCCAGTGCCCAGGTGTGACTTCATGGAAGGCCCCAGGCAGTCTCACGAGGTGGCGACCCCAGTGTTGATGAAACGCCCCCTGCATGACACCTTGTCACTTCCCCTTGGTTTTCCTGTCCTTTCATCTGCTGAGGGTTATACATATTCTCTCCTGGTTTGGATACATCCATTGTCCCAACAGTAGCCTTGGGCTGCACCCAAATGTCTTTTCCCCCCAAATGTCTTCTTATACTTAAGAAAATCCCCCCAGCATTGCCATTAGAGGAAACCAGGAAACACCAAAGACAGTATATTGTGGAGAGTACATGAGAACCAGGAAGACTGGGCTAGGTCTGAGGTCTGGGCTGGACCTCTATCTGAGGAGTGAGACGTGTTGGAGGACTTGAAGCTGATCCTTGAGGGAGGGTGAAAGTGACAGGAATCTGCACAGGAAGTGCACTAGGGGAGTGACAGAGCATGCCAGTGAGTTGTTCAAGTCCTAAACAGTCAGTGGAGAAAGCTCATGTGGGAAGCGACTCTGAAATGGGGGCAAGCTATCCACATGGTAGAAACTTCAAGACTGTGTCCCTGACATTGAGCATGTCTCTCTCTCTGCTCTCGTTCAGCTTCCCACAGCCCTCAGATCACCTGTGATGACCTGGAGCCCAGCACAGCAGGATATGGAGAAGCCATAGTCCATCACAGCAGTCAGGGGTCAGGGGCGTTTCCAGGCTCTCCCCTCCCCCTGAGCCCTTTAAGTTCTCTCCTTCCTCCCTACATGGTATGCCCTGCTTCCCTCCTGTCCATGGCTCCTCCTGGGGTTTATCTGACCACACGTAGCTTTTCCCTGACTCAGAACTGTGATCCCAGAATGAATCCCACCACGGTCCAGGTCCCCTCCATTAAGATTCCATTGAAAAAAAGCTGTTGTCTGACCCAAAGAAGGGAGGAAGGAAGGAAAACAGGAACAAAAGCGGGAAGGGAAAGAGGGAGGAAGGAAAGAAGGGAAGAAGAAAGGAAGGGAGGGCGGGAGGAAGTGAGACAGGAAGGAACAAAAGGGGAGAGGGAGGGAGGGAGGAAAGGAGACAGGAAGTAAAGAAGGGAGGGAGGAAGGGAGACAGGAGGTAAAGAAGGAAGGGAAGAAGGAAGACAGAAAGTAACAGAAGGAGGGTGGGAGGAAAACAAGAAGTAAAGAAAGATGGGAGAGAGGGAGACAGGAAGTAAAGGAAGGGGGAGGGAGGAAAACAGGAAGTAAAGAAAGAAGGGAGGAAGGAAGACAGGAAGTAAGGAAGGAAGGGAGGAAGGAAGACAGGAAGTAAGGAAGGAAGGGAGAGAAGGAACAAAGAAAGGAAGGAGAGAGATGGAGGGAAGAGAAAGGTGTGGAATTGTCACCACAATTCCTCCTGGATAAGGCAGGAAAATGTGCAGCACATTCTAGGATGTATATTCAGAACGCCCCTTAACCCTCTGACCCAGTTGACCAGTTCATTTGTGCAGGACACACCTGTCCATGGCCACCTGTGTGAACAAGGCGCCTCTCAGGCTGGGGGCGTGGTCATGGGCACCAGGCCTTTGAACGACGGGTAGCGCCGTGGGCTTTGCTCACATAGAGCACATTTGTTTTCTCTAGGCATTTCTGCTGAGCTCATCCCAAGTGAAAGACTTAATTTGCAACTAAAAATTGCAAAATCTTTGAGTCTAGAAGACCTCTCTCTGCAGCAAAACTCACACTCTATTAAGGGTATTCATACACTCCCTCTGGGGACCCTCCAGAATCTTCAGCAGCATTCTCTGATTGCTATCAAATACTTATTAACCAGACTTTTTCATTAAGGGCCATTCTCGGGTATGATTCTCTCCAGTTATTTTTGGAAGAGTATTAGATTTGTCTGACTCTCAGGATTTTCTCCCTGAGTGGAGATTAGGAACTGTATTGGGAAATAATATTGATTTATCCAAATGGATTTGTTTTGCAAGGTGAAAATAATCCCGCACTCTCGCGGTGTAAACGTGGATGAGCGACTGGCCTTGTAATTAACTGCCCATCCTTCACGCTGCATCAGGTTCCTCACCTGTGCGTCTCCCAGCAGATCCTCCTGACGGCTCAGCACACTGAGAGCCAAGGTGAGGAGATACAGGTGATGGAAGAGGACATGGCCATCCCAGGAGCCAGGTCACCACGGTGCTATCCTTCAGACCAGGTGGTCACTTCTGGCCCTCGGTGACTTTTATCTGTGACTCTTCCTGCCTCACTGTCCTGCCCAACGATCCCACGACCCCTCGGTGACGGAGCAGCTGCACCCTGGGGATCCAGGGTTAGGGGAGATAACAAAGCAGAAACGCCATCTGCTTTGAAATTAGGGCTGGATGTAGATCTCACATAACCACATTAGCTCTGTAGCCTTGGACTGTAAAAGTGCCCCCAGCCCCAAAGGAGAGGTGAGTTCCCCCAGTAGATCCATGGCTCCTAATCCCACTGGTGAAGTCAGTTGTTTCTTTGTCGATAATGCTAACTTTAAGCACTGATTTGAGGCTGTTTCTGTAAGGTTTTTCCACTGACTGTAAAGTTAATTATTTCCCCATTTTTAAGGAATGCACATTTGTGAAGGGGTTCCTTGAGAGTTCAGCCATCTCTCAGTCTCCACAGGGGATTGGTTTCAGGGCCCTAGGGATGCCCAAATCTGCAAATGGTCAGGCCCTTCATATAAATGGAGCAGCCTCTGCCTTGAACCCACACATCCTTCTGTTACTTCAAGTCCTGCCTGGATTACTTGAAATGCCTAATATAATGTGAATGCTCTGTAGGTGGTGGAGATTCTGTATTGCGTGTGCAACGAAAAATTGCCTACAGTTGCAACGTTTTTTTCAGATATTTTTGACGTGCCATTGGCTGAATCCAAAGCCACAGAGCCCACAGATGCAGAGGGCTGATGATATGCGCGCGGCTCCCTCCTCCCCACACATTCAGCCTGCTTCTGGCACCTGTAGTTTATCTTTAATCAGTTATTACTCTGATGATTTTCTACCTCTTTCACCCCTTCTGTCTTTCTTTTTTTAGGGGGGTACCAGGGATTGAACTCAGGGACACTCAACCACTGAGCCACACCTCCAGCCCTATTTTGTATTTTATTTAGAGAGGGAGTCTCACTGAGTTGCTTAGCACCTCGCTTTTGCTGAGGCTGGCTTTGAACTCCAGATCCTCCTACCTCAGCCTCCTGAGTCACTGGGATTACAAGCATGGCCACCATGCTTGGCTCCATTTTTTCTTTATTAGAATTTCCACTGCAAGGAGAAGGTCTATCTTCTTGTGTGTGTGTTTATCATCGCTATGGATTCATGGGTTCCGATTTTACCCAACTGGAGGCTCAAAGGTTCCAGATTTGGCTAGTGGGATTTCTTTAAGGGGGCACCTGTGTCTTTTTACATGTCCCCTAGCTTTCTGTGGGCACTGGTTCCCTGGGCCGGCACTATGCAGTGAGCTTTCTGTACTCTGCTTGTCCCAGCCCTGGAATCGGAGGACACGTCTCCTTAGGTCTATTTGTATCAACTAAACCAAGCAAGGTGGCAGGCAGTCTCTCCACCATCTACCTGCCTCCAGGCCAGCCCTGAGCATCCCTTCCCTAAGGGACCTTCCTCTTCCTCAGCCCCGTGCTGCCCTGGGGGCCCCTATCCAGAAATGCAGATGAACGCAGCCAACTGCAGACCTGTAAGCTCAGCCTCCCTGGGCACAGCCACTCCTTGGCAAGTCCTTCCTTCCTTGTCCAAAAATGGATGAGCATCACTTTCCTGGTGCTGCTGAAGGGCACAGAGAGAGAAGTTCGGAAGCGCAGAGACCCAGCCCCTCCCTTAAAGGGGGCTTTGACAATTTCTGTCCGCTAGTCCCGAATGCAGAACACCAGGAAGCCACACTGCACTGCGTGTCCGTGGATCTTCACAAACGCTCTTCCTCACAGTGTGTTACCGCCTGGGAGGCCAGAGGAGAGGCTTTACCTGTGGACTCGGCACAAAGTCAAAGCGGCAGGAAAAACGGGCTTATTGAAAGCCAGCTTCCAAAGACGACCCAGGAAAGTTTTGTTTCAAGATCACCGTCTTCGGAAAACTCAAGGGCCAGGAGAGCTTTGATAGGAGAAGAGGATGCAAAGAGAAGCAAAAGGCAGGGAACAGACAAATGCAGCCTGGTTAGGCTGCGCCAGGCACGGCACGTGTCCCCGGCGCCCAGTCTGTCCAGGTGTGAGGAGGGTCAGAAGTTAGAACCACGAGGAGCCCCAGGGCTCAGAATGAGGACATTGCCCTCAACCTGGAGGGTGTCAGCTTCGGATCCAGCCTGCGGGGACATGGATTCATTGCTGAACAGGGGATCTGCTCCCACATCAAGCAGGAGCCAGCCAACCGGAGGCCTGAGTCAAGACGGCCCATGCATCAAGGCCGGCGCTGGCTCTGTCCCTGATTTGCAGTCTGGTGCTGCAGAAGGATGAGACCCTGGTGAGACCCAGCTTTCCCCCCAGGACACTAACGTGCTGACCACCCCAATATCCTCCCCTTCAGAGAACCGGCTGTAACAAGCTTTCAAAAACTGCAACCAGAAAACCCACACCTGACGCAAGCGACAGGCTGAGCCTGGCTCGTCTGACATCATCTGCGTTATTCGAAGGACATTTTCTCCAGAGAATGAAACGAAGTCTTAGAAGAGAGAAGATTATTTTTCCAAAAGTGTCCGTTCAGTAAGTGGCCAAACCGAGATGGAAACCGTTTCTGATGCCGCCTTAGGAACAATTTCCAGGGGTTTTATGAAACGTCTTCGTCCTTCTCACATGCTGCACGTTTTCCCTTAGGAAAGTCTTGGTCTCGGTCACCCCGCCCGTTCATTTCCACTCTTCCCTGTTCCATATTTACTTAAGACGTGACCCTGGGCACAGCCCCTGGTTGGAACCCACGGGACCTGCTGGAGGCCGGGTGACCCTGGTCTTCAGGCTGCTCCAATGTCGACGTGCCTGCAGCTCTTACCTTGGAGCCAGAGGGACACAGCATGCTGACCATCCCCCCGGCCAGCCCCTGTGCTTCGTTCTGCCGGTCTCGTGTGCTGCTGTGAGTTGCACACGCGTTTGCACGTGCTTGGATGAGCAGCGGCGTCGTACCTGCACAAGGCGCATCCAGGGTCGAGATGGCCAGCCACACACAGGTCTCTCCAGACCCAAGGATTGTGGTGTTCCAACCGCCTTAGGCACTTCCGATCCCAGCCGACCCAGACCTGCTGCCTGCTCTCTATAAACCCCTTCCTTGGTTCAACATTCCCATTGCTGCCCCCGGGATGTTCTGACCTCTTAGTTTTAGGGACCTGCTTAGCACCCTGCTTTCTGACTTCCGAGCCTGCTGGACTCTCAATGCCTGATCACTTCCTGAGGAGAAGATCCCTGAAGCTGGGGGAGCCTCAAAAACAAAGCATGTGGGGATCATCTAACCAAGGAGGTGGAAGGTCTCTGCTGTGACAGCTAGGAACACTGAAGGAGGACATTGAGGAGGACCTTAGGAGATGGAAAGATCTCCATGTTCTGGCATAGGCAGAATTAATATTGTCAAAATGGCCATACTTCCAAAGGTGCTATACAGATTTAATGCAATTCCAATTAAAATCCCTATGACATTTCTCATAGAAACAGAAAACGCAATCATGAAATTCATCTGGAAGAACAGAAGACCCAGAATAGCCAAAGAAATCCTGCAGGAAGAGTGATGCAGGAGGTATCACTACACCAGATCTTAAACTCTACTATAGAGCAATAGTAACCAAAATGGCAGGGTACTGGCACCAGAATAGACAGGTAGACCAATGGTACAGGATAAAGACACAGAGACAAACCCACATAAGTACAGTAACCTTATACTAGACCAAGGTGCCAAAAACTTACAATGGAGAAAAGAGAGCCTCTTCAACAAATGGTGCTGGGAAAACTGGAAACCTATATGCAGTAAAATGAAACTAAACCCCTATCTCTCACCCTGCTCAACTCAAAATGGATCAAGGATCTAGGATTTAGACCTGAGACCCTTCACAGAACAGAAGGAAAAGTAGGCCCAAATCTTCATCACGTTGATTTAGGACCAGACTTCCTTAACAAAACCCCCATAGCACAAGAAATAAAAGCAAGAATCAATAAATGGGAAAGATTCAAACTAAAAAGTTTTTTCTCAGCACAGGAAACAATCAATAATGGGAAAAGAGAGCCTACAGAGTGGGAGAAAATCTTTTCCACACACACTTCAGACAGCACTCATCTCCAAAGTTTATAAAGAGCATAAAAAACTTTACACCCAAAATACAAAGAACCCAATCAATAAATGGGCTAAGGAAATGGGCAGATACTTCACGGAAGAAGATATACAGGTGACCAACAAATATATGAAAAAGTGCTCATCATCCCTGGTAATTAGAGAAATGCAAATTAAAACTAAGATTTCATCTAACTCCATTTAGAATGGCTATTATCCAGAACACAAGCAATAATAAGTGTTGGCGTGGATGTGGGGAAAGAGGCACACTCATACATTGCTGGCAGAGTTGCAAATTGGTGCAGCCACTCTGGAAATCAGTATGGAGATTCCTCAGAAAACTTAGAATGGAACCACCATTTGACCCAGCTATATCCCACTCCTCAGTTTATACCCAAAGGACTTAAAATCAGCATACTACAATGACAGCCACATCAATGTTCATAGCAGCTCAATTCACAATAGCTAGATTGTAGAGCCAACCTAGATGCCCTTCAACTGACAAATGGATAAAGAATTTATAGTATATGTACACAATGGAATATTACTCAGGCATAAAGAAGAGTAAAATTATGACATTTGCTGGTCAATGGATGAAGTTGGAAAATATCATGCTATGTGAACTAGGCCAAGCCCAAAACACCAAAGGCTGAATGTTTTCTCTGATAAGTGCATGACAATATATAAGCATGGGGGGTGATGAGGGGAAGAGAAGAATGAAGGAACTTTGGATGGAGTAGAGGAAAAAGGGGAGGGAGGGAGTGGGGATGGAAAAACAGTAGAATGAAACAGACAATATTGCCCTATGTATATGTATGGGGGGAAAAAAAGAATGTCAGTGTATCAAGGAGAACTTCAGAGAAAAACAATGTCAGAGAAATAATGGCCCAGCAATAGTGTGCAGACTCTGAACTCTGGGTCATCCTAGCAGACTTCACTGGTGGACAGGAGACTGGTAAAGGAGAAGATGGTGGGTGGGGCACCCTGCTTTCTTTTAAATCATGGAAAGGTAAGTTCCCTATCAGATCATTAGCTGGGTGCCATCTGCTTCACTTAATCTCTAAACAACACTTAATTATTTAATGAGCAGACTGCCTGATAATTTTCTGTAGCTATGTTTAGCAGCCTGATCCATTTGCAGTTTGCTTCACTTGGAATGTTCTTCAGAAACCATTTCTCCACTAGCTGCATATGTAGCAAACACATGTCATCCTTTATCCCGGGCACTGGATCCTGCAATGCTTTGTCCAACAAGCTTGTTCCCATTCTTCAGTGAAACGGCCCCGTTTGCTGGTTCAAAACACACTTGTACAGGTGCAGGACATTTTGAGGAAATATCTGTTCAGAGTCTCATTTCAAGAAAATTGCTAAACTGGACTCTTATGTTCTGTTTGTTTTCCAGAACATGCCTGGTACTCAGGAAGCTCACACCACGGGTGAGGACCTCCAGCAGAAGCCTGGAGCCCCTCTGGCCTGCGGCGTGCCCTGAGAACCATTTCCCCTCGTGACAAGGACCTCTGTCCTCCAGGCTTCACGGCGGGGCAGGAACCAGCTCTCCTTACTGCCACGGGGCTGTCTCGGGCGGCGGGTTGGAAGTGCTGCTCGGAGCCCAGCAGAGGCGGCCCAACCTCCCACGGCCCCGACCAGGGGGCAGCTCTTGGGCCAGTCCCTGGTTCCCGCAGGCCTCCCTTGGTTTTCCGATCTGTATTTGTAATATTTGCTGCATGAGGTGCATCTCAGAACTAGAGCCGATACAAGTACTTGGCACAAAGAATAACAAGCAAAGCCGCCATTATTATCACCCAATAAAGAACACGAGTGCAAGTTCCATTTCCACCCTCCACGTCCTCCAGTGGAGTGGGCTTCCTCTCGGGACCATTTAGCTCCATCTTGGCTTTTTTGTAAAATCCATTCAGCAACTCCATGTCTTTTGAATGAGGAATTCCATCCACCTGCATTCAAGGTTACTGTTGAAAGGTAAGGACTTATTCCTGCCACTGTGTTGGCTGCTGTCTGCTTGTTTTATAGATGTTTTGTTCCTTTCTTCCTGTCTCATTTTTATGTATAATTACCGCGTGTCAATTTTTAAATTTCAGAAAGAAAGAAAGCTCTGCCTTTTAATCTATGTATTCAGAATGGCACCAGGACTATAAAGCAAGGAGCAGTTAAGCCCTGGAAGGGTGGGACACAGAGTGCCTTATTCTAGAAAGCAGTTCACCCAGTCTTCTGCTGAAGGACCCTCTCCTTCCTGCCCAGTGGCCCTCAGGAGCCCCCACGGTGGTCCCTGCCCCTCCTGCCTCCTCACCAGTGAAATGTCCTATTCAGGTGTTCTGGAGTTGGCATGGAAAACATGTAATAAAATAATTCTTACAGACAAGTTTAAAGAGAAGTTTTCCCAGAAGACAGGATTCTGGCTGTGAGTCACACCGAGTGTGTGCTCTGTCAATAACACCGAGAGCAAAGGCGTGAATGGATTCTATTCCACTGGACAAGCCGTTCCGAATACAGATAAGGCCAGGCCAGCAGCTCGACTCTTAAATAAATGTTTTAGCAGTATCTAGAAGGAAAGACCGCAATTGATTCCAATCTTTTCTGACAGAAAATCAGTTCTTTTAAAACTCCTGGGGCAACAAACAGTAACAAAAAGGTCCTGTTTCTAATAAAAGTCGTAAAGGGCTGCAAAAGAAAATCTTGTCACTGGAAGCAACGGGCCACAATTAACATGCACGAAATTTCTCCCTTCTCAGTCCTGGGGCATGTATATATGAAGAAAGGAGTCAACTGTGATTTGTAAGTTTACAAAATGCTATTTTCTAATTTTACCCTGTGACTTTCAATATTCCTGAAGACTGGGGAAGAGACATTCTAAAACCACACCAGGCGGGATTGGCTGCAAAGATAGAACTGAGTAGCCATGACTGCGCCTCCATCTGCCCAGACGAGAGGGGTTTAGTTTTATTTAAACAGCTTAACGCTTGCAAAGATCCGTGCGTGCTTCCACGTCTGCCGGACTTGCAGAAGTCCAGCCGGCACCAGCTTCTCAAACCCCAGCATCCGTGGAGGGCTTGCTGCAGTGCAGGTGGCAGGGCCCCAGCCCCAGAGTCCCCGAGGCAGGCGTCCGCGTGGGGCCTGGGAATCTGTACTCCTCACGAGTTTCCAGGTGAGGCTGAGGCTGCTGGGATCCCACTTTGAGAGCCACTCTTCCAGCCTTCAGAATCTCAAACTAATTCCACCAAAAGGGGCAAGAACTGACCACCAGTAAGGAGGACATAAAAGCCAGGATGACGAGGCAGCCATCAGTTCTATGCTGGACTCTCCTTCTCCCTCTCTCCAGGATACAGTTTCTCTCTCTCGGAGAACGTGTTGTAACCCCGGTTTTCACTGTTCCAATTGTCCCTCAGCCTGGTCACTATGCCTTTCGTCCCCTGGGGTGAGTGGCTCTTTCATCCAGCTCTGCCCATGCCTCAGCCCAGCCCAGACACCCTCAGTGGCTGGAATCACCTGCAGAACAAGAGGAAGTCCTGGGACATGGTGGGGCCCCTCTCCCGCCCCCCTTTGCCCACACGTTGTGCCTGGTGTGGACCATGCATCTTGCAGGGCTGGTATTTTGATGGTGAATATCATTCCAGGCCCGCTCCCTCCAGCTCTGCCCAGATCTTCCTTCCCACACACTGTCACCATTCCCCAGACCCAGGCACAAAGTGTCATTGAGCGTGTACTTGACCTCTCCAGCCTCAGTGTCTGAGTAGCAGGAGGGTGAGGAATTGCCCTGGGGGCAGCTGGGTTGCGAGGGGGAAACTGAGGCTAGAAATCCAAACCACATTCAGCCAGAAAGGTTCACTCTGATTTGCAGAGCACGTAACACTGAACCAAACCCAGACCAAGATGAGCACGTCACACGCCATCCACCTTGACCCTTAGTACCCCGGCTCACTGGCAGACATGTTCCAAAATAAGACCACAGACAAACGAGGTAGAGCCAGTCCCCATGGACTCCGTGTCCTGAGGGTGAGCTGGCTGTCTGCTCCTCTTCTTTAGCACCCGCCTCTTTTGAGAAGGCTCACAGTGCCCCATGGTGCACAGGCTCCCTGGCCATGGCAAGTCATAAGCAAAGCTTTGCTCACTGTAAGGATGTTCCTGGGGGCCTTTGGCTGTTGTCCAGCAACCATGCAGAGGATAACTTTTGTGCAGATTACATAAAATAATCAGAGGCCTGATTGTCACAGCAAAATTGTAATGTGGTCCATGAAGAGACAGGTTGACTCAGTTACAGATGGAAAGTCTTTTTAGGAGTCAAGGTATGGAAGTAGACAGGACGGGCAGAGGTCTCCCGGACCTGGAAGTACAGTCCCCATGGGAATCCAGACCTGCAAACCCTGCCCCACACTCAGGGTGGGGAGGCCCCAGCCGGAGGAGCTCCTGTACTTTGGCACATGGGCTTAGCCCCTGTGGACTCCTTCCCCTGGCCCCCTGACTGCAGCTGGTCACCCTTCAGCACACCTGTCCGACCTGTGCACGTAACTGACGCACACACCCCCAGCCCATTCCTAAGCACACCGACGCTCCACACCTGGGGGCCACCAACCCATCCATAACCAACAGGTAGAGACTTTTATTCCCTCAACAGTTCAATATGCCAACTATTTACAGAACGCTGACAGTGTATGAGGGATTACAAGCCACCTGGATGATTTGAAGTGTCAGCAGGATGTGTGGAGGTTATATGCCATTCTGTATACGGGACCTGACCGTATACAGGTTTGCAGATTTTGGTATAGACAGGGGGTCTTGGAAACATTCCTCCGTGGTACCCAGCGGTGATGTACTTATGGTTAGGATGAGAGAAGGAGAAGCAGGCTCATGGTCCTTACCTGCCGCAGCACGGCCCAGCTTCAGACCTGCCCCAGGCCTTTCCCTGTAATACGCCAAACCTTACCACCCCGGCAGGTAATGGGTGCTCAGTGCGTGCTAGTTACCCCTCCTCTGCATACCTGCTCATCCCAAATCCCACCTGTCCTTTCACAACTGCCCAATTGTTACTTCAGTCAGTGCGACCTCCACGCCTACTCCAAAGGCACGCCGGAAATTCTCCCTTTGGAAACCTCCTTTGCCCAGAGTGGGCGGCCCCAGGACCAGCCTGCCGTCTGTGGATGCATGCACTCTGACTGCTGACTTCGGAGCTCAGCCCCTCTCCCGCCCCCCTTTGCCCACACGTTGTGCCTGGTGTGGACCATGCATCTTGCAGAGCTGGTATTTTGATGGTGAAGATCATTGTTAAGTTCAGAACCAAAATTCAACACCCTTGGCACACATATTCCATTGACGGGAAGTAGCGGACCTGCTTTTATTATAAGCAGTATTCAGTAAAATCAACCACGGCTGATTTCATCAAGTCAAAATTTGTGTTGATGTTCCTCCTTTCTCAACAGGCTTCTCAAACAGAACTGCAAGATCTTTTCTATTTTCTATTTCCTGAGTAGAAATAACGCACTTGGCTCCTCAATCCTCAAAAATAAATTAACTGAACACTTAAATCCACTAGCCCTAATAAATATTTTCTCTCTAAGGAAACATAATCATAGTGGAGATAATTACTGATAGCTCTGTGCTTCCCTTTTGTAGGTCTAGAAGATGACACCTTGTAATATTTCTAATTTTTCCTTCTCAGTAGTAAGATAACAAAAAAAGTTTTGGTTTCTTAAATGTTCTGCTGTGCCAAGCCAGGTAGCTGGGTCTCAGAGTCGGTAGAAATTTTAAAGCAGCCTTCATAATTGCAGCAAGTTGCAGATATTAATCTCCTAGGAGATCTTCTGGCTTTTGCTTTACATAATTTGGAGTTGTGATTTCGATGGATAAGTTCAACCCTTGGTCTAGCAATGCGAGCCTGGGCAAGGGGCTTATTTCTCTGCAACTATAAAGAACGACGATAGTCGTACCTAACCTGGCTCTGATAGGAACTAAACGTCCCGGGAACCCTTGGTAAACTCTGAAGTGTGTCATAAAGGTGAGTTACTGATCAGTGCATCCGTAGGGACGCCAGCTGTCCGAGCAGGAAGGCACTTGGGGGTCATCTCATCCACAACTCGAAGTCACACAAGAGGAAATTGGGCCCAGAGGGGCAGTTACTTGCTAAAGGCCAGAAGGGCCAAATGACTGACCCTCTTTGTGTATGAGAATAACCCAAAGCTGACTCACCAAAAGCCTCATCTTCCTTTCCAACCTAGGAACAGTGTTAGGGCAAAATGTAGCACCTCCAAAGAAAATATGTTGGAGTCCCAATTCTCAGATTGTGTAATAGGATCTTTTATAAAAAGAATCGAGTTGCAACAAGGTCATTAGGGAGGCCCCTGATCCAATATGATAGGTGTCCTGTGAAAAGGAAAACCTGGATGGAGAGAGACGCTCTTGGGGAGATCACCGTGTAGAAGGCAGAGTAGGGGACATATCTGTAAGCCAAGGAAGACCAGGTGGCCAAACAGCCACAAGAAGCCAGGACAGGCACAGACCAGGTTCTCTTCCCAGCCTCAGAAGAGCCAGCTGGGCTGCTCCCTTCACCTCAGAATCCTAGTCTCCAAAACTAGGAACCAGATCATTTCTGTTGTTTGAGGCCACAGCCTGTGGTCCTTTCTTACAGCATTCCTTGCAAACTAATGCAAACACCGTGCTCTTGAGCTCATGAACTTGACACAAATATTTATTGCACTGAGGGCTTTTCAAATGGAAGTTTATCTCCAGAGCAATTGGTCTGGCCTTGTTTTTAACAAAACCCCATGAACTAGGTAGCTTACAAAGAACAGAAATGTCTTTCTTACCTTTCCAGAAGCTGGGAAGTTCAAGGACAAGATGTTGACCGATTGGGAGTCTGGTGGGGGTCCCACTTCCTGTTCGTAGTGGCCATCTTCTCACTGTGGCCTCACACGACAGAAGAGGGCAGGGCAGCTCTCTGAAGTCTCTTTGTCAGGACGTTGATCCCGTTCTCCAAGGCTCTACCCACTTAATGACCTAATCACGTCAAGTTCCACTTCCAAACCCCCCAAATCTTAACTCATTTCAGCTTCAACTTTGAAGTCTAATGCTAAAATCTTATCTAAATGTCCTCTGAATCAAAGGTGGTAAATATGATAACACTCAAACTAAGGCTCACCCTGAAGCAAATTCCTCCCCAGATGTGAACCCAGAAAACCAAACGTGTTTTGTGCTTCCAAAGTACAACGGTGGGTCAGACTCAAGATGGACATTCCCATTCCAAGAGGGAGAAATAAGAAAGAAGGAAGGGGTGGCAGGCCCACGCTACACAGGAAACTCTGAGACCGCAAGGCTCACAGAAAACCCTCTTTGACTGGATGTACAGCAGCCCAGGTCAGCTGGGGTGGGGACTCAGGCTTCCAGGCCCACTGGTGTGGTGGTCCCACCTTCTGGACACATTGAGACAGAGGCCCTGTCCCCACAGCTCAATCCGGCACAGTTGTACACTCAGGTCCTGCTGGGCAGCTCTACCCCCATGGCTCTGGGCACCTCTAGGTGGGCAGAAGTCACCTGGCCTATTGAAAGCTAGATAATGGTCACCTCTTTTGAAACCAAGGAGATAGCCTGATGATCTCTGAATCTCCTTCTGGATCATTCTTCCTTTCCCTGAAGAAGAGAGCCCCTTTCCAACTGAGTCGCTCTGCAGCCTCATCTTGTCAAACAGGATGGACATCTCTTCCTGTTGTCCCAGCTGGCGGCTGTCCTGCTGGGTGGCCAATCAGTCCACGCTCCAAACCATAATTCCCCTCATCAGAAGGCCGCCTGCCAGACCCTGCGTTCTCTCCTGAACAGCCTCTCATTCTCGTCAGTGGGCACAGGCTGAGAATTTCAGAAATGTCCCCGTCCTAGGCTGAAGTGCTGGACGCCTTCCCCCTCAGCTCGTGCTTCCTCTGAGCAGTCAGGAGGAGTCCGGCCGCTCCTTCAAGACCTGGCTCAGGGGTTTCCTCAGCCAGACATCCCATTTCATGGCTCCCAAGCCCCACCTTCCCCACAGCGTAGAGCACGAGCAGGATTGGGCCGATTTCTTGGCTGCTCTATCGCAGGGCGCTCCCGACTTCCAGAGTCAGTAGCGTGGTCTCCATTTCTGCCTGAGGCCACATCAGGCAGACCTTATTCTCAGGGTGGCCTGGGTGCTCCCCAGAAAACAGAGGCTCTTTTTCAACTGTGGGAGGCCGCCAGATTCGCCTTCCCGCTGCATCTGTGGCAGCGCGAGCATTTTCTAGCACGTGCTACAGCATCCCTCCAGCTTCTGGCCACTCGCCAGCTCCAAAGCCGCTTCCACATTTTTAGTTCCACACTTTTTGCAGAAGCACCTCCACGTCTCAGTACCAATTCTTAGCTTAGTCTGTTCAGGCTGCTGTAACCGATCACAAACTGTGTGGCTGATAAACTGAAATTTATTTCTCACCTTTCTGGAGGATAGGAAGTTCAGGGTCAAGGTCCTGGCAGACCAGACAGTGTCCAGTAGGGGCCCCATTCCCCATTCCCAGGCAGCCAGCTGCTCATTGTGGCCACACACCACAGGCGCAGTGAGGGCCTGAGGACCTGGGATCGATCTCTCTCTCTCTCTCTCTCTTTTTTTTTCCAATCCTAGATAAATGTAGGTAAGATACTATCTTCTTAATGTTTTTATTTTTTAATTATTTTTTATTTTTAGAGAGTGCATTTTGATTCATTGTACACAAATGAGGTACACTTTTCATTTCTATGGTCGTGCACAATGCAGATTCACACCATTCATGTAATCATACGTGTACATAGGGTAATGATGTCTGTCTCAGTTCACCATTTTTCATATCCCCTCTCCTTCTCATTTCCCTCTATGTAATCTAAAGTTCCTCCATTCTTCTCTCACCTCCCACCATCCCACCTCAATCCACTTATCAGGGAAAACATTCAGCCTTTGGCTTTTTGGGATTGGCTTATTTCACTTAGCATGGTATTTTCCAATTCCATCCATTTATCGGCAAATTCCATAATATTATTCTTCTTTATGGCTGAATAATATTCCATGTTGTATATATACTAGTTTCTTTGTTCATTCATCCGTTGAAGGGCATCTAGGTTGGTTCCATAATCTACCTATTGAGGCTTGAGCTGCTATAAACATTGACGTGGTTGCCTTACTGCAGTATGCTAATTTTAAGTCCTTTGGGTATAAACTGAGGAGTGGGATAACTGGGTCAAAAGGTGGGTCCATTCCAAGTTTTCTGAGGAATCTCCACACTGCTTTCCAGAGTGGCTGCACCAATTTGCAACTCCACCAGCCATGTAAAGGTGTGCCTTTTTCCCCACATCCACGCCAACATCTATTTTTGTTTGTGTTCTTGATAATAGCCATTCTAATTGGAGTAAGATGAAATCTTAGAGTTGTTTTAATTTGCATTTCTCTAACTACTAGAGATTTGAACACTTTTTTGTATAGTTATTAATTGCCTGTATGTCTTCTTCTGTACACTAAAGAAAAAAATTGAAGAAAATCTTAGAAGATGGAAAGATCTCCCATGTTCTTGGATAGGCAGAATTAATATTGTCAAAATGGCCATTCTACCAAAGGCACTATACAGATTCAATTCAATTCCAATTAAAATCCGATGACATTCCTCATAGAAATAGAGAAAGCCATCGTGAACTTCATCTGGAAGAATAAGAGACCTCGAATAACCAAAACAATTCTGAGCAGAAAAAATGAAGCAGAAGGTATCACAATACCAGCCCTTAAACTATACTACAGAGCAATAGTAACAAAACTGGCATGGTATTGGCACCAAAATAGACAGGCAGACCAATGATACAGAGTAGAAGACACAGAGACAAATCCACATAAGTACAGTTACCTCATACTAGACAAAGGAGCCAAAAACATACAATGAAGAAAAAATAGCCTGTTCAACAAATGGTGCTGGGAAAACTGGAAATCCATATGCAATAAAATGAAATTAAACCCCTAAAACTCAACTCGAAATGGATAAAGGACTTAGGAATTAGACCACAGATCCGGCACTAAGTAGAAGACAAAGTAGGCCCGAATCTTCATCATGTTGGCTTAGTATCAGACTTCCTTAACAAGACTCCCAAAGCACAAGAAATCAAATCAAGAATCAATAAATGGGATGGATTCAAACTAAAAAGCTTTTTCTCACCAAAGGATACAATCAATGTGCAAAGAGAGCCCGCAGAGTGGGAGAAAATCTTTTCCACACGCACTTCAGATAGAGCACTCATCTCCAAAATTTATAAAGAACTTAAAAAATTTTACACCAAAAATACAACAATCCAATCAATAAATGGGCCAAGGAACAGGATCTCTTGTAAAGGCATGAGTCCCACTGGAGAGGGCTCCACCTCACGTCCCCATTACCTCCTGCACACACCACAGCCATATGCCATCACTTTGATATCATGTCTAGTTGCAAAAGATATTTTAGGTGACTACATTGGTTCATCATTGCACAAAGTAAGTCCTAAATCAAATAAATAAAGCAATAAATTCACTAAAGAAATTGGGCAGGTTATAAGCCTAAAACCAGGACAGATACATAGTCTAAGGAAAATTACAGGAACTGAGCACAACCAGGAGCTTCAAGTTGCCTGGCAGTTAAGGCCAAAAGGAAAGCATAATTTAATATAATAACTATAATTCAAAGCAACGATTTAGCAGATTTGAATTATCTCATTTTCTTCTTGTAAAAGCCAATGTGCTATTATGTTATTATTATCCCCATTTTGCAGATAAGGAAACTGAACACTCAATTACATAATGCGCGTAAGATCACAGGACCAGGAAGTGGCGGCCATCCGACCCCAGAGCAGCTGTCCAGCGGCCTGTTCACCCTGTGTTTGCGGCTCTCACGTGCAAGATAAGAGCCTCCTCGCTGGACTCTGAGCCAAGTCTGCTGTGAGTTCTTATGTAAAGAACACCCAGCAGGATCAAGAAGATGGTCAATCAGAATTTTACATCAACTGTCCGGAGACTTTACCTTAAATCGTCCATAGCAAATATTCCCTGAATACTTTGTGTGTGCCTGGCACAGAGTGGACACTCCATGCAAAGTGTCAGGTGTAAGAGGTAGAAACCATCCCTAGAGGGACAAGCCCTCTTTTCTCCCAGAGGCAGGGAGAAAGATGGGCAGGGAGTCATCCAGGCGCAGCTGGCTAAGGGCGCTGATAAACGTGTGTGCTGAGAACAACGGAGACAGTGACCTATTCCAGCCTCCAGAGAAGGCCAGCCCTTGGAAGACCCACAGGCGGTCAGCCATGAGCTCCCAGCAGGCTGCGAAGCCCACGAAGAGGGAAGAGCACCGTAGTGGGGAGCGCGGCAATCAGCCGGCGCAGAGCAGAACAGTAGGGGGGCGGTGCATGCAGAGGTGGGCGGGGCATGCGGAGGTGGGCGTGGCATGCAGGGGAAGGCAGGCGGGGATCCAGGAGGGCCGCTCCACGACAAACCCGCGCTATTCTTACCTGTGTGCCACTCGGCCACAGGGTATGTTCTGGGCGACATGTCCTTAGATGGTTTAACTGCGTGAACCTCACGGAATGCCCTCTTACAGGTGCAGCCTGCTGCCACCTAGGCCACGCGGGACCCCTGTTGTACATTCAGTCACACAGCTACGGAGTGCATGATCGTACCTGGGATTTGCAGGGAGCAGGTACTAAGCCTTCTCACCACACACGCGCACACACACACACACACACACACACACACACACACTTCTGTACGTTGGAAATGTTAATCAGCTTATCCGTGGTGATCACCTCACAATGTGTATCTGACTCAAAGCATCGTGCTGTTCACCCTGAGCTGTGTCAAGACCACAGCCCACTTGTGCCAGGGCAGGGGGACTGGTTGCCCAGAGACCAAAGAAAGTGTGCAGAGATGGCGCATGGGACGCAAGATTCACGGAGAAATGCTCACGGGGAAGACAGCCCCCTCGGCTCCTCATCACTGTGCCAGGCAGGGTCCCCCTCCCTCACGGAGCTTTGCCCAGTGGCAGCTGGCTAGAGGAAGGACACCTGTGCTTTCCACCGTGCCCTCAGCTCTGCCCAGGCACCTTGCATGTGAAGCTGCAGAAGCAGAGACAGTCTGCCCATGTGACCAGTGTCCAAGGAGCAACTGTCCTGGCCGACATGTGAGAAGGTGTGTAAAGATCAATTCGAATCCTCAACTTGATTGGATCGAGAGATGCCCGTGATTGAGAGGCCTCTGGGTGTGTCCATGAGGGCGTGTCCAGGAGTGACTGGCATGTGGGATAGCGAACTGAAGTGGAGCCCCTCCTTAAGGCTGGGGACTTGGATGGAATAAAAGCTGGAAGAATAGGAAGCAGATGCAAATGCAGCACTTGAGCAGGTTCTTGATCGCTGTTTGGATCATCTGAGGATTTTGGACTCTGGCTTCTTCACTCCTCCAAAGTGGGGTCTGCCAGTGATTCTCCAGGGAGTTTCCAGAAGCCTTGATCTCTGTTTAGGGTAACTAAGGATCTGTTGATCCCTCTTGTTGAAGCCTCTGGGGCTTCTGCCTCTTGGACTGCCAGCTGCTGGTTCCTCCAGCTCTCCAACTGCAGATGGCCATTGTGGACTATCCAGTTTCTGGTCATGTGAGCCAAACTAGTAAATCCCCTTTTATAATCATACTTCTTATTGATTCTGTCCCTCTGGAGAACCTGACTAATACAAGGTGGCTTTCTACAGACCCCACCACCTTGCCCTGGCGCCAGCGTGCATCAGAGAGAACCAGTGTCCCCCACGGCGAAGTGCATCTGGACACTCAGGCCCAGGCTTGCTCTCACGATTCCCCTAACCTGGCTAGTTTGGGGGAATAGAAAGGGGGCCTCGAGGTATGTGATGGTTTCCTGTCCCACTTTTCTTTAAGGACAATACAAATACATAGCATTTTTATTTTTCATTTATATGTCAATAAAGGTTAAAAAAGACAATTTTCCTTAAATTCTCTGGGAAATATTCAGGAAGGGGCACAATTCAGATTTCCTGCTGATTCACTTCCTATTGCTCTTAGGGAAAGTGATGATGATGATAGTGGTTTAAAATAATACAAGCTATTATCCTACCATTCTGAGAATCAGAACTCCAAAATGATCCTCCCTGGACTGGACTCAAGGAGGCAGAGACCGTCACCCTCTCCTGGGGGAGAATCTGTTTCCTTGGCTTATACGAGTTCTAGGACCACCCACTCTTCTGGGCCTGTGCTTTCCTATGGTGTGTTTGCTCCCTCCAAACCTCAGGCTAAAATTTGATCCCCAAAGTCATATGTTAATGGAATATGGAGGTGAGGCCTTTGGGAGGGGATCCAAATTATATGCAGTCACCAAGGTGACCCCCATAGTCATATTAGTTTATAAGAAGAGAAGTACCCAAGTTTCCAATCTTCTGTTTCACCAAGTGATGCCCTGTGCCTTGGGACTCTGCAGAGAGTCCCAGCCAGCAAGAAGGCCCTCCTCAGATGCTAGGAACATGCCCTTAGACTTCCCAACTTCCATAAGAACTGTGAGCTAAATAAACCTCTATTCTTTATAAATTACCTTGTCTGCAGTATACCGTTATAGCAACAGAAAACCAACTAACACATGGACCCTTCATCCATCTCCAAAGCAAGCAGCATCAGGCTAAGTTCTTCTGGTATCTCCACCTCTTTGTTTTGCTCACTCTGCTTACTTTGTTTCACATTTATGGCTCCTCGTGATTCTCTGGGGCCCGCCCAGATAATCCAGAATAATATCTGCCCCTCAAGGTCAGCTGAGTAGCAACCTCAATTCCATCTGCAACTTTTGCACAGAACCTAACATATGCACGGGTTCTGGGGATGAGGAGGTGGACTTCGGGGGACCCTTCCTCTGTACACTATACCTGCCCCATCTCTCCAGAGCTCGCCCCAGAGAGCTCCTGTGGTCAGGGAAGTCTGCTTTGCTTGGTCCCTCATGCTGCCAAGGTAGTAAAGGGAGCAGCAAGGCAGTGGGCTGTGGGGACAAAGCTTAAACCTTCGAAGGCAGCAACTTTCACATGTAATAAACCATAAGTCAGGCTCGCCTGTTCTGCTGAATGAACAGTTTAGTTCAATGTATAAAGCCAACCTGAAGGTCGGATGGTGACCCTAAAGAGAAGTAGCTCATGGAATCTGAATTCTAATTGTTGCCAAGGTCAGTGTTGTCCTGGCCAAGGTAGAATACATAAAATGACCTCCCAAAGTTTCTTGCTGATCAGCAGATGTCTTCATTTCTAACCCAAGGCGATCCTGCTGTTCTCTCACAGGATGATTTTCTCTTTAAACTTGGAATCAATTCACTGCAGAGGCCTCAGTAACTTCGGGAAGAATGATTAAGATACCAGAAAATTTGTCAGTGATACTCACCTGGGAATGAGAACTTGGACTCCTCTCTCCTCTCCCGCAGGATGGGTGCTTATCGATTGGCAGTTGGCAAACAGGTATCCCAACTCGGGTGTGGAAACTTGACAAAGAAGAGTGATGGCCTTCAAGTTCACAGCTGAATCCCACAGGCCTAGGGTGAAGGGCGAGTCTCGGAGCACAGAGATCTCATGACGGTGTGAGGAGCGGCGATCTGGAGAGTGGAAATAAATCATGGTGATTTCTAAGTGAAGTCCTCTCTCGGTGTCCACGGGGACTGTTCCCAGGACTCCCCACAGATAGCAAAACCTGTGCATGCTCCGTTCCTTAATGCAAGGGGCACAGTATTTGCATATCATACGCCTACTCTTCTATATATGTCAATTCATCTCCAGATAATTTGTAATGCCTAATAGGATGCAAATACTCTGTAAATAGTTTTACACTGTAGATTTGGGGGTGGAGGTGACAAGGCAAAAGGACTGTATGTTCTCAGCACAGATGCAAATTTTTTTGATCCACAGTTGATTGACTCCGTAGATGCAAAACCCATAGACACGGAGAACCAAGGCTACCTTGAATTCAGCCTCAACTGAAACTGGATTCAAAATTAGAAGCCAGGAGACTTTGGCAGCAAGCAGTTTAAGTGAAACTCAAGAAAAAGATTAAGATGTGAGCACTTTTGAAAAGCTAAAAGCATTGAGCTAATAACTCAATGTGGTTCTCTTAGCAGTTTTGTGTACATTTACATTAAAATTAACCTAGATCTCTACTTCTTTCCTACCTTGTTATAATGAAGGGTGATTTAAATCTGTTGAGTAAATGGACAAAAGTTTTCCTGTTATATTAAAATAAATGTTTAACAAACATTATCTGAAGTCTTCTGACTTATAACCTTTGCTAGGTTGTGAATGCTGGTCATAGGAAGCTCCACTGGTTGAGATCATTGTTCTGAGTTGGAAAGTGTTTACCACGAGGGTCAACTTACTCACCAACTGTGTGATAATTAATTTGCCAAGGCTGACCTCTCTGAACTGACCCTCATTAGCTCAACTGGTACCAAAGAACAGCGCAGATTCTCCAAACACGAGAGCACACTGAAACACTGTCGCCCTCATAAATACTCATTTTACAAGTAAACCAAAGTGATCTATAGTAGTAATGTGCAAACGTGGCTGCATACTCAGATCTTGTGAGAGGTAATTGAGAATCTCAGGGTCCAGGACATATCTCAGAGCCAATTAATCAGGGTCTCCAGCAGGAATGGGCCTAGCAGTCTGTATTTTTAAAAAATATTTTAATTTTTTTTATTGAGCCATAACAGTTGGACATGTTTGTGGGTACAGTGTGACATTTCAGTTCAGGTCAGGATAATCGATATAACTCTCACCTTCAACACTGAACCTTTCTTTGTGTCAGAAAAATTCAAAATCCTTCCTATTAGCTATTTTGAAACATACGGTTAAATGGTGTTGACTCTGGTTGCCCTACTGTGCTACACAACCCGAGAAGTCACTCCTCCCATCCAAGGCACCTCTGTCCTCATTAGCCCTTGCCCGTCACTGTCTTCCTTCCCAGGCCCTGGTGACCACTGCTGTGTTCTCTGCCTCAAAGAGATCAACACGTTTAGATGCCACATCTGGGTGAGAATATGTCTTGCTTTTCTTTCTGTGCCTGGCTTTTTCCATTTAACGTAATGTCCTCCAGAGTTGGCTGTGTTGGTACAAAAGGCAGGATCTCGTTCATCTTCATGGCTTTACAATATTCCATTGTGTTTCATTTCTCTATCCATTCACCCATGGTGTGTTAGACGGCAACGTGTCACTACAACAAAAAGCCTGAGGAGCGACTGAGAAGGTGGAAGGTTTATTTTGGCTCAGATTTCAGAGGTTCTGTTCCTAGTCAACCAGCTCCACAGCTCTGAGCCTGAGACAATGCCAGACCTCGAGGCAGAAGGGTGGGGCCAAGGAAAGACAGGAAGTAGAGAGAGAGAGAGACACAGAGGAAGAGAGGGAGGGAGGGAGGGAGAGAGGGAGAGGGAGGAAGAGGGAGGGAGAGAGAGGGAAAGAGAGAGGGAAAAAGGAAGAGAGGGGGAGAGAGAAAGAGAGGGAGACAGAGAAAGAGAGAGGGAGGGAGGGAGAGGAAGAGAGAGGGAGAGAGGGAGGGAGAAAGAAAGAAGGGGAGAGAGAGAGAGGGAAAGAGAAAGAGAGAGAGAGAGAGAAAAAGAGCTCTTCACTCACCCAGAACAAACCAGGCAGGTCCCCTGGAATCTAGCTCCTCTAGCAGACCCTCCCTGCCCACAGTCGCTTCCCAGGTTATCCAAATCAGGGGATTAATCCAGTGAGGAGGCCGCGACTCTCATAATCTAACATTTCACCTCTGAACATTCTTGCCTTCTCACACATGGGCTCTTGGGGGACACCATAGACCCAAAGCAGAACCGACAGACACCTACAAATCAGTGTTTTTAAACTCCCAGGGTGATTCCGATGTGCACCCACGTTTGTCTGTGAGCCATTGGCACCAGTCTGGGGATGTGTGAGAAAGGCAGAATCCCAGGCAAGACCTTAACAATCTGATCAAAATCTGGGTTTAATCAGATCCCCACAAAATCCCTAACCACACTGAAGTTTGAGGAACACTGCTTTACGCCCCAAAGCAGAATTCCAATTTCACACACGCTGGCCAGGGACACATGGAACCTAGCCATGAGTGTGGCCTTGCTCATTGATGCCAGCTTGGCTGATTCATTTGTCTTCTTCGAGGTCGCATCCAATATCTTTCCTATCCCTGAATTTCCAGGATCCTATTAAATTGCTGGGCTGCTTTGTATTCTGTGCACATCAGGATCGCTTCTCCTTCTGAGATCCAGAACACTGAAATGCACCAGCCCGTGCACCGAGAACTGGCAGAAGGAGTAATGAATTGACACCCTTGCTAGGGAGCTGGCATTTACTTTGAATCTTGGCTTGAGCTTCCCTGGAGTCACAGGTTATGTTTTGGAACAAGCCCATGGAAATCCCAACATCATGCGCTATGCTTACAGACACAATTTCCAACAAAAGTGATAAATGTTCAAAAAGCATGGCTGACGAGGGGCAGATGGCCCCACGGAACTTCTTTACACAACTGCTGTCATTCTCTCTCATCTGAGCCTCGCTATTGCAAATGGCGCCTCCTGGAAGCATCCTAGAATATCATCCCCGGGGACATGATCTGCCTTCAGGAGATGGAAGAGGAGAAGCTCTCTGTGAGCCCATGCCTTCCCCAGGGGCCACAGGCAGTAAAAACCACACAGTAATGAGACTCAAGGGAGCTGAACTCTTGTCTCGACTTGGCCATTTCTCAAGCATGTACCTCCATGGCTGGTTGATAATGTCAATGCTTGTCTCTCCCGCTTCAGTGAGAAGACTGAACTAGATGGAAACCATTTTCAACGTGTTAGGTCTTTTGGGGGGGTCGCCATGGACAGCACACTTGAATCCTTTGATTCCTCTTTTAGGAATTAGGAAAGGATCAAGTTGATTTTCCAAGTAGATTTGAGACGCCTGGGTTGCTGCCTGTGTCTTGCAAAACCTCCTTTTGCCCTTCGAAATTTGACTCAGGCTAATCTAAGCAGAAAGGAAAAGCTTATTGGAAAGCCATTTAGGGTTCATATACTGAAGGCCACCAAGAGCCATAAGTGTGAGGCGGGTGGGGCGGGGAGCGTGGCAGGAGCAGCCTGCCTGTGGCACCTGCTGGGACTTGGTCCCGTAAACACTGCAAGATGATGCTTATTGTACTCAGAGCGGCTGGAGCCTGTTCCTGTGGCTCTCGGCTTCCGCTATCAGTAGACGAGCCCAGTGAAAAACCATTTCTCACTCGCGTTCTGGTCTGATGTGGGTGAGACGTCTCCCTGAAAACCTCGCCACCATGGTCTGGGCCCTTTCCATCCTGTGACACATCCACACTAAGGGCTCTTTACTTCCAGCTCCACCCACAGTAGAAAGACACACAGGAAACCCTGCATCCACGTATGTCACACGCTTTGCTCCAGTTCATCTCGTGGCCCCCACCATTGGACGAGGTGGCCGAGTGTCCTCTCGATGCTCACGATGGGTCAGGGGGACTGGAGAGTGCCTTGGAGCCTTGGCATTGTTCTCCTTGGCAGGGCGGATTTATGGGTACCTGGATTAGCTACCCCCCTCCTCAAAATGGGCAGCGGAGGTCAGACGACTACTGGAGGCTTCATGGGCAAGAATCGAGCGTCCAGTTAGCAGCCATGCACAATTCTCAGACTGGAGGGAGGCTGGGGATGTAGCTCAGTGGTGAGCGCTTGCCTGGCAGGAACAAGGCCCTGGGTTCATCCCCATCACTTCAAATAAAAATGGGTATCGGGTTCAACATGTGAACTTGGGGAAAGCCTGACCCTGAGACTCCAGCAGTGGTCTGGCGCCTGGAGTGGTGGTTTCTCTGCTTTTTTGAGGCCGGTGCATTGCCAGGGCCAAGGAGCATCGCGGAGAACAAACGTGAGGGATCCAAAGGCCTCGAGGCCCGGAACGAGAATCCCAGGTTCCTGCACCCAGTGCAACTTGCAGGTGCAAACCCGATTCCCCAGCCTGGAAGCTTCGTGCCGCTGCTCCCGCCCCGGGCCTGGCTCTCTACTGCCTTCTTCCCTCCTGACATCAGGAAGATCGTTCTCATTGCAGCTTTCCATCCAAGAGTCGTCAACAGACTACATGTTTTTGCTGTTTTTCTTTCAACTGCTGGGACCACCTTCACCACCGCGGGTCTTAATGGTCTCAGTGAAGAGGTTTGATTGAGAGTGTTTTTAGCCAGTGTGGCAGCAGAAGGAAAGGACGGATGTCACATGACAGATGCACTCCAGCCTACATTTCTCCCAAAGTATTTTTAATTTCTTCTTCTACATTATCCTCAGTAATTTCTGTCATCTTAATTGCCTGGGGTGGAGCAAAGTGAAGTTTACACGAGCGAAGCGCTGGATGGACTTCCTGCCGCTCAAATTAGTGCAATGAAGACAGACTCTGATCTGCACGTTGACGACCTGGGTTCAGGCTACGGTTGTGGCCCTGCCTTGACTGATATCCCTTCGGATTCATGTTCTTTCCAAATTTTTACTATTTTTAATTCAGAGTGTTCTATTTTCTCTGTGGTCCTTGGCCCTGATTTTTTTTCATTGTTGTTTGAGGAGTGAAGGTAGTTTTTATTTGAAACTATTTAATGGACAGAGATTCAATAAATTCAAGGCGCACAGTAGGATGATCTGACATGTGCATTCCTGTAGGCGCATCGTGGTCACCGCTGGCTTTGATTTTGCAGTGGCCCCTGGAGGCTGTCCAGAACCTAGCACACAGGAAAACCGCCTTCTTCTAATGAGCAGGGGAGAAGCTTCCAGATCCCTGAGGTGGCCCCGTGGAAGCCCTGATGGTCAAGGACTGAGCACGGTTTTCTGACACTCCAACCTTATGGCTGAAAAAGACAAGAGATTCCTTGGGTGTGGCAACCGAGAGGTTTGCACCTGCAAGTTGCACTGGGTGCGGGCACCTGAGATTGTCGTTCTTACTTTAAATGATTCTGTGGTGTGAGAAGCAGCCACGGGCCAGAGGCCTTTGGATTCCTCATGTTTGTTCTCCATGATGCTCCTTGGCCCTGGCAATGCACCGGCCTCAAAGCCCTGACCTTGACGGACATTGCTCCCAGGCAGCCCCACACAATAATGTTCATCGGCTTCGTGGAGCATATCGACCTGCCGCAAGTCATGCGTGTCCAGAGTATGTGATGCAGCGTTTTGACACACGAACGCACCCGTGAAGCCGTCGCCACATCCCTGTGACGAACCTGTCCATCTCTGTTTGCCGTGGCTACCCGAAGTCTTTCCTCCCTGGCAACCGCTGCCTTCATTTGCTCTAGATTATTTTGCCTTTCCTAGCCTGCGGTCTTTTTGTCTGATTTCTCTCATTCAGCTTCATTTTGAAACTCATCCATTTTGCCGCTTGTGTGGGGTGTTTGTTGGTCTTTCTTGCCGGTCGCCCTCCACTGCATGGATGTGATCCAGCTCCTGCGTCCTCTCGCTGGCTGATAGCTATTGGTGGCATTTCCAGTTCTATGGCACTTGCATTGTGCCGTTGTATACACTGCGCACAGTTTCCGGAGGCTTGAAGAATGGAGAGGTTGGTCAACGGGTATGAAGCTACAGTCAGAGAGGAAGACTACCTTCTGAGATTCTGTCTCACAGTGGCCTACCTTCAGTCCATAGTAATGAACCGTGTACTTCAAAACAGTCTGAACATCTCACCACAAAGAAACAGATACACATTTGAGGTGATGGGAATGTTAAATGCCCTGATTTGATCATCATGCAATGTACACATGAATCAAAAACTTCACACTGTACCGTGTCAATCTGTATAATTATTAGATGTCAATCAAAAATAAAATGGGACACAGTCTTTGCAGGAACATATCCTTCCATTTCTCTGGGGTAAATAACGAGGAATGGACTGGCTGGACCACGTGAGAGCAAGGTTTAAATTTTTAAGGAAGTGCTTGACTTTTTTCCAAAGTTCTCACCTCATTTTCTATTGCCCTGGCAGAAAACGAGTTCCAAGTCCTCTGTGTCCTCGACATGTAGAGTTCTAAAGAGCTCTGTGACCCACAGCCTTAGTAAGCAACTCAAGGCTAATACAGTGCTAGTCCTGCACCCAAAGATCAGAACACATGAGTATCCCCAGCAACGCAGCACAACAGTTAGTGTCATAAATGAAAAACAAATCAAAGAAAGGCAGGGCAGAAGCAAGGTTGTCTGCGGAAAAGGGAAAGAAGTGAGTGTGAACTTTTCCTCGGCTGTTTTTGCCGTTATCTCCTCTGGCTCCTCCAGAGCCCAGAGGAATCCCCAACAGGATGCAGATCTCCATTTTGGAAGTTTGTTGTTACCCTGTATTTTTTTGTACTTTTTGTTTCTAGTGCATCCTAATTGTACATAACTATAATAGAGTGGGCTCCATTTTGACATCTTCCTGAGTACACATAACCATTTTCTCCTTTCGATCCCCAGTACCAACCTCTTCTTTCCATGCCTCCCTCCCCCTGGGGTCCCCACTGCTTCACTGATCTCCTTTCTATTTTTGCAAGACTTCTTTGTATCCCCTATAGCTTCTGCACATGGCAGAAAACATTTGACCCTTGACTTTCTGCGTCTGGCTTGTTTCACTTAGCACAATGTTTTCCAGTTCCATCCATTTACCAGCAAATGACATCTTATCATTCTTCTTCATGGCTGAGTAGAACTCCACTGTGTATATGGACCACATTTTCTTTATCCACTCACCTACTGATGGACAGCGAGGCTGAATTCATGACCTGAGTCCTGGGATCATGCTGCTATAAACATTGAAATGCATATGTCACTATAGGATACTGATTTTAGTTCTTTTGGATAAATATCAAGGAGTGAAATAGTGGGTGATATGTGCTGCACTGTATTCTACAGACCTGGGAATAGAATCTTTATATTTATTGTCTTTTGTGTCTGATAGTGGCATTTAATACACCCAGGCTTCTTTTCCTTATTGTGTGTACTTTAGTATATGACACCATGTTTTGACACAGATAGGCACAGTGAAATGGTCACTGTAGTCAGGAAAAGCAGCACATCTGTCATCTCACATAGTCACCATGTTAGTTTTGTGGCACGAGTACCTGAAAGCTTCTCTCTCGGCTGAGGTTCCGACACCACAGCATATTCCTAAAGGGTCCCCACGGGCACAGGGGCTTCCAGGGGGTCGCCACCGCACACACCTTGAAGGACCCTCAAGAAGCTTAAGCACTGACTTCGCAGCCTCATCCACAAGCAAGGAGACTGGCTTTCTTCTCCAGATCTATTTTTGAGACCATCTGATGTCAATCTGCTCTCTAAGAGCCGGCTTCAGAGCATGTCGGTGCTGAAATCAGCACGGCTTTTATCTCGTGGCTTCTCATGAGCAGGGCATTTTCCCGTCCTGTGTTACATTAGCCCTTGTCAGTGCCTCTTAATACGAAATTCCTTGGCATAAATAAACCTGCCTCTTCAGAAAGGTCTTACCCTGTACCCACATTTTTTCCCCCAGCTACAGATTCCCTCTCCCTGGAATCTCTAATTTAAATTGAACTTGATAGGTCTGACGTCTGCCCCACTGGGGGCCCAGGAAATGCCATTTCTTTGTCTTTGGTAGCCTTAAGAGAAAGAAGATGGAAAAAAAAGAACATTCCAGGTCTCAAGCGGCGTTTCCTTGCCTTTCAAAAATGAGGATATTTTTCCATCTGCTCTTCATTGACTTTTAAGGCTCAGCTTAGGTTCTAACATGTTAATGTGCTTTTAAAATTAGTCCCTCCCCCTGCAGGGTCCGCGGGATGAGCCTGGTTCAAGGAATCTGAGGGTCTTCATCTCTTCTTTAGCTTCGCTTTCTTTCCTGGATGTTTTCGCATGTGTTTTTAAATTAACATATAATAAAACTGGTATTTTCAGGAGAAAGGCTTTAAACATTTTAAGTGAACAGACCTGTGTCTCCAGCACCACCCCCGAGGTGCAGAACATCTCGTGGACCCCCAGAACGCACCTCGGCCCTGGGTAACCTCTCGCCACGACCATCACCCCAGGAGAGCACGCTCCCTGTTACTCGGGTTTTGCCTCTGCCGGAACGTGGCGTGAACTAGATCACACCGCGTGTGGCACTTGAGACCCGCTCCTCCTTCTCAGCCAGGCCTTTGGGGGCTCCTCTCCGTCCTTGCCTGCACCCTGCTCACTGCTTATTGCCATGAACTGTCCATTGCAGGGAGATGTCGTGGTCTGTTTCATCCACAAGCCGCTGAAGCTTTGGAGGGATTGCTTCCTATTTCGGTGGTTATGATGATGATCGCCGTAAACACCAAGGTACAGGTGTTCGTGCAAGCTTACATCTTTATTTCTCTAGGACAAAGACCCAGCAGCGGGCCACTGGCTCACTTGGGGAATGTCTGTCTCTCTTTTTCTACATTTTCTTTGTTTCATTGATGGCAGAATCATAGTCTTTGACAGACCTGATTATTCAGTTTTGGGAACTATTAAAATAATATATTTTATGCCTTTCTTCTAGTCATTACTAGGATATAGAAACTTGAGGAGTTTGTGTCCTTAGTTATAGGAGCTTTGGTTGATGTTTCATAGATTCTTCAAGATGTCCTACGTAGACAATCGTGTCAGCTGCTCACAGGGACAATTTTGTCCCTTCCTTTCCATTTTAAATGCTTTTCCATTTTGCTTTATCACACTGGCTTGGACTTCCAGTGTGGTGTCGGGTGGTATTAGGTGAGAGGCAGCATTCTTACTTTTTACAATACTTAAGATAAAAGGGTTCAGGCTTTTACCACCAAATGTGATGTTAGCTAGAAGGTTTTGTATGGATGCTCTTTAAGAAGTTCAAGTTTCCTTCTAAACTCAAGATGCTTAAAGTCTTTATCATGGTCATCAAATATTTTTAATGTTCTTCCTGCACCTGTGGACAAGATGGTATGTGTTCTCTTTCTTTAGTTGGTTAATAACGGTGAATCAGACAGATTGGCTTTTTAACATTACTTTTGCGAGTAAACTCCATTTGATTGTGATATTTTTTTCTTCTGACATATGGCTAGATGTCTTCATCCATTTGGTGCTGCTATGACAAAACTCCCAAGTCTGGCTATGTTATAAAGAAAAAAGCTTTATGTGGCTCATCAGCCTGGAGGCTCAAGAGCATGGTGCCAACATCTTCTTGGCCTCTGGTGAGAATCTTGTGCTGCATCACATCACAGTGGAGAGGCTGAAAGTGGAGGCAGGTGTCGAGGTAGAAGCAGGTTAGCAAGAGAGACCAGGTTCTTGAGAGCTAATTCATTCCCAGAAGGAATAACTCAGATTCTGGAGAATGACATGCACCCATTCAGGAGGCCCTGCTCACTCCCCAAGGCCCCACCGCCTCTCAACACTGTCACCCTGGGGACGAGGCCTTGGGGTGTGTTCTGGTGGGGACAAATCACGTTCCATCATGGTGCCATATTTGAATGATTTTTATTTGTTTATTTCTATGTTTATAAACATACGAATCTCTGGTTTTCTTCTAGCATTCGAGTCTGGTTTTGTACCAGGGTGCTGCTGGCTTTTGGAATTGCTCATGCTTCATCTTCTTTTGGAAGCAATGATACAAAATGGGAGTTATTTTTTTTTTTTAAGTGTTTGGCAGAATTTCCATGCCTGAAAGTTTTTCAAGACCAGGGGATTTCTTTCTGGAAGGCTTGTTACCTTGCTTGATTTTACTAAGTGTCCAACCTCTTTAATAGATACAAGAAAAATAAGGCAACATAGTTCTTTTTGAGACAGTTTCGACAGCGTGTGGCTTTCAAGTAATTTTGCTTATTATCAAAGTTGTCACCTGGATTGTTCACAGGGTCCCCTATTATCTTTCCGAGGTCTCTGGGGCACAGCTCAAGTGTATCTCCTCTTTCATTGCCGATATTGCTGTTTTGCGTTTTCTCTGCTTTCTTCTTTGTCAGGCTAGCTAGATGGATCGATTTTATTGATCTTTTCAAGAATAAGCTCTTGGTTTCATTGAGTCCCATCATGACCTTGGGAGGATGCTCGCTTGAGCCTCTGATCTCTGCAATCTCTTAGAAACTTTGGCGCTTGCCTTTCCAATTTGTTGGTTAAAAGCCGTGATTTCCGCTGCCTTCCTCAGACATCTACTTCCTGCAATTATATCTGTATCTGGAGCCAAGTAGCATCAGGATTTAAAAAGAAAAATAAAGCGAGGGAGATGTGCGCTCCCTCCCGGGACTGTACCGCACTGCCTGTGGGCAGAAACGTTTTCTTCTCAGAAGGTCTCTGCCTGGTTCCCACGTCAGTCAGTCTTTTTACTGCAGACGCTGCTGATGGATCACCTGGGGCTGCCGCGGTAGAGAAAAACAGAAAAAACAATAAAATAAAAAGCAGAGCATCCTCAGGCAGCATCTTTTGTGATCCTGGGACCGGACCGGAGGGCCAGGGTTCTTTCTGCTCACACCAGCGTGCTCGTCTGAGGTCAGCTCTCCGTGGAAATCCCCGTTCCCTTCACTCTTCAGCATCTTCTGGAAACTGCTCTACACATTCTGTCCTGGGTTAGAGGACAGAAATCAGGTGGGAGGTATCTACTTGATCTTGCCTGGATTTGGAATGCTCCAAATGTTTTACTAACATGTATCTAGAATTTTCTGGAGGGGTCTATGCTGTGGTGTGGATGGGGGTGGTCCCCACCCAAACTCAGGTTGCCGTTTGATTCCCTCTTGAGAGGTGGGGGGACCTTTCAGAGACGACTAGGTTACAGGTGCACCCGGTCATGGACGGGTCTTCCTGGAGACTCGAGGCGTCTCACAGGAGTGGCTTGGCCCCTCCCAGAACTGGACCAGTTCCTGAGAGCAGGTGGGTAGAGCAAGGTCGCCTCTCCAAACGTGTCAGCTCGCTCCCTGCCTTCCTTCCCACCTTGGGATGCCATCATCATGAGACCCTCACCAGAATCCCAAGAGGATGCTGGCTTTATCCTCTCGGGCCTCTAGAAACTATGAGCTGAGCAAACCTCTTTTCTTCATAAGTCTTCCAGCCTGGGGCGTTTTGTGAAAGCAACACAAAACAGTCTATAACAGCCTGATTTAGAGAAGTAGACACAATGTGACACACACAGGGGTCTCTAGGGAGTCAACTCTGAGGCAGGCCTCAACCCTTACACAGTAACAAAGTGACTCACCTGACCTGAAATACTACTTAGAATACCCAGAGGAGAATGAAATTCAGTGTGGGTGTTGCAGTTATCTGTTAGTACAAAACCACTTGTTCATAGTTCAATGAGCAGTTCAAAGTCCTTCCTGAGAAAAATCATAAGCACCAGATATTTTCAACCTACTTACTTCTAAAATGATTTCATCCTCGTCTTGACTAGGCCCAAGTCAACCCAAGTCCAGCAAAGTCTGTATCACCATGGACCGGATTCATGAAGGCCCAAGAGGCCCGTGTTTTGCAAGGTCAGCCCTAGCTGTCCAGCAGCAGTCACTTTCCTCTGGACAATGCCTGCAGAGAGCTGCCCGAGCCAGCCCCCCAGGTGAGGCTACCATGGTTCCCAGCCTCACCTGCGTTCACTACACAGACCTCAGGCTTCACAGCTGTTGGAATGAAGATACAGGGTTTTGGAAAGACAATAAACAATGTCTTTTCCCCCATCCAGATTTTGGAACAAATGAAGAATAAAACTAAAAATCAGGCAACTGGAGACCCAAGTATTTTTTTTTTTTTTTTTTTTTTTATTACTGATCAAACTGTTAGAATACGTAGACTTTGAATCTGAAGCTCAGTGGCAAGACTAACATTTCATTCTGAACCAGACAGACTGACCCAATCCAGTGGCGGACATAGGTGGGCAAGTATAGCCTGCTCCCCTCCTCACGCCCCTGCCCACATGGATGGTAGGGGGCCAAGTGGTAGAGTTCCTGCACCGATTTAGATGCCAAAGGAGAAGATGAACGGGTTCAGCCAGCCATGCCCAAATTCTGCTCCAAACTCACCCATCAGATCAATCCTGCTTCTTGTCTTGGTGAGGGGTGGGGGGGCCTTAGGAAGTGAGGAGGTAACCAAGCGGCCACGGCCATTAAGCCAGTGGCAGTCTTTGTCTCAGGAAGGGGACAAGCACTTTCTCTAGCCCCTCGCCCAGCCTGGGCCTCCAGGGAGCAGGGGCAGCAGACTTCTGGCCCTTTGGCTTCTTAAGGAGAATCGGATGCTCTCTCCTCCTGAGACTCAGCGGAAAGGCGTTTAGAAGGCAGAGGACCAAAAACTAAGTAGTGCCAAACTTCAAAACAAAGTCAAGGGAGAGGTTTCCGGTGCTGGTCGTCCCAGGTCTGGGCTGCTCCCCCGAAGCCCTCTCTGGGCTGGCAGCCTCCTTCTGCCCCAGCCGCTGCTGGCCCCCAAGGGCGGTGCATCCTGCGCTGTGAGCCAGGTGGACAGTGAGAATCCTGGAGCTTGTCCCACGAGACGGGGAGAATTCTGGGGGCACCAACCCCACCTGACCAGAGGAGGACCAAACACTGACAGCCTCCCCTCCAGTGGCTGCCGGGCACTGGGGTCTCTGAGGCCCAGGTGGCTCTGAAGGGCCAGCAGGTGCTGATGGCTTCTTTTGGTCCTTTAGTTGCTCTGAGTAACCGTCCTGTTATCAGCCGCATCCCCCAGGCAGCACTCCGAGCCAGGGAGGATTTAAAAACTTGACTTATTTCCCTTTTGAAGTCACATGACCCGCTTTACCTACAGCTTTACACTTTGTCAGGAAAGAGCCAAGGATCCAGAGCAGGATCTCAACATAAAATTCCCAGGTGGTTCTGCTCTCAGGTGGACGGGATGTAGAGAGAACCAGATTCACGTTACTGTGGGTGCCGAGGAAACTGCAAGAGTTTCTCCTGCCGAGTCACTTGAATCAGGGATTGTCTCAGGCATGGTGATATCTGGCAGGATCTGGAAGAGCCCCGGGCTTCCTCCTGAGGACCCGGGAGCACCTGAAGGCTCTCCATGAGGCGGGTTATGACGCGATCGCGTGGCTCAGCCCCTCCCCTGGACCAGCGGTCCTTGCACGCCTTCCGCAATGGGGTGAAAGACCAGGTCGGGAAGCCAAGGCTGCAGGGTCACCCTAAGGTGGGTAGAACAATTTCCTGCTCAAGAAAGTTATCAAAGGAAAGGCAACAACAGCTTTTATAGCAGCCAGAGACGCTAAAGAATGTTCTGGTTGCCTTAGTTGGTGTGGGCTACTGTAACAAATCACCACAGGCTGGTGGCTCAAATAACCAAAATTTCTCACAGCTCTGGAGACTGAGAAGTTCAGGACCAGGGCACTGGCAGATCTAGTGAGGGCACTCTTGCTGGTTGGGAGAGGACCTTCTGACGGCAGCAACAGCCAGGGAGAGTCATTTGTCCTACTCTTTCTAGAAGAACACGAGTCCCATCATGCAGACCCACCCTCAGGACCTGATCTAACTCAATATTCCCCCAAGGCCTCACCTCCAAATGCCACCACGTTTGAGGGTCCAGATTCTAACTAATGATAGGACTTTCCAGGGAACACAGATATTCAGTCCATTACCACCCACCCAGCTCCCATCCATGTCCTTCTTGCATGTGAAGTCCACTTCCTCCATCTCCACCACCCCAAATTTCTTCAATCACTCCAGCATCAATGTTAAAGTCCAATTCCAAACGTACTGCCTACATCCGATTCGAATGAGACTCCAAGAATTCATCCAGAGGCAAAGTCCCCCCACCCTTCAGCCTGTGACCCCAGACCAGCTATGAGCTTCCAGATCACCACGGTGGAGGGCACGGCTGCCTGCTGGTCATCCCAGCTTCTGGGGGAAAAGGGCAGAGGATCACATGAGCTCAGCCTTTGAGACCAGCCTGGGCAACACAGCGAGACTCCACCTCAAAAGGGCACAGGGCCTGTGGGCGTAGCTCGGTGGGAATACTCGCCTAGCAGGCGTGAGGCCGGGGGTCCAGGGCCCAGCTTCACACACACAGCAAAGGTACCACAGCAGAAGAGACGGAAGACCAACGACGCCATTCTAACATGGAGAAACGGAAAGGAAGGAAGAGGTGCCGGGTCCCCAGCAAGCCCCACACCAGCAAAGGCCAGCTCCATGAGACCGCAGAGCCCAGAAAAGCACTCTTCTGTGGCCTGCGTTCTGCCGTCCAGGCCCACGGGGACCGAGTAGTCCCACCCCAGCACCCACTGGGGTAGTGTTCCCGCCTCCAGGCCTCCATCCAGGCCCGGTCTCACTGGTGGTTCTGCCAGACAGACGCGGCACCCCCGTGGCTCTGGAAAGCCAGCCTTCGCTGCTGGGAGTCTGTCCTGCCTTCACTCCAGCAAAACAGAGGCCGTGGGAAGAGATGGCCGGGCGGGATGTCCAGCCACTCCATTTCTGTGAGATCAGCTGGAACCAACCTGTCTCACAGGCCCCTGCCTCCACTCAGGAGTCCTCGTACGAAGACCAGAGGCTCTTCTCCCAGTGGTCAGCGCCCCTGCTGTTAAGGCAGACTCTGCGAAGCCTGGCCTGGGGAGGGTCCCGGAGCACAGGTCCTCTGTCGCTCACGCCCTACCTCCGCGTCCCTGCACGTTGGCCCCAGTTCCAGGAGGGCCCGAGGTCTCCACTCTTGAGTATTTCGAGGCTGTGATGGTGTACATCAGCTCAACTCTGCTCAGCCTCTCCACCTGCTCACGACTCCACTTGCACAGTACTCTTAATGAGTTCGTTTCTCAGTCATCTTCCAACATTCTGCACCTGTTATCTCCTCCTACACTTGTGCCCATCTTCGCAGGATTATGTTGGTAACAGATTAAAGCTGCCCGTGAATTCCTCACTGATCTTCTCTTTTCCTGGTGGAGTCTGTGCCGCTTCCCCTGGATCTGAACTGGCCTAAGTGGCTTTACTGACCGCTCGACCACAGCAGGGGTGACGGCCTACGGCTCTCCACGCCTGGGCCATTAGAGGTGGGAGACTCCCGGTTCCCGGTTCTGCTTCCTCTGGAACACCCTCTTTTGGGATCCAGCCACCAGACTGTGAAGGGGCCCAGGTAGCCCTCTGAGAAGGCCCTGGTCATCGGCCAGGCTGAGCTCCCCAGTGACATCCAGCTGTGTCAGCAGCCATGCCAAAAAGCAGACTGGAGACAAGGGTCTCCAGCTTCAGCCAGGAAACCGCAGTTGAAGCGATACAGAAAATAGCAAGCTGCTTGTTGGAATTCTTCCTGACCTTGAGGTCACTTGCAAAATAAAACTACTTGTCTTAGCTTGTTAAACAGAAATGGATAACCAGAGCTATGTCTTTAAAAACTTCCTTTTCTAACAAGACCCTCTCTCAAAATTGAAAAAAAATAAATAAATAAAGATGAAAGGACTGGGGTGCGGCTCGGTGGTTAAGAAGCCCTGCGTCCACTCCCTGCTAGGAAAAAACAAAAACAAAAATCCACTTTCTCTTCTGCAGTGTTTCTGTGGCTGCCGTGACCAAATACTGCAGCCTTGGTGGCTAAAGTAACATAAAACAATTAACTCACAGTTCTGAAGGTAGATGTCCAAAATCTAGGTGTCAGCGCAGTTGATTTGACGCTGGGGTCTCTCTCCTGGTCCTGCAGAGGGCCACCTTCTCTCTGTGTCCTCGATGGTTTTTTTTGTGTCCCCTGTGTACCCTTCGTGTGTCCGAATTCCCTCTGCTTACAAGGCCCCCTGCAGTCAGGTTGGATTAGGGCCTACCTTAGTGTCCTCGGTTTATCTTAATCACCTCCTTAAAGACATCTCCAAATACGGTTACCTTCTGAGGAACTGGGAGACAGGAGGTCAGTGGAGGGGGCGGGGACACGACTCAGCCTGTAAAAGGTCGATGCAGTGAAGTCTCAGGGTGGAGAGCGTGTTCAAGGTGCCACACCCTCGCAGAGGCCATTGGCCTCTGAGCATTACAGATCCAGTGTCCAACCCCCATGGTTTCAAAGCAGTAAATCAAAACATAACAAGCCCTTTAAGACAGCCCTGGAGTCTGGTTCAGTTCACCCTCTCTATAGAACAGAGCATCTGTTTAATGAACGCCAAGCATACGGCAGGAAATATGGTATCCGCGATGAAAAAGGAAGTTTGCCCATAAATCATGTGAGTAGAACCAGTTTTTTAAACAAGGCATAAGGGGCAAATAATGTTTATAGTTGTTCTGGAATCACAGATCTGGGAAAATTACCTACTAAAAGCCTTGCAAATTTCAGTGTCTTTATCAGAAAATAAGGGGCCTCTGGATGATTGCATGTGATTCTGGCTAGGCCAATTTATTAGCACTATTAATAAAGTCCGTTATTTGATGTTATGTGTTTACATTCCAGTTTCCATCGCCTGTTGCTGCAAACACACCTCCCCTCGGCTTGGTGGCTTAAGCAATCACGGTCGCGGCCACGGCCACGGTGGCTCGTTAGGCTTTGGTCGTGTGGTTGTCTGGGAGGTTCTTTCTCTGCTGGTCTGACTTGCAGTCTCCCGTGTGTGTGCAGCAAGATGGTTGCCAGGCTGGACTCAATGAGAGACCTCTGGAGGGCCTCTTCTCCCCACGGGGTCTCTCCCGAGGGCCCCTTTTGGGGGTAGGTGACGTCCATGGGGCTGATCGGAGCTGCCCAGTAGGACGGAAATGGAGACCGCATGGCTCAGGTGTCGCAGAGTGCTACCTGCTTTGCCTTCTGCTGGTGAAAGCATGTCAGGGGCCAGCGTGGGGTCGGTTTGTGACTCCCAGGAGGGTTAGGGTGAGGGGTCACTGCTGGGGATCAGCACCACAGGTTCCCACAGGACACTCGGGATGAGTGACTTCGCTTCACCTCTTTGGGCCTGGCTGATTGCAGGCGTCTACTTTTGCCCTGTTTCCTCCAGGGCCAGAACGTTCCCAGTAAAACTGAGCTTAGAAGGGGGAAGAGGGTTTGGCTTATTTCACATCGCATGATATTGTCTAACTCCATCCACTTACCAGCAAGTGCCACGATCTCATTCTTCTTTAAAGCCGAGTCGTATTCCGTCACGTATGTATATACGTACACACACTCCACGTTTCCTTTATCCGATCGTCTGTTGAAGGGCACCTAGGTTGGCTCCGTATTTTAACCATGGTGAAAGAGGGAACAGAGGAAGGCTGGTTTATGGGAAGAAAATGCAGCTAGACAGGAGGTCTGGGTACCAGCGCTCTAGACAGCCAGGCGGCACCTCAGAAACGGCCTGCGCTGTCGGACGAAGAACCAGCTGAGCAGTCGGCTGCTTCCTGACACAAAGGACGGGTAGGTATGGAAGGAAGGGCGAATGCTCACGACCCAGATGGACCACCTGCATCAGACACTTCCTGAATCAACACACTGTCCTCTGTAAATAGGCGCCATGATCACATGTCAATTTAAAAAAAAAAAAAAATGAAATTTAGCCCTAGTAGGAAACCAAAGCTGACAGAAGTGGCGTCCGGTCAGGCTGGCTGGCAGGTTCTCGTCTCCACGGGAGCCCTGTCGTCCTGCAGGGGCAGTTCTACGTGACTGACATGGCTTGAGAACTCGCCTCCCTGGGCTGTTACAGGTCAGTGTTCTCAGGTTATGTCCCACCGCTAAGCGCCAAGCCGAGTCTGGGCGGAAGCTTCCTGCCCGGCCCGGCTCGGGTTGTGAAGTCAGGGCTCTGCTGCAGAGGGCTTCTTCAGAGCAGGCCCGGGGCACAGTGGGAGTCTGTTGGATGGCACTTGAGAAGATGTGGAACTTGCCCATGAAAAGTGGGACCCTAAGAACAAATTGCACCCTAAGAATGTGAGACACCTCTAATGCCTCCCCCTCAGCCAAGCTGAGTAGTGGCCCTAGACCAGGCGCGGGTTTTTTGACATCTGCGCTGAGCCCTTGAGGTGCTCTCCCCAGGGCAAAGCAAATTCTAGAGAATTACAACAGATAAGATTGACAGACGGCCAAATGGAAGAGCTGCAGCAGGCAAAGCAGTGGGGAGGGACACGCAGCCTTCGTGCCCTCTCTGGGCAGGCCACCCTCTGCACCAAGCTCCATCATGAGATTGCAGCAACCCAGCCACATCCTTAGGTTCTCCTTGAACTTTCAGTTCTCTGGATGTCTCTACCCCATACCCAGGTGCTTCCTCCACTAAAATCTTAAACCCTTCAAAGTCATCCATGAGGAATGGAATCAACTTCTTTCAAGCTCCAATTAATGTTGACAGCAAGCACTTACCACTGAGCTACACCCCCAGCCCTTCGTAGAAATTTTTTTGAGATATGGTCTTGCTAAGTTGCCTAGGTTGGCCTTGATCTTGCCATCCTCCTGCCTCAGCCTCCTGAGTAACTTGGATTGAAGGTATGTACCACCACAGCTGACTTTCACAAGTTTTTGTTTGTTTGTTTGTTTGTTTGGTACTGGGGATTGAACTCAGGGTCACTCAACCACTGAGCCACATCCCCAGCCCTATTTTGCATTTTTATTTGGAGACACGGTCTCACTGAGGTACTTAGTGCCTTGCTTTTGCTGAGGTTGGCTTTGAACTCATGATCCTCCTGCCTCAGCCTCCTGAGCCACTGGGATTATAGGCATGCGCCACTACGTCAAGCTTCACAAATGTTTTTAATGACATCTAGAAGGACCAATCCTTCCCAGAGGGTTTACACTGCATTTTGCCCAAATCTATCAAAGGAACCATGTCCACGTTGTCTGTACTTTTCTAAAATGTAATTCTTAAATAATACTGCTAGAGAGTCCAGTCGCTGCCCTATCCGCGGGCTGCACAACGGCAGTGGTATCAGCAGGCACGAGGACCACAGTCAATATGTGCATCTCCACCAGAGCTCTTGGTGACCAGGTGCATTTCAAGGTGCAGTGATATTTTGGAGGGAATGATTTCTTGAGCAATAGGTCTCAAGAAGGAGTTTAAAGATTCACTAAACCACGTTGTCAGCTGACGTGCTGGTATCCAGACTTGGCTGTTTCCCTTAGAAAGCACAGGCGGAGTAGAATTATCATAATGCTTAAGGGCCCTGGGATTTGGGGATGGCAGATTAGCATCAGCTTCACCTTAAAATCACCAACTGCATTGGTCCCAAAGGAGAGGGTCAGTCTGTCCCTGAAGCTCTGAAGCCAGGCCTTGACTTCTCTCCACTAAGGAAGTCCTGGGTGACCCTCCCATCTACGCTGGAAACCTGTTGTTGGGCGTAGCCGCCCTCCGCAATGATCTCAGCTGGGTTTTCTGGATCATTCGCTGCAGCTTCTACAACAGCCTTTGCCGCTGTAGCTTCACCTTGCATTTTTGTGTCATGGAGATATAACTTTTCTTAAACCTCATGATCCAACCTCTGCTAGCTTCTTCTGCAGCTTCGCGGCCTCACTCAGCCTCCGTAGAACTGAGGAGGGTCAGGATTAGGCTCTGGGCAGTGGCGGGGTGGGGTGTCCTGGTCTTCAGCACAGACCGCGGAAACTTCCTTCATTTCCCAGCTGAGCTGCTTTGCTTTCTTGCTGCGTTCCCAGAAGAACATTTAAATGCCCTTCAAGCACGTTTCCTTTGTATGCTCAGCTTGGCTAGCTGTTGCCAGAGGCCTGGCTTCAGCCCATCTTGCTGTCTGACCTTGTCTCCTCATTAACCTTAGTCACTCCCGGCTTTCGATTTAGGGCAAGCACTATGCAGCTCCTCCTTTCACTTGAACGCTTAGAGGCCATTGCAGGGTGAGCAGTTGACCTGATTCTAATACTGTAGTGTCTCAGGAAACATGGATGCTCAAGGAGAGGGAGAGAGATGGGGGAACGGATGGTCAGGATGGACCAAAACGTGCACCCCATGGATCCACTGAGTTTGCCATCTACGTGGGCGCAGTTCACGGCGTGCCAAAGCAATTACCATAGTAACAGATCCATGCTCACAGGAAACCATAACAGATACAATAACCATTTAAATTATTTTTCAAGAATTACCAAAACGTGACGTGGAGACGTGGACGGAGCTGTTGGGGAAATGGCACCGATGGACTCACTCCACGCAGAGGCACCGCAGACCCTCCATCTGAAGAAGGCAGGAAGGAAAGCCAAGCACAAAGGAGACTGTCTCCCCGTCACGCCCCCCGTGGCTTCTCCATCCCAGACTTGACCGCTCCTCCCTGGCCCAGGGGCTGTGGGAGGGGCAAATGTGTCAATGCTCTTCTTACAGCAAAGCCCGAGGAAGGGTGGGCCCTTCCCTCACCTCAGATCCTCCGCATCCCACCCCTGCCTTCCCATTGTATCCCGTCCCCGCCCTTCCAGAGACAGTCCGCTGGTCAGTGTCGCCACTGACCTGCCTCCCCATTGCTAAGCACCTGCACCTGGGCACCTGGGCCTTTTCTAACTGGACCTCCAGCGTTGGGTCACTGCCTGCTCCTGAAACACCTCCTCCATTTGCGGCCCGTAGAACCAGGTATCAGTGTGGACCTCTTTCCTTCCCCACTGACGTTCTCTCCCGGGCCTCACGGTCACATGCCGTCTGCATGCTGATAAAGGGTCTCCATTGGCCCCTCACCTGCCCCTGGACTTCAGTCACCCGCAGGTCCCTGTTCTCTCTAATCGACGTCTCAGGCCAAGGTCCTCACGCTCCATATGTCAGTAAGTGGCAGCACCACCCTCAGGTGCTCAGGCTAAGAACCCCACGTCGTGGCTCACGCCTGGCGTCAGTAGGCCTGGTCACAACTGCCTTCAAGTCATACTCACGTCTGACCGCTTCCCTCCGTGGCCACTGCTGCCCCTGCCGAGACAGGCTGCCCTCTGCAAAGGCTGCCCCTTACTGGGCCGCTCCCTCCAGCGACCTCCTGACACCAGCTGGTCCCTGCTGCGTAGTGTGGCCTCCATGCCCTTGAGGAAGATCTTTTCTGACACCCCTCTGAAGGTGCCACCCCCTCACCCCTTCTTTTCCAGCATTACACCATCCCGTTCCTTATTGCCACATGAAAATCACGCGTCTCTGCGTGTGTGTGAGCTCTGCTTCCGTTCTGCCAATGTAGTGCACCTTCCAGGGCTTCTGGGCTGGTGTAGGTCTCGCTCACATCACCACCATCAGTAAGCGTGTGCTGGATTAGCAAATGAGTGAACTTGAAGGCCCTTCTCTTCCTGAGTGTGGTAATGAGTATGATCATGCATCCTGGTGGTCCCCTTAAACACGGTGCTGTGGTCGAGAGGAAATGAGGTAATGGCAGGTTGAGAGCACCTGGTAAACCCAGAGCATCGCCTGACTCTGAGGTGTCATTAGCCAGCATGCACAGTCCCCTAAGGGAAGGCCTTTCCTGGGGAGCAGAGCCCTGGCCTGCGGCACTTCCCCGGCCACATACCCAGCCCTTTCCTGGATATGGCACCCCACCCGGGGGGCATTTGCGTTGGCTTTGCAGCATAAACGGAAGTGGCCGCATAGCACGGCCGGTTTTGGATGGACCCTGTCATTGGCACCCCCAGGTTCCCAAAGTGCCCGGCAGCTCCCCAGCCTGTCAGCGCACATTCCAAGGTCAGTACGGCTCACTGCACCCGGGCGCCCGAGGGCTTTTTGTTCGTTTTGTATCTGGGATAAGAGAGAACTTGCACATGCACACTACACAACACAATTGCACGTGGGGTGTTCTCTCCCTAAAACCTCCTGTTTTACACGCTAAGCTGAGGGTAGGGTTTAAGGTGACATTAGAAGGGAGAAATGCTTTCTTTTGTTTTAAAATTTTACCCCAAGTGTTTGATTTCAGAATTTTCCAGAACTTTCTAGTCAGCCAGAGTGTTGAGGTCAGACATTTCAGGTGTGTGTGCGTGCATGTGAGTGTGTGTGTGATATACCTCACCCCTGCCCAGCCAGCCCTGGCCATACCTCCCATCCTGGACCACTGAGTACCCCACACCCCTGCACAAAGTGTCTACCCCACACCCCTGCAAGAAGCATCTACACCACACCCCTGCACAAATCATCTATACCACACCCCTGCACGAAGCATCTATACTACACCAAGTGTCTACACCATACCCCTGCACGAAGCGCCTACACCACACCAAGTGTCTACATCACACGCCTGCACTAAGTGTCTACACAGCATTCATCTTGCTTTCTCTATTCACTCCTCCAGCAAAAATCTGGCAAAGGAGAGCAAGAGAGCGTGAGCACCTCCCTGCGTTGTGAGACACATCCTCAAGGGAGTGTGTCCCCCTGGGCCGGGTGTGGTGCACAGCCAGTTACATCCAGCCACCCAGCAGGATCTCAGCTGCTGCCACTCTCTGGGGCACAGAGTTATCTAGTACAGGGCGATGGGTGTGGCCCGCATTTCCTGGCTCCTTCTGGAAGGTCAGCCCACTCTTCCTTCAGGCGGAGCTGCTCTCCCCTGACAGCTGAGCGATTCCTACCATCGCATTGGACAGCGTGCTCTTCCCAAGCCGTGTTCCAGAGACCGTGAGGGGTGCCAGAGGGTCTCTCGGGGAAGAGACCGTGCTCAGGAAGTCCAGGTGCTCAGAAGGCCTCCCTCCCCTATGGGAGCGAGGACACATCTCAGAAGAGTTAAGCCTCCCAGGTTTTCTGCAAGTAAGGAGCCTTTGGTTTTGCTGACACCTGTGATTCCCCGTTCACACAGCAGAACCCTTTCACACGCTTCTTCCTCTTAGAATCAGACTTCCGTGGCCTTCCCTTTGGGAATCACTGTTGTGCAGTGATTCTTGGATCTGTGAACAAATCCAATTAACTCTAGTTTAAATTTTGAGACTCTGAGGAAGAGCTAACGGGTGTGGAGTTTCTTGCTAAGCTGTTTCTTTCATGGTAACTCTGCACCCAATTACGCCAGCAGTGTGAGCGCTTTTGTGAACAGCGAGGCAGAAAACCTCACCAGCCTCCTGCTTGGGAGGGAGCAACACGTGCTCTTAACCTTAGAATCGCAAATATTTTTCACTCGAGTGCATCCCAACCCTAAAACTTTACATTTGGGGTAGTATCTTTCGGATGAACTGCAGAATCCTTTTCGAACTCGGTTACAGAATTAATGGCTGTCTTGCTTCTCTTCATTTTTGAAGGGGTGGGGGGAACATTCCAGAAAGTAAAGGTGCTTATTTTGAAAACAAACATCAACTCAAGCTTTTCAGGAAGGAAATGATGGGCAGGAGTTTTGAGGAACGATTGGAAGAGAAAGAGAAGAAGTGGGGCAAGATTCTGAGAAGAGAAAGGTAGGTAGAGGTGAGCATCATTTCACCAGCAGCTCAGTGGGAAGGAGGCTGGCAGGGGGCAGATGGGGGACCTGGCACCGCTCCTGAGCTGTCACAAGACTCGAGGACGTTCTCATGAGGGGACCCTCTGACAAATATCACTGGGAAGGGAATGTGACTGGATTTATAGTTGAGAGTCACCACTCTGGCTGCCTGGTGAGTTGAAAATTGGGTTGGGAGAAATGCAGATGGGAATCGGGAAGACAGATGTGAACACTACCACAATTTCCCACGCAAGAAATGAAGGTCTGAACGGAAGAAGGCAGAGAAAGAAAGGCATTAGAGAGAAGGGGCAGGTGCAGGCATAAGGGCTGAAGGCAATGTGGCCTAAGTCCCGGGTGTGGGTGGCTGCTCTTGGCTCCTCTCCTTCTCTGTGGGTCGGCATGAGGAGTTCTCTTGGAGTCAGGGGGTCCTGAGTCTGTTCCAGTGCTGCCATTGCTTGTCTCTTTGAACTTGACCCTCTCTGGGTCAGGCTATGCTTGTTAGCTCAGCAGAGCTAACTCCAGTTCTGACTCCTGGAATTCATTCTATGTTCTAATTAAGGTCCACACAACATTAAAAATCATCATACACTTGACTTGCCATATTCTGCTTTATTTATATGTTGCTCTGATCTCAATCACTATCTAAAAGCCTAAAAAGTCACCCTGAAATGTAGTGACCTAAACTAAGTTATTATTAGCTTTCGTGATTGGATTCCCACTTGCTCTCTCCTGCTGGGGCTGCAGGCGTCTGAAGGGTAACCTGGGACAGACATCCAAGATGGCGCACTCACATGAATGACAACTCCACCGGCTGGGAATTCAACAGGGCCATTGGCCAGCGTGCCTGCCTGTGGCCTCTCTGTGTGGCTAGAGCACCCACAGAAGTACAACTGGATTTCCATATGCAATGCCCTAGGAGCAAGCTTTCCAAGCCACCCAGGCAGATCTGCAAAGCTTCTTGTGACCTAGGCTTGGACGTTCCAGAATGTCACTTCAGCACATTCCACTGGTCAATGCCAACACAGATTTAAAGGAGGAAAAATTAGATTCCACTTTTTGTTGAAAAAGTGGCAAAGTCACTTTAGAGAACAACATGTGGGGAAGGAAATATTGTTGCTGCTATTTTTGGAAAATACAATCTGCCGTGGAGGCATTGAAAACATAACCAATCTTTCCTAGCTCTTTGAGAAGAGGGATTTCTGCTTATTTCATCTTTATCCTCCCTTTCCTTTGTTCTCCGCCCCCACCTCCTTGCCCACTCTAGGTCAAGATCAATGCCACGTACATTCTAGAAAGTCAATGGGTTTTGTTAAGTCGAAATTGAGAAAGTAGGAGGGTGACCTATACTTTTTTCACTGAGGAGAACAATGAACAAAGAAGTCTCCACGAGATTATTTTAAGGATATGAACAAACCATTTTTGGTCTCAGTATAGGAACTTCTTGTGTATTAGGGTCTTCCAGAGAAATAAAATCAATAGGAAGGGGAGAAAGGGAGGGAGAAGGAGAGAGAGAGACAGAGAGAGAGGGAGGGAGAAATAGGCACACATGTTTAGAGACAGCAAAACTAACTGAAATAAAAAATTGAGTGCCACGGTGGAGACATTTCGGTGCTCTGAGGATAGAGCCAGCTGCTCCGACGGCTGATAACACGGTGGGAGACAGCACCTGAGCTTCCCAGGTCATCCTGGACAGGCCTGTCACAAGCCCCACTTCCGTTTTACACCCCCGGTCCATCACGAGCACACCAGGCCTGGAATCTTCCATCCATCGCTCTGTGAGGACCTCTGTGTAATGTAGCCACCTCTGTTTTGTTGGACTCCGTATCTGCTAATCCTGGGTACGTGTTAGAATCACTTTGGGAGCCTCAAGATATTCCCATTGGGTGTCCCAATCCTGGAATATCCCAGATGGTCCACTCAGCGGAGGGAGCGGGGCCCCTTCAGAGAGAGGCCTGTGGCTGTGCGATAAAAGCAGGAACTGGACAGATGCACACAATGTCCCAGAAACAGAGCCTGCGTCAGGGGACAGTCCAGCACCAGAGGGCTTTGACTAAGCGTCGATCCCAATGCCAACCCCCTGGGGAAGAGCCAGAGGGTCGGCACCACCCCATGAACACCACAGCGGAATCGCCAGGAGGAGGGGCCTCTTCCCCCACCTCTCACAGGCATCTGGAAAATGCCCAGCCCTCTCCAAGTACCTGCACCCTAACCCCTGGAACCTGTGGCTGTCACCTTCCTCAGGAAAAAGGTCTTTGCAGATGTGATTAGCGATCTTGAGATGATGAGATTTTCCTGGATTGTCCACATGGTGCAAAATCAATCAGAAACATCCTTGCAGGGGGCAGCAGAAGGGCCGTACCACACAGGGGAGGCAGGGCGTGCAACCCCAGCAGCAGAGACGGAGCCACCTGGCCACAGCCAAGGGACACCAGCAGCCACGGAAGCTACATAAACCTCTTTTCTTTATAAAGTCACCCAGACCCAGCCTCAGGTGCTTCATTCCAGTAACAGAAAGGACTAACACACCATCCCTCATCCAAAAATCCAAATGCTCCAGACTCTGAAGCTTGGCGAGCCCTGGCTTGGTGCCACATGTGAGAAGGTCGCACCCCAGGAAGTCTTGGTTCACACGCGGTCAGTTAAGACAGGTGTGCAGTCGTCTTTTTCACGTGTAGAAGGTGCAGGTGAACCGCCAGTGAATTCGGTGATGACATTTGAACCCCATCCCTGTGATATTCCACCGTGTGTAGATAAATACTCCCAAATCTGTAAAACTCTGGCATCAAAACCTTTCTGGTCCCGAGCGTTTTGGTTCAGGGTAGTCAACACAGGGTGCTCTAATTCTCCCCATAACCAGGCCCGGGGGAAATCTGACTTTGCACATGAGAAAATGTCCAGACAGGAAGTCACCAGTGGAAGTTCTGCGTCCTGGGGGGGAAGGATGCTGACTCCCTGCTCCCCTGCCCCCGAGGTAGAACACCCCACCTCGGCCACGGTGGACCCGCCATCAGACGCTCTGGTCCTTAGAGCAGGCCCTCCGGGACTCAGCTGCTACTTATTTCAGTTTTGTTTTCCTGCCTTTGTTTTTTGGAAGTGTGTGGTGTGTGTGTGTGTGTGTGTGTGTGTGTCCAGCATGGGTTCAGAAGAACAGCTTTGCAAATATTTTGGGAAGTCAACAGACATCTGCCACTTAGTCTCTCTTAGGAAAGAGGCGAGCAACTGACTTCATCTGAGTTCTCAGAAGTCATGGTAGGAAAACTTGTAAGGAAATATTCCACTCGTTTTTAAAACATGCTTCTTTGGCCACTTTGTTGGTGTCTTTCCCCTGACCCTCCCCTGTGGGGACACGCCCTGGAAAGGAAGGTGCAGGAGGGTGGGGTGTTTGCTTTCCTCCCGAGGTGTTCCAGGTGATGCGTGATACACCTGTGATACCCGGGTCAAGCACACATGAGTCCTAAAAGGCACAAGCTATGTGCGCGCCCTCAGCAGCCCGGGCCCAGGATGGCTAAGGGTCGCCACCTCTGTGGCTGATGCTCCCGTCACCTTGGTTACTTGGCCCATCTTGCCTGCACAGCCCCAGATCCTCCTTTTGGGGTCTTCTCCAATCAGTTTTCAAAAGAAAGCACATTTAGTGGTGCAAATATAATTCACCCAGGGATTGTCTTATGTCCCCTGAACCACTGCAGCCTGAAGTCCGAGTTCCACCTGGAGACTGGATGAGAATTGGAGGCAAATCACTGAACTCCAGAGAGGACATCCTAAAAGAGAAGAGAAACAAGTCAGAAAAGCAGCATCTCATCCCACTCAATACCTGTAAGATATGATTTCACTGTTTTATTTACTGATCAATATTTTTATCTTGGAAAAATTCTATAAAGGCTTTCCTGGGGTCATTGAGACCTTCTTTCAAACACCCTCCTTTTTCTGAAAGGTGAGAGGTTCATTTGATCCCCAATTCTTCTACCATGATGTGCAATGTTCTAACCTCTGCCCTTGGATAGAAATGACCATCGTAAGCTTTGGAAGGGGAGATACCAGGTAGATTCGAACTCAGAGAATCCAGTGTGAAACCAGAAAGCCAGCTCACCAAGAGGAAGGAGAACAGCTAGCCGCACATCAGCACCAGCCCAGGCAGGGTCTCCCGAAAAGGAAAAAAATAAAAAAATTGTCGTCTTGGTCTTGCGGGGACGTCCCTGAATGTCTGCAGCAGGAGCCAACCTGAGCTGCGACTCAGCCTCCCTGTGCACCCAGCCCTCTCGCCAGCCGCCCCTCCCACGCCCGCCCCTGCCCCATGGTATTCCCGGGATCTTCTCTCTGATGGTAGCTGGTTTTACTTGCTGTTGCATGTACTTTTCAAAAGGAACATTCCTTTTCAAGAATTCTCACTCCTGTCTTGTGGAGAGTGTTCTGAATTATGCCCTCCAGGTCTCTCACCAGAAAGGGCTCTCCTGGAAAATGCCCGCTGCAGGTGGAAGGAGCTCTTGGAGCAGGCTCGACATATGAATGGCAGCCTGGTGGGAGAGAGCGGTGTGGGTCGGACCCGGAGCCCCTGACAGACTCAGGACCTCCCCGCAGTGACATCTGGGATGACGGCCGAGTGAACGACCTCTCTCCCCCTTCCCCTGCTTGAGAAGTGTTCGCCAAAAAGTTTAACAATTTCATGGGCTCTTTTGTTTGTTGTTTTTCTGCTAATCTGGAAAAATGAAGAAAAGTTCAAAAAATGAAGAATAAGCAAAAGCAGAACCTCTTCAGTTATCAACATCTCCTAAAAGCTGCAATCGAGCAGTCTGCGGCTCAAGAATAGGCCAGTGGGACTGGGGACACGGTCAGTGGTAGAGCACATACTCAGCACACCCAAGAACTGGGTTCCATCCTCAGTGCCCACACACACGTGTGTACATACACACATACACACACACATCCACATACATACATAGACACACACACACACACATGCAGACATACACGTATACACACATGCACACACATACACATGTACACATATATACACACATTCACATACAAACACACATATACAGCCACACAACACATATATATACACACACACATACATATACACACACACACATACACAGACACACATGTACATGCACAAATACACATATATACACATACTCATATATAACCACATACCCACACACACACATATATATATACATAGACACACATGCAGACATACACATATACACACATACACATATACAGCCACATATACACACACATATATACACAGACACACATACATGCACTACACACACACACATACACAGACACACATGTACATGCACAAATACACATATATACACATACTCATATATAACCACATACCCACACACACACATATATATATACATAGACACACATGCAGACATACACATATATACACATACACATATACAGCCACATATACACACACATATATACACAGACACACATACATGCACTAATACACATATACACACATACACACACACATATACACACAGACACACATGCAGACATTCACATATACACACATGCACACACATACACACAACATACACATGTACACATATATACGCACATCCACATACAAACATATACAGCCACACAGCACACATATATATATACACACATACACACACACACATAGACACACATGTACATGCACAAATACACATATACACACATACTCATATATAACCACATACACACACACATATATATACACAGACACACATTCAGGCATACACATATACACACATACACATATACAGCCACATACACACACACATACACAGACACAAATGCAGACATACACATATAGACACATGCACACACACATGCAACATACACATATGCACAAACATACACATACAAACACATATATACATACACATACATATATACACACATATATACACATACACATACAAACTCACATATATAGCCACACACACATACATATACATACACACTTGCACACATACACATGTACACACATACACACATGCACACATACACATATACACACATACACACATGCACACATACACATATACACATATACACACATACACATTCAAACACACACATACAGTCTTACACACAACACATATATGTATACCTACACACATGCGCACAAACACACATTCGCACACATACACACACATAGACGTGTATAGATGTGCATAGACAAATAGACCTGTGAACCAGGCTGGACAGCTCACCAACAGACCTTGGTGCATGGAGGGATGGAATAAATGTTCAACAAAGCATATGAATCAATGGAGAAAAATAATTTATTCAATAAATGATTTTCAGGGCATAAAAATAACATGAGACCTCCCTCCTTATCACATACACACACAATTACATTCAGACGATTAAAGATCTAAATATTAACAATAGCCTTAAAAACATAATAAAATATTGTATTGGGATATTCCTCAACTTACAATGGGGTCACACCCCCCCTCAATCCATCGTAAATTGAAAACTGTTGTGAGTGAAACTGGCCCCACCTCCCAGCGGGCACCACCACACACGGTAGATCCTGCGACTGACTGGGAGCCACAGCTCACGGCTGCTGCCCAGCAGACCTGGGGAAAAAGATCCAATTCAAAATCTGAAGATGGCCTCTACTGAAAGCGTCTAGCTTTCAAATCATCATAAAACTGAAAAACCATGAAGTCAGGTCATTGTAAATTAGGGGGACATGGGTCATTTCGGTACTGGTGATCCTTCTGGAACCCGGCACAAAAATTAAATATCCCAAGAGAGAAGACTGACAGTTTTCTCTGTAAGACTTGAAAATTCCTCAGAAAGATACCCCCCCAACATTCAGGGGACAGATTTGGAAAAAACTATTAAGGCGTACGGCACATAAACGGTCAGCATTCAGGACTTTGCATTTCTTTACTGGAGTTTGCAGAAATTGGATGGAAGTGAAGCAGTTTAAACTCATGGGTGGAAGCTGCTGTCTTGATGTCAAAATCTGGCTGAAACTTGTTACAAGTTCCTCCAGGAAGGAGAGACTTGGGGACAGTGGACCTGCAATCCCTCCTAAGCTGCAGTGGGTGACCATCATCCCCACCTCCACCAGCGAGGCATCCGGACAGGCAGCGGACCCAGAACTTGGAGAACTAAGGTCTCATTGGAGTTTGCTGTGGTGATTCCTCCTTCAGTACACCCACTGGTATCAGGGAAGCTGTGCTCAAGCACCAAGGTTCAGTCACAGACTAAGACACCAAGTTTCATCCCTGCTGCACAATCTAGGCCTTGTCGTTTAGACCCTTGATATGTCATCCCCCAGGTATCCATCAGGAATTGGTTTCAGGACCCCATAAATCCCAAAATCTGTAGACGCCTCCAGTCTATGTTTATTTGTTTATTTATTTTTAGCACCAGAGAGTGAATTTAGGGACACTTAACCACTGAGCCACATCTCCAGACCTTTTTAATTTCTTTTTTTTAAATTTTGAGACAGGGTCTCACTAAGTTACTTAGGGCCTTGCTAAGTTGCTGAGACTGGCCTTGAACTTGCGATCTTCCTGCCTCAGTCTCCCGAGTCACTGGGATTACAGGTGTGAGTCACTGTGCCCAGCTGCAGTGTATCTTAACTCACCTTATTTATAATACCTAAAATGGTGCACATGCTATGCAAATAATTGTTAACATGTGTTCTTCAGGGAACAACAAGGAGGGGGGGAAAGCCCATCTATATGCAGTACAGGTGTGGTTCTTTTTTTTTTTTTAATTTTTGTCCATAGTTTGTTGAATCCACAGATGTGGAATTTGACAATAGACAGGATATACAACGAATATATCTCTGTTTTAGATTTATGCTTGGAACTGACTCTATTTTTCTTGTTCTACAGTTTCAAACTCATTAACAGGTGTATTTATTTGGCTCTGTCAGACACCTTTCTCTCAGGGCTTTGCCCGTGATGGTTCTTCCTCCTGGAAGCTTCTTTCCTTCTCTTCTTCCTAACCTTCCCTGATTAACTCTTACTCAACTCTCTGATCTCAACTTAGTTCTCTTCTGAATCCACGTGTGTTTTCACCACAATTATTTACCCAGAGCCCACGATCCTGACTGGAACACACTAGATGCTCAGCATATCATTCTGGGATAAATAAATGGTGTGTAACGATGCAAAGAATCTTCGAGGAGAACACTGCACAGGGCCCTGTATAAAATGGGCCTAATGCGTGAAGAAGCAATTCTTAGGAACGGAAGGGTCGGGTCAGTATGAAGCATCAGGAGCTGTTGTACATTCTAAGTAGAAATCTGTCAGGATAACTTTGGAGGGATGTATTTCGACACTATTAAAGTAAATTTATATACAACTTTGGGTCCAGCATTCTACTCATAACTAGGCTCTTGAATACACAGAGGTAGGTTTGCATGTTTGTATGAACCATCAAGAATTAATAATCCCAGAGTCTCCCCACAGAGGAACAGTAAATACCCAATTCTAATTTTTAGAGCACAAATCAGGCGACTCTTTAAAGATGTGAATTCAAAGGCCCAGTCCCTCCCCAAGTGGTGGCTCTGTGTCTTCGAGTCTCACTTCCTCTCTGCAGCTGGGGAACAGGGAACACAGATGGCACCAGGCTTTCAAGGCCAGCCTGAGGTGTCCCCTGTGCCCACAATCCGCCAGCATGGACTTGGTCACATGGTCTCACCTTGACGCAAGAGGGGCTGGATTCTTCCTGTTCCCATGGGAGGAAAATGGAAAAGTTGCTCTGGAAAAGAGCCTGGAGGCCATTTGTGGAAGTGCATATGGAGAACGATGCCATATGCCTGAAAATTGCAAGGGGGTGTTCCACCCTCATGTGCTGTTTAATAGTTTACAAGCATAATAAGGAGTAGGTGTTTTTCTGTTGCCCTGGAATGAGTGACAAGGGCTCAAGACTGAAGTCAAAAATGGCCTTAGCAGTCTCATGTGCTCAAGAGAGATGTGCCCAAATACCATCCTCCCTGCCACCCATCTCTGAATCCCTCATGGACAGGTCTGACCGGGAGGACCCTGGGGGAGGAGCGAAGGATGCTGGGACCAGGGGGCTCCAGGAGGAACATTCGCTATGTTGCTGGACATCGGTCTTGGTCTGCCACCCATTGGTATAAAAAATTCCCAGAGGCTGGGCACTTTACAAAGGAAATAGGTTTATTTTGCTCACAGTTCTAGAGGATGGAGAGCAGGCTGGCCTCTGTTTGGCTCCGGGAGGGCCTCATGGTGACGGCACCACCAGGGAGAGGGATTCAGGGAGGCTGCCAGCCTTGTTACAGCAGCTCATTCTCACAGGAACGAACTCAGTCCCACCAGGCCTGACCTGTCCCAGGAGACAGCTGGCCACTCTTGAGGGTGGAGCCCGAATCACTGAACTAGCTCCCCGAGGCCCACTGTCTTCCGGTCTCCACCACTTCAACACTGCCCCCTGGGGGACCCGACTTCCAGCACACACGCCTTCCGAGAAGGAACACTGTTCAAACCTTGGCAGCCTCTGACGCTCTGGCCGGGTGTGTTGAACTCAAGCATCCACACGGTCACCGAGTTCTCAGAACAAAGAGGAGTCTGCAGGGGGTCAGTCATGCGTCCATACAGCCCGGGAGCCTGGGTCAACCAAAGACATGCGTCTTCCAGAGATTTCTCACAGCAGGCAGCTCCCTGCACCTGAAGGGCGGAGGAACATGGGTCACGTGCTGGGGGAAAGGGACAGCTGGATGGAATGTCACCCACACCCAGGCGGCCCATTCTTTGGGGGATTCAGAGCCACATCCTGGTTCCCGCAGCTCCTCTCAAGGGGCCCCAATGGCCAGAGGAGGAACAGGAAGCAGTAGGATCACCCAATGCACATTTTTTTTCTGTCTTGAGACTCATATTTCTAAAGAGTAGAAAGTCTAATTAAAGGGGGAGCAAGAAATTATTTCAACAAAACATAAACGCTTTGTTTTCCTAGAACAGTCACAAAAGGTACAGAAAAACTTCCTGCAGGTGGTCGATTTCCTTTACGTGAAGCCCACTGATAACCTGAACGCTGAAGTTATCTAAACATATGAACTTGCTTGTCAAGAGATGGGACAGCCTGGTCATTAGAAGGCTAAGGAAGATGTCCACGGGGAGACCGCGGTGAAGGATATGTTAAGATCAAGCTGACCTTGGCCTCCTGGAAACCTCACACTGTATCCACACTGGTAAGTGGACACGCCAAAGCCAGAAGAAGCAGCTGGGGAGCCACTGAGACCTGGGAGCTGCTTCCTCCACACACCAGAGGACCTGGGTCATAACAGGAATCACGAGGTGGCCTCTCTCAGGGCCACACGGCGCCCGACTCCTCTTCACGCTGAGCCTGTCGAGGCACTGAAGAGAGAATTTCAAATTAAATAGTGGAGTGAAATCCATTTTTAAGGTGGACGGGATGTTTGGAAATCGAAAGTGACTGAAGAAAGTATGGGCTTGGCCTGGGACATGGAGAAGCACGGGGACAGGGGATTTGACAGCTCTGGGTTGACTCAAAGACTCACACCCACCAAAGTCCACCCTCACCAGCTCAGTAAGTGCACCTTACTTCTGGTTAAGTCGACGGCTGGGGTCTGGGGCTCTCCCCGAGTCTCGCTTTCACCTGGGCTCGGGGACCCCTTACCCACCCCTTTGCTCCCATGGGGAGCTCCCTCCTGCTCCCCCTCTGCATTCTGCACAGCCGCCTCGCCTCTCGCTCCTGTGCTTCCTTCCCTGGACGGCTGCCGTTGCAGTTTCTGACTCCCACACCCCACGCCTCACAATCATTTTCTATAAATTTTTTTGGTATGGGGTCTTTTTCTAGATGCAGACTTTTATTTGGTTAATCTGATCTCCTGTCATGTCAGTTCCACCTTTTCCTGTTTCAATAACCATCTGATTTGGGCGATGGCATTTTTCAGCCCGGCTGAGTTCGTCTAGGAATGGCACCCTGTTTAGCTTCCTCCCCAACATTTAAAGCGCCTCTTGAGTTATAAGCAGTGGGTCTATCTGAGGGCTTAGGAGTACCGGTGTGGAATCCTGACCCTGCCACTTAAAAACGGGGTGACCTTAGAGTCAAAGAGAAAGAGATATACCCGTCATTGTGACGACGGAAGGATGTACTCCATTAGAGCAGGAAGAAACGGGCAGGTCGCCTTTCAAGGTTGAAGGAGACTCAAGGAGGGAGAGAGGCACCCCGAGGTCCGTGTGATGGCAGAACCCGTTACTGTTTGCGCTGAGGCAGGAGATGCAGGGGGGCAGTCAGGAAGGCTCGGCAGGGGCGAACCCAGGGCAGGACTTTGTTCTGCAGGCCTGGGCTTCTTCAGCACACACCGGGGCTGGGACAGACTGTGCGCCAAGAGAGTCCTGCCGCATTGCCCTAAATTATTAACGCTAGGCGATGCAAAGCCTTTCCAAAATGTCATTTTAAAAATAAAACAAACGCATGCAGTACAACGCAGAATCCAAACATAAAAATAAGATTGTAAGCCAAGCCTGCACCCCTGGTGCCCAGGCCAGGTCGAGGGAATGCCCATCTGTCCTCCACGCCATTTCCGAGGTTGTTTTAGTTAGCTTTCTGCTTCTGGGACCGAAAGACCTGACGGGAACAATTAGAGGAGGACACGTTTATTGGGGGGCTCCCGGTTTTGGACAATCAACTCCATTCTTTGGGGACCGAGGTGAGGCAGAACATCATGGTGGAATGGCGTGGTGGAGGGAAGCAGCTCGGGACATGGCCCCAGGGAGCAGAGAGAGAGATCCTCTCATCACAGAAAAAGACATAGACCCCAAATGCACACGCCAGTGACCCAGCTCTTCCAGCCACAGCCTACCTGCCTGCAGTCACCACCCAGTTAGCACCCGTCGGCAGATGAATGTACGGATTAGGTTGAAACCCTCCTAACCCAATTGTTTAACCTTTAAACTCTCTTGCATTGTCTCGCACGTGAGTTTTCGGGGGACCCCTGAGTTCTAAACCACAACAGAGGCCACAGAGCAGACTCCATCTCTGCAAGTTCTGGGCACAGGCTCCAATCCCTACATGAGCCACGAGGGGCTGCACCCCTCTCAAGCTGACAGCGATTAGGTGGTTTAACGGGAGCAACCCCCCACCCCTTCAAAAGCCACCGCCCCCAGGCAGAGACAAGGCAACAACAGTGGTCCCCACTAATGCCGATGTGTTTTCAATTTACACCATTGAGAGCGCAGTGGTCTGCACTGTCCCCTGCGTCCAGTGATTAATGGCCTGGCCCCAGTGAGGATCCGAAAAGAAAGAGCCCAGGCAAGCAGATGCAGTGGGTTTTACACTATCACGACTGCAACAAACTCATCCGCTGGTGTCAGCGCTGACTGCAGGGTTCTGATTATGAAATATGATGCATGTTGAATTTAATGACTTTCTCTGCCCTTCTGGTGAGTTCACTGCTTCCCAATGTCATTTTCCGTTCTCATCTGAGTGGTAATAAAAGGAGTATCATTGAGTGGGTGACTCTGTCACCACTGTGTGTTTTACAATAAATTGCATTCCGGGACCTTTCTCCCCAGGAGAAAAGTATGGTCGGAAGAGGAGCCCGAGTCACACTCTGGGACCCCAGCCCCCACCAGGCAGGGGCGTGAGGCGTTGCTGCCCTTTGAGGGGAATTACTCCCTAAGAACGCTCATTTTTCAAGCAGTTACATATCAAAAGTCAGTTTGGTCTGGGCGGGGGATGATGATAGCCCCCGAAGCAGAAATGCCCATGGACCACAAAACCCACGCGGAGGGCGAGATCCAGCCTCACGAGTCAGGAACAGGGAACGGGAAGAACACAGACTCAGAACGGGGCAGCAAGCCCCCGACGCCCTGGCCATGCTGCGCGTGCGCAAGCTAACCTTCTGCCAGGATCCCACGGGACAGCATCTCCATTAGGAGCAGGAAGCAGGAGAAGAGGAACAGCTAATGAGGGACCACTGTGCCCGGCGCCCCACAGCCCCATGTCACCGACTCTCACTGCCCTCTTACAAGCCAGGTCTGATGACCCCCGATTTGTAAATAACTGAACAGGCTCACTCAGGTCCAGCAGTGTCCCCAGAGTCCAGAGCCAGCAAAGGCCAAAGCCAGGAGTCCAGCACAGGTTCATCAGATCCCCAGAATTGGGTTCCATGGACCAGAAACCAGGGCTCACCTGGGCGCTCGTTAGGGACTCAGACTTCAGACACTGTGCGGTCACTCCTGGGACAGCGTGAGAAACACGCCATAATCTGCAGGCAGTGGGGCTGGACAGGGGACAGGAGGCTTCCCGGCACTCGGGACCACCAGGTCACACCACTGCTCGGAGGCACTGGCTGTGAAGACCCCAAGTGTACTGGTCGGTTGGCTGCCAGAGGTGCTGTGGTGTTATCGGGGGCTGGGCACCCCCAAAATGGGAGGGGGCCTGGTACAACTTCACTGCTGGTTGAAATGAAGATCCCTTAGTTCCGTATGTCACAGTATCTTAGTCAAGATCCTGCAAACAGAAAGAACGGCGTGTGCGTGTGTCTGCGTGTTCCACTTCAGAGAAGCGGATCGAGGGTACTGGGTCCCGAGAGGGAACCATGACTTCCCTGGGTGATGGTGGCTCATGGCACCATCTGTGTTAGAGTCACAGGGAGTGGGAGGGTCTCCTGTCCACGTACCTCGTTGCACAGATGAGAAGGAGGCCTGGACACATGGGTCATCGTCATCCAGATACGAACAAAGCCTAGACCAGAAGCAGAACTCTGTATCCCCAGGGCCTGAGCCAAGCAATCACCTCCGCTTCTCAGGGGACTGCCCGCCCTGCTCTTCTGCACGCTCTGAGCAGTCCCCTGTGGTCAGGAGGACGGGCCCTGCTGAAGCCATTTCTTGGGTGAGGAGGCCAAAGTCAGGGAGGCCACTTTCCAAAGCTGTCCCTGTGGGACTGTGGACTGGCTGCTATCTACGCTTGAACAAAGTCCAATAACAAGAGCTAAGTCCCTCAGAACCAGTCTGAATGACCCGAAGACAGCCCCCCAAAGGAAGAGCAGTCAGCCCAGGATCCGCCCCCGGAGGCTGGACTGTCTGGTGGGAAAACCTGTCAAACCCCAGCTCCCCGAGCTTCCCCACCCCAGCCCAATCACTGGTCGCATTAACCGGGGTGTCCTACGGTGGGCCAGGTCTCCTGGGGCTCAGCGAGGCCGCCTGGAACTCAGAAGCTAAAGGTCGCTCCTTTCCCTCCATCTCCGTGATTTATGCTTCAGAGGAGCTCACCTATTAAGATAATTATCAGTAATTTTCTGGTATTTGCCAAAGTATCCGTGGTTGTATGACAGAGAGAGCAAATACCAGTGACAGGTGGCAGAAATGAATGTCCGCGCCAGCAGCTCCAGCCATGTCACCCGGGGCCCTGCTCCCCTTGCTCCCGGCCAAGCCCTCCCAGGTTGGTTCCACCTTTTTTCTGTTTTTCTTAAGCAAGACTTTATTTTTTAGAATAGTTTAAAGTTTGTAGCACAACTGGGCAGAAAGTGCGGAGTTTGCATCCTAGCTTCTCCACTCGCGAACGCAGCCTCCCCAACCATCCAAACCCCCACCTGCAGCACATGGAGGAACCGGCATGATCACCTGGAGTCCACAGTTGGCTTTAGGGCTCCTCCTTGATGTTGTGCATCTAATAGGCGCCAATCAATGCACAATGGCATCCAATCACCATTACAGAGCCACGCACGGCATCACCGCTGCCCTGAACACGTCCTGGGCTCTGCCTGTGTCCCTCTCTCCCCCAACCCTGGCCATCCCCCATCTTGAATGTCACATGGCTCGATTCCTACAGGAAGCAGCCTTTCCAGACACACTTCTTTCACTTAGTGATATGCATTTAAGTTTCCCCCAGATTTTTCTTGGTTTGATATCTCATTTCTTTTTTACACCGAATGAAATACTGTTGTCTGGATACACCACAGCTTATGCATTTACCCACTGAAGGACATCTTAGTGGGTTCCAGGTTTCCACAGCTATGAATAAAGCTGCTACAAACATCCGTGCATAGGTTTCTGTATGGACATAAATTTTCAGCTCCTTTGGGTAGACACCAAGGTGCCAGATTGCTGGATCATTTCCTTTAGGAATAACCAACAGAGGAGTAAAGATCACCCAATCACATGGCAAGAGTATGCTCGGTCTTCCAAAGTGGCCATGCCACTACGTATCTCCACCAGAAATGGACCAGGGTCCCCTCTGTCTCACATCCTTTCCAATGTCAGGTATTGTCTGTGTTGGGGAATTCAACCATTCAATGGGTGCATGGCAGTTAGTCTACTTTTAAAGTGCTTCTAAAATTCAGCTTCATCTCTGTCTCCACATAGCTCCTACCAAGTTCAGGACTTGCGTTATTTCATGTCTTCTTACCCAAGGTTCTTTGCTATTCTTTCTACCTGTAAGTATGCTTGAGGTGTCGCAGAACAAAAACTCAAACGTGAAAGTTAAATTTGTGAGCACAACAGATATCCCTATGACTGTGTTATTTACAGTTACCGTGACAAACCCTACATCCGTCGTTAGCCTTGAGTTATTTGCAGTTGGGCTGAGGCCCAAGACACCGGCAACCTCGGTATCTAAGGACTGGATGCTACGTAGGTGCTGTAGGACATGCTTTTGGAACACACCTTTGCTATGATTAGCAGTTTGCAGGGCTCATAGCTGGAGCTTCCCACTGATTGTCATCATGGACTGGTCAGCGTGACCTGGAAAAGCTGGCTTTCTTTCTAAGGTATTTGGTCAAAGAGACCAGGAGCCTAGGAAGGGGCTAGATGCTCAGGACTGCCCCCTGGAGGAGGTGCAGCTGTTTGTAAAGACAGGCTGCTCCACATCTGAATTATTACTGTTGTGTGGTGTTTAACAAGCAAATTCCTACTGAGTACACCTAACTGCTGAGATTTCCTAATGCTTACCTGTGTATTGTAGGGTGGATGCACAGTAACAGCATCCGCAGACCTCTGGATTCTTTCAGTACCCATGGGGGAATAAAGAAGTGTGCCGCCGACTCTCTGATTGTGCAAATCTCCACATCCCTCTGTCTCTCCCACCTCCTCCTGGAGCTCCATCCCTGAGTCCAGGTGGCAATTGAGGCCACCACAAATTATTACCATGTCAACCAGTTGTGATTTCATAGCTATTTTCCTTTCTTGTTCATTCTACTTGAAGATAAATTTTAATAAGGACCAGGACAAGGACAGATGAAGAACCTCGAGGAAAGCACCTACCTCTTCATTGCATGGAAGTAAGATAGATGCTGGAAGCATTTCCATGAGGGAAGACAGAGCAGCAAAGACCACCAAACCAAAGGAGGCCATGGACGGAGCAGCCGCCATCTGCAACAGCAAACAGACAGGAAGCAGTCGCTAAATATTCCTCAATTGCATAACTCAACCATGAAGTACTGCTAAAATGTCATCTATTTTTTGCTTCTTTACCATAGAATCTATTGCATTATTTACAAAGAAATAGGTTGAGAAAATTACCCCATGTAAAAAGTGAACTATCACATTTTAAAAGTTAAATTAACCCTATATGGATTTGCCACTGAAATAATTTTTTACATCTCTTGACTGATTTCATTACTCAAGACAAGTGTTTATAAATGTCACCACAAAACAAAATCCGACGTCAGATTTTCTTCATGTTGCCCCATGTCTGAGTTATGTTATCAGATTTTGGAAGCAGGTCACATAAAGTTGCTTCAGCGACCTGACGTAACGGCAGGAGCGTGTTTGGGAGGCCTCGTTTTACAGAAAACGGCATCTGCTACATGATGTTCCACGGTCAAAGTGGAACTTTCTTGAGTCCTTGCACTTCTACAAGCCCACACCTAGGGAGTTTAGGGGAGTGGATTTAAGATGCCAGACAGGGTGTCTACCCCCGAGTTTTGGTATCACTCTGAAATGCACAGGCCCAAATTTAATCCCCCAGCGAGAGCACTAAGTGGGGCACCTTTGAGAGGGGATTAGGCCCGAGGATGGGCGAAGCCCAGCCAGTGGAGTTAATGCCTGTCCCTTCCTGCATATGAAGAGCCAAGAGGCCCCCCCATAGGAGGAAGCCGGCCCTCCCCAGGTACCCCATCTGCCAGCATCTCCATCTTGGATTTTTCAGCATTCAGAATTGTGAGTAGCAAATGCCTACTGTCTCTAAGCCGTTCCATGTGTTCTTTGTGTTTTTGTAGGTGTGTTACACGTGACGTGGGTCCCATATGTGCATATACGTAATTTACCTATTTCAACGCCCCGTGCTTCCTCGTTCCCTTCCCTCTCCCTCCCCCAACCTCTTCCTCTACTCTGTTGGTCCTCCTTCTATCTACTTGGTGTTTTTTTAATTGGTGCATCATAGTTCCATATAAAAGTGGATGCATTCACACATGCACGAAGCCTAGGTTGCTCAGGTTCCTTCCTCCATTCCTCCCCTTTCCTGTCTCTCCTTCCCCCATCCTCCTTCTCTCCTCCACTGCTTTCTCTTCTGTTTTCATGAGCTCCCCCTCTTTTATTATTCCTTGGTTATCTTCAACTTCCACGTGTGAGAAAACTTTCAATCCTTGACTTTCTGAATTTGGCTTCACTTGGCTTGATGTTTCCCGTTCCATCAATTTAGCAGCAAATGACATGATTCCATTCTTGCTGATGACTGAGTAGAACTCCATTGTGTGTAGATACCCCATTTTCTTTATCCATTCATCTGTTGATTGGCACCTATCTTGGTTCCATATCTTGGCGATTATGAAATGTGCTGTCATTTATGGTGTTTTGTTATAGCAGCCAAAACAGACTAAGCTGTAGAGATATGAATATCATGAGCTTGCTAGAATGAAATTCCAGATTGAAAGATATCAGTGGGAATGGATGTTTTAAAGGCACAGTCACATCAGAAACACATACAGCAGGGGAAAATACTAAAGATAATTAACATAAGGTAAAAATGGAAGAGGAATCACAGAACTATTACAGAAATTGACCAAAGTGGAACTCACAAAATAAAGCTGCTACAGTGTCAACCTCTTCACCAAACAGCTTCCCCTCTCTAGATGTCTCATGTACATGGGTTTGAAAGAAAAATGCCTGAGAATTCCATTTGTTTCTTCTTGTCCCCTGCTTGTGCCATCCACCTGTTATCTTCTAGTTTCTCCAACACAAGAGCCTCCCTCCCATCTCAGGCCTTTGAAAAGGCAGGTCGCTTTCACAGGTGGACAGAGCTTCTCCTTATGCTTAGCAAAGCTCCATGAGGACAAGGAAGATTTCTGTTTCATCCTCTGTTGTGGCCCCAGTACTGAATACATAAAAGGACTCTGTCCTCCAGCTCAGGGTGAGTCAAGGAAAACATATTTGCTGAAGAATAAATGAATAATCAAAACCTCATCAACCCCAAGGAACAGGGAGTGTAACTCCATCATTAGTGTGATGGTACAGGTGAGACACAAAGGAGCATTCATCAGAGGACCAGAACACGTGATGGCCACCAAGAGAGATGGCACTCTACAAGAGCAGCCCCGGGAAGGTAGTACTGTCAGGACGCGAAGCCGTAGACACCCGCCAGGAAGAGTCACAGGGATTTCCATACTTTTACATGAAGCCGGTCAAGATGGAGGTGGGATCTGGCTTGTTACCTGGAAGGTAAGGTGCGGTATTGAGGAGCACTAAAGGGAAAGAGTATCTCTGTGCAAATCTGCCAGGGAGGATGTTCTTAGATCTGGAAATACGGTTAGGAAAAATTTGATTTCCATTTTTAAAAAACCAAGAGAGATTGCTGAGTGTGGCCAATACGTCAGATTGGTTCACTCAACACCCACTCCGACCCCAGAGGCCTCCCCAAACTCTAAACACTGTAAACTGAAAATGGTATCCACAATCATTTTGCAGTTAGGTCATGGGATTCGTGACCTGCTGAATGGATGTTCATCTAAAACACAGGAGGACACACACACCGTAACAAGAAGCAGTGCCTAGGGTCATTGGCTTTTCTGGAAAGCAGGATAATGAAGACATTTGGTCATTGGGAGACCCTCAGCTGCAGCTTCAAGGTCATGGAGTTAATGGGCTTAGGAGCTGGAGGCAGCGGCCCTGGGTTGCTAAGTTGGCATCTTCCCTCTGCAGCAGTGGGCAAGGGTTACAGAGCCCCCCATTAGGCCAACACCATGGTATAGTCCTAGGTGTTCCTAAGAAGCCCCTCTCAATCACTTTTTGTCTTAACTACCAACGTCTCTGTAAGCTGATTCCCTTTGTTTAACCTTTCCTGCTCAAAATTGCCAGGGCTAGTTCTGCCGACTGCAAATGAGAAAAGAGAAAACTTCTGCTCCCGTTTGCATGAATATTAAGGACGACTCTGATTAGAAAATCTTGGCAAATGTAATTTTGCGATTTCCTTAAATTTCTTCAATCTGCTTCCGATTCACTCCTAACAGTGAAAACCCAAAAGAAACATTAAGTGGGGCCACATGTTTATTTTCAAGATAATTTGGTAGAGGAATTATGTGCTTGCACTAATGAAACTTTGGGGCAGAGAATGCCAAAGAGAAAAATGGATGCTTTCAATGGAAGAGACCAGACTAGTCAATCCCTAGGATGCAGGGGGAGTGAATAAATATGCCAATTAGTTATTTGATAAATGAATGAATAAAAAATTAATGTTGGCTCTATCAATCAATGACTATCTGCTAAGTACCAGCTACACGTCTTACTATGATTGAAGCCAAAAAAGGAAGATGCTATCAACTCTCCTCTCAGATAACATAGGATATGTTGCACAAGAAGAGAAAGGCCTATTAAATGTTAAAACACAAAATGGAATACTAAGGAACTAAGTGGGAAGGGTTTTGGTGAAGACATTGGGCACTGTGGGAAGTGGCCATTGGAAAAGACTCCAAGGAACTCTTGATACTCATCTTAAATCTGGGTAAAAGGATAAGATCTTGGAAAACAGAGAAGATGGAAGACATAGTAAGAACAGGAAGAGTGGACGCACGTCCCTGCAGGCCCTGGAGTGGGGGAAGGATCTGAGTTGGAGCGGGCGGAAGTCTGGTTGAAGGAGCCAGGAAGGACTGTTGACCGGGAGGAACCAGGTAGTATCTGGATTAGGAAAGGCAAGGTCTCGAAGGCCATTGAACTTAACACTTGAATTTTACCACTGAATCTTCTGTCATCCCAGGCATGTTTTGTAGAATGTGGCATAAGAAACAGATAGACGTAGTTGTAAAAATCTCAGGAGAGAAAGCCTCAGTAGATCTTGAACAAAACCAAGATACTGGTAACCTCAGGAAAATGAATTAGTCATCAGATTTAGGAGCCCCTTCTCCCAGATTTAGGAGCTCCTTCCGAGTGGCTGATGGTAGTGTCTGGGTGGGGTGATGCTGAGATTCCCAGCTCGGTATCCCATACGGTGCGGGATTAAGGGCACATCCATCAATCTGTACATCACCAAGCCGATGGAACCATGTTAGATGCAGGAATCTGCGTAAAATCTTTTATTTTATGGTGAGCAAATTGGGTTCAGAGAAGTAGAAGGACTTCCAAAAGCAACCCAGCCCTGGTACCCGGGCCCAGAACATCTGGCCCAGGTCTCTCCTGTAACCACGAATTCCCCAGCTCTGCTTTGTGAACACTGAATTTCTCTCGCTCTGCATGAAATATGTTAATAACAACGTTCTCTCTCCGCACAGTGCTTCCCAGAGGAATAATAGATCATGGGAAGAGAGAGGTTTGCCTTCTCGGAGGGATATTATCATTTTTATACAAATGCTAAAACAATTCTGAACTCTCAGCCTGAACTCAGCTACCTTAATCTTACCTCTGTCTTGCACCTGGGGAAACCAGGTTTAGAAAAACGAGTGGAATCCGTTTCAAGTGTTCTGTGTTAAGCCTCCAGTTCGCACTCAATTTGTTTTATCACAGAGTGATAGGAATTAAAGGCCTTCGCTACAGTTTAGGCAGCTTGCCAATACCTATTTTATAGCAATAAAATATGTACAAATTAAGGAATCTCATGTGGAAAATTCATTCAAGAGCTTCAAAAGCCAAATGAATGGTAATTACTTTGAACACAATGTGGCGGCAATCAAGCACGATTGGATCATGCTTTTAAATGTACGTCTACATTTTAAGAACTAAGATAATTATGAATTATGAAAATAACTAACAGAGACAATGGCGCAGCAAAGCTGTTGTTTACGAAACATGAAAGGGACGTTTTCAGAGGAGCAGGGCGTGCGTCATTCCCCACACCTGCCAGGGAGGACTGAACATGGGACAGTTAGCAGCACAGCCTGGGGTCGGCTACTCGCTGGCCGCTGCACACGGGGACTCTGCTGCTGGGTTCTGCAGAGCCGGTGGTGGTGGGCTGGGTGGGGGGATGCTGAGATTCCCAGCTCGGTGTCCCACACAGTGCGGGATTAAGCGCACATCCATCAACCTGTACATCACCAAGCCGATGGAACCGTGTTAGACGCAGGAACTTGAATGAAAATCTCTGGATTATCAGCTGCCAAACCCTCCTTCTTTAAACAAGTTACTCTGAGAAATATCTCTTGGGATGGAGCCTGTGAGACGGGGTTTCTTGTGCCAGCCTCCTGTCGGGTGTGGGACCCCAAGGAAGTCATTCAGCCTCTCTGTTCCTCTGACCCCCCAACTTGGGGGTCTCGGGGTGGGCCAACGGTCACGTGTGTCATGACGCAGGTGGTGCCCCTGTGAGATGTGTACGTGAAGCACTGGCCAAGTGGACGATGCTCCTCCGGAGGCATGCAGGCCAGCCAGGCAGACGTCCCGAGAAGCACATTCCACAAGGAGCCCAGAGCAAGGGCTCGGGCCCTGGGCGGGTCCAGCGTGCTTGGAAGTAGAGACGAGGCCAGACCTGTGGGAGCGAGTGAGGAGAAGAACGGGAGAGGAGATGGGAGGGGGACCAGGGCCAGACCTGGTCTGGGGCGGTGACTCAGAGCCATCCTAAGTTGGCTTGAACCCCGAGGGAAATGGGAATGTGAGCGGAAGGCATTCAGATCTGGGTTTTACCAGGATCCCTGACTTGTGGGGGAAGGACAGTCTGAAAGCAGGAAGACCAGTCAGTCCAAAGGCTGTGACACTCCAGGTAAGAAAGGATGGCGGCCGATGGATGCCCAGTGGGAGCTTCGGAGGCGGTGGCCAGTGGTCAGATTCCGGCTTCAAAGGGAGACGCGGGGGCATTCTGCGACTTGTTGGTAGAGATCTATCATCCAGTCTTCCATATGACTGAGAATCTAAATAAGCCCAGTGATTCCTATCATCTGCCACGGTTACAATGTCCGTGAGTCTATTCCCAGCCCCTGGCCTGGCATCTAGCATTTTTAATTTTCCAATTAAGCCCCAAGGACACACACACTCCTCAGGCTCACTTCCAGTACTTTGGACTTCTCTACCAATCACAAGCCCTTGGTCATCAATAAAGTCTGTCATGGAATTTTACTGAAGCAACGGGAGAGTCTGGGTTGTCAAATGCCAACTGTCTTATGCTGTCTTTATGTCTCAAGAAAGCAGAGCCTGAGACAAAGCCTGATTGTGACCATCCAGCCCCCTGCACACTTTGTCTCCAGTCCCTGACCTCAGGTGCAGAAGCAAGCCCAACTGAGATCAGCCAAGTCTGACAGCCTCTTTGACCCACAGATTAACAAGCCATTTAAATAAATGGTTGTGATCTTAAGCAACTGAAGTTTGAAATGTTATACAGAAAAAAATCTAACCCCTACAGAAGCAAAATCAGTACAAAGGTAGTTTGTCATGTCAATCACTGCTTAAGGGAAAATGGGGCCCAGTCCCCTGGGGACCTCCTAAGGAGCTCCACAGAAAAAGCCTTTGCACTGTCCACCTGCAGCAGAGGAAAGAGCAAGCATGAACTCATCAGTCCACACTCTGCTTGGTCAAGGATTGCCCCAAAGGGGTCAATGGTCTCAATTCCAGAAGATACCTGAATGTGTCCCAGGCTGCAGCCTCAGAGAAACCTGGCTCACTGACCGTGCACCACTGGAAGTAGCCCTTGTCCTGTGGAGTCCTCCAGAGTGGAACTGCAGTGAGGCGAGGTGCAGATCCATCAGCAGAAACCTGTTACACACTCTGATTTCACCACATTTCACTATGCATGCTGATAGTGTATACAATGATACGGAGACACTGCATATGATGGAATATTATAAAATAATGACATTCAATATCTTATCTGTGAACCACGTCTGAATTTCTCCTCTGTCAGGTGACCAGATGGACTGTCCATGAAGTCACAGGCATATGTCAAGGAGAGGTGGCGGACGAGGAAGTCCAGCCTCCTGGCTCATGTTTCTTACAAGTTCCCTCTGGCTTTGCTCAGACCTGGTTCTAAACGGTCCACTTCCAGCCTACAATAAATGATTGTGGCTGTGTCTGCTCAACCTCAGGACTGACTGTGCATCACAGCATCTAGCCAATGAGAGGCAACTCTGCTCGGAGAGCCACTTGCTATTCCATGGGTGTTCGGTCTCTATGGAGGCACAATAGCAGGCCAGGAAGTGATTTTTAAACAGCATCAATTCTCTGCCACTGAACAGCGGGTCTTGCTGCGGAATCCTAGGTCTGCACTGAGATGCTCCTCCAGGGCACTGTGGGTGCCTCTATGTCATTGAATCTGCTAGCGCGCTGGGCCTCAGCAGCAGGGTGACTTTGGCCCAGAGTCCATGTACGACAGAGCTCACCCTTCCTCCTGGCCCCCCTCAGACTTGTAGCCTTTGAGTCCCCCTATACGTGGATCAGGGCAGTGTGCTCAAATGCAGTGTATACTGTCCCCAGAATCCACAGAGTGGCCACACACTTCACCTCTTTCTTAACGGCCAGGGCAACATTGTTCACTAATTTAGTCCCTCATGTTCCAGACTACTGAATCCACATACACCGATGTGGCAGAACTCCGACTTGCCATAGGCTCTATCTCCCAATTTTCTAACAACCTGTATTATACTGAGCATCCAGAGGACTTGGAACTTCCTGCTCAGTGGGTCCAAGTACCACAATGCCCTGGCTAGGTGTAATGGTTTATATGAATTGTCAACTTGATTGAATTGAGAGATGCCAATGATTAAGAGTCCTCTGGGTGTGCCTATGAGGGCGTGTCTAGGAATGACTGGCATGTGGGATAGCCAATTGAAATGGAGACCCTCCCTAAGCATGGGCAGCACTGCCCAATAGGATGGAATAAAAGCTGGAAGAACAGGAAGCAGATGCAGATGCAAACTTGACTCTTCTTGAACAGGTTCTTGATCGCTGCTTCAATTGTCTGAGGATATCGGACTCTTGCTTCTTCACTCCTCCAAAGTAGACTCTGCCAGGGATTCTCCAGGTAGTTTCCAGAAGCCTTGGTCTCTGTCTAGGGTAGCACTGTTGATCCTTCTTGTTCTGGGGCTTCTGCCTCTTGGACTGCACAGCTGCTGGTTCCTCCAGCTCTCCAGCTGCAGACGGCCATTGTGGACTGTCCAGCTTCTGGTCGTGTGAGCCCATCTAATAAATCCCCTTTTATAATCCTACGTCCTGTTGATTCTGTTCCTCTAGAGAACCCTGACTAATACGCTAGGGCAAACCACTGTGGTATTCCAGGGAATGTCAAGAGACCAAGGTTCTGTGGACAACGTTATCACAGAGAAGGAGAGTTAACGCAGGGCCCACGGTGTGTGTATTACTCACCTTGTCCTGTATAAGTTACCTGCTTCGGGTCTTCCTTAAGGATGGGGATGGAGAAGAATGCTCTTGTAGGTCAAGTCAGGTGCTTGCTCTGCTCCAGCAAGCCTGCTACATTTAGCAAGGTGAAACAGCCACTGTCACCCACCATAATCCAGATGACTTCTGCTGATGGGGATCACACTTGCATCTGTTAACCCCTTGACCTTGACAGTGACCCTCATCCCTTCAGCTGCTCTCAGAACTCCCTTGGGAGAAGACATCCTCTGTATTCTCATGATGGAGCTGCAGAGCCCACCCTGAAAGGACCTGTCCACAGTATGGACAGACACACCGAGTCTCAAGCTGGTTTCCTAACCTGTGTGCTAAGAGCCTTTGGGAAACTCAGTGGGGCATCTGAGCACATCATCAGCCTCAGAGCAGCTGGCATGAGCTTTCTGAAGGCTGGCTCTCCATGATATTTCTTATTTAGTCTTTTTGTTTTCTGGTTGTGCAAGTTTAGTGATACCTTACACACGTTTCTACTTACCTTTTTCCTAGGCGCGTGCTATGGTTTGGAAGTGAGGCATCTCTGCCAGGATTTCTGCTCCTGGGCTAGAGGCAAAGCCATTAGGTTACAGGAACTAGAACTTCTTCAGTCCCTCTTGCTTTGAATGCGTGGGTGGTAATTGTAGGCAGATGGGACATGACTGGAGGAGGTGGGTCCCTGGGGATGCCCTGGAAGGGTGCTTCTTCCCCAACCCCTCTCTGCTTTCTGACCCCCTCAGGAGCTGGGCAGTTTCCCTCTGCTGGTTCCTTCCCCATGACGTGCTGCCTCACATGGGCTCAGAGCAATGGAGTCAGCCGTCTCTGCACTGAGACCTCTGGAACCGTGACCCCTACATAATCGTTGACTCCTCCAAGTTGTTCCTGTTGGGTTTCTTGGTCCCAGCGATGTGGAAGCTGATGAGAACAACATGTCATCGTCACTGCCACAGATCCCTGAAGGTCAGGGCGCACCGAAGGTAGACCAGCTTTATTTCCCCTCATATTATTTCAGCCTCGCCCTGCCCGTGAAATGCCAACTCCAGCCTCTGCAGTCTGAGATCCTCTTCCCTCATCAATACTGGTGGCCTCAGTTCCAGGCAGCATTTCCTGCTGGCAACCCCAGTCCATAGAGAACAGCCATCACTAAGACTCTCTGAAAATGTGGCGCTTCCTTCCCCGGCACATTCCTTACTCTTAGTGAAGGAAATGAGGTGGGAGAGAGTTTCTAGTAAGGGGTTGGATTTTCTGGTTTCACATAATAAATCTTCCTAACACCGCCACCTCTCTCGGCCTTTGACTGCTAACTCAATCCTCGGCCAAAGCCGTGTTGACAACTCGGGCTTGTTTACCACAATCCATCACCACGTGCAAGCTGCAAGGAATCCTCCTAGCAGTGACCTTGTCAGGATGCCTGCCGTATGTTATGGGAACGTGTCCCCTCTTCATAAATCCTCGGCTGCGTACTCTGACTCTTCACCACCACCCCCACCGCCCCTGTCCTGGCCTGACACTGCAGGTTTCCCCTGCCACGGATGCTCTTAACCTATGCCAGAGAAGTTTTGAAATTCTTTCACTATTTGCTTCCAAAGCAGAGCGTGGCTGGGTCGAGCGATAGCCTGAACTTGGTCACTGGTCTGGAGCAGTGAGAAGACAGAGGGCGGGTCATGCAGTGGCCAGACCCTTCTAACGAGGTGACTTCTGGTGAGCCATTTGCAGACCTCCAGACAAGGGAAGGTGGCTCTTCTTTATCAAGGGGAGAAATGCTCTGCCAGCTGGACATGCAGGGGTCCCAGGTCCCAATGGTCTCAGGATATCCAGCGAATGGTCATCCTTGGCTGCATCTTTCCCTGTCAAGACCCATGGCTTGACAATATCTCCGCACAGGGTGATGCATTGTCGTCTTTCTCTGATCTCCATGAGGTGAGGTCCTATGCCTAATTTCCCTGCATGTTGTGCAGCAGCTGAGAGATGGAGGTTTCCGTGGAAGCTACCTGATGTTTGTCACATGTCCTGAGTTGGTGACTGACTCATCTGAGTCTTTCATCCTGTTTCTTCAAGTCTTTCTAAACTGTCGACAGAAGCCAGACCACCCCAGAAGCTTTATAAAGACCACCGACCATTGTTCTTTGTCTTGCTATAATGAAATACCTGAGGCAGTTAACTGATCGAGAGAAAAGGACGTGTGTTTCACTTAGTGTTCCGCAGGTTCTAGCCCAGGATCAGTGTCCTGTTGTTTTGGGATTCCACAGAGGGTGCTGGGTAGCAGTGTGGGGAGCATGCTGGGTAGCAGTGTGGGGAGCATGTGTCAAAGCAAACTGCACACATGGTGAGCCAGGAAGCAGAGAGGGAGAGGGTGAGCGGGGGTCCCACAGACCCCCTCCAGGGCACACCCTGATGTCCTAAGGATGTCCCATGAGGCCCCACCTCCTGAAGGTCCACATTGCCTCTCAGTAGCACCGACCTGGAGACCAAGCCTTTGTACGTGGACCTTTGATGGTCTTTTCCATATTCAAACCATAGCACCCGCCCTGGTTCCCAAACCTTCACATCCATCCCTGATGCAGAATGCCTTGATTCCATCCCAAGAGCCCCAGTTTATGAATCATTCCAGCTCTGCTCAAAAGTCCAGGTCCAAACGCTCCATGGAGACTCGAGCCAAATTCCACTGTGAGACCCTACGGGGCGGGGAGGGGTGGGGAAAAATCTTACAAACTTCTACAACACAGTGGTGACGACTCACCACTGTGAGTCCCATGGCAAACGTTCCTATTGCAGAGGGAGGAATGGGGGTAGAAAGGAGGGATCTGCTCACGCAGGACTAACGCTCAGCAGAATGAGCGTCCAAGGTTAAAGCCCCAAGTCTGGCTTCAGGGCACACCAAGGACAGACCCACTCCTAGGGCTTTGCTTCTCTGGGCCGTTGAGGCCTCATGACCACCCTCTTGGGCTGCATCTCCTCGGAGTGCTGCCCATCGCTAGACCCGGACCCCACTTTCCTGGGAACTCTGGGGCACCCTCCACCTTGCCTCGTCCACCAGGAGTGGCTTCAAGGACTCTGACTCCACAGTACCCACGGATGTCTCTGAAATCTCGGTGGAAGCCACCACGCTCCATGATACTTGCATTCTGCATGCCTGAGAGACCAGCGTCACACGGCTAGTGCCCACGTCTGCCACCACCCACACGAGCTATACCTGGGCCGCAGGTGCAGCCACCTTGGAAAGACTTGTTGGCTAACTGAATGTGGAGGAGTAAATCCTGGGGTGGCTGTGGATGTGCAGGGCACCCGGGGCTCAGGACTGGAGAGTCTCTAAAGCAAATCTGCCCTTCTACACCTTTTTTTTTTTAATTAATTAATTTATTTATTTATTTATTGTAAACAAATGGGATACATGTTGTTTCAGTTTGTACATGGAGTAACAGCATACCATTTGCATATTCATATATTTACATAGAGTAATGATGTTTGATTCATTCCGTTATTTTTTTCCTCCCCCCACCCCTCCCACCTCTCTTTTCCCTCTATACAGTCCCTCCTTCCTCCATTCTTGCCCCCCTCCCACCCCCCATCACGTGTCATCATCCGCTTATCAGTGAGATCATTCATCTTTTGGATTTTTCAGATTGGCTTATCTCACTTAGCATGATGTTCTCCAACCTTCTACACCTTTGAGCCTGTGAGGGGTGGGGTGGTCTTTCCAATGTCCCCAATACCCCCTTCACTTCTTATCTATGTCCCAGTGCAAAGGACCTGTCTTCTTCCCTTCATGGATCTTAATCTCCTTAGCAACCTCTGGGTGCTACAGGGTTGGATGCACATGTAAGTAGGCCACTTCTTGTTCAGGCTGCACATCTGTCAAATCTTGATGCTCCGCACCTTTTTGATTACAATCCTCACTGTGATTTGGCCAAAATCAGCCAGTGATATTCATGCCACCACAACCAAAGTACTTTGCTGCCTTGAAATTTCCCTGCCAGATGAACTAGCCGATCACCTTTAAGCTGGGCCTTCCAGCATGGACAGACTACCCACAAACTCTTGACCACAGTATAACCAGCAGGGCCTCTAATCTGATTTCCAGAGGAATCCTCACAGTGAACTTCATCTGCAGGACCCTGACTGCTACATTGCTAACAGCATTCTGGTCTTCTGCGCCCCCACCAGAATGGCCCACTAAGCTCGCTCACAGTGTTCTAGGCTTTCTCTAACCTCCTCCTGCAAACCAGTTCCAGAGGCTCCTCCACGTCTCCAGTTATGGTTCCCCTCGACGGCCGCTTCCTCCGTACCACTTTCCTGTGTTAGCTTCACATGGCTGCAATTAAACAGCTGAGACAATTAGCTTATAAAGAAAAGTGGTGTATTTAGCTTTGGGTCTAGAGTTTCTAACCAAGGTGGGACAGCCCTATTGCTCTGGGCCTCTGGTAAGAGCCCAGGTGTCCATGATGGGGAACTTTAGTGCCCACACTGAGACAGTCAGGGGCCACCACAGGGCAAAGAGCAAATAAGCTCTCGGGCCTTACTACACAACCTGTTGCCCACTAGCAGCATAACGTGTATTTCTCCTACCCTCCGACTCTCTCCATAACGTAGGTGTCCGTCGGTCTTCCAGCAAGATTCCGCATGGACACTCCCACTCTCAGCAGATCAACCGCAAGAGACCAGATGCACTGTAAGGACCAGGACGGCACCGTGACGTCTTAGAGGGCAGACTGGTCGCTGATCTGTACTTCCCACAAGAAAGGGATTCCTTGGACCAAGATCACACTGGTGACCAGTGGAACATCACCTGACCCCAGCCCACCCCGGCGACGTAAGAAGCTGGCGCCTTCCTGTTCGGGGATCGGTGCTGATCGCCGTCAGTGCTGTGTCCCCTCTTCTTGAGGTAGAGCCCTCCCTGTGCCCCATTCCAGTGAAGGCTTTCCCTGTGTGTTCACAGGCCCGTTGTCACCAGTTCAGGAATCCTCACGCCCAGCATCAGCATCCTAAGCCAGGAAGCCAAGAGAGCAGGTAGGGCTGGGCTGGGTCCCTCGGTCCTCCTCCAGAGCATGATCCTACCAGCCTGAGGACCTCGCCCAGGGCCTCACCTCCTGCAGGTCCACAGCGACTCCCCACAGCACCATCTTGGGGGCCAAACCCATACGTAGCACACGGACTTTGGGGAACTCTACCCACATTCAAACCAGACAACGTCATGCCTCTCAACGTCCCTCTGGAGGGAAGCCCAGGCTTAGGCTTCACCTGAGGCCCATCTCAACCCACCCTCAGTGAGTCTCCATCACCCTAGGGCTTCTGTAGGCCCAGCGTCGTCAGCACCCCACTCCCCCAGCAACGGAGTCTGGAGAGATCAGTGTCTGAATCCCAGCCTGGGGCTCTGCTTTCAGGACTCTTCCGGGGCCAAGCTAGCCTCGGTTCCTTCAGACAGTAGGACCTAAGACAAGGACTGTGTGCAGGTGGTTGTGATCATCACCCTGTTTCTTTGGGGATGAGGAGTAGAGGTTGGGAAGAGTGGGTCAGGAAAGGAGAGAAAGCAGACCTAGGGAGCACTAGGCAGTCCTCTCCGCAGGCACCCAGGGCTTGGTAACTACACTGGAAGTCCCCCGGTGAAGCGCAGAAGGGACCCCTCACCACCAGGCCACCAGGCATTTCTGCCGCCCATTAGCAAGTGCTGGCTCACAAGGCAGTATTTCCCCAACAACTAGAAGGCGCGCGTTGGACTCTGGGGTTCCCACTTTGTGGCCTCTGAGAAACTCCAAGACAGAAAGAGAGCAAGTCATGGAGCAGAGGTGGCGTGGCGTGGCAGATCCCCTGTGTGAGGCTGGCTTGGGGCAGCACTGGCTGGGGTCACACTGGAGCAGGGCCGTGAGGTCAGCCCATCTCCTCTGCAAACGACGTGGAGGAGAAGGCCTCTCTTCATGGAACCTCTGCTTTGACAGAGGCAAGATGGGGGTGTCCTCTGTGTCTCACTGCTGTGGGCAAGTGGTGCCCTGTCCCTCTAGGGACTTTGGAACATCATGCAGATTCACCTTCCGACTTTCCGTGGAGGAAGAGGAAACCGGAGTACTTACCTGCCAACTTTTCTCACTGGAAAAATTGAGGGTCACCCCTGGGGAGTCAACTGCTGGCACTTACAGCTTGTCCCCAGGTTCAAGACCTGCACACAGTCTTATGACTAGAGAACATCTTTGGACAGGGAGGAGGTCATCTGCAACTGGAGACCACTACAGGTGACCTAGAAAGGTCAAGGACAGGCCACCTGAAATGTTTCTACATTAATCTCTGCCCCATCAACCAGCACTGGACAAGGCAGGAGGCCAGGCCAGTTGGAGTGGCTAGTTCCAATAATCGACCACGTCTTCCGAACCCCTTTGGTGACTTCCCACGTCAATGAGCTTCTGGTAAAACTCCATTCCCACTAAAGTCACCTCTGGAGCGTCTCTCTGCTGTATCAGAATTTCGCCTTTGAATATATGCATATGCTTTTCGGTCTCAGGGCCCCTGGGCTGTCAGGAGTTTTGAAGTTCTCTTGTAAAACTACTGCTTTGAGCCTTTGTGCAGGAAATGCCAAATAAATGCTCCGAGTGCTGAGAAAGAACAGGCCGTACAAGACAGTATCTTCAAGCCACCACAAAAGGCCTATTCCCGCTTTATTAAAAGTGGCAGGCGGTGCCGGCGCAGCTGCGCAGGGGCCAAGGAGCCAGCAAGGGCACCGCACACCGCTCAGCGCTAATGGGCGCCGTGTCCTGTATTCCCAGAATTTCTAAATGGTGACTGCTCTCACTTTCCCACGGCAGATGCCCAAATTGATTCTGCCGACTTCAGGACCGACGCGTGCAAACGCTGACTGACAGAGAGGCCTGGGCGCTGAGACGTCTGCCCAGCACCCGGCTGCACAGACACTCATTTTGAAATATATCTTGGAGGAGCAGAGGAACAGAGGGCCACCATCCTGTGCCGCCCATTAATTACACAGTTGACAAGAAAATTACCCTTCAGATCAACATTAGTGGAGACTGGGCTGGAAGCGGGAGGAGGGCGGACCGTGTTCTCAGGGTTATCTGAAGCCCGCCGTGAGCAGGGCCCTGTCAGCCCCGGAGGGCACGGCGTGGCGGGGACCGTCAGGCCTCCCTGCCTGGGCTTCCACCACCAACCCTGGATGGAAAACGGAGTTAGTCCTGCGGGGTTCCACCTGAACCAAACGTGGACCGGCTCTTATTCTTCTGCGATTCCCAACAATACAGCGTGACCACTGTTTCCATAGCATTCACGCTGGATTAGCTATGGCGAGTGGGTTAGCGATGATCTGAACCATCTGGGAGGATTATGTAAGTTGTGTGCAAATAGGATAGCATTTTACACAGAGAACTTGAGCATCCTGGGTTGGAGTGTCCTTGGGGGCCCAGAACCTCTCCCCTGTAGATACCACGGGGTGGCTGTGCATCACACATAACATGTCACCAATCTAGAAGAGTCGCCCCACGGAAACTCTGAGGACACCCTGACATGATTCTTCAGGGACTAGCCAGGCAGGTGGCAAGCCGTGAGAGCCTCGGTCACCTGGGCATGTTTACTAAGCCCCACATCCCTCGTCTGTGAGGGGCAATGTCAAAATTAACATCGAGGACCATTACTAAGCATAAGTGAGGACACAGGCAAAGCACCTAAGGCATCCAGGACTGCTTCCTGGGGACCTGGTTATAAGGAAACCCACGAGACCACCTGGCTGGGCACCTTCTCCTCCCACCCCACCACCATGGAGCCCAGCTGGACGATGTGAGTTGTGCCTGCCTCTGTAGAAAGCAGGCTCTGGGTGTGGTCCGCTGCTGCTCGCCAGCCCAGGGAGCTGTGCTCACCTCCAGGGTCACCTGTCAGTAGGTTGCAACCTCCTCCTCTCCGCCCCCTCCACCATCAAGGATGGTCCATCAGATTGACTGGCTCCCTCTGTCCACGTTTGCTCCTGGCTCCCGTCAGCTCCTCCCTAGGATTGAACCCCATGGTGAAATGCAGTCCATCCTATGCAAGCCTCAGATGGTGCATCCAAAGTGGGTCACTGGACTCAAGTGTAAGAAAAGGAACCACCGACAAAACCATGAGCTGTTACCCACCCAAGCCTGTAGGGCAAACAGAGGGAGAGGAAGAGGGAGAGGGCTGAACGGACCGAGGTGGGGGTGCAGCTCGGCTACCCCCACCTTGCAGAAGGGAGCCAGGAGGCAGCCCCAACTCTGCCTCTCTCCATGGGCTGCCACCAGCCTGAAGCCAGACGACAGGACAAGGAAGCCTACTGCTAAAGTCCAAGCACGTCAGCCTCCTGGGCCACAGGCAGAGCAGGGCAGAGAGAAGGGAAGTGGGATCAACAGCAAGCAGCCAACACTCCCATACGCCCCCCTGATATTGGCATTGAACTGGGAGTGACTGACCTCCTTGACCTCGAGGCTGCCGGAACTCCCTGAAAAGGCTGGTCCTGCCCCGAGTGCGAGTTCTACCAGCTCCGCCTCTGGCGCCAGCAGCACTTGGGTAAGCACTCTGGAGCAGGGTCCTCCAGCTCCTTGCCCTCAGAAGACAGATGCACCTCTGCTTCCTGCCCGAGATGTGTCTGGGGACACAGCGCGGGGCCCCTGCAGAAGTGCCCCCGCCGCTCATCCACGCACAACCGGAACTGTGCGGAGCTGGCCGCGCAGGGTTACGCCCCACCTGCGGGGGCCAGGGACGCGGACAAATGCTTCTCCTTCCCCGGCGCGGTTCAGAAATGTATTTCATGCTCTTCCTGAACAACTCTGAATTCCGACTCCGACCGTCCACCCTCTGGGGCCTCGACCCGGCCATTTCCCCTCGTTCCTGAAGCCCCTGTGCTCCCGCAGGTGACAAAGCGCGCAGCGCCTCTCTCACCTGCGCCGTAGTTTAGACTCCGGGGCATCTGATGACCCATCATCTTAAGTGCCCTGTCCAATCCGGTTGGTCATAGGCAGAGGTCAGGCAGGAAGCCAATGGCAAACTCAGAACAGGAAACGCACCATTGGCCTCCGGTGTCTGTTTACACGGTACGGGGCCTCGCGAACCCTGCGTGTGGGATCGGCGTCTGCCTGTCTCGGGTGATATTTGAGTCTGTTTTCTATTTTCCCCTGGTCTCCTATCCTTTCACTCCTATTCTCTGACATCGTTTCCCAGAAAAACGACCTACCTTGAGCTTTTATCTCAATATCTGCTTCCCAGGCCACTAGCTCCCTAAATGAAAAGGAATATTTCTCAAAGGTGACCCTTGGACTTCCCAAAGGCCCAGCCACTTCAGAGCCATTGGTCACTTCTAGTCCACACTCAAAGCCTGTCCCCCGGTCATCGCACTCCTGGGAGCCGTGCATGCCTAGGTCTGTCCATCTTCCCCAGTCCTTGGAGCTCCTCTTCCAGCCAAGCCCCTGGATCTCTAAGTACACTCTCTCTTCTTTCCTGAAATCAGACTTCTCTCGGTCGCAGAGGCAGTAGGAGAAGTTAGGAGGCTGTGGCCTCCGGTACAGGAGACCCTGTGTACCTCTGAATTCAATCCCAAACAGACCCTGGCAAAGGAGATGAAGAGGGGAGAAGAGTCAACAAATGCACGGAAATACAGTCGGCCTCCCTACCCATGGGCTCCTCATCCCTGAAGTCCGCCAACCACAGAGCAGAAGTATCGGGAAAGCCTGGAATCCCGGCAGCTCAGGAGTTCTGAGGCAGGAGGATCACAGGTACAAAGCCACTCTCTGCCATGTAGCGAGTCCCTCAACAACTTAGAGGGACCCTGTCTCTAAATCAAAAAGGACTGGGGATGTGGCTCAGTGGTTAAGGGCCCCGGGTTCAATCCCAGGTATGTGTGTATGAAAAAACTGCATCTGTACTGAAGATGTACAGAACGTTTGTCATTATGTCATAGACAATATAGTAGTTTTATTTACATAACATTCTCATTGTATTAGATATTATCCGTGGAGATGGTTTAAGTAGATGGGAGAATGTGTGCAGTTTATACGTAAATACTTCACCATTTTCTGTAAGGAACTTGGGCATCCGTGGCTTTTGGTATTCTTGGGGGCCTTGAAACCAATCTCCAGTGAACCTTGAAGGATACCTGTTTGGAACATAACGGTTGTTGAAGGTTTGGGGAAGACAAAGTCTAGGATGCAGCCAGGTTTCTCCCCCGGGTCACTGGATGGACAGGGTGCCATTTGCTAGACCATAGTCTACAGAAGTATTTCCTAGTTGGAGGATCATAATAATTCCAGTTATTTTAGATTCGCCCCCTGCCAAATTTCCACCTCCTGATATACCCTCTGCATGTGTTCAGCCAGTTTCAGTCTGAGAGTTTGGCTATAGAACACTGTTTGTGTGCTAAAATGTATTCACTTTTACTCGAATTAACACAAGGTGGAATTTTTTAAATTCAGCTTTGCCAGGCAAAAAATCTATAGAAAACCAAATCATCATGAACCTGGAGAGGTTGCACACTCGCTGGCCTGGCAGTGTGCAAGGTGAGAAGCTCATCTACTGCTCACAGCGCTGCAGAGCCCACCTCCCCGCCTGCCTCCCTGTTTCCTGGCCCTGGGTGACCATCTGCCATCTGGTCCTGCTTCCTGAGGAGATGGGGGCAAATCAGCACTAAGCGGACTGTGAGAGGGGCCCACGCCCAGACCTGCTGTGAGCCAGAGGCTGGAAGGAGGAAGTCAGATGGGAAATACTGGAATACCTGCCTCCATATGGGGCCGATTCATGCAAAAGGGGAAAAGGACCAAATCACAGAGACAAAAGACAGAATGCGTTGGTCAGCTTCTCATCCCTGTGATCAAAACACCTGATGAGAACAACTAAGGGGAGGAAAAGTTCATTTTGTCTCCTGGTTTCAGAGGTTCAGTCCATGGCTGGCTGACTCCATTGCTCTGGGCCCAAGGTGAAGCAGAATATCATGGCCAGAGGGCTCGGCAGAGGAAAGCTGCTCAGCTCATGGCAACCAGAAAGCAGAGAGAGAGAGAGCTCTGCTCATCAGGGACAAAATCTTAACCCCCAGTGACATACTTCTTCCAGTCACACCATACCTACCTATAGTCACCACCTCTTACAGTAGTCCTTCATGAATTCATCCCATGGATTAATCCACTGATTAGGTTGCAACTCTCATCATCTAATTATTTCACCTCTGAACATCCCTGCATTATCTCATATCAAAACCATAACACTGGATAGTCATTCCAAACAGGGTGAAACAAGATGGAAGCTGCCCCCCAAGGTTGGAAAAGCAAGATCTCTAAAATAATCAGAAGAGAAGACGTAGTCTGGGAAGCAGGCGTGAAGGAGGGGACAGAGGACAGAGGGGAAGTCTGGGGAAGGAGCACTCTTGGAGTGGATGTCAGGTTACAGTGGCAAATGTCTTCTCCATTCAACCTGTCAGAAAAGACCGTGAGTTAAAGGTGGATCTCCTTCTGGAAGGAGAAAGGCATGTCTCCTGAGTGTTGATTATGGGCCAGGAACAGTGTGAGGCATTGACTCACACCTTTTCTTTAATGCTTCTCAACTTTGAGGTAGAGACTATTTCCCTCCCCTATCAAAGAGGAAATCAGACTCCAGGGAGGTTACTTGCTAGCTAAACTGGGATTGCAACACAAGTTTCTGGCTTCTAAAGCTCCTGTTATTTTTATTAGAATTTTCTAACTTCTCTGAACATACCTGGCTTCTCTCTACCTCCTGAAGAGCTATTTATGTCACACTTTGGTTCAGCCCTGGTGTGAGACATATGGTATCTCGGAACAGGAACAACTGGTGGAGAAGAAGCTGGGGTGAGTCATGAGCTGAGCCCAGACCCACCTCTCACTTCTGTGGAGTCTGGGGTAAAAGTACAAATGGAAGATACATACCACCCCCCTAAAGTTTGGCAAATTGCAAGTTAAGTGAAAAGCCTGCTGAGCAAAATATGTTCTATCTATTGTTCTTGACAGAGAAACTTCAAAACAACCTGAAGAAACAATTTAGAATCGAGAGCTCTTGAGTTTCTTCTGCTTCCAAGCTGAATGTGACTTTGAAGAGCTCCTCACTTCTAAACCCCAGCTGATTCTCCTCCCCATTCTGGGCTGGAACCTGCCTAGCAGAGGGCCTTGCACCTTTGTGCACACGTAAGCTCTTCCCACACCCAGTACACACAGCCAACCTTGGCTGATCTTCAAGCCTAGAAGTTGTGCATCCTATGCAGCAAAGGAGAGGCCAGCACAGGTCTTAAGCAGAATCCAGTCTGTCGAGGCAAAGAATTCTCACTTCTCAGATATCTGGAGCATGGTTTAGGAGGGAAGGGATAGGTTCCAGGTGGGCACATCCCTTTTATCTGGTGGTCTTCTTTCTGGAGTATGGTCCAAGTGGGTCCCTCTAAAGTAGGGGAGACAGGACCCTCCTACCCAGGTCTAAGACAGCTGGATCATCTAATGTACACCATCTAATGGATTGGTGAGCTCCAGGGTGGCTCAGGGAGGGTCTGTACAAAGGAGTGCAAGCCAACAAGCTGGTCAGCTTGTCACAAAATATAAAAGGCATCCTTCCCCCAGCCCCACCACTGTGGGACCAGGTGGCATCTATAAATAAGAGCAAGGGGGTTTCGGCCCTCAGGGATGGGGTTCTGTCTAGGGCCAGATAGGGCATAATTCAGAGCTCTACTCTCATGATGAGCTGAAGGTTAAGTGCAGAAAGCTAGAACTCACACTAATTCCCAAGCAAACCGGCAGTGCTAGGCTAGCATCAGGCGGTACCGGGGGCAGGTAACAATAGGTAACGAAGGACAGGAAGAATAATCCCAAGCTCCCCTCCTTCTGGCAGGGCTGAAGCTGCTGATCAACCTTTGTCCTGGTCCGGCCTGGCTCAGGAACACACTGAGCCCTACCACTGTGAAGGGCATCAGGGATTCTGATCAGAAGAGACAAGAAAGGCAGCAATGAATCATTTCCCATTAGGACTGACAACATGAACTGAGAGAAGGGCAGGGATGGAGGCTTCCGTGCTTGCTCAGCGTGACTCCCCCCAAAGCTGGTTAAAAGGAGAGAGAGCCAGCTTGCTACTTACAGCTAGTACACAGGTCTACCAGGAGGTGTTGAGAGGTAGTGTTAGACGTGAAATCATGGGTGCAGGGTGAGGAGGAAGAACAGGGGTGGCTGAATGGACGTCCTCGGTGCTAATGAGTTAGGGATCCACACATCTCCAGTGCTTCTGCTACGAAAATATGCATTCATTTTTTAAAAGAGAACATAATTTGAATTACCATGTCATTACATGTGACTTACATTTGGCTATTCATTTGGGATAGGTAAGTCTGTCTTGGAATTTTTATACAGCAATACTTTACCCTCAAACCAGGGATTCAAGGATCATCAGAGAAAAACCATGGACTTCAGACCTAAGAAGTTTTGTTGCAGCTCCTCATTGGAAGGAGCTTCCTCATTTATCAAGAAATAGTATAAAAATACCAGCTTGCAACACTCAAAGGATCCTCATGCTCTCCTGAGATGAAAAGGAAGCCTAAGCACTTTGAGAGGTTGTTCGTTGCATAACGCACTTCATTCTAGAATTTCAGCACCACCATTTGCTAATGGTGTCATCTTGAGCAAATTTCTTAAGAAACCTGGTTTTCAATTTCTTCATCTGCACAATTGTAGACCTGATATTTATTTCGAATGACCTTATAAAAGTTTAGATAATTGTGAAGGAAATTGATGCCATTCTTTCTATATAGTAGACATAAAAATGACTAGCTTTCTTCATTTTTTTCTAGAATAAAGTATTGCAGGGGTTCTAGTTAACCCTAATTAGTTGACTTGGTCTCTGTCTTTTTAGTTTCTCTAAAATAAGATGAAGGGAGTCAGTTATAAAACTCAATAAACTGTAATAACACAAGAAGATGTTAATACTTCATCATTAGTAATGGATGCAATATCTAGACAAAAGAAGACTTAAACAAGACCATAAACCAACCAGATCTAACAGATATCTGGAGAACACTCAACCCACCACCAACATACACATTCCTCTCAACTGCACATGAAACCTTCTCTACAATAGAGCATAGGTTAGGCCACACAATACTTCTCGAGAAAACTTAAGAAGATAGAAAATCATGAAGATCACCTCTGATCACAATGGACTAAAAGTAGAAATCAAAAACAGAAGGAGAATGACAATTCACAAACAATTCAAACAACACACTCTCAATGTCTCAAAGAAGAAATCACAAGGGAAATCAGAAAATGATTGAGATGAATCCAAATGGAAAAATGCAACATATCAAAATTTTTTGGGTGCAGCAAAGACAGTGTCCACAAGGAAATGTGAAAAAATTTTGAAGGCTATAATTTTTAAGAAGAAATCTCTTAAATCAATAAGCTAACTTTTCAGCATAAGGAACTAGAAAAAAGAAGTAAAATAAACCTAAAGTAAGGAAATAATAAGGATTAGAGAAGATACTTTTTAAATTATAGAATAGAAAAATAGTAGAATGAATGAATGAGCTAAAATCTGGTTCTTTCAAAAGATTAACAAAATTGAAAAAAATCTTAGGTAACCTGACAAAAGTAAGAGAGAAAAACACAAATAAATAGAATTAGAAATTAAAGAGAGGATAATAATACAGATAATATAGAAATAAGAAGGCTTAGAAGAGGATACCATGAACAATTCTACACCAACAAACTAGATAACCTAAATGCAATGGTAAAATCCCTGGAAACACACAAATTTTCTTAACTGACTCAAGAAGAAATAGAGAATTTCAATAGATCTGTAACAAGTAAAGAGATTGAATTCGTTTTCCAAGACCCAAAAGAAAACACCACAGCCAAATAAGTGCCTTTGCTGTTAAATTCTATGAAATATCCAGAGAATAATTAACACTAATCCTTTTCAAAATCTTCTTTAAAAATTGAAGAGGTCAAAATTTATATATGAATATCTGCTTTCACCACTTCTGCTCAGGATTGTACTGGTAATTCTGGCTAGAGTATTTAGATTTTAAAAAGAAAAAAGAGACTTCTACTTAGAAAGGAATAAGTAACTATCTCTGTTTCCAGACAGCATAGACAACATGCTTTTATACAGAGAAAATCCCAAAGAATCCACAGGAAAGCTACTAGAGTTAATCAACAGATTCAGCAAAGTTTAAGGCTACAAGATGAATGCATGAGAAACAATTGTGTTTCTATACACCTGTGATCTTAAAAATCCCAACCAAGAATGAAAAACAAAATTCCATTTATGAGAGCATCAAAAGAAAAAAAATCAGGAATACATTTGATCAAGGAAGTGAAAAACTTGTACATGAAAAACCAGAAAATGTTGCTGAAAGAAATTAAAGACCACCTAAGCAAATGGAAAGACATTCCATGTTCATGGATAGGAAGACAACATTGTTAAACGTCAATCCTACTCAAAGAGGTCTACAAAGTCAGGATCCCTATCAAGACTCCAACAACTTTTTTTTTTTTTTTTGCAAAAATGGGAAAGCCAATTCTAAAGTTAATATGGAATTTCAAGGGGCCCAAAATAGCCAGAACAATTGTTAAAAGAAGAACAAAGTTGGAGGATTCACACCTCCCAATTTCAAATCTTGTTAAAAGTTACAGTAGTAGTATCGTCCTGGTATAATGATGGACATAGAGACCAATGGAATAGAGTTAAGGGTCAAGAAATGGACCTGTTCATCTATGGCCAATGGACGTTTCATAAGGGTACCAAGTACAGTCAAAGAACAAAGAATAGCTTCTGCCACCGATTAGACAACTGGTATCCATGTACAAAAGAATGAAGCTGTAGAGCTATCCCACATCACATTCAAAAATTAACTCAAAACAGATGAAACCTCAGTGTACCCACTAAAGCTATAAAACTCTTAGAAGGAATTTTAAGGTTCTATCTCATGACATTGGCAGCAAAACCCAAGTGACAAAAGAAAAGAATAGATGCTGTAGACTTCATTAAATTTTTTAAAAATTTGTAATACAAAAGACAGTATCAAGAAAACACAGACAAGGGAAAGACAGCCTACAGAGTGGAGGAAATATTTACAAATCACGTATCTAACAAGGGTTTCATGTCTAGAATATGCAAAGTACTTCTGTAACTCAATAAAAAAAGACGATCCAACTTTAAAAATGAGCAAAGGACTAAAACTCTTGCACATGTTAAGTGAGGGTAGGACATGGTGCAGTCACTGTGGAAGATGGCTTGGCAGTTATTCAGAAGTTGAACACAGAATGACCAAATTACCAAATGACCCGGCAATCACACTCCTAGGGAGGAACCCAGAAGAGCTGTACACCACTGCCAAACTCTCAGCTCTGCCTCTTGCTCCACCTGCTCAGGTGGAAGCCAGGTCTGCACAGTGCAGTTGGATAAGCCTCCCTTGCAATTCCTATGACCCACTACTTGCTTCCTGACTTGAGTTGTTCTGAGGCCATGACCTGGGATGTCTGTGGGAGACATGGTGCTCACATATGCACAGCCAGGAAGGTATGAGGAAGAAAGTCTACGAGGCCACCCTGGACCACTGGAGGACCAAGCTGGTGGGCAGATGCCTTTTGTTCTCCAATAGAATACCTCAGAATGTTCTACTGAGATGGAACACCAGCCACTTGAAGCAATGGCCACTCAGTCACTGTCTTTGTATTGGTTTTCCCTCCTTTCTTACTGTGCTCTCTCAGCCCCTCTCTCCTGTTTCTGGAACATTCCCCAAACCACCTGGGTGCATGCTCTTCCCTTTCTCTTCTCTTGCAGGACATCCAAATCAAGACCATTCTGGAGTATTTCCCCCAGCTGTCTGAGCCAAAAAAGAAATTATAAAAAAGATACTTCCAGCCATGTAAATGCAAAAGAAATCAAGGTAACCTACAACGGTATCCGATCCAGGACACCAGCCAAGGAAAGTCTCAGGATAAGAGCTGCAGAGCAGATTCAAAGAACAAGCCCTGCAGAGTGAACTTGCAGAGCGCTGCTCGGGCGGGGTAGGAGGCAGATCATGTGGGTGAGAGGTGTGGGGGAAAGTAACCACACAGGGAAAACGGACAGGCCTGCTTGTAAAGTTGCAGGGTGGGTGCACAGGAAACCATGAGCGTGAGACACAAAGCGGTCACTTTCTCCCCCACACTTCCAACAGAAGAAACCTCATCATGTGAAGGTAGGATCCCCCCGTGAACCATGTTTACACAGACACGGTAACGTAAATTTTATGATTTTTTTTAAACACACAACATAGCTGTAATAGCGTGATAGGGGAGGACGTGATATCTGTAGGGGGACATCTAAAAGGACTAATTCATCATTTATCACGCGAAAAGAACATGCGAAATATTTAACCTCGCAGATCCACAAAAAGCCGTGGAAACCACAGGTGCCCAGCTAACGCAGCAGTCTCAACTGAGAGGAGCGCATACTCTCAATTCAAGACCGGGGGGTAAACATGAGATCCTTTCATTTTCTCCGCTTGTCTCTGCCTCTGACTGTGCTGTATTAAATTCCATTTCTCCATTAATAACTTCTGACCAGATCCATAGCTCTCTGGTTATTCTAAGAAAGGTGGGATAGCCCGTCCACCTTCGTCCTCTTAACTCTCTAGTCTTAGATCTCAGGGAAGGTTCTCCTCTCCCAGCTTGCCTGTCTTGATCCCCAAGCAAGGAGGAGACACGTTGGAAGTTTCCCCTGACTTCGTTTTGGTCAGGAAGTGGGGATCAAGATAAAGGGTCAATATCTTTATGCCCTCACCACCTCTACCCAGGATGATGTCTGGTCCTGGGTGTTGACTAGGCAGCTAGAACTTTTGGGCTTACTTCGCTCATGCATCACTCATGGGTTTTAGGATAGACCCTCGGGTACATTTCCACAACCAGAAGAGGTGCTCTTCTGACCCTCCCAACCCAGACTCTGGCCCCAGGCTACTATGCACCCTCCAGAAGAATGCCAAGATGGCGCCAGGCTGGCCAACTCCCCAGGTGCTCCCTGGTTTACAAGAAAGCCTGCATCCTGTCCATGCCCCTACTCCCACCCTGCTCTCATTCCTTTCTCCCCTGCTGAAATAGGCCAGTCTGCAGCAAGGCAGAACTCCCCAGAGGAATGAGAGGCCAGCCTCCCCTTCTCCTAGGAACCCCTAACCCTGCTTGGGGCCCCCACCCCAGACCTTGGTTTGGAGCTGCAGTGGGAAGACCCAGGATAAGACATGTTTCTCCCCCTCAGCTTATGGTTCCCAAGATCCTTCCAGAGTTTTTAATGTACCCTGGAGCAGAAGGGGCAGGTGATGTCAGCAAAGCCATGGAGAGTGTTATCATGAGACCACCCAAAACAGAACCCTGATTCTGTCCCTGGGCACAGTTACTAAGCTCTCCGTTCCTTAGTTACTTCATCTGTAACACAGAGGTACAGCTTGAATATTTCTTATCTGAAATGCTTGGGACCAGAGAATTTCAGATTTGGGATTTTTGCAGATTTCGAGAATAGTTGCATATATATGGTGGGATAGTCTATGCATCCTAGGATGGGCCCCAAGTCTGAGCACAAAATTCATTTATGTTGAATGTGCACCTTATACACACAGCCTGAGGATGATCTTATACAGTATGTTTCGTGCCTCTAAGTTTTATAGAGCAGCCTGTCACAAGAGGTCAGGTGGAATTTCCCACAAGATTTTGGATTTTGGAGCATTTTGAATTTTAGATCCTTTTTTTTTTTTTTTTGATCAGGCAGGCTCAACCTCTACTTCACAGGGTCACTGCGATAGTTAAATGGTAAATAAGCCTAAGGGGCCTAGAATAGGACCTGAGACATGCTAAGCAGTACATAAGATCAGCTCCGTGTTATTATTTCTGCTCCACATTGGCAAGAGCTTGGGAGACACATCTCGTCATCCTGTTGGTTCTCTAGGCTGCGGGAGTTCTTAGCGCCTATTATTTTCAGCTTCAAGGCTATCGCTACAATCCTGAGACCCAAGCAAAAACAAAACCACTGCGTGTCCCATTATGCACATTATCTAGAAATATGGAGATAAATCCCGGAAGAAAGAGCCGAAGGAGTAGACGGCGATTGCCTCTGGAGAGCAGGGTGGGGGCCTGCAGCCCGCAGCAGGCTGCTGCTTCTCATTATAAGCCCATTAGCACCATTTGATTTTTAAAAGCTAGATCCATGCATTACTTTGATAAAATTAATTCTTAATTTTTAAAGAAGAAAACACTCTGAGACTATGAAACAGAATTCTATATGTTAATTAGCATCGACTGTTTTGATTGTGCTGCGAGGGTACCATGCAGCTCTGGGGACAGGAGAGGACAACACCCAGGGACACCACCAACTTGGATTCCAAAACATAAGTCATTCCCTAACTCTCCTTCTATCCTCCCTTCTTTTTTTTCTTTCATAACCAAAAGGGAACAAAATGTTCTTTTTTTTTTTTTTTAAGAAAATTCCCTAAAACTCAACTTCCAGTAGATCAGTACAATGTTTCTTGGTAGGCTGCCAAGTTTCATCAGACTTACATAGTGACTTGTTTTTTAGGCTGTTCACTGCTTCATGAGTTACCTGCCACGTTCCTGGTGTTGATTTCCTGCATGAAAACACAGGTGTGATCTGCACACTTCATGGTGCAGCTTTGGGAAACTGGGTGAACTTATCCCGTACCAGGGAGTCCTCCGTGGCTTTCAGAAATGGATGAATGAGTCACGGATACTTTACCTTGGTATTCAGGGTTCACATGCAAGATCCTGGGACTGTGCATGTGGAGAACAGAGGTGCAGACAGTCCTCAGTCTCTACCCTGTGTGTCCGCTCCCAGAATGACCCCATAGAACGTAGGCCACACTGCCAGGGCAGGTAGCTGGGAAAGGATCCAGAAGCATCCACCATGTTCAAACATGCCCCCACCCTCCCCTCTGAGCCACGGGCCCACCATTGAGCCTCATGTTGAAACAAATCCATTCTCCCCTGAGGAGGTTGCTCTTTCTGCACCTTGCAGACCTTCTCTGTAATTCATTCTCTGTTTTCTACCCCATCTTTGGACCCTTCATTTCCCATCTAGATCTGTATCTGTGAGGACCCATGAATGACCCAATTGGATTCTTTTCCCAGAAGACCCCAGATTCACACTTCAGTTGTCTCTGTCTCTTGGCTTCCCAGCTGCACCTGTCAAGAAGCGGGAGGGTCTCAACACAGTGTGAGTAAGTCCATCATCCAAAGAGTGGACTCCAGCAGTAAGTGACATCATGGAAGTTGCTCCTCCAGCTTCATTGAGATAGAATTTGCCTGTGATACAATTCACCTAGGGAACTGTGCAGCTGGATGTTTTAACAGCTGCATATACTGTGTAACCATTGCTATCAATAGAGAAAACATTTCCATCACCCTAAGAAGTCTTACTGAACTCCTTACGGCCACCATTTTTGAGGTGAGGAATAGATTTGTTTTTATGGAAGTGGTCAGGAAAGATTTAGTTGGAGAAATTGAGGAGGAGGAGGTTTGGACTAGAAAAGAGTGTAAAATGTTAATGGACCGAGGAGCAGAGAAGGACCAGTGGAAGAAGAACAGATCTGAAGGGCAATGATCCACCCACCGAACAGAGGCGCTGTGTCCACATCAGAGTGAGGCCTAGAAAATCAGGATCACACCACATCACAGAGGGGTCTTCACACTAGCCTGGAATTCATACTGTGTACAATTGGGACCCGTTGGACTGAACCCGAAGCCATCATATAAAAGTATCTAAATGATATATATTCACTACAAGTCTATGATTGCTTTCAGAGAGCTGTAATAGTAACCTCCAATTGGGAGAAGGACAAGATCGATAAAACCTGAATGGACAAGTGCGTCTTGGAGGAGGAGCCGGATTCTGGACCCTCGAGCAGCATCTGTTACTTATCCTGACATCCCTGAAGGATGTACCCGTCTAAAAGGCACTCGAAGCCGCCCACTCATTATCATGTCAAACCTTAGCCCTCCTCCCTACCCAAGAAGCTAAGCACATAAGGTCCCGCACTTCCTCCCACATTCCTGCAAGGGGAAGCTCTGCCCACAGCAGCCCTGCCTCCCGGGCGCAGCTGTGAGTCTCCCAGCAAAGGTAAGTCAGATTCTGAGGCCAACTGATACGCTGCATCCACCTCTCTTGAAAGGAAGGGGCAACTCGGGGGAAAAAGCATCAACGGTGCTCCCTCTCTTGGAGCAAACAACCCCAGAAGATTCCAAGGCAGCAGGGCCACAGGCTAAGGACGCACAGTGCACACTCTCCCAGATTCATGTTAAACACCTCGGGTAGGAGAGATTCTCTTTATAGCTTTGACTTTTTCTGCATTTCGTCCCTTCTCCCTTGTTCACAAGAGGCCACTGGGCAAAGAGAATAAAAGGGTGTTTAGTTACCACAATCACCTCTGTGGGGTTTGGTGCAGGAGTCAGCTTTGTTAGCGTGAAATATATGTGTAGGTCCTGTAAAGGCTCTGAGGGTGCAAGTCTTCTGGTGGGGAGGGCAGAGTGGAACTTGCCCTTCTAGGATGGGCCACACCACTAGCTGACCCAGGTCACAGAGCAAGGGCAGTGAGCAGGGAGGATCAAGGGAGATCAGGGAAGAGAGAATAGGGAGAGATCAGAGATAGAAGAGGTTCCTACACACTAGTTCAACTCAACCACCATGTTAGCTATTTGATGCTAAATAATGTTCTCCAGACTTGGGATTCATTAGGGCACCAAAGAGACAAATAACTACATATATTAGGGTTCTCCAGAGAAGCACACCCTGACGAGTATTACAGAGAAGATTCATTATGGAATCATAAGGGTCAAGAGGTCCTACTATCTGCTCTCTGGAAAAATGGATAAACAGGCCAGAAAATAGAATAACTCCTTCCAAGCCTGAAGCATTGCAAACCAAGAGTTTTGGTGCCTGAGGGCAGAAGATGCACGTCTCAGATCAAGGTAAGAACAAAATCCCACCCTCCTCTGCCCTTCTGTTCTCTTGGTCCCTCAATGGATTGAAAGGGGCCCACACACACTGAGGGTGGTTTTTCTTCACTCGCTTTACTGATTTAACCACTAATCTTACCCAGAAGCACCCTCACGAATGCACAGGTATAAGGCTTTAATAGTTCTCTGGGCACCTCTGAACCAATCAGGTTGACACCTGCAATGAGCCATCACCTTAATCCAATATGGCTGCCTTTGGAGGTGTCACCTTGAATCTGCAGAAAACAGACGCATCTTGCCCTGACCAAATCTGGAAGTCCAATCTATTCCCACTGCTACCCTCTGTCCTTACCCAGATCTCACAAGCCAGCCTAGTCGGGCTCTGGCCTGGAGGATTCCGCAGGTGACGTCACTCTCCGGTTCCCAGCTAACTTCTTCAATGGAAGCATTAGTTATGAACCCCCATGATGTGCTCCCCATTCTGAAACAGAATCAGAAGGTATCAATAACACCTTGCTTTATTAATAACACCTTTATTAATAACACCTTGCTTTATTAATAACACCTTGCTTTATTAATAACAACTTGCTTTTCCTAAGCGAAGGAGTCAACTTCTTCATGTCAAAATATATATATGCAGATACTGCTGATCAATTTCAACATGCAGAAAAGTGCAAAGATACCTCAAGGCCTCTGTGCCCGTCACAGAATTTAAACAGGTGCAACTTCTCACCGTGTTTGGTTCGGTTTTTGTTTCTTTCCAAAGAAGTGAAGACATCCTGCGCTCTTCTCCAGGTTTATTTCAGTGTCGAAAATAGACCGCCTTTGTGAATTTTAAAATTGAATAATGACGATAATAAATTATGCATAGACTTTCGCATTCTGATTTCTTTTCACTCAGGTTTGGAATCTTACGTTTCCTCTGTTCGGCGCCCGACCAGCTAAGTCCTTCCTCTCAGTCGCTCCCGGGGGTCGGGCGCGTCTGCCCGTTGGCTCTCCCGTCCCTCACAGAGAGCGAGCTGTTTCCTGCTCGTGTTTGGTAATTAAAACAGCGTGCTGGAGGAAACTCTGTACTTTCCTCCTCACGTACAAAAAACAGCATTTCTGTTATTAAAAACAAGTTCAACCTAAAAGGCTGAATGATCTTTCTGTCCTCTCTTCGAGAAGACAGAGAAGGAGGCCAGGGACACGGCTCCTTGGCAGAGCGGCTGGCACACTCCAGGCCCTGGCTCGGTCCTCAGTATCACAGAAAGGAAAAGAAAAGGAAGAAAATGTGATTTTTTTTTTTAAAGGTGAGCAGAAAGCATGCAGCCAGGACAGGTGGTGCATGCCTGTAATCCCAGTGGCTCAGGAGGCTGAGACAGGAGGATCCCAAGTTCAGAGCCAAACTTTGAACTGTATGCGTGTGTGTGTGTGTGTGTGTGTGTGTGTGTGTGTGTGTGTGTGTGCTGTGTGTATACACAGAGTCCAAAATGTTGGGGGAAATCAGAAGAGTTTGTCAAGCAGCTCATGAATAATCCTATTCTCACACCTTGTGATGGCTGGGGTGTTGGTCGGGGTGTTGGTCGACATTTTAGAAATGTGTGATTTGTAGGATTACTTGGGGAGGTGAGTCTGTGCTCAGCAGTTTTGCAGAGGGCAAGAGCAAAGGTGGATCTATCTGTCCCCGGTCACCCAGCAGGTGGCGGGTCAGGTCGGCCCCACAGTCCCTGGAGGGAGTTCCCTGAGTTCTCCCCTGGGGTCACTTGTGTCCCGGGTTCTCCGCATCAGCCTCCCAGCCGAGGACCACACAGCACACAGCGTGGCTCTCATAAGGCCATTCCGGGCCTGCTTCTCTCTTTCCCTCTGCCCCTCGCAGGGGACGCTCTTCCTGGTCTCGTTCCTCCTCTCGCGGGGAGGAAGGTTAGGGAGAGAGCCTGGTCTCTCAGTCTGTTTCTCTGCTTTCCTCCACGAGGCCTTTCATTCTTTTGCTCTCCGACCAAATGACCTTTCTGCTCTAGCCGGCCACAAAATGCCATGTTCTCTCTCTCAAATGCAAATGCCACCTTGTCACTCCCTGCTTGAAGCATTTCAAAGGCTCCTGTGTGACTGCAGAATAAAGCCAGAACTCTGTCCCAGCCCGGCCCCTCCTCTCCTCAGCCTCACTTTTGACTTCTCCCTGTCCATCCCTCCCAGAATCTGCCGGTCACATAGGTCTGTCTCCATGCCTTCTCCTGAATTTTCAACAATTCTTCCCAGATCTATTTTTCTATGCCCATACCTGTAGATGGGGAGGCTGAGTCTCAGAGAAGCCGGGGATTTGCTCAAGGGGAGTGAATTCTGTTGCTTTCCAGCACTGTGTAAATCTCCCTTTCTTTCTTCCTGATAAGATCTTAATCTTGCCAAAATATCTACCTGCAACCCATCCAGTCCCTCACTCCCAACCCAGGCACACATGAGTAGCAACATGTTTAAGACAACTGTAGACAAGCTTTTTCTATAAAGGGCCAGGGAGTAAGTATTTTAATTAATTTATGCTTTAACTGACAGACACAAATTGTATGTATAAATGACACAGAATGACACTTGGTACTTGTGTACATTCTATAATCAAGTACTCAGATTATATAGTGTATGCATCATCTCATGCGTTGATCATTCCTTGGTGATGAGAATATTGAAATTCACTTTTCTAGCTATTCTGAGTTACACGATATGACATTGTTAACTATAATCACCCTGCTGCACAATTGTATACCAGAAGTTATTTCTCCGATCTCAAAAGAATGAAATCCTATTATTCATGGCAGCGTGGATGGGCCTGGAGATCATAATGTTAGGTAAAATGATTGAGGAACAGAAAAACAAATAGTTGGTGATTTCATTCATGTGGGGCATCTAAAACAACAAAACTGGGCTCCTAGAAATTAAGAATAGAGAAGTGGAGGGTGGGGAGGAGGAGATGGGGAGAGATTGACTAATGGGTACAAAGAGAGTAAATATTTCAGGTTTGCAGTCTGTCTGGTCTCTGTTACAATAATAAATGCTGACAAGTAACCAAGAGGTCGCATGAAAAACAATGAGTGTGACTGCGTTTCAATAAAACTTTATTGATGAACACTGCAATTTGAATCCCATCTACTCAAATGTGTTGTGGAATAGGCTTCTTTTGATTTATTGTCAACCACTTGGAATGTAAAGAGCATTTGCTTATGATTCATTGACCACAGAAAACAGGTGGGGCCCTGCATTGGTAGGAGTTTGCCAATCCTTAGTTCAAGTCATTCTGGGCATGGTGTTCTCCTGGCAGCGCCAGGGTCAGCCGGGACCTAAGGGGACCCTGTCATGCTCATGGGAAGAATCTGTATTGTCCATTACATGGTTCTGAGAAATCCCTTCTCTTCCTCACTCAAGATGACCAAGGAAGCCATTGACACTGGTGTTGCTGGTATCTCCAGGAGGTGATAGATAGATCGCCTGGCTGGTAGGTTGAGGTGGAGTCTCATAAACCTCCCTTGAGACACTCAGTTGGAACAAATGAGACCCCAAACTCTTAAATAGTAGATTAGTCAGGATCTCCAAAGACACAGAACCACAAGGAGATTCTACATACGCACATGCACACACATGCATGCACACACATGCACATACAGAGGGTGCAGAAAGGGAAACTTTCTGAGGACTAAGCTCATGCAATTGTAGAGGTTGGCAAGTTCAAATCCTGCAGAGGAGGCTGGCAGCTGGAGACCCCAGGAAGAGTTGATGCTGCAGTTTGAGCCCAAGAGTCATCTCAGGCAGAACTACTTCTTCCTTGCAGGAGGCTGGCCTGCAAGGTGAGGCCCATTCATGTGTGGAAGGAGCTATGGTTTGAACATGCCCCCAAAAGTTCATGTATTAGAAACATAATCCTCCAAGTCACCATGGATGGTATTTGGAGGTGAGGTCTTTGGGACGTAGTTAGGGTTAGATGGAGTCAGGAAGTGGGGGTCTCTGTGATGGGATTAATGGTCTTGTAAGAGGGGGAAGAGACACCTCCACACTGGCTCCGCTCTGCCCTCTGCCATGTTATGATGTAGCAGGAAGACCCTCACCAGATCTGGCACTTGATATTGGACTCCCCAGCCCCCAGAACTATAAGAAATAAACCTCTGTTGTTTATAAGTGATCCAGTCTCTAGTATTTCGTTACAATAGCAGAAAATGAACTGACAGAGGATCAGCTGCTTTATTGAAAGTCTACTGATTTAAATGTCAATCTCATGTGAAAAAGAGAAGAAAGGAAAACTTTATGGCAATATCCAGACATGTTTGACCAAATATCTTGGTATGGTGGCCCAGTCAATTGGACATAAAATCCATCATCACAGGAGACACATTACCTGATAGAACTAAGCTTCTCCAGGATCTCAGAGATTAGGAATGTGGGAAGGAGAGCAGCAGGTGCTTCTCGGCCCCCAGGGAGTCCTGCCTGCCTTCAGTGCACGGCCGTGGCTCTTCGCCTCCCTCGCAGGGTGAACTGGTGCAGAGAGCCAGTTGGGTTTTATGATACATCCCTGGAGAACTCATTTTGAGATCAAGCAGGTCCTTCTGGACCCCAGGACTGATGAGCTCTTGGAGAACTCAGAGTGATCTCCCGCCCCTCCCTCCTGGTCCGTAAGGACAGGCTAAGAGAAGGCCTGACCTCCGAGCTGAGGCGGTCCCCATGTTAACAGAAGGTGCCAAGGGACATGCTTCTGATGTGTGGTACAGGGCTGAATACGGATCTTGATTCGAGAAGACCAATTAAAATGATCCATCGCCATCAGCTGCCAAATACCCTGCTCAGTAATGGCTCTAAATCCACTATCTGGTCTTAAGAATATTTCATTTTAAGGTTTCATTTTATCTACACATTAGCTTCATTTTACATATGCAAATAACACTTTCTGGCTGTATTAGCAATGACTAATTATCATTCTTGGCTCAGCCAGAAAGGAACTGGCCACTTTAGAGAATATTCTACACAAGGAATCGGAGAAGGCGTGTGAAAGCCACATTGCCTCGCACACAGATCCGGGGGCAAGTGTAACTTGGACACATCAGTCACATTCTGAGGAAAGTCAGGCGTTGGATGCCATCTCTGGCCTCTCGTGGCCAAGCAGACCCTGGTGCCCATAAGGAAACCTCTCTTGGGATGTCCCCTTCCGTCCCTGGCGGGCACATCCCGTTCCTGTGGCTGCGAAGGTAAAATCCTTGGTGGAGCTGAAGGGCGCTCATCGCGCATTAAATATCGACCCTCTCCAGGGACAGCCCGCTGCACTGAACATGGCCAGTTAGGCATTAAATCACTCCACCCAGGACAGTTTCCTGTTGCTTTTCTAAGGAAATACTGAGTGAACAGCTAGTCCATGCTTCTCCCCAATGGCAGGATTATCAAGAGTGTTCTCGAGGAGGGGGGCGGGGAGGGAAGAGACTTCACCATACAATCTACGGCCACAGGGACCAGCGACTCAGGTCGGGGGACGCAGAAGCGCTGGAGGTCTCCACCTGGTGGGTAAAGGGAGGGCATTGACCTTTGAGCCCTGGAGAAGGTGCTCTGCCTACAGGGCCTAATGTAAGTCACATCATGGGAAACCAGCCAGGCCGAGCACCCTGGTTTACGGAGGAATGAGTCTCTGGGACATGGTCCACATGATGGGCGGGTTCTAAGGGTCAGTGAGCCCAGGATGTGCAGGTGCACAGGCTTTCACTGACTCCCTGCAATGCACTAGGAGGAAGGTGTCCTGTGCCCATTTCACAGATGGGAAAACTGAGGCCTAAAGACAGCAAGGGCCTCGCTCGAGTCCTAGAAACTTCAACAGGAACGTGGGAGGCTTCCTGTTTGACTTCCCAAGCCTTTTGTGCCTTGAATCAGGCCACCCTGCCCCCAGCAGGGAACAACACGGCAACGGTGCCACATTCTGGCCAGGGCCCACTCCAGGGTTTAGTTACCATGTGGTGCATAAATGAGGAAACGGAGGAAGGACGGGAGGAGAGGGAGATGGAGTCCCGAGAAGAGCAGGCAAGGCGCATGCCCAGCTGGAAGCACTAGTGGGACCCTCGGAGGGGGCAAAGGGCCCAGGGAAGTGAGGGCCGGCCAGGGCTGGCCAGGTGTGAAAGGCCACAGCCGCAGAACAGCCCCGGCTCCTCTCCCATTCCCTCCTGCCATGATCACCCATTATGCAGATGAGAAACTGAGGCTCGGGGTGAGGGCGTTACCACCACGGAAAACAGCAAGCGTGTCTGGCAGGCGGGCGGGTGCGAGTCCTGGTGGGGAGACCAGGGTGCAGGTCCCACCTTCCTGCCGGACAGGTGGGAGCCCAGGAATTTCCGGGCTGGAGTGGAAAGGTCGGCACCGTCATTCTGCACACAGACAGCTGCTGGGAAGGTTTCCCGGGAAGTGACATGTCAGCAGAAGCCCCACGAGGCCCATGCCCCGGCGGCCTGGCCAGGAGCATCCGCCCGTCTCAGATGCCCCCGTGGTCAGCTCCCGGGGTGGAACCCAGGTAAACAGCAGGGCAGACCCGGGGCCTGGGCAGGGAGGACTTGATGCGAGGGAGGGACCCAGCGTAGCCTGGCTCAGGAAAGGAAGGGACGGGCCAGCCTGGGGCAAGGAGGGGTCCACGATCCTGCGCAGTGGGGTCCTCACAGACCAGGGGTGGCTAGGGAGGGGGAGGGGCACTCACGGTGCAGGGAGAGTGGCCCACAGTCCACAGAGCCCCGTGGCCCCGCCATCCTACAGAGCTCAGATGCAGGCCCAGCCTCTGCGACCTCTGGTCCCTGATGGGCCAGAGAGATGCCATCTTGGAAGCAGGTGGGCCTGAGTGGAAACAGCTGCCCCCACTGTGGACAGAGATGAGAGCAAAGCTACTCCAGTCAACGTGTCCCCAGCCCATCAACAGACCCATCACCTCGCCAGTCAGGCTCTTTGATCCACACCGCCCTCCCCCCACTCCTCCCGGCATCTGGGAGCCACCTTTGTCCTCCTGGGGGGACCCAGCTCCTCAGACCCCGCACACAGCAGAGACCACGTCGGAGCTGCCTTTCGGCACCTGGCTTATTTCACTTTCATGAGCACGTAGATCAGACCACATCCTGCCCCGTAAATATGCACAGCCGTCATCTGTCAGTTAAAAATGAATTTTTAAAAAGAAAAAATAGTAAGATTTATCCATTCACTGCTCCCCCCAAAATTAAATTGGCTATAATTTATATAAAGAGGAGAAAGGCACCTGAAGGGTGGAAGAGCTTGAAGAGTCTGGGATAAGCGGGTTTCATCCTATTTTAAATGCATAGTATGGCTTCTTGCAAAGAGCAGTGGTGTCCCCTTGTCCACAGAGGACCCATTCCAAGATCCCCACTGGACACCTGAAATCGCAGATAACACCAACCCCAGGACATGCTCTAGTTTTTGCTAGGTGTACACATCCTATGATAAAGTCCAATTTATAAATGAGGCACAGTAAGAGGTGAATAATAACAATGAACGATAGAGAAAGATTTCAGCAATATGCCGTCATGAAAACTGGGTGCGTGATCACTCTCTGCTAAAATAACCTGAATTCCTCGTTGCAGCTCAGTAACATTCAGAGTGATGTTTTCAGACGCCAGATGACAGAGGCCAAGGAAAGTGAAATGGCAGGTAAGGGCGGCGTGTGGTCAGTTCTCCACGGGACACACGCCCCCACACTCACACCCGTGGACACGCACACAGGTTTTCTAGGGCAAAGCTCTGGATGGAGAAAGTTAGAAACCTACTTCGCTCCTGCCTCTGCATGTGTGAGTCTGGCATCTCCCCGTGGTAACCTGCTAGGGGTGGAAGGTCAGGATGCAAGGCAGTGGTGCCGAGGAAGCTTGTTGGTACTGACTTCAAATGACCAGAGGCTGATCTGAGAGCACAGTGGTGGACAGGACCCCGAGGGGCTGTGTCCCACTGTGTTAGTCAGCTTTCTAGCACTGTCACAAAAAAAAACCTGGGATAATCAACTTATAAACAGAAAAGGTTCACTTTGGCTCACAGTTGTGGAGGTTTTGGTCCATGATCAGTTGGTTCTGCTACTCTTGGGCCTCTGGTGAGGCAGCACAGTGTGACAGGAGTATTTGGTGGAGCAAAACCACCTGCCTCCTGGCCAGGAAGAAAACAGAAGTGAGAAAGAAGAAGAGACCAGGGTCTCAGAATCCCCTTCAAGAGCATGCTCCAATGACATGAAGACCCACCAGGCCCCACCTTCTAAAGTTTCCACCATCTGCCAAGAGCACCGTGCTGGGGACCAAGACTTACACGTGGACTTTTGGGGTCATTCCTGATCCGACCATAGCATCGGGCTTGGGGGTAGAACATTCTCTGCTTTATTAAGGTGACATTTTGTGGAACAAAGGAAGTAACACAGATGACGTGCTGCACTCGGAGGTGGACGGGCAGGTGGACTGGTTCCTCAGCATAGCTGGCCTCTCCTGAGCAAAGCAGCAAGGCAGATTGGCCCAGACGATAAGGCGGGCCTGCCTGAGGTCACTTCATGTCCTGAGACTGCACTCCACCCTGGTGGAGGGAGCCCTCCGTATTCAGGTTGGACAGGTGGAGCCTGGTTTGGAAGTGGCCTGGAAAGAGGGAGAAGGAAAATCCGGGGAAGAGGGAAGAACCAGCTGCCTGCAGGAAGGACGCGGTCTCCCAACCCACAGCCCCGCCCAACCTCCAGCCCCGACCCTGCCTCCCAGGCCAGCGCGGGGTCCAGCAGGGGTGGGTGGGTTCCCAGCCAAGGTTCCCACCGGCGAAGCCCCGCTCTGCCGACAAAGGCAGCCCGAGAATCTCCAGGGGACTCAAGGCTGGAGGCTCTAGGCCAGGACCACAGGCCAAATGCGCTCCAGCGAGCACGCGGCTCCTCCACAGCGGGTGCAGCACCCAATCCTGGGCTCCGTCACCTCCCAATGCCAGGTGCATTTCCCACGCTCCCTGGGAGCAAACGACAAAGAACTGCACGCTCCCGTCCACTTCGGGGTTGCTCTCAGTGGGTCGCCGACCTGTATCACTGTGCCCTACGGGCAGGGAAGCCTGGGGGGATTTCCTGTCCTCTGTTTTGGGGAGGCGAGTCTCAAAAGCCTGGAAACGTCCCAAGGAGGAAGGGTGTCCCCCACGGCCCCGGACGCCCAGGACACACACTGCCGCAGACCCTCCAGACCGTGCGCAGGAAGCTGGGGCGGGTGGTTCTGCACGAGAGCTCAGCACAGTCACAACACGGGCAGCCACTGGTACCCGCTGTCCCCTGTACTCTGCAGTGCCTGGTCCAACGCCGCGGCCACTTGGGCAGCCGCGGCCCTGGGGTTCGGCGGCTCGGCCTCTCCCTTTCCAGACTCACGGCCACCGGCTCCCTCCAGGGGAGCTTCGAATGGAACCCGGCTGGCATCCCCAGATGTCTTTCGCAGCCAGGGTCCTGATCCCCCCCCCCCCCCCGGTTGGCGCACAGAGGCCACCTTCCTTTTTCATTTGTTTTAATTAAGATAAAAGTCACATAACAGAATTCACCACTTTGAAGCAGCAGCGCGGGGGCCCTGAGCAGCTCACAGTGTCGCAGACCTGCTAACTACACCGAAGCAGCTCATCCCTCCCCAGAGACCCCCTTCCCTCTGGCATGCACAGCCTGGGCCCCTCTCCCAGGCCCTGGAACCCCCCATCCATGTCCTGTCACTGTGGGTATGCGTCTTCCAGAGGCTTCAGGTAAATGGGACCCCGCAGAGCAGGGCCTTCCCGTCTGGCTTTTCCTGGTGTTTCCGGCTCCTGTTGCAGCAGCTGTTTTTATTTTGACATATTGTATCCGTTCGCTAGGGCTCCACACCAAACGCCTCCAGCTACGGGGCTCCACCCGAGGAGCACACTTTTTCACAAGTCTGGAGGCCAGAAGTCCACAGTGGTAAGGCTGGTTTCTCAGCAGCCTCCTTCTTGGGCCTCCTCTCCCTGTGACTCCCCACCTCCTCCTCTGTTTCTATCTGTGCCCAGACGTCCCCTCTGCACGGGGACACCCATCATGTTGGATCAGGGCTCAGCAAAGCACCTCATTTTACTTGATCTCCTCCAAATAAGGGCTCAAGACTTCAACACAGGAATTTTAGGGACACAAGATGCAACCCATAATAAATATTTTTTCCAGATTAGAGGAAACAAGCCGAAGCTCTTAAAATATGGCCATCAGAGAGAAGTCCAACAGCTTTGCACCTTCTAATTGCTTGAGCTTGAACTCGGTGGCTTTCAGAAGCCCAAGTCCCAGGTGCTTCTCTGGTACCCTGTTTTTGAACTCAGTCTCCGATCCCCTCCTGGTGGCCTCTTTGCAAACCATGTTTTCCCCCAAAGGCTCCATTCCCAGGAATTTCCCCATGGGACTCTCGTGTGCCATTTCCTTGCACACTGATAAATCTCCGGAGGTTCCAGCTAGGCCAGGATGCCCATGACAGCCCCTCAGCCCCAGGACCCTTGCACATGCCCCCCCTTGACCCCTCAGCTTTTCTCTCTGCCAGATCTCGGGGACCTGACCTCTCATCAGATCCTATCATGAAATAACAAGTTCAATCAATGCAGTCCTTGCCACCGGGTGGAACTTACAAAAGAACGTGAGGTTGCTGGTTACAGAACATGGTATCCACAGGGATCCTGAGACTGGGAGATTGGTGAAACCTCTGGTCCCAGCAGCTGGGATTCCTCTGTGCAGGGAAAACAGGATAATGAACTCATCCCAAGTCTCTCTTTGCCTTTTCCCCTCTGCAAGCACTTGGATTCTGATCTACTGGAGGATGAAGGGACACAGCACAGTGAAACAGAGCACGGCCCCTCCCTGTAGGACAAATCTTGCGGCTTGACAGGGATGGACCCCGTTCAGTTCTCTGGGCCTCAGTCTACCCATCATCCAAATGGGGCTAAGTCCAGCATGTCTGCGAAACTCACAATTGCTCCACATGTAAGGTCCAATACAGAAACAAAAGGGGTGATTTCTATTACTTATTCATTTAACCCTGGAATAAATGTCCAACAGAGATTTGCACCACGGAATGTTCTCTGAGCCCGCCTCGCCTTTTCTAACCTCATCCAAATAATCTGTCTTGTTTCCATGAACGAAAACCCAACGCCTCATTTAGCAAATTAACCTCCAAAGTGAGAAATGATTTCTTCCCAGCCACGGGGAGGCTGTCCAGGTTACGTCCAAGCGTGGTTCAGCAGGGGAGGCCAAAAGCCAATCTATTGGAAAAGCAATCTGGATTTATCTGAAAATGAGATTTATCCTTGGGAGAGCAGGGGGCAGAGCAGGAGATTGGTGAGGGCTCACAGATCAATCCTGTCTCGCCCTCTGAACTGTGAGTCTGCGTTCTATCATTCCAAGTGCAGAGGGGCCAAAGCCTGTTCTAAGCAAAACAATAATCGTCTCCTATACAGTAAAACAGATGGCGCGGAAGGACTTTGCCAACCAGCGAGGTGACGGTCGAGACGCCCAGGCCTGTTTCCACGCCGCTCCATATGCTACATTAACTTTAGCCTCCGAGTAGGATTTCTGCTCAGACGTGAAATAATTGTTCTTCTAACAACATGTGACAACAGGGAAATGGACGGTATTAATACTGACACGTTCAAATCCATCCTAATGTGCATTGTGAGTGATTTCCCTAAACAATGCAGCAAATCTTAAAGGGGCAATCTCTCCCCAGTCCAAAGCCAAATTTAATCTACGTTACAAATTAGCGCTCCCGAGCCAGAGGGGTGATCGTGCCTCCCTGTGAGGGGAGCGCCGTACATTTCCAATTATATTTATTACACGGGCTAAATGGAAGGAGAAGGTGCTTGTGGGAGACTTGGGGAGCGGGAAACCGTTCTGGTGCCTCCTCCTGCAGCCCTGCCATCTGGCCGGGGCTAGAAGTCATCTGACGTCCCCCTTTCTGCAAGTGTTCTGCCAGCTGCAGACGCGTGAGCTCATTTGCAGCCTCATCCAGATTTGGGGATGGGACTGGTCTAAGCCAGGACATTTAAACTCCTGCACTGGAATGCAGAGTTTCCAGAAGGTTCCCCATGTGCGAAGACGTCTCCACGCCATCCCGGCCTCCACACCCAACAGCCACGTGAAGCAGACCAGGGTTCCCAGACCGCAGCTGGCACCGGGGTCTCTGCAGGGCCGTTCACAGGCTGGCTGGATCCCACCCTGGGATCTCCTTGATCCCGAGGTCTGGGGCTGGGCTGGGAAGCCGCGGCTCTGACTCGTCCCCTGGGATGCTGAGCGGTGTCTGGGAGGTACCTGGGAGAACCTTCCACCCGTCTCTGTACCCCCCAGAGCAGGCAGGGCCCTGCCCGTGGCCGACCTCCGTCTGCTCTCATTACACAGGAGAGCCCTCTCCTCGCCTACCCGCCTGCCCCGCAGCTCCAGTGGTGTGGACGGTCCTCATGCCCTGCTTGCAGACCACCTGGCCACAGCCCTCGCTCCCTCCAGGGGGCTGCGCGGCGCCTGGGCTCGGCCCAGATTCCTCGTGGACTCCCCCCTTCCCCTCAGGGTCTCATGAGCTGGTGGCAGGGCTGGGGCACCATGCTAAGCCGCTCAGCGTCCAGGAAGGGACACCAGGAGAGCCGACTCCCGGTCCCTGGCCGTTGTGAGGCCCTTCCCGTCTCTCTCTGGTTATTCTCAGGATCGCTGCCAGTCAGCTGTGCTCTGGGGCTGGAGCCGAGCCGACAGCACTATCCTCCACCCAGGCCTTTCTGCCCCCTGGCCAGTTGGAAATGGGTCGATTCTTCGGATCTCGTCCAACAGGACTTCCCATCTGATGTCAGCGTGGAGGGTGAACGTTGTTTCTGTCACGTCTGTATCACCCTCGCTCGGGGCCCGTGGGCGATCCCTGGCCGCCTGCTCTCCACCTGCAGACTCCACGGCAAGGCCCTCTGGCTCCCGTCCACTCTCCTCTGTCCAGTGTCCCCCCAGAACGCACAGAGCAGAGGGGCTCCCTGGACACACGGCCCCTCCAAGTTGCCCCACGAGAGAGTGAATGTCTGCATTCACACACACACACCACACACACACACATGCACGCACACACCACATACACACCACACACACGTACGCAAACACGCATGCACACACACACACCACACACACATGCACGCATACACACACCACACACACGTACACCACACACACGTGCACGCACACACACACCACATACACATACATGCACACACCACATACACACACGTACATGCACACACACACACCCCACATACACATACACAAACACACATGCACACACACACACACACGTGTGCACACACACACAATATTCCTCTCCCACTGAGCAGTCATGCATAAACTGGCTTCCGGTAGGATTTAGTTGGAAGTACGGACTTAGTACAATGCATTGCTTTTGTTACAGGTGTAGAAAGTAGGGGCTCTGAAATCACAAAGTGACAGAGCCAACAAGTGACTCCTGCTCTCGTCGTCCTCCTCCTTCTTACTCCAAATCTCCGTTGGGGCATCCTTTAAATACACTGTAGTGCTTAATAAATTGTTTTTTTGCATAAACAGTTGCTATTAATCCAAAGTAAAGCAACTATAAAAGTCTTTTGATAAAACCTGGTACATACAGTGGCATGCCCCTGTGGTCCCAGCTGCGAGGGAGGCTGAGGCAGGAGGCTCACTTGAGCCCAGGAGGTCAAGCCCAGCCTGGACAACACAGTAAGACCCCATTTAAAAAAAAAAAAAATCACTTGGAGAAAACTTAAAACGTTGGACCTGTGAGGTTAAATGCCATAGCATTTCCCCTCTAGTGTCCTGGGCCAGAGACTTTCCTTGGTGATTCTGGTAGAACGTCACCTCCCTCTAGAATCTCCTGAGCCACTTTCCTTCCCAGCCTCGGTCTGCATCATGCAATCTGCTCCATGATACTCGGAAGCAAAAGCCCTTCTATGAGTTTCTTTTCCTGAGGAAATCAAGTCGGGTTTGAAGGTGGTGTCCACAGCGATACCGGCCCTTAGCAGACACCCCTTCCTCTCTTCAAGAGGCATGGCAGAGAAGACTCGAGCCACCAGGTGCTGGCCCCCAGCCCACCCTGGCTGTCTGCGAGACCTTCCTGGTCCAAGTGCACATGGATGTCCCGAGATAGGAGACTCTGCAGCTCGCAGAGCACATTCCACCTGTCTTGGGAGCTTCCTTCACCATGGTGCTCGGGGTTCAAGCGTCCCTGCACCACCCCCTCGGGGATCCTGCCCACCTGAGGGTGTCACAGGAGAGCAGACCATCAGGTTACTCCAAAGGAGCCATCCGCTAGTCTCTGAAATAACTGGTTCCCAGCTCAGGCCCCCGCAGACTTCCTTTAGGACGATCCAGTTCACCTATGAAACGTGCTTCTCCCGAAAATGGAAACCTCTTCTCTCACCCGTGTGTTCAGCCCAGACCAACGAATTACAAGGCCCAACCAGCCCCCGTGCCAGGGAAAAGCAGATAAAACCCTCTCCGTCTCAGCGATGCCTCGTCCTCCACGTGCCTCCGAGAAACTGACCGCCTCGTGTGGACCAGGTTCTCGGGCTTCTGCCACCTCCCTGCCATCTCCTTGGGGGCATTCTTGCAAGGAGAAAAGGAGAGGGCTAAGTGCTCGCGGGCAGCGTCTGCAGGGTCAGCATCTGCAGGGCCACGGGGGACCAGGCGGAGCACAGGCGGGGCTCCAGCAGGGCCCTGCTGCCCGGAGCTCCATCTGCCCGGCTCCCGAGAGGGCCTCGCCCCCCGCACAGCCCTGCAGCTTCTGGCTCTCTCCTTGAGTCTTTGCTACAGAATCCTTACGAAGAACCAGCTGCATAAAGCCCCGCGACCCTCCTCCCTTTTCCTACCCGCCGTCAGCTCCAGGAGTTGGACAGGGCAACTCGTTCTTCCTTCGCCCCCTCTGGGCCCCGCGCAGGCGCCGGCGGAGGACGCGCAGCAGACACTGTGAAGGAGCATGTCCACCTCGACCTATCACCTAAAGCACGTGCGAGTTCCTGCTACCAAGGGAGTCACTGTTCCCACCCTGGAACAACCGCCGTGCCCTGCAGGCTGTGCCACCCAAGCCGCCTTCTGGATTTTTCCTCTTCTTTCCTCAGTGCTTGGCTTGGTCCATTTCCTGACGCCAGGACACCTGAGGCTGAGGAGGAGGTTTATCTGGCTCAGCTCCGAAGGCTGGGAGGTCCTAGAACAGGGCGTTGGCAGCTGGCAAGAGCCTCCATGCTGGGGCGCACGTCGCGCGGTGAAAGGACGTGAACCAGACGGAGGAAGCAGACTCACCTCCACAGCCAGCCGCCCTGCAGCAACCGCACCAGCCCACCATGAGGGCAGCGTCCCCGCCACCTGAGCACCTCCTAAAGGTCCCGCTGCTTGGCACCACCGCAACGCAATCCAGTCTCAGCACGGGTCTGGGTGGGACAAGCCAGAGGGACGCTGGCCCTCTCCTTCCGCACAACTGCTTCTGGAAGAAATGGAATGACTGTCAGGTGCTGACGTGGAAGGGGGACCTCTCAGTGTGACTCATCGGGCTGATGGATGGGGAGGGGCTGTGCGGGACATCTACTCCCTGAAAGAACTCTAAGCACCAAAACGCAGCCCTGCCCCCAGCCACGGAGGCTGGGAGGGAGAGGAGTTCCACTGTGACACATTTTCATAAAGTATGCTAAATGACATGCTAGTGACATTAATAGCAATCAGGCCTGTGGAACTTGGGATCTAATGGCTCATAAATGAGATGCAAGTTCATTTTCACAGACCCACTATAATAAACTAATTATTTTGGAACTCTCCAATTATGCATTTTTCAAAAAGCTGAATTGCATTAAAAACATGTTATGGCTTCATAGATCTTGTCTGTAGGGAAAGGAGGAGATACATCTGCTCCACAAGTACCCAGAGAGAGAGGGGAGAGAGGGAGAGAGGGAGAGAGGAAGGGAGAGGGAGAGAGAGAGGGAGGGAGAGGGAGAGAGGAGAAGGAGGGAGGAAGAGGAGAGAGAAAGGGAGAGGGAGAGAGGGGAGAGAAAGAAGGATAGAGCGAGAGAGAAGAGGGGGAGAGAGAAAGAAGGAGAGAGAGAAGGGGAAGAGAGAAGGAGGAGGAGAAAGAGAGAGAGGGAGGAGGGGGGAGGGAGAGAGGGAAGGGAGGAGAGAGTCCCAGGCAGTAGATAAAGAATAAGCCAGCTGCCAAGTGACAAATGCAGCGGAGGAGGACAAAGAGCTGTCACTCTCCTCATCAATTACTGCTGATCGCTAACCCACGAGAGCAAATTGCCCGGCCATCAGAGGAGTCTCAGTGAGAATCATGGAGTTTGAGATCCCCACTGATTTATTCAGTGCCTGGGGTCCAGAAGGGTGTCAGCGGCTTCGGGATGGAGATTTCTCTGCTCAGAGCCATCCGAAGCTCAGGGACAGCCCTGGGTGTCAGAAGCACTCAGCTCTGAGTCTCCGGGCGGGAGGAGACAAGTGACAGGCCTGCCACACAAGACAGAGGCAGTGAGGAGCTGACGTGCCCGCCGAGCCCGGGGGCAGCTGCAGGGAGAGGGGAGGGCCGACCCGCCACACCCGCCATCACTGTCAGGTAATTACTGGGAGGGTCTGTGAAAGGACAGGGCCCCTGCAGGTGCTGCTGAAGGCCCTGCCCCACCTGCACTACCTGAGTGTCCGGGCAGGTTGAAATCCCAGCCCCCGGCTCATTTCCCACGGGACGGCCCGTGCCTCCTTACTTCTTGGGCGGAGTATTGTTTAAGGCTTATTCCTTTTCCTTCTATGAAATACGAGGTGCTCATTGTGGAATAACGGACCCACCCCTCCACAACCATACCGTAAATAAAGCTCCCATTGCTTTTCTTTTCTGATTAATAGCAGAACCTCGGAGGTTGGGGGGAGCTCAGGGGTGGAATGGTTTGCCTAGCATGCAGGAGGCCCTGGATTCTGTCCCCAGCACTGCAAACCAGATGGAGGGAGGGAGGGGGCATGGATGGATGGATGGATGGATGGATGGATGGATGGATGGATGGACAGATGAATGGATAGATAGATGACAGACAGATGAATAGATGAATGAATGGATGACAGACGGGTGGATGGACAGACAGACATAGATAAATGGATGGATGGACAGATGGATGGATGGACAGATGGACGGGTGGATAGATAGATAAATGGATGGGTGGGTGGATGGATGGATAAATGGATGGATGGATGGATAGATGGACAGACAGATAAATAGATAAATGGATGGATGGATGGATGGATGGATGGATGGATGGATGGATGGGCAGATGGATGGATGGATAGATAGATAGATGACAGATAGGTGCATAGATGGATGGATGGATAGATAGATAAGTGGATGGGTGGATGGATGGATAGATAGATGACAGGTGCATAGATGGATGGATGGATAGATAGATAAGTGGATGGGTGGATGGATAGATAGATAGATGACAGGTGCATAGATGGATGGATGGATAGATAGATAAGTGGATGGGTGGATGGATAGATAGATAGATAGATAGATAGATAGATAGATGACAGGTGCATGGATGGATGGATGGATAGATAGATAAGTGGATGGGTGGATGGATGGATAGATAAATGGATAGGTGGATGGATAGATAGATGACAGATAGGTGCATGGATGGATGGATGGATAGATAGATGAGTGGATGGGTGGATGGATGGATAGATAAATTGATGGGTGGATGGATAGCAAGCACAACCTCTTCAGGTCTCACCATCAGCATATCTCATGCCATCTTCTTGAGATTCCTCTTCTCCCTGAATAGTCCAAGGATGCCAGGGACCATTTCTTTCTGTGCCCAACAGTAATTCATACTGAACTTGCTGCCCCAGGGCCATCTCCGTGCCTGTGGCGAGTGGTAACTGATGCTAAGGACAGGCTCACCTGCTGCCAAAATTGCCAACCACACACTGCAGCTTCACCAGAAGAAAGAGCCCGTCCTCTCAGGGCGGGTCAGTCAAGGGCCACAGTCAGAGGCCCTCCCGCTCAGCCCTTGCTCCCACACACCTGTGCCCAGGGATGCTACCTGTTGACAGGCCCAGGACCAAGACCCATCCTTAGCCCCTGAGGGCTGGTGGCCAGACTGTCAGAGACCCACTCTCCCCAGGCTTGCCCTTGACCAACCCGAGGGTTCGGGGAATCTTTCTAAGGGAGGATCCTGAAGTGACGATGTGCCTACCACGTGGTGCCTACCACGTCCTGGTGGCCACCAGGTGTGAGCAATTTGTTGACATCTCCCTCCAGCAGAGAGGCCACAACCCACGGATTTTGGGCTGGGTTGTGGCTCAGTGGCAGGGCAATTGCCTAGCATGCATGAGGCACTGGGTTCCATCCTCAGCACCTCATATAAATTTAAAACACACACGTGCACACGCACACACACACACACACACACACACACATATGGATTTTGCCACACAGAGGACACTTTCTCTTTCCTGAGTTTCACATGAGGCTGGGCCCCCAGTGCCCTGTCTTCTATCCCACAATACATATTCTTCCTTTTTATAACTTTAACATATATAAAAGTCAGATGTGTGTTTAATTGATCTACACAGCCTTTAAAATCCTCAAATTGCTTTCAATAGTTATATTAAATCTTAAATATATTAATATGGTTGAAATTAATATATTAATATTGCTAGTGAAATTTTTAGAGTAAGTCTAATAAATACTTTTGAATAAATTTCTTTTAATACTCTCCCCCAGATTGGTATCATCCTGCTTACATAATTTGTATCCTGTGTTTTTACTTATTATTATATCATGAGCATATTTATTATCAGTAAGAATTCGTCCAAGTTCTGACATCCTGAGTAGTGGTCAAAATACACATTGAAATACTGTGCAGATGTGTCTTACGTGCTCACTTCTCTCTGGTTGGACTTTAAGAATTTTTTTCAGGAGGAAATACATGAATATTGTTCCATGTAAATCTTCACCTGCATCTTTGATATTTTCCTTTATATAGATTCCTAGTTGTGCAATTGCTGTAAATAATGTGGACATTTTAAAGACTCTTGGTAAATACTGCCTAAATCCTGTCCAAAGGTCTTTTGTTCATTTATGAGAGCATGACATTTCTAATTTCTCTACAACTGTGCCACCTTTGGGTATTAACATTAAAAAAATAAATTTGCTCACTTAATCGTACAAAACCACCTCATTTTAATCTGCACTTCAATTCTGACTAACAAGATTGAGGGGCTGTACATACTAATTTCTAACCAATTTGGTTTCCTCTTTGCTAAATTGGTACCCGAGTGCTTCATGACCACTAAGTGCGAGGATGGATACAGAAACTCGTGACCCACTGTATGGCAGACACATAAACAGCCAGTTCTGAACAGAGGTGATGGATTCCGACTCCCTGCGGGGTGCACCGGGTGCTGGGCCTTAGCAGCCAGCCCAATAAACGTTAGCGGAATGAATTAATTACCAGTAACATCGGCAGCCTTTGCATGCTGTATCAGTGGCAAGTGATTTTCAGTTTATTTGCCTTTAAATATTTTTATGCAAACGCACGTCGACTTTGGGGGTCTCCTCATTTACTCTTTAGCAGCATCTAAACCCTGGGAGTTTCCCACATCCAGGAGCCTGTTAAATACTCGATTCTATTTTCTGTGTGTGTCCCACCATTTGCTGTTCTCCAGGAAAACTTATTTTCACGTTATTCATGGAAGCCAAGCAGCTGGCCGGGACCTCTGAGGTCTCCTTGACCTGGAGCACGTAGGTAAACAGCGCCCTTCGCCAGGAGCCTCCGCTGCCAGCTGGCCTCCTGGAGAGAATGATCTGGAACAGCAGGCTTCGCTCCCTCCGCCAGGAAGGGGGTCAGAAACGCCAGTCCCCGGGCAGGCTTCCGACTAGGTCAGCTCATTCTCCTCCCCGACGTGAGATGCAGTCCAAGCGTCTTTATTTACAAAGGTCAAACATTCCCTTAATTGGATTGCTGGCATCGAAGCCCCAAGCCCTCTCCCCTCTCTTTGTCCCTCTATCCCTACCTGGAGGAGAGTCTGAGAGAAATACCAAGGGAAGGTTTCCTTTTAATAAAGCAGAGACGAGGCCGGTCCCTTTGGAGACTTATGTTACAGCTCTGAGCCACCAACAACTAATGAATTAAATCACAGAAGGTCCCCAGCCACGGGATCACTGAGCCTAGGAAACGTGAGAACGCTCCCGGCCGGGGAAGCGGGATTGGGGACAGTGTGGCCTGCTCTGCACAAAGGCGCTCCGGGTGCTGAGAACAAGGGTCACTGCCTGATGCACGTTCGTAGTCTGACGCTCTGAAAGCAGTCTGGCACAGACACGAGGACAGGGGCCAGGGATTAGCAAACTGCATTCTCCGTTTCTCCACCGTAGGCACGTCAATCCCTCGCTGAACCCCGGGTCCCCACTCACAAATATCCCTAAATTAAGCAGGTGGCAGTGGTGCACGCCTGCCCAGCGACTCCGGAGGCTGAGGCAAGAGAATCCCAAGTTCAAGGCCAGCCTCAGCAACTCAGGGAGATCCTGTCTCACAATGAAAACTAAAAAGGGCTGGGGATGCAGCTCCGTAGTTGGCACACTGTGGGTTCAATCCCCCGTACCAAAAAATATGCATTCCTAAGGGACCTCCCATCAGCGACCCCTCTTGTGGCTCCTCTTTCCAGCTGAGTCATGCTGATGGTGTGCAGAGGGTCCATGACATAGCAAGGGAAGGCAGAGGATCCACCCGGACATTAGCACACCTCCATTCAAAAGCCTCCGTTCCTCCTACACGTGCTAAAAACTAAGAAGGAAAGCTCTTCCAGATCCACTCAGGGGCTCACTCCCTAAGATGCAGGGGAGGGGCAGAGCGTGACGGAATATTCCTGCTAGGGCACTAACACAACCGGAAGGACCCGCCAGCCACAGAAAGCAACGGGCTCACTTGTGCTGGCCCGCTCTGGTCCCGCCTGCTATGGGCTGGCCTCACCTCCTGCACATGCGCAGTCGTGTCCCTGTGCTACCGCACAGTCGCGTCCCGGTTCTGCAGCTCTGGAGATCAACTCCAGTGGCCACAGCCCCGCCTTTCCCAGTGGACCTGACGCTTCGCAAGGGCTGAATCTCTCTGTGGAGCTGCTGCTCAGCTGTGTGTGCTTTCGATACTTAGCACATCGTAGACAGTCTGCATTGAATTGTTAAATAAATTAACACTTCCATGAATATTGCCCCACATCCAAAATAATACTGGGTAGAGCTAAACCTGGATCTCGGCAGGAAGGAGATGGAAAACTCAGGGGAAACCTGGAGGAGACTTTTAATGAAGAACCTGATCACAGAAGCGTGGGCAGCCTGGGGAACCAGCAGCATGGCGAGAAGTCACCCTGGGACTAAAGAATCCAAGGGTGTTCTGTGAGGCTAATGCGGGCTTGAGCCAGGGAGGAAAACCGCAGGGAACAGACAGTGAGAGTGACCCAGTCCCCTCCCTGCACCCACGTGTCCATCTCCCCCTGCACCAAATCCAAAGGGCAGCCCCAAAACCTGGAGAACCAGGTGAACCACCCAGGAGATCAGCCTCCCAGGACACGGAGCTGGACACAGAAGGGCAGAGAGAGAGAGAATCTACAGACGAGCAGAGTGGGACCAACCCAGGTGCATTTTGTAACCACTCACCCAACCTCGCTGCCTCTCAGACTCCAGGGACACTTGAGGACCACGGAGCAGGACAGGTGGTCCTGGGACCTGGCCATGCGTTGTGCATGCGTTCTGCCCATGCAAGCCCAGATTCCCACAACTGCTGGAGAGTGTTTTCTGCAACAAGTCTGAGGACCAGGCTGATAATTAGCATTTCTAACAAGTTCCCAGGCAATGCTAGGGGACACTTTGAAAATGACCGCACTACACGGTTCAGTCGCCTGCAGATTCTTCCTCCCTCCATCCAGCTGACGCAGCCTCGTCGATGTGAAAGCTAATGTGATGCTCTGCGATGCATCAAGATAATGAGGAGCTCTCTAGGCAGGTGTGTCCTGGGACAGAAGAGTCAGAATGCGCCTGAGGCTAATCTGAGAGGGTATACTGGTGTCCCTGCCACGTGAAAGCAATCATTACTTTTACTAACGAGGATGGGGGGCAACGTGGTTGGTCAACAGCTACATAGCAGGTACTGGGTGCGGGATTTACTGGTTTGCTCTAGCAATGCTGCTGTAGCGGGCCCAAGAGTTTTAACCGGAGTCTCCACGTGGTGGTTAGGATAAACCTCCCTGGTTCTCGAGGTCTGCACACTCTGTAAGGACAAAGAGAATGATTCCTGGCTGTGTAAGGATCGCCATGCTGCCCCCGCCAAGTATCTGTGGTGGCAGTGATCCCTGCCATTCCCAGGGTGAGGATGTGCCTTCGGTTTGCTGTCCTGGAGGGGAGGGGATCCCAAGGGCCAAGTGCACTTCTTTCTTCCTGTCAAATGAATATTCATTCCAGGAAATCCATCTGGGAATTCTCTACTTAGTGAAGTTTACATGGAAACATTAAAATAATCTAATTATTAGTCCCAGTAATTTGCTCCCTTGGAGTAGAATTTTATAGCCATTCCTTGTCATGACTGAGTCACTGGACAGATTGCACTTTCCTGCCTCGTGGTTTTGAGCTTAACAACAAAAAGGAAAACAACACAATTTTAAAAATAGGCAAAAAAAAAAAAAAAAAAAAACCCACAAAATCTTGAACATTTTGCAAAAGAAGTTACCATGAAAGACCAAGAAGTTGATGGAAATAAGGTGCCGTTACACACCCACCTGAAGTTAAATCCTCAAGGCAGAAAACCCAGACGTCCTGAGGTCGTGGAGCCTAGGTGTGGCTGATAAGGGCGTAGCTAGCGGGGAAAACTGACAATATCTTCTGAAGCCAGGAGTCCCTGACCCAGCTTGGTACTTACCCCAAAGAAATAAAAGCATAAGACTACTAGACCTTCTGTACAAGAAGGCTCATAGCAGACCTTTTTCCGTGATGATAGAAATCCAGAATTCTAAGGAGGACTTAGAGAAGCTGCGCAGATCCTTTACGTGGGCCTGCAGACAGACGCCCAGGGTACCTGGAAGCAGACAGTCTGGCGACTCTGCCTTCACTCTGTCCCTGTCTCCTGTATGACTTCAACTTTTGTGACCTGCTCAGGTAGACATGTTCACCATTTAAGGGGTGTTCCTCTCAAAACAAGGAAGGAAGCTTTGTTAGGCCCAGATTTACCTAACCGATCTCGTGCCCCCTCGAGACTGAGGTTTTCAGGGACATCCGACAGCCAACTTTTGTAGCCCCCTGGACAGGTGTCTGGAAGTCCCATCACGGCTTCCTCTGGGACGCAGGTGCGACAGAGCCACACACTGAGCAGCAAGTCCTGGAGTGCGAAGGACCTCCCAGAGCCACCAACAGAACCAGAACCCAGAGAGTGATTGACAAGGGCCGAGCTCCACCAGGGTCGGATCCTGCAGACCCCACACCCCGGCCCCAGTTCTGTCTGAGCCTAAGTCTTCAGTCAGCACCCAGACGGGGCTGAGCTGCTGGGTCTCGCTCCACCTTCCCCGTGTGGCCACACTGACCGCAGACCCTGCCCTGCTGCTCACCATGCCTTTGGGTTCACTCGGGGGTGAGTAGCTGGACCGGAAGTCAGGCCTGTGGCTTAGTGCTGCAATAACAGCCATGCAGGGGTTTCATGACACTCCCTGGAAACTGTCCCTCCTTTCAGGATAGCCACCAAACCCAAGTGCTCATCAATAGGAAAATTGTTATAAAATTGTGGTTTCTATACATTATTTGGCAATAAAGAATCCACTACCAATACATATCACTGCATGGGTGGATATTAACGTTTCGTTGAAAGATGAGCTGGCAATCCTATTCTGTACAATACCATGCACAGTCGGCCCTCTGAATCCATGGTTCTGCATGTGTGGATTCGATCAAGTAGATGGGACAACAACACACCTACTAAAGTGAACATGCACACTCTTTCCTTGCCTCTGTTCCCTAAACCGGACAATTTAACAACTACAGAAAACACTTACATCGTATTGGATAGTGTCCGTGACCCAGGGAGGATGTAATGCACACACCAGGCTGCCGAGGATTTTATATGCAGATACAGACCATTTTGCACAAGGCATTTGTGTATGGACTTGAAGAATCAGCAAGCCTCGGCTATGGTGACAGCAATCAGACCAGTGGTCACTCTGGGAATCGAGGACTGATTGGAACGACAGGAGGAAGTTTGCTGGTGAGATGGTTGTGTTCTTTAGTGTCAGCTAAACTGGTGATAAAATTGCAAACCTCATTCAACAGTTCTCTTAGTATTTCATTGCATGGATATTTTGTGTGATTTTTTTAGATTTATTTGTTTTAGTTAGTTATACATGACAGTAGAATGCATTTATGATACGTATTACGATACATCGCATATATATGGGGTACACATTCTCCTTTTTCTGATTGTATGAGTTGTAGAATCACATGGGTCATGCAGTTATATATGTACATAATGTCATAATATTTGTTCCATTCTACTATCCTTCCTACCCCATACCCCTTCCTCTTTCTTCACTCCCCTCTACCTAATCTAAAGTCACTCTATTCTTCCCTAGCAAACCCCCATGCCTTATGGTGAATTCACATCCACATAGCAGAGAAAGCATTTGGACTTCGGTATTTTGGGTTTGGCTTATTTCGCTTAGCATGATATTCTTCAACTCCATCCATTTACCCACAAATGCCATAATTTCATTCTTCTTTAAGGCTGAGTAATATTCCATTGTGTATATGTACCACAGTTTCTTTATCCTTTCATCTGTTGAAGGGCACCTAGGTTGGTTCTATAGTTTAGCTACTATTGAGCTGCTATAAACATTGCACGTCACTGAATTTTTAAAATATAAAAATGGAGAAGATTCCAACTGGGATAGAGACAGACCACTTCATCCCAACTACTGCCTTACCATGAGCTAGATAATAGTGAGCCCTCTAGGAAGATGCAGCCCGTGGACGTGTGGCTTACCTTTGAGTAGGCAGTGCCCTTGTGCAAAGTAGCCAAAAGCAGCTTGGATTTTAGCCCCCAGGTACGCCCTCAGCCAGGTGCCCTCTCATGGGGTACGACCTGCATACCTGCATATGGCAGCCCTGGGCAAGAGGATCCTGCCTGCGAGTCACGACAGCCCCCATTTCCACCACGGGAGCATGGGTAGCAGGGCTGACAGCACCCAGCCACCTCGCGGAGGGCATCTGCCTGGCGAGTTCAGGCCTGGCTACAGATGGTGCTTCTGCTACCCACTGGGGTGCCCGGGACCATCCAGACCATGCATGACTCACCCGCAGGTGCAGGCGTGGGGCGAGTATGTGGCTATATTTAGATATTACGTGACACTACAATGTACAGAAAACGAGGAGAACCAAAAATTGTTTGATTGGTCTCTGTTTCTCATGATCCTAGAACATTTCCATTCTTTAAAGAGTTATTTTTCCCACAGTTGAACTCAGAGAGGAGAGACCATTCATCATTTGGCAGATGCTAATATTTACAACACATATTTCAACCAAAAAAAAGAAAATAGAGTGGTTTGTCTTATCTTGTAGAGGGAAAATGATCTCTTTAATAGGACCCAAAGTATTTGTCTCTCAAACCACAGCAAATCTTATGAAGTTCTACCTCTGGGCATGAAAGAAGCAGGGCGGACTTTTTTAATAAGCAGCTGAAAGAAGAGAACATAATTCAAACTTTCTCCCGCATTTGATTACAGTGATCTAAAGGGAAGCTCATGTTAGCAGAGTTATAATCGAGCAATCATGTTCGGAAGATAGAGTGGCCGGTTGGAACTGCGTCAAGCACCCATATATTATGAGGCTATCCTAATTGCACATCAACCCACCCAGAGATTTATGTAAGCGCTGTGTCCGGTCGGTGTCCCCCTCTTTTGCACTTTCTTTGCTACAATGAAATGATCCAGGTACAACCCCACTCCTGAGTAGAGATCAGGCAGGGAGCGCTTGCCTGGCGTGTGCCAAGGCCCTGGGTTTGATCCTCACGCTACCCAAAGATCAAAAGCAGCAAGAACACATGTGGTAGTTTGGCGTAGCCCACCCAGGACTTCCAGTTACTGCCTCGACCTTGAATTAGCATTAACTACCCTGCAGTCCTCACTGATCTCCTCCTTATTATTAAAGGCATCGCGTCCCTCTGGTGAGGCACTGGACCCTCCCTGTTGCCCAGTGTCTTCAAACTCCTCCGAAGGCTCCATCACTTTGGTGGGGCAGGTCTGGCTGGGTTGAAAGAATCTGGCCAGACCCTTGGCCCAAGTGGAGATGGCCGTCTGGTCACAGAAGGAAGCAGGTAGCACCCATCCTCTGTGAGACTGGATTTGTCCAGCAAGGGCCATTCTTCAGAATCTCTGAGAGATGGGTTTGCACCCCGTGGCAAGGAGAACTCTCATTTCAACGTAGAGATCCCAGGTGCGGGACGTGCATGCAGAGAGAATGGCCGCCGCGTCAAGGCAGGGAAAGTGGGCCTCTCAACTTGACTTTCACCTGTCCGGCAGCATTGGGAAGCCACGTGTGTGGCCATCCTCGGAGCCCAAGAGAGCTGCCCCGTCCCTGGGAGCGTGACTGGAGCGTCCACCTGAGGCACTGCTCTTCCTTAAAGCCTCCATCTCTTCACCTCCGTGAATTTCTTCATCAGTAAATGGGCGAGGGGAGGGCCTGTCCCTGCCCAGGCTTGGTCCAGAGCCAGCGGACCGAACGCTTCCCCAGAGCCAATCTCCAGCGACACAGTGCTGGTTTGTGAGACTTGCTCCTCGTATCCGTATGACCAAAGCGTGCTTATTGTGGGAGAAAAAGAAAAATCAAAGAAGGAAAAAAGATTTTTAAAGTCACCCTTTCACCCACTGTCCCAAATTAAATACTGGTAATTATTTTGTGTGGTTTTCTCTCAGGTACTTCAAAAAAAAATTAATGGATTGCTTCTGTACTTTTTATTTCTAATTAGCATATTCTGAATATTTTTGCTGTCCACAAATGCAGCCCAAATTATTGTTTTAATTTTTAATGACGTTGTAACTTACCGAATCCATTCTGTATTAGTGAATATCCATTTATTTTCATTTTTGGTCATATAAATAATGCTAAACTATAGACTTTACTTTTTCTTTTTGTTCTTTTTTTTTGGGGGGGGGTACTAAGGGTTGAGCCCAGAGGCACTTTACCACCAAGCCACATCCCCCAGCCCTTTTTATTTTTCATTTGAGCAGGGCCTCACTAAGTTGCTGAGGCTGGCCTCAAACTTGCCGCCCTCCTGCTTCAGCCTCCCAAATTGCTGGGATTTACAGGCGCACACAGTTGCACCCACTTTGAAACACACATTCTTATAACAAAAGTGTCGCATATGGTTTTAGTAAAGTCCTTAGAAGAATAATCTGGAAATTGGAGTCTGGCTCAACATTTGTGCATATCCTAAGGCGACTTTGCTAAACCATCAGGTAATTGGGGACAGTTGTTCTCGGCAGTGAGTGGGAACGGTGCACTCACACCGGCCACCTGGGCCATTATGGGTATGTTTAAAAACCTGCCAAGTCAGTAGCAGACAAAGATGGCGCCACTGCTTTGCTCTGGGCTCCTGCGGGTACCAGTAAAGCTGAACACGGTTTCTTGTGTTCATTCAAGAGCTTTGCTGTGTTGAGTAATTTCGTTACATTTATTCTCTGCTTTGCATTATTCTTCTTTTTAATAAACAGCCTATTCCCCAAGCTGCTATGAGACACTTTTTCACTCTGTAAGAAATGTTCTGTTTCCACATCCCTAATTAAAGAAGAAGCTCAGACGCGAGATCTAAAGCAGTCTGGTCCTCTCAGGGGGACTTCTTCCCGGCAGGCCTCTGGGCCCCAGGAGAGGGCGCTGGCCAGTGGCAGGCAAGGGCCAGACCCGAACCCTGCCTCACAGCTGTCCTCAGGGCCACTCCTCGGAGAGAACCCTCGCCCTCCTGGGGTCCAATCCAAGTCTCCCTCTCCAGCGTCCTTCACCCTGAACAAACTCCTCTCATTCTGACCCTGCTCCTTCTCTGGGTCTCGCTGAGATGGGTCACCCCATTTTCCTGTCCTTGGCTCCGCTGCTCTTCTCAACCTGCCACCCCAGTCCCTTTGTCCGTTCAGTCACCCTCTCTCCTCCCTGGCTTGCCTGTGTCGGTTTCCTAGCGTTGCTATAAGAGAATACCATGAACCAGGTGACTTAAAGCAATAAAAATGCATCCTCCCACAGTCCTGGAGGCTAGTGGTCCAAAATCGGGGTTTTGTGAGGACAAGACCCCAGATGTCCTAGGGGAGAACGCCTCCTTGCCTCTGCTGGCTTCTGATATTTGCCATCAGTTGTTGACATTCCTCGGCTGGTATCTGCCTCTCTCTGACCCCAGTGTCGTCTTCTCTTCGGTTCTTCATGTCATCTTTCCCTTTTCACAAGGACACCAGCTATCATGGCTTAGAGCCAAGTAAGCACTATGTAAATTAACATCTCTAAAATTCTCTGATGCATAGAAACCAGCCCCAGTTCTTTTTGAGTTCACGTAATTAAGGTAAATCTTCAATAACTACGATTAGCTTATTGTTGGTTTATTAAGACAGCCGTCTTTTGAGTTACCATGTGCCTCAGGTTGACATAAGGGGAATAAAAGTTTGATGCATGGACTTTGTAACCATAATTATGAAATCCCAAAATCGTTACGAAAATTGGAATTTTGGAGGATATAGAAAGGTGTAAAAGGTTGTGCAGGAAATCTTGAAAAGTGAATCCTATGTGCTCAAAGCTAGCTAAAATCAGATGGATTTGTCTTTTTTTTTTTTTTTTTTTTTTTAACAAGTTGCCTTGTCAATACTGATCCAAAACTAGATTTTTACTTTCTTTCTGTTAAAATGACAAAGTTTTCTTGGACTACCTATCTGCTGTTGATAACAGATTCTCAGTTTCCCTTGACCTTTGACCTGTGGCTTCATAGAATAATTTCCTGCTCTTGGACTTCATTGTATCCTTGATGATCTAAGAGGACTGAGTCTTCTCACTTCTGCAAGTGGGTGCTACCCTCGTGCACATCTTGATAGTTTTTACCAAATAAATTTTCTGTTCTTTGAATTCCCCTCAATGCTGGCTACAGCTCTCTGAACTAGCCTTTTCCACTTACTCCAGCTCGCCTGACTCGGCCTTGCCGACAGTTGAAAGCTGGCTGTGCGGATCCTTCCTGGGCCTCTGCCTTGTCTTGCAGTGACTTCTCCCCTGAGATCTAAAGAAACTCTGCAAGGCGAACCTGGATAACTCATAGTCCACCACGGATCAGCTGTGGGCGGCCGCCGCTGCATAGCTTCCCAGGAAGGGCGCTCAGCCCCGCGCCTTCCACACCCCCTCCAGGAGATAACCTTGACCTGGGAAGACCTGACTGAACCTCCCCATCATTACATGCCTGATGGTTTTCATTGTCCAGCCAATGTCCTGTGCTCCCCAGTTCCAGCAGATGGTTCAGCTGGCCGTTAATGAACGAAAGATGACCAAAGAAGACGTGAATTCATATTCTTTGGAAAAAAGAAAAAGGTTTCTTCTTTCTGGAGCGAGAAGGATTGGCCAGCTCTTTCCTTCACTAGGCCTCACCTTGGCCACCTGTGTTTGTCCTGCTCTGTTAGCAGAGTGGAGAATTCCGCTAAGTGGGATCCGTGAGAATCTCCCCACCCTGAGCATCTGATCACCCCTTGGCGCTCGCAGTGACGACTCTTACACGATCTTCCTCAAGCAGTTTTATTACCCCAGGTTCTTACAGAGTTCCCGTAGATCTTCTCCCTCCCCCTACCCCAGAAACCATTCCCTTATAGAGCCCATCAGCCAATCAGCAGCCTGTCCACGTGCACATCACATGGACTCAGCCAGTCCATTGGCAGTTGCCCCGTGGCATGTGGTGTTCCCGTGCATCTCATGCTCCCGCTGTCAGACCTCCTGAAAGTTGTTTACCACCTAAGTGCTCCGAGGAACTTCCGCTCAACGCCATCTTAGCTCTCAGACTTAATGGCCAATGGGCGGGACCCGTCACAACCCCTGACACTTGACCAAGTTCCTTACCCTCCACTTTGGTGTTTGAGTCCTCGGTCTGCCTTTAGCAAGAATCCTTTCGTTCAGTTAACAAGAATTCCTGAGCCTTGATGTCTCCTCTTAATAATTCCCATGCACTGATGCTGTCACCCTGTTCCTTGGAGGTGACCCATCACTCGGCTTTGTTGGATTCATTGTTGACCTGGTCCCAATGACAGTCATCTTTGGAAGTGTTCCTCGCCATTCCAAACAGGTGCCAGAACAATCTTCTTTAACAATGGCAACTACAGGAAATGAATGTACCATCTTTCTATTCAGTTTTCCACTTATTCATTTATTTCTACTTTGATGAGGCATATATGCACAGAAACACCTGTCAAAATGGTGTCCCTTGGAACAATGCCACAGGCTGACAACTTCTGCAAAGAGCCGAACTAGTGAACTGTAGGCTGTCCAACATGGCGGGCAACGGGGATGCCAATTTTATTCCTTCCAAAACAAGTCCACTGTGGTTCAGTCTTGATTGTCTCTTTTAATAAGGCCCCAGTGGAGGCATAGATCTAACTGGCATTTCCCAGAAGGCAGAGGAAGCAGCCCAGCAGCTTCCCAGGTAGTCTGCTCCAGAGCCGTGAACTGTAGACCTGGAGCCCTGTTGTAAGAATTCAGTCAGCACTGTGAAGACTCCTAAGGGAGCTGTTTCTGTTGTCCTTGTGTGTTTTCCCTTAATGATCACAGTCTTAAAACATTAACAGGAGAAGAGCTTTGATACTTGTCTTCAGAGACAAGGACATCCGGAGCTGGGGTGCCCCTCCTTCCCCAGACGTGGAGAGAAAGAGAGCTCTGGGAATGGACAGGGTGGCAACTGCTAAGACAAGCAGAGCAGACCGCATCCCTGAGGCCTGTGGCCAAGGACGAAACAGAGAGCACAGGGCTCACAGAAGCCCTGTCCCCAAAGCAGCTATACTGAGCATCCCCAAGCTGACTCGACAGCCAGAGTCAAGGAAGACCAGGCTTCCAGTGGTCTGAAAGGACCTCAAGCAGGTGATCACGGAGATACGCCTTCCCGTGACAATGCCGGCGATTTTACTCTGTAGTCAGCAGGAATGTTGGCTGGTTATTAAACTACAGAATAAAGTAGCTGGGGTGTGAGAGAAAGGGGAGACCTGGCTTTTACCTGGAGTACTTGGAGGTGCCTGGGCTGGGAGCACAGGTAGTTGTAGTTTTCCTGGGCCCCCCAGAAGTTTCTGTGCTGGGAACACAATTCCTAAATTCACAGGCTTCTGGGATTTGGAGGCAAGGTCTTCAGGAAGCAATCAGAATTAAAAGAGGCCACAGGGAAGGGCCCCCACCACGACCTTGGTGGCTTCCTAAAGAGAGGACACCCAAGCAAGCTGCTCACGCTGCCTCCCGTATGGTGCCTCCGCCATGCTGGGCTGCAGCACGAAGGTCCACCCAGAGCGGATGCCACCGTGGTGCCCAGGGACCCCTGGCCTCCAGAACGGTGAGCCGAGCAGACTCGTAGCCCGGCCTCCGGTGCCAAGGTAAGGCCACAGGACATGCCTGAAGACTCGGTCTCGAGGCCCATTGGAGGGAGAGATCCTGATGGCGGCAAATGCATCGTGTTTCCCTGGCTTGCCCTTCCCTTCCTCACGGTTCCTGGGAGGGCCTTTCTGTCAGCGTTTAGCCACTGGGACCAAAAGACTGGACAAGAACCATCAGAAGGAAAAGTTTATCCTGGCTCATGGTTTCAGAGGTCTCAGTTCATCAAGGGTTGGCCCCATTCCTTGGGGCTCAAGCGAGGCTGAACATCATGGTGGAGGGCGTGTTGGAGGAACGTGCTCAGGACATCACCAGGCACCAGAGACAGGCTGCCCCAGGGACCCTCCTCCTCCAGCCACTCCCCTCCTGCCTACAGTCACCACCCAGCTAATCCCTACCAGGGAATTCACGCACGGGTTGAGCTAAGACCCTCACGACCCTCTCATTTCACCTCTAATCCTTCTTGCGCTCTCTCACAAGGGAGCTTCTGGGGGACGCCTCATAGCTAAACCAGAACACAGGGTGTGTGTCTTCTATCAGCTTGTGCTGGGTTATTGCGTTGCGACCTGCTGACAACTCCCCAGGGTGAGCCCTTGGCTTTCCCTGAGCTTCCCTTTCCCCTCTCCTTTCCTGAGCCCAACACCTTTGGGAACCTCTCAGGCAGGGCTCCAGCGCCCCTCCCTGTGAATCAGACACAGCGGCTTTGGCAGCACATGCATAATAGATAGGCCTGATTTAAACTGCCTTCATAAATAAGGAAATTTATTACCATGTTCAAAAATAAATCTGCGAGTATGACCAGAGGTTGAACGGTGGAACGAGGGACCTGGGTTCCTCCCAACCCTCCTCTCGGCTGCCGTCAGTGTTGACGTCTTTCCAAGGCCAGGCAGCACAGACGGGGCAGGGCAGGGTGGGTCAAGGCTGCCCGTGGGGGTCTTGGGGCCCAGCAGCGTACAGTCCTGAGTGTCCTCAAAAGCTGAAGACCGAGGATTAGAAATACACGCCTAGCCCCGGTGGATGCTGCCATGGTTCGGATCTGAAATGTCCCACGAAGTTCCATGTATCAGAGACTTGGTCCCCAGCCCCATAGCACTGCTGGGAGGTGCTGACTTTTAAGAAGTGGGGTCTCGTTGGAGAAAGTCAGGTTCACAGGCGTGTGTCCCTGAAATGACGCTGGGACCCCAACCCTCTCCCTGTCTCTCTTCGCTTCTCAGCCACCATGAACCGAGCAGCCCTCCTCCACCCTGAGCTTCCCGCCATGCTGCGCTGTGCCTCACGCGCCCAGAGCAACAGGGCCAAGACCCTGTGGCCCGCAATCTCTGAAACCGGGAGCCAAAACACAGAGCCAAAACGGTGATCCTAGCAGCTGATTTCTTTCAGGCATTCATCATGGTGACGGAAAGCTAAGGCAGATGCGAATCTGGACACGGCCCCCGGCCCTCAAGCATCCCTCGAGGTCCCCACACTCTGAATGTCCGGTGAGGTCTGCAGCCGGGGCGGAGGGTCGACTCAGGCCAGGAACGCAGGCAGCCTGGGTGAGCTCAGGGTGCTGAGGAGACTTAGCCGTCTCTCTCCAGCTTCAGGACAACGCCGCTGGCCGAGCTTGTCAGGAGGAAAACCCCCTCGAAGGTGTTTGGCAGCCGAACCATGAAAATTCACCATCCGGTGGTTCTTGAGTTGTGCCTCTCTGTCTTGCAGAAAGGCCCCCTCTTCCCAACCTTCCCCTGTGAAAACAAATGACGAGCCGACAAATGGCCCCCTCGTGTTCCATGCCAGCAGATGCTCAGCTGGATCTCTGTTCCAATGATGGTCAGAAGCAGACTGCTACGAGGGTCTCACCCGTCTCCTCCACCCTGCTGAGCACCCAGGAGCAAAGCTCTGGCCACTTCCTTCCAGAGTCTCCTTCCAGGGCTCTCCTCTTTCTTGGTCCTTTGGCCTACTCAGCTCCCAAATTCTGGCTTTGTGTTCTGCTCCTGGACCTCTGTGTGCCTCTAGGCGTGACGAAGAGTTGACTTCTCCTGATGCATTTGCAGGAAGGAAGATCTGACCACCACTAGACTGGACAGAGAGCTGGGTGACCTCTTCAGAGACGACACTTAGCAGAGAGGCCGGGACCCAGCTGATTCACCCAGCACCCGGTGTCCATGCAGCCAGATGCCACATGCTTTCTGGCCAGTGTTTTGTTCTCCTCTGGAAATAGAGACCAGACCTTGGAAAAGGCCCCAAGTCCTTCTCGTTGTCCATGACTGCGTCCCCCACTGTTCCCAGCTGTCCCCCTAACCAGTTATTCTCGGCCCTTAAGAATAGAAACCAAGAGCATGAAGACCAGCTCCCGGCGGCCGTGGATCTTTAGAGATAGTTTCAGACGCATTCTTGAGCACCAGAATTCTGAGAAGTGTCACTGAAAAGATATTCCAGTATCTTCAAAGCCGTCGTGGACTCCTGTGTTGACCCTCAGCACCGCGCGACTGAGAAAAATCGATCCTCCTTCATGCTGTCCCTGCGTGACATTTGTCCAGCTGGGCGTTGTGGGATGTCCCCTCCTCCTGGGTGCGGTAGATTGTGCCTCAGCCTGTGCTGCCCCAGCCATGCCAGGCTGCACTCCAGAGAAGACAGTCACTGGCCACAGGGAGGAACCGTCTCCTGCATCGCTAAAGTTGAGGCCGCGGCCTCTGCAGGATTCACAAAACACTGCAGGTGGGAACAAGCTGAAAACCTTGCTTCAGAGACTCCCTTAGGCCCTGGAGGGGGAGCTGGCCCACTGCAGGGACACCAGGGCTGCACTGGGGAGCGTCCTGGAGAGCCCTGCTGTCAGGAGCCCCGTGAGCCAGGAGGGGTCCACACAACCACCACAGTGAGGGCCAGAGATCAGCGAGGCTGAGATGAACCTCATTCTGTGACCAGCTAGAGGCAAGTGGGCACAATGACCCCCAAGGAGGGTCAAGAGTGGGGTGTGGTGAGTGGTCGAACTGTGTCCCCCACCAAAAGAGATAGGCAAGGTCCTGACTCCCGTTCCTCGGATGCGACCTTACCCATAGCCAAGACACGTGAGGGCCCTTACGGGGACCAGGACTGGACGACACCGTACCACGCGGAGGCAGAGAATACCGCACAGCAGAGCCAGTGGTCGAGTGTGCATGCGTGAGCAGAGACAGGTGGGGAACGTGCAGCCCTCATCCACACAGCTCACACGACTGGAGCCAGGAATCGGGAACACACAGAAAGAAACTGGTCTACGTAAGATAGGCGGCGCTCCTGTTTGACCCACTTCCTGTTTATGTACCAGGGTCCACTTGATCCTTCAGACACGGCCCTCGCTGCAACCTGTTTAAACTGGACCTGTTTCTTCCTCCTCCTCTCCCCCTGCTCCTCCCTCATCTCCGGAAACAGGATCACCCTCCTCCCCATCCCAGGCAGAGTGATCTGTCCTGAGCTCACACCTAGCACGGGACTTTGGGGATGGCTCTAGAAGATTCAGAAACGACTCTCCCAAATTAACAAGTGAGTTACGCTCCAGACAGAGGACACCTGGACTGTCACCTTTGAGTCACCTCTTTAAAGCCCCTGTTCCTGCTGAGGGGCGGGATCTCAGCCTCTGGGACAGGAGTCCCTGTGCTTCTCCTTTGCTAGCAAAGCCATAAACCTTTTTCCTTTTTCTCAAAACCGCATCCTCCTTATTGGACTGGCCTCTGGGACAAGGAGGAAGTTCTTAGCAACATTGTCTAAATTGTTTTTCCGATTGGTGGAGTGGTTTACACTGTGCCAACCAGAGGGGAGAGGCTTTTTCAAACATTTGTGGAGATTTGTTTGTTTGTTTATTTATTTATTTATTTATTTATTTATTTATTTTTGTGCATCAGGGATTGAACTTCATGGGCGCTTTACCACTGAGCTCTGTCCGAAGCCCTTTTTATTTTTTATTTTGAGACAGGTTCTCACCAAGTGGCTGGCCTTGACCTCGCCATCCTCCTGCCTCAGTGTCCTGAGTAGCCGGGCTTGCAGGCCCTGCACCACCATGCTGGGTTGGAGGAGGCTTTGAGATTATCGTTTGCCCCGTATGCAGTTGTCTGGGGGTGGGATTGGGGGTTTCCTGAGTCCTTTGAGAGGCCTCAATGGGGGAGTCAAAAGTTCCCATGGCTACAGGGCTTGGAGGGGGTGGAGTGGGAAGAGAAGTTCTCATGGGGCAAACAGAGGTTCGAAAGGCAACATCAGGATTCGAGAGGACTGAAGGGAAGACTTAGGTCCTAAGAAATAGGAGGGACCTAAGTGATGGGCAGAGAGAGGTTTTAGGGGAGCCAATTCAGGGACATCTGGGTTTTCCGAAGAAGCCACTGAGGTCTCCAGCCACCCTCAGTGAATTCATGCCAATGGCAAGGGGCAGATTAAACCAGAGGTGGTCAGAAGCCAGGAGGGGTCTGTGAGGGGGTCTCCAGCCAGCAGAAGATGCCGGGTTCTGAGCTGATGGGACCGCGCACAGGCAGACCGAGGCTCCAGCCCCGCCTGCTCGCCTGATGTGTGACCGGTTCCTGTGCTCAGACTTCTAGGGATGAAATCTGCCCTGTCGTGCTCAACAGACAGCTGTCCAGAGAAACAGATGCTCTCAGGAGCTGGCCTCACCAACGATGCCAGTCCATCAGTCAAGAGTGAAGACAAAGACCTCGAAGGGGCACACCGGGGGTCTGGGTGAGAGATCCAGGGTCCCGGGCTGAATCTGACGCTGTCCAAGTCACAGACATCTTAACCGTTAAAAACATAACTGATGGACAATTGTCAAAACGAAGACTTCACTCAAGATACCACAACAGGGCATTGAAACAGTGAACCGAGACCCTTGTCACCCCCAAAGACAGCAAGAACGAGGGGGAATTAATGTGCAGGGGCCCAGGTGACAGAGCCAACAGATGGAAAAGTACTGGAAGGAGATTCTCACTAAACTCCAGGATTCTTCCTGCAGACAGCAGGCGGGGAGCTAACTCATCAGGAGGCAGGATGGAGCCTCTCCAACCCGACTCAGCAGAATTCTCCCTAAGACTGAGCACGGCAGGCCCGGCAAGGGCAGGATGCAAGGGAAGGTCAAGGAAATAAAATCTCAGAGCCAGAAACCACAAGAGATGGTCCTGTCACACCCCTCCTCTCACAGACAAAGAACAGGGAGCCTGTGCAGTCGAGTGATCACGCAAAACCCGAGGTCAAGTCAGAGGCACCGGCAGGTTCCCCAATTAGGGACAACTGTGGCCTGAACTTGTCCTCCAAGACTCAGATGTTAGGAGCTTCACCTCTGAATTCGTGTGTCACTCACATTTGGAGGTGGGGTCTTTGGAAGGTAATTAGGATCAGATGAGGTCATGAGGGTAGAGCCCCCTTGATAGCTTATGACTTTGTAGGCAGAGAGACCGAATCTGGCACCTTGGCCCCGTCTCTCCATGAGATGCCTTCCACCATGCCCTGATGCCCTCACCAGATTCAGGGCCATGATTTTGAACTTTCCAGCCTCCAGAATCATCAACCAAATAAACTTTGATTGGTATAAATTACCCAGCCTCAGGCATTTTGTTACAGGAACAGAAAACAGAGTAAGACATCTCCACAGGCTATTTCCCTTGTTCTGGCTGCTGGAGTCTCCCTCAGTGCCACGTGACCAAGATGGAAAAGGTTCTTGTTCCAAAGGCTACACTAGAAATTTTGATTTATCGAAGATTCCTGAGCCTGTCTTCCACTTCTCTCCAGTTTAAAGGGACAGATCCTGTCGTCAATGGGTTGTGTTAGGGGTTGAGTAGGAAGACCTAGGAGACTCTGTTTGATTTCTGCCAACCTCCCAATATCTGAATTGACTCCGGTTCAATGCCCTTGAGTCTTATCTCTCCCATTCTTGTGGTTCTGTTTTTATAATGACTAGAATCACAGTGTGCCAGATTTAGTCAACTGCTTCCCAGATCCCCTTAAAAGTATATAACACCGTTAAAACCATTGTTCTTAAAAAGTCCCTTTAAGCCATGACATTTATTAACCATTATATTAAGATAAACTGTAAACTTATCCCCAATACGGATGTTACCCTTTGATTTAAATTCCAACTCGAGTAAACCAGGGAAGGAACGTTAAAAGCAGAATGGTTTTTAGGACCCCAGGGCCACGCTAGAATCCGCAGCATGCTAAGCGCCAGCACGGCACATGTGAGCCAGTCTTGGTTAATCACGTCGGGGCCCAATTCAACTCTTCGACTTACACTTGCTTCTACCTGGGCTCCAGCAAGGGGAGCGCGGCAGGTGACATTGCCAGAGGCAGAGGGAAACCTGAGCTCAGACGGGAAAGGACAGGTCTGCTGCTCATTAAGTGGCTCCGGCAGAGTCTGAAGGACAGGGAAGAGCAGAGCCAGAGAGAAGCCAGTGAGAGGGGGCGCCAGGGCCGCGGCCGGCTCTGCTCTGCCTCCCTGGGAGCCAGAGCTTCCCGCTTGCTGTGGACGGTGGAGGGGTGCCCACCCCGAGGGTCAGGCACACTTTGCCCTTGGAGTAGATGCACGAGGCCAGAGCCTCAGTCTCCCCGAGGTTACTGTCCGAGGTTTCTATACTCAAATGCTCTGGGGAAAACATTCCAAGTGCTTCTTCCAATGCCTTTGGCCAGGTCGATGCCCCTCAAAGGTGTTTTGGTTACTAACACGGGTGGGAGTGCCCACCCACACATGGGCAGGAAGGGCTGTCAGAACCTGGAGCAGGAGGTAGAGCCGGCGTCGGACCCCGAGAATACTTGCCAGGGGGATTTCCCACCATGCCACTCTCAAGGTGCCTCTGGGGGAAGAAAGAATGAAGGAGGAAGGGGACCATCCGCCACCAAGCCGTCCACCAGAACTGACACGAAGCCGAGAAGCTACCGGACAGAGTGCAGCTGAAGCTATAGCCCCTGCCCCCGTGCTCGGAGCTGTGCAGGGTGCCCTGCTCTCCCAGGGTCCAGACCCGCTCAAGCCTGCCCAGGAAGGACTGGCGGGCATCTGAGGCCCCTGCTCCTGCGGAACAGCCTTGAAGCTCAGCGTCCAGGGCGCCTCCCTCTGCCCCGAGGACGGATCCGTCTCTCCCTGGGAGACTCACGACTGCCTCGTTACTTTTCATCCGTTGGTTATTTCCACCGCTAGCTCTGGCACCGTTGGCTGTGTCTCAGAGACCATGGGAGGCTCCCGAGACCAGGAAAGTCCTTCCAGTCGAAGAACGTGCACTCCAGCCGGGGCGGAAAACAGACCATGCCAAGTAAATAGATCATTCCAGGTAGGGAAATCCAGAAAGAACGGGGCTTTGGTGGGACCATGGGGGACACCCGAGGGGAGCCTGCGGGCTTCCAGAACGTAGGTCAGAAGACCACCTTGAGGAAGAGACGCTGGAACTGAGTCCCCAGATGTGAAGATGAAGCTCCCACTTTAAAACATGAAGGTGAGAATGTTCTAGGCACAGAGATGCACAAGTTCAGATGCAGGGGCTCTTCAGCTCCTGGTGGTCCCAAGTCCTGGTAAACCCGCCACAAGCCGAGCACCTCCTGAAGTCACCTAGCTTACCGGGCGCCGCGGCAGAGCCACCCAGCAGCCCTGAGCCTCAGTGTCTGCGCTCCTCCGAGGCTGACTGGAGCTGTGGCTCACGTCCCCAGAGGGCCTCCTGCCACACAGATCAAAAGCCGAGGCTCGAAGTCCGGTTGCTTCTGCAACACTGAGGAGTTGAAATATCGTCGAGTCAAACCCCTGTAGGTCGGGGGTCTTGGCCTGTGCACATGGAAAGAGCGTGATGAGCAAGAACACGCCCCAGAGGCCCAGGAGGCGGGAGCAAAGCCAGCGAGGCCAGGAGAGGAGCGAGGCCAGGAGAAGAGTGAGGCTGCCGGCCAGGGCCTCCTGTGAACACTGGATGGGCAAGCAGCTGGACACCAGGCCATAAGTGGTGTTAGAAGATTTGGAGCCAAGCACTGGAGGCTTCTTGTTCCCCTAAGAGCCTCGTTCCGTGTGAAAACCAGGGTGGAGAGGGACGGGATTGGGGACAGGAAAACCAGGGGGGTGCCACTGTTGGGAAGGGACTGAGATGCAAGGGAACCCAGAAGAGCACACGGCAGCCACATGGGCCACAGAGGCACGAAGGGAGGGCTGTGAAGACAGAGCCTGCAGGACCTGCCGCTGAGGGTCCCGCCCGGAGGGAAGGCCGGGTTTGGCACCGAGCAGCAGGTGCAGGGCGACTGGGGTGCTGGGAGGTAGCAGGCGGAGTTGGGTGGTCACAGAGGGCAATGGGGGTGAGCGGAATGGGGTGGTCAGGGTTTCCCCTCCAACAAGTGGAATCTGAGACATGAGACATCCAAACGGAGAGTCGGCAGCGCTGACGTGCATCTGCGGCTCGCTCTAGCTGTCCAGCGTGGCTCCGCTTCTGGTGGAGCCGAGACACAGCAGCCCCTGTCTCTGCACCAGCTGATCTGCAGGAGGCCCACGCAGAACCCTGGGGCCTAACCACCTTGAGGACCTGATGCAACCAAGCCTCCCACAAGCGGCGCCTGAAGGACAAGGATGGGGACTGGCGGGCCCAGGGGAAGAGCACGGGAGGATGTCCACAGCTGCAGGGCAGCAGAACCACGGAAACGTCCACTCCAGCCAGAGCACCCGGTGTGCTCTGCAGCCACCAGGCAGCCCTCCCTGACCCCCCGCTCAAGTTCCTTTGCTACCTCCTGACTGGAGACAGATCGGATCAACCCCTTGTCGCCTTGCAGTCCACCTACGATAAATTTCTTTGTTTCTGCAAAAATCAGCACCGCTGAGTCTGCTTCTCTGTGCGCCCTGCAGCCGGCCCTGCTTGGCTTGCTTGGTGCTCCCGGTCTGCTCATCTCCCCGAAAGCAGGCAGAAAGGCACCCGGGGAAGAACACCTCCGCATCAATGGCCAAGGGTCGGGGACTTGAATCTTCTCCTGGTCACTGAATACCTGGCCTTGGGCAAGGAACAATGGCCTCAACTCCTGTGTGCTGCCTGACGGTGCTCTTTCGGAAATCCAACCGGTTAGGTCCTAACAGACACAAAACGCGCCTTGGTTCCTTCTTCCTTTTTCTCAAGGACTGTTACTGTCCAGACCTGGAGGAGTCCTGGTTGCCTAGAGCTTCCCTTTTTGGTAGCTGGAGTTTTGTCCCTAAACCAGGAGTCACTCACCAGACAGCGACTCTTCATAGAAACTGCTTTCCAAGATTCCCTTTGGGAATCCTCAAATCTTTAACTTAGAGCCCCGAGCCTGCGACAGGCGCTGCCCTCTCAGACCCCACAGGCTCCCTGGCCTTGGGCACTGCCACCCCAGACTCACCAAGTGGACACGTCCTGACCAGCCTGGCCCCTTCCCGTCCTGCCTGTGTTGTCTGATCACTGCAGAAGGAGTCGGCCTCACTCTCTGCGTGTGTCCCCCCAACTTTTCCTGAAACTCAGCTCCCATCGTATCATTTCCTTGTATGGAAACACGGGGGCTCCTTCCTGTCCACCAAAACAAGCGCAGGACCACCTTGGCAAAGCCTCCCGCCACGTGTCCCCGGCTCTCCTTTCAGAGCCTCTCTGGGTCTCCTACACGACATAGCATCTGTTCTTTCACTGAAAGGTCCTCAAACTTCTGTGGTCCCTTTCCACCTTTAAAAATTATCAAAGACCCCAAGGTGCTCCTATTTATATGGGTGATAACTTCAATTTATGCTGCACTATAGATCAAAACGGAGACATTTTTAAGATATTTATTTATTAACCCAGTAACAACAAGCCGTGGCGTGATAGCGTGAATAATGCACTTCCTAAAGACCAGCCATAGTTTCCAAACAGGACCTCAGTGCAAGGAGCAGCATGGTTTTCTGTTTTTGCGAGTCTCTGGTGTCTGGCTGAACGGAAGGCAGCTGGGTTCCCATCTCTGTTGCTTCACTCAATCTGCTGCAAAACATTATTTTGGTTAGATTGTATCTAGAACACCCAGCCTCACACAAATCTCCAGGTGGGAAGGAGAGGCCCCTGTGGGCCCCTGCCGGGAACTTAGGCCCCACAGGAGGGCTGGAGTCACACTGAGAGCCAGGCTCCGGCCGGCTCTCCTGCTGCACCCTGCTTTCCTCCGACACCCTGACCTCACACCGTGATCTCTCCTGAGACCCCTCCTCGCCTCACTGACCTCCCCAACCCCTAGCTAGATGAGGGTCTGCTGAAGGGGCCCCACAGCCCACGAGGAGCGGGTGGTAAAGAGAAGGCCCTACGTGCGCTCCTGGAGCCTGACATTCCAGCTTGGACCGGCCCGCCAACTTCCCACACACTCTGAGCTGGCAGAGCTGGCTGCTGTCTTGAAAGGCTCCAAGAATGTTGCAACAGTCAGTTGGGCTGCTGTAACAAAACATCCACAGACTGGGAGGTTTGAACATCATGTAATTATTTTCTCCCAGTTCTGGAGGATAGAGTTCAGGTACAAGGCAAGGGCTGGGTGGGTTCTCCTGAGGCCTCTCTCCTCGCTGTGGCTTGCAGGCATGGCCTTGGTGCTGGGTCCTCTCAGGCATGCCATCCCTGGTGTCTCCTCCTCTTCTTAAAACAACCCCAGTCCAAATGTCCACAGTTTTACCCTTTGAACCTCGTCTGATCTTATTCCATTAAAGACTCTGTCTCCAAATACTGGGAGTTAGGGCTTCAATATATGAATCTGGGAGAAATATAAGCTAGTCCACAACCCACATTGTTATGGAAGAGGCCATTTTCACCAGTCCCTTCTCTACACACCAGAGTTATTTTCAAAAAAGTCGTGACATAAAAAAAAAAATAAGATCCGTAAAAGAAATGCAGATGATTGGAGGTGTCTTTCATTGAACTTTGTGAATGTAATAATGCAGTCAAAAGTCTAAAAAAAATACTACAGTAAGAAAAGGGGAAACGAGTAATGTGTTCATTTTTATTAAGTAGGAAAATAGCTTAAGAATTTTTTTCTGAAATAGTCAACTCTACTAAATCCAGAGAATCCTCTGTGCATGCAAAAAGAGAACTGAAACAATTCAGCTATGGTTACTTTACTGTAGCATTGTTGGATTCAAATAACTCTATTTAAATAAGTTAAATGATTCTTGTTTCAAATAATTTAAACAATCCTTATTTAAATTCAGGAATGTGTAAATTAGAGGTATAAACTCCACCTGAAGCAAGGTCAAATGATGCCAAACCATTAGGAACTTACTCCCAGAAGCAATGTGTACAGTTGTGTTTACCTATGTTGAGACCGACTGTGTGTTAGTCAGCCTTCCATCACTATGATCAAAATACCCAGCAAGAACAACTTAGGGGAGGAAAAGTTCATTTTGTTTCACGATTTCAGAGGCGCAATCTATGGTCGGCTGATCCCATTGCTCTGGGCCTGAGGTGAGGCAGGATCATCATGGTGGAAGAGTGTGATGAAACCAGCTCATGGCAGCCAGGAAGCAGAGGGAGAGAGACAGGGGAGCCAGGGATAAGATATAGTCCAAGGGAACAAACCCTGAGCTGCCTACAGTTCCTGCTAAGTAATTCATCCAAATTATCCATCATCAAATGGATCAACCCACCGATTGGGTTACGGCTCTTGTAATGGAATTGTTTCACTCTGAACTTTCCTGCCTTGTTACATGAGCTTTTGGGGGAACACCTCATAAACCACAATAAACTATAAAGACAGGAGTTCTTTGATGTGACTTCCACGTAGAAAGCAATGTTTAGCAATATATAAGTGATAAATACGATAATATGCAGCTTACATATAGATACATCACATTATTAAAAGCTCTAGGAACACTTACCTAGAAATTAGACCAACAGAAGATTTCATTGACAACGTTATTTACAATTGCTGGTGTAAAGTATTAATGAAAAGATGGTCAACTTCCTTTAAATTTTATTGTTGTTTTTTAAATTCTCTGTGGATGATGAATTCCGTTATTGCTGTCATCCAAGACGGGTCCTCCCACTATCTTGTCCTTGATAAGCCGCTGGCTTTCCTTCCACCCACGTGCAAAACTCCATCTGTCCCTTAGCTCATCCCAAGTGTAAGTGAAGATCCACGTGTGCTCAAAAGACCCTCAGGGGTCTGTCTGGGTGCCAGTGATGATGTCGTGGGGGATGATCCAACACGGTGTCTAATCGGGTGATTTGCTTGTGCAGAAGGCGGAAGCCCAGATGCCTGGGACAGCGTGGAGAAACCAGGAAGAGGAGGTCCAAACAGGGCCATCGGCCTTCCTGTCCAGACCCATGGACTGAGTCCCATGAAAAGAGAAAGACGTCACAGACGGAGAACAGAGCCTCCCGCACTCATTTCTGGTCTGGAGCCGCCATCTTGCTAACCTCCAACCAACCCTGACCATGCTGCCCAGCTTTGCTGCCATCCGGGCACTCGGCTCTCCTTGGGTTAGTCCCACCCTGACCTTTCTTCTCAACCCAGGAATTCCTGGTAGAAATTATGATTCATTTTCTTTTCATTCATCCATTAGGAGCTGCCAGCACCCTTTCTGATCCTAACTCTGATCCAGGCCTTCAGGCTGGAAAAACTCTGCCCGACCTTTCCCCAGAGAGCAAAGTCTTTTCCCATGAGGTCCCCGATCTTCCTCCTTGTCCCTGGTCCCTTCTAATTGCTCTGTTCCTTCCCACAGCACAGGTGGTTCACCACTGGGCGGTCTAACTGACGTGTCCACCTTCACAAGGTTTGTGGGACAGTCTCACTCAGTGGAATCAGAATTCTGAATTTTGAATCTGGATCTTTTCCCGGGGTGGCAAATGATTCTCTCTGGAGATGATGGATAGCTGGAGCCCCCATTGAACCCACGGTCACAAGGAGACCCAGCGTCACCCAGTGTACTGAGCTGCGAGGCTGTGGGGCTTGGTAGGTGAGGTGTGTGACATTCGTTTTCTTTCAACCCACAATGGCTCCAACCTACAACAGGTTTGTTGGCTCTTGTAGACCTAGGGTGTGGGGTTGGGATATGGCTTTGTTTTTCTCTCCCTGTATGAATTTCGGCAAGTTGGTGAACCTGTCAGTGTCTCAGTACCCTCTTGTTGAAACACTGGTAACCCCACACTCCCGAATCCCGCTGTGAGGGAGGCACGCACACCCAGAGCCGGCACAGCACTGCCTTTGGAGGCAGGCCCACCACCCCTGCTCACCTCGGGGTGCCAGGCTGCCCCTGCTGTCCTTACCCAGGAGTCACCTCTGAGCTCTTGCTAGAAACATGCCTCTGGACCGTGGGACCCCTGCAGTCAGCACTCTTGTATCCAGTCAGCAAAACTGACTGTCCCCACTCTGTGCCGAGGCCCATGACTAGTCATCAGGGCCCTCCCAGTGAGCGTGTCCTTCCAGCAATTCTTAGAGGGAGGGAGGGCGGAAGTGCAGGTGGAACCAGGAAAAGCTATTATAGAAGCTACTCAGGCCGCCTCCAAACCGCCAGGGCGCCCTAGGGGTCTCACAAGTACCCCTGCAACTGACAAGGACCTGCCCACCACGAGTCGCCTGAGTTTCCGTTTTCCGCCCTTACCACGGGGGTGCTCTCGATTTGCAGGGCGACTGCAAGGATTCAAGGAGCCCTTGCCAGACCAGTTCTGGCCCAGGGAGGAAGGCCCTTGGGGAAAGTCCAACCTGGCTCTAACTTGCACCCGACAAAGTCCCTGAAGGTTTCTTGGTCTTGGCAAAACACAGCACTGTGTAGATTTGGATTTCCCAGCATTCAGTTAAAACATCTGAAAGATCAATTTCCACAACAACACAACAGGCCACAGAGGCGGTCCGGGCAGCTCCCTGGAGCTGCTTCCAGACCCCAGTCCTCCACTGCCCCGGGCTCTCAGCGGTGGGGCAGCTCCCAGAGTCCCTGCTCCCCCAAAGCTGGAGCCCGGTGGCCCTCGCCGTGGCTCAGGGCTGTGCTCAGAGCAGCTTGCCTTGTGGGAAGCCAGTGGATCCTGCCTAACGTGCGGATCAGCATTCTGCTGCTTCTTAGGAGGGAGTGGAGAGGAGGGTAAAGGAATAAAATCACCTCTGAGGGGCGATTACAGATTCCCGGGGCTTCTTAACTGCAGCTTCAATGTGCAAAGGCACATAAAGGGGAGGCTCCCTGCCTCGGAGGCGCTCGAGGGCCTTGCCCTGCCGAGACAAGTCAGCACAGGGACCCTGGGTTCCCAACAGCCTGGTCCCCGTGTGTGAGGACTGGCCCTCGAGGGCCAGAGACCAAAGAAAATGCAGAAGACCCAGGAATGCAGAGCCAAGTGTACTGGGGAGCTCACTGGCAGATGCATGGTCCTGGGCGGTAGCTAGAACAGCTGGATCCCCACAATCTGAGTCAGAAAGACGGATGTGTGTGGGGGTTAGGACAGAAATGGCTTCATCCTGGCTGAAGTGTCCCTGATTTATCTCAAGCTATCATCAGCGAGTCAGGCACATCTGTGAGCCAGGGTCACGTTCTGAAGTGCCGCATGCCACTCCGGCGGTTTAGGCTATTTATAGTTTGTTGGGAAACTGTGCAAGAAAAGACAGCCAGGGTTATCTAGGACAATCGAGGCGGCTAGGACTCAAGGTGGCTGCAGCCGTGCCAGGCTGGATCCATGCAGTTGGTCTCTACCCAGAGATGGCCGCAAGGAAATGGAGGGGGCACTTCTTGGTACCCCGACATTGCAGGCCACCAAGCCCTTCCTACAGAGCTTCTCATGTCAACTCCACAGCCTCTCTAAATGTGTCCAAACAGGGTCTGGTTCCAAAAGCCACCCAGGGCCTTGATGCCCCTCCGTGGGAGGAAGGGGACCTCTTGTCACGAGGCAGGGTCTGCAGCCACGATGACCCTGAGCTATTCCTCAGACTGCAAACTGACCTCAGTCGAACCTTTGCCTCACGCAGCAAGGCCACCTGCCTTGCACATCAGACCTTGGGTTGTCACCCTTGGGACCCTCCATTCTAAAGAGGAGGTTTCTTCTCTACTGTGCTCATCAGACACTACCCAGCCTCCCCGCCTTAGGGTTATGCGCCCCTACTTCAGTGTGCCTTAAGGATTCAGATGTGTTTATTAATTAGTATTCATTATTGACTTGACATCCTGCTGTCATTTAAATAAACTTGGTGAAATTAATAATGCCCCTAATAATATTCAGCCTTCTTCTACTAATTATTTTTTTTGGTGAACAAATGCATTGTTAATATAAATAGCAGTATTAATCATGCCAAGAATCAATATTTGTGCAGGAGGTGAACTCCAGAGTCTTGGAGAAAGGACACGTTAACATTGATGGATCCTGGGAGTTCCGAGGCTGGCCCAGGAGTTCCGAGGCTGGCCCAGGAGACGACAGACTCACTAAGAAAGGGGCCCGATGTGAGCGTTGTTGGCCACGGGTGGGGAGAAAGAAGAGGAGGCCTGTCCTCGAAGGTAGGAAGGAACTGATGTGCTGGTACCAGAGCTTTCTAAGGCTCGACCTCTAAACAAATTGAGAGACAATGCAGAGTCTGCCCTTGACTTCACCCACACACACCCACATCCACTGATCCCCACGTCCCCACCAACCAATAAATCTCCAACCAGTGTCTTCTCTGTTCTGCTTAAAGCCTCTACTTTGGTGTATGTTCTCAGAATCACCAGACCTTCTGACTCGCATCAAAGCTGAGCTCCCTGGCTGAGGTTTGGATATGCCTCGTCCCTCCAAAGGCTCCTGTGTGAGAAGCTTGGTCCCCAGTGTGGTGGCATGGAATGGTGGGAACTTTAAGGGGTGGGGCCCAGCGCTCAGGGGGCCTCCACTTTCATGAACGGTTAATGCTGGTCTCATGGACTGAGTTGGGCCTTGCAGAAGTGGATTAGCTCCCACAAGGGCAGGGTGTCTACAAAAACCATGAGCCTGGCCCCTCCCAGCTCTCTTCCTTCCTGTCCCACCATGAAGGGCCATTTCCCTTCTGCTTCTCCACCATGTTGAGACATGGCCAGGGAGCCCTAGAGAAGACTGTTTGGATTTTCCAGCCCATGAGAATCATGGGCTAACAAAATATCCTCAGGTATTTTGTTATAGCAACACAAAATGTACTAAGACATCCTCAAACCAGGCCTCCAAAACAGAGACCAAAGAACAGAAGAGAACATTCTCCTTGGCGAAGGAGTTTTCTAATGGTTTTGAATGGCTGGCGGTCGGTCCAAGCCCTTTCTACTGTGCAAACTCTTCATGGGGTTCTACCCTCCAATCTGAACTGTCCTTACCTCCACAGCTTTCTATCTCACAGACGCAAAATGCTCTAGGAACTCACTCCCCATCCCACCATTTCTGCTGGTTAGCCCTCCGTACTCTCTGCCCTTAAAATCACACTTGCCGTGGGGACCTTCCTTAACCCCTGACCAGAGCCCTCTTCAGCTCCCATGACGCCTGGGGCTCCCCCAGGTATGGCTCTTATCACACTGATGCTAATTTTCGGTTCATGTGTCTTTCTTATTCCCTGGTCTGTGAACATCTTGAGGGCATGATATTTGTCTGATTCATCTCAGGCTCTGCAAAACCTGTGGTCCATAAATGTTTGATGAGCAAACAAAAGAGTGAATAAGCCCTCGTGGGAGAGGGGATCAGGGGATCATGGGAGAGACTGAGAAGTCGGCAGGAAGGGAGGCTGGGAATTCAGTCACAGTGGCAAATGGAGACCTAGCTGAAGGGTGCTTCTGGGGCTGCCTGTAGGGTTTTCCAACGCAGTTGACATGTCCCAGGGAGTGGACTTGGTGTGGACCAGGGATGTTTAGAAGGAGCCTGTAGAGAGAACAGGCAACTGTGCAGACTCCTGCATCCGGGTCCAGCAACTCCTGCCGAGGCTGGCAGAAGACACTGCCCGAAAGAACACGGCATGGTTTCCACCCATGTTTAGCTCAGACCCTGAATGAGAGAAGAGAGTTGAAAAGGATAGACTCAAACAAACATGAACTATCTCCAGAACGCATGTTCCAGGAGATCCCAATGGGCAAGAAACACCTCGATGAGAGAGAACCAGATCCCCTTTGATAACACACAAGGCCCTTTCTGATGGGTCAGCATCTCCTGTTCTGGGAAAAGTTGGATGTCTTGTTGAGGGAAAGAGGCATTTTCCTGCTGAGCAAACCCTGTGTCGATGATGGACAGGCCTCCTGGGAAACTTCTGGTAATTTCTCAAGCACACTTGAGGCTTCCAGTCTGTCCACATGGAAGAACAATGGAAAATGCCAGCAGCCTTCCCAGGGTGCAAAGAGGTGGGGGATCCCATAACCCAGCCCTTGTAAGCTCTTGGGTCACATGATCACTGTTGCTTCTCAGAGATTCACACAAAAGTTCCTGGCCCAATGACGAAGAGTATACCCCTCAATATCCAAAGAGAGACTCACTGAACCCCTCCAGTGTACCAGACCCGGTACGAAAGGCTCTGTCTCACTAAATCCTTTTTATTCTGATGAGTTTCTAAAATGTACCAGTTCACCTTAGAGGAAATCTCAGGAAGCACTATCTGGGAAAGAACCCAAGGACTGTTAAGCTGGCCCAGAATTTTTATCTCAAGATTTTTGGCAGTCTCCCTACTCCTTGACAAGAAGTAGGCCAATGTTAAGAATGGGGATTCTTTTTCACCATAAAATTGGAAGATCATACAAATGAGCTGAACTTTATTTGAGTTGAGAATCCAAAAACTCCCTACCAAGTGGAGAAGGTCCAGTGTGTCAGAAAGCTTAATGCCCTGGGGAAACAAAACTGCATTAATATTCAAAGATGGTGCAATCTTTCTTCAAGTTTCACAACGGATACTAAATTAAGCCATGAAGTGCAACCATGCTAATTGGCAAGAGGCACATGATAGACAATAATGGGGTAAAGGTTCACTTCTTATTCCAATTAATTACAAAAGAGGATTTTTTTTAATGAAGGAACGAACTCCCACATACACCATATGGATCCTGAGCACCTAGATTGACAAGGGCCTCTCTCGCACAGTGTGGCACCATGACGCCATCTTCCACAGACCCGAAGTGAGATGAGAGACTTTCTCATGATATTAGCATGTCAAAACATGGTGTTTCAAGTCCAGTGTGGCGTTTTAATGCATTGGAATACATCTTTGGGTGCATGTGTAATGAATAGCGTAAATCCTCCAACTGAAATAAATATCATGGAGTTAAAACTCTTCAGGGGTGCCATCTCTCGGTTGCGGTCACTGAGTTTTCTGGGGCGTAAGACCAGTTAGAGATCATGAGGCGTACAAACATAAGGTGCCTCTCGTCTCCACCAGAGGGGAAGCACTGGGGAGGAAACATGAGGAACTGCGAAGAGAAGTGAGCAATCCACTTTACTGAGGTACTCCATGACGGCCAACGTACCAGGCACGTTTGAACTTGAGACAAGGCTTAGAGGGGAGGCCAGTGAGACCTGCTGTCACTGCCTGTCTTAACCTGAATTCCCTCCAGAGGGGGTCTGGGGTGTGGGTAGCTTGTCTGTAACTGGACAGGGAGCAGCAGTGAGGGGCCAGCCATAGGGAGAGGAGCCGCTGACATCCACATCGGGCACTTAATTTGGGTTCCCTGCTCTGTGCATCCGGGCTCTCAGAATTTTCACCCACAGCCAATCGGCACGTATGTGTCCACTCATTTCCAAACCCCCTGGTTGACTGGAGTGCTCATCTCCAAGGCAGGCCTGCGCTTGACTGAATGCTAAATGTTCCCCAAAGGCCCACAGGCCGAAGGACTCATCCCCAGCTGGGTGATATTGGGAGGCGTGGGGCCTAATGGAAGGGTTTAGGTCCCTGGGGGCAGATTCTCAAAAGAGATTATGGGAGCCAGTCTCTACTTCTATTTTTCACTTCACCACCTTGAGGTGAAGGAGTTTGCTCCTCCATGTCCTCCTGCCGTGATGGGTTGTGTCACCGCAGATCCAAAAGGAATGGTTCCATTGGGTCATGAACTGAGACCTCTAAAACTATAAGTAAGCCCAAACAAACCTTTCCTCCTCATAAGTTAATTATCTCTGTTACTTTGTTATGGTAATGGAAAGCTGACCAACACAGCCTACCAGCTTGATGAATGGCCTCCTACCAGTGTCAGGAATGTCAGAGATACACCAGGGGTGGGGAATGGAAGGTCACTGTGGGCTCCTGAGAGAAACTACTGTTGGACGGGGGTGGGTAGAAGCCCACTCAAGAACTTTCCACCACAGCTGTGGCTAAAACTAAATGGGAGGGTAGCATGGAAGATGGCAGCCCCACCCCCAACACAGGCCCCAGCAGGCACTGGATTAAATACTTGTCTCCCCTTCAGAGGAAACCTCAGGCCCCAACCTCGGTGCTGGAGCAGGAAAGGACTGGACTCTTCTTACTGATGAGGCACAAAGGAAAAAGGAAGGATCGAAGGTCTTTCCTGCTTGTGAGCCAAAACAACACTGGATTAGTTGCAGCTATTTCTTATTGATGTGACAATTCCTAGTCTTAGAAACTTAACCTAATAAAATCTCTTTCTCAAACTGTGGGGGCTCCCAGACTGCCTTCCCCACAGTTATTCAGAGACCCAAAGGCTTTTCATGTTGGGATTCCGCCATCTTTAATGTGCGGACTCAGTTCTCCGTGTGTGTCTGCATGTTGGCCATAGCTAACTCCAAGGAAGCCAGGAAAGAACTCCAGTCACGTATCCAGGAAGAAGATGAAACACCTATGATAGACAGCTGGCTGGTCTTTGCATAAATTCCTTCCATTGGTAAAGACAGGGCCCAGAAGATAATTAGGTCTCAGCAATCAGATTCCCCGACTCTCTTCCCTTGAAAGAGAACCAGTGAGGGAGAAGGTGAGAGAAGGGCAGTGTTCACTCAACAGCCTCTCCTTTGGGGGAGGGCAGTAGAAGCCCCTGCATCAATGATCCAAAGACAGTAATGACAGCTGACACTTATGTAGCAATTGCTATTTGCAGGGCCCACTCTAGCACCTCTACTAGATTAAGTCACTGGAACTTCACAGCAGGCTCATGCAGTGGGCAAAATTATTATTCTCATCTTACAGATGAGGAAACCAGTAAAGAGAGTTTCCCAAGGTCACACAGCCAAGGGCTGCAGAACTAGGATTCAGACGAAGCCAGAGCGGATCCAGAGTCCAGACCTTGGCCCACCATGTGATGCTTTGCTCTTCTCACTTGAAGGGAACTGGGTTCCCTGGCCCTAATGTTACCAATCTATAGCCGTGAACTTAGAGATTCTCTGTTGCAGATTTTATAAAGTCCACAAGCTCGTACCAGCTTGAGCACTCTGGATTTTTCTGCATGTGATTTCCGACCACCGGACAGACACAAAGGATATCCTCAATTTTAGTAAGCATGCTCCTTCTTGCAAACAAGTCAGTGATGTATTTTAAGATTAAAAAAAAACACATTTGTAAAAACGTATGTTAAAAATATTTATTGTATTCACAAGCATATTGGGAATGTTTGTGCCTCACCCCCCAAAATTCATATATTGAAACCCTAACCCCCAGTGATGTATGAAGAGGCGGGACCTTTGGCAAGTGATCAGATCATGAGGTAGAGCCATAATGAATGGGATTAGCACCCTAGAAAACAGAACTCCCTCACCATGTGAAGTTAAGCAAAAAGCTGTCTACGAACCAGGAAGCAGTCCCCAACAATCACAGAATCTGCTTGTGTCTTCTCGGACTTCCCAGCGTTCAGAACTGAGAAGTAAGTCTCTATGGTTAATAAAGCATCCAGTCTGTGGTAGTTTGTCACAGTCACCCAAGTGGACTAAGACAGTGGCCGAGGAAGCAGGCTGCCTTCGTTACCACATGCCTTTTGGCAAATCAGTTTTCTCCTTCAGGTCTTGCTGTTAATCCAGCTCTTGGGCTCTGGGTCTGCCCTGACCCAGGTGCAGACTGCAGGGAATCATTTTGCTCAGCCTGTTTCATAGGAAGCTCTGCCTGCCTCCTCAAAGGCGGTGGCAGGGACGGGCTCCACCTCAAGGTACTAGCGGGGATCTGCTCTGGTGTTCTCAGACATTCACTGGCATAGGACAGCTGACTCCAGTCTTCCGCGCTGTTCTTGCTGTGTGCATATCCACCAAGTCTCCTTTCTTATTAAGATGATAGTGGTACTGTTCAGGGGGTCCCCACTCCAGTGTGACCTCATCTCAAAATACCTAACCACATCTGTGATCTTTTCCCAGAGCAAGGCTGCATTCATTCTGAGCACAGGGAGTCAGGACCTCCACCCATGAATCAGAGAAGGGGGTACCCTAATTCAGCCTGTGAACTGAAGGAGGGGTTCATGTGCAAACATATTCTGTACCCCACGTATGTAGCAATCCAAAGGGAATTCAAAGGAGAGACTGCTCCCCTGCTCTGCAGGGATTCAGGATCTATTTAGAGAGAGGAATTGCCGTCTGCTAAAAGTACAGAAGGAGGCCAGGTGCTGAGCCACCGGGTGGGCCCAGCCCTTCACACATCCCTGTGACGTCCCTGTAAGGATGTCCTTGGACCCCAGCACTGTGGATGGGGAAACCAAGACCCTGGAGCCAAGTGTTTGCCTGAGTCCTCACAGTGGGTGGAAGTGCCAGGATTTGAATCCGCGTCTTCTGGATCTGAGCCTAGATCCCTTTTCCCTGTGCCTCCCTCATATCCCAGTGGGGCCGAGGGGGACTGTGCATTCTTAACTTTTATCATTCACACTCAGAAAAAGGATGGAAGACTGAATTATTCCATCTTTGTTTCTAGGCCTAAAACCCTCTGGAGAAGCCAAATCCAGAGGCAGGACGTGAGAGGTGTCACTCTGCAAGGTAAAATGCCTCAGACTGGGCCACCTGGACCACGGGAAGGCCTTGGCTCCGAGTCTCGGAGCTGGACATCCACAGTCACAGGATCAGCAGACTACCCACAGCCTCTCTTCTCACCTCTGGGGCCGCTGGCCACCTGGCACCTGGCCTTGGAGAGGGGCCACTCCAGTGGCCGCCATTATGTATCTAGTTGCAGAAAGCGCTTTGTCTGAAGTACAACCCAGAAGAAAAGAGATGGGGGATGGAATGATCCTGTGGAAATTGGGCTTGACCTATGCATTTGACTTCAGGAGCGCTGAAGAGGGGCGGTCACCTGAGTGTGTTCTGTGGCTCAGCAGAGTGACAGCTCCATTGAACAAGGAGCCCGGGAGCTGGTGCTCCTCCTGCAGTGGCGTTTCTGTGCCCGAGTTTCCTGTGTGCACAAGGTCACCGGGGTATTGGATTGCAACCCACCCTAAGGACCTCGCTCGAACTTGATTATCTCTATAAAGACCTTGTCCTTCAAGCCGGGCACACTGAGCTGCACCAAGGATGAGCCCTCTAATGCTTCCTTCTGATTGGGAGGGGTGACACAGTTCAGCTGATAACCCGAGGGGCACTGAATTCTCGGATCATCCAGAGAGTCATCCATCGATTTTAACAGGAAAGTAAAGGGCTCCATTCTGTCTTGGAGCCCCCAGGGCTCAGATCCATGGACAACATGCAGGGCGCCCCAATGCATCCCTCGACTTCAGGGAATGGGCTCAACTTCCTATCTTCCCAGTTCAGAACCACCTCTAGAGCAGGTTCTTCCTGGGATCCCCCATACTTTGGAGAGCTGATGGTTTGCTGACCCACGATGCAGACCTGGAGCAAAAGTCCCCCTGGTTAGGAATTCCCATCACTTCAAAAGTCAATATAAAGGTCAAGACCTATTGCCAAAGAAAATGTGAACATTCCTCTTTCTGTTTTTCTTCTGGGTTGTATTTTACACAAAGCACTTTCTGCAATTAGATAGCGGTAGCTGTATCTTATTTCCTTTACCATTAATCTTTTATAAACTGTGAAATTAACAAGCCTCCCCATGACCAACCTGTGAAATCTGCCATCTCTCAATGCCGTTCACTGCAGGTCTTTGCTGGGAGATTCTCCTCCGATAGCACTTGAGCAATTTTGATGAATGTTTCTCTCCCTCTCATTACAAGAATGCTAATCTTCCGACATCTCTCTCTATGTACATTCATTAAAGGACTGCAAGCTCTCACTGTGGAGGAGATGAAATTCAGCACTGTATTGGCTGACATGATGGTGGCCTGCTCACACGGAATTATCTGATGATGCGGTATTAAAGAATTAGGTCAAATAATCTGGATAAACCTTTGGGATTAAAGGATCTACGGTTGTCTTGCTGACCGATATTTTGAAAATCTAGTTATACTCAAGCATACACAGTAGATTCATTGTTCATTCAAAGCAGCCTAGAGACCCAAGAACGGATGCCTCATTGAGTCCCCAAGGCAGGAAGAGACTTGTCCCAGCCCACAATCAGGCAGAGGACTTTCCCCTTACTCATGAAAGGGTCAGCCTTTTTGATGTCTTCAGACGTTCAGCTGATTGGATGAGGCCACCCATGGTAGGGAGGGTCATCTGGCTTACCCAGTCTACTGATTCAAGAGTTAACCTCATTGAAAAACACCCTCACAGACACGGCCAGAATAGTGCTTGATTAAATACCTGGGCGTGCCACAGCCCAGTCAAGCTGACATGTAAATCATGCATCATCTTGGAATTGGTACAACTTGGCAACTGTGGGGAGTGAGTTGGGATTGAGTCTGAGGTTTGCAGATCAGGCACCTAACCGTGTGTGGGGAATTGGCTTAGAAGAAGGGCATCATGTGGATCTGCCAACTAGCAATATTCCACTGTTTCTAGTGGTTGGTGTCTGTCCCCTCCAGTCCTGATGAAGGCAGGATGGGAGACTGAACCTCGACTGTCCCCTGTTTGATGCACTTCCACGTCAGATCTTCACAACATTGTCAAATTGCTCAGTCACTTCAAACGCACATGCTCAGCCCGGCTGGGAGATGTCTTGCCTCATGTGCTGCAGAAGACCAGGGAAACCACGCTGTGCACCAGGGGCAGGAATCGTGTGAGCACAGTGTGTGGGTGGGGACCTGGAGAAGCAGAGGGGCGCGCGAGCAAGAGGAACAGAGGCAGAAGCAGAGCTCCACGTCCTCTCCACATTGTGGTGAGACCAGAAGAGCCACCTGCACAGGGGTCACCTGTGCAGGTGTCTTGGAAGAGCACCTGCTACACAGAGATGCCTCGTTCTTGGGAACATGGCCAGCAAATCCCACGAACACCGTGGGCAAAGTGCAAAGCTGGCGTGAAGCAGAGACAAGCCCCAAAACCCCAGCATTCTGAGCATCAAAAGCTTTGAGGAGCAGAGACTCTGAGTGGACCCCACCTAGAACAACAGAAGGAATCAGAAAGACCAAGGATGGGGCCATGTCCCACTCTGCTCCAGGACCAGGGCTGGTTCCCACTGAGCTTCACAACATCGCTGCACACCACTGTGGAGGAAACCTGAGTGAGGGTCTCTTTCTTGTCCACAAGAGAATGTGGGTAGAGACCACCAGGATGGCCAGAATCTGCTGCATTATAAGAGCTCAGCTTCCTCTAGGGACTGGCGACAGATGCTGTGATCTGCCTAGAGACTCCGGTCACTGTGCTCACCCAGGAGGGGATTGAAGAGGTTGCAGCCTGATCTCTAATCTAGGCTGGGACTCCGAGCCCGTGTCTTCCTGTGGAAGCTACCAAGGATTCGTTCCCTCTCTTCCCCGTGCTGGCTCCACCACTACCGCCAGCACTGTCTCTCTCGGCAGCCCCACCCTTCCTAAGTCTGCCCGGGTTGGGGACAGAGTCTGCCCAGTTCCCCGGAGACAAGCTCACTGACCCTCTCCTGCTAAAGGTTTTGGTGCCTTGTATGTGGGACAGCCCCGGGGGAGGTGGTGACAGGCATGGTGAATTCACACACTTTCCAAGGACACAGACTTCCCGTCCTTGACCCTGGTTCACAGTCTTCCTTCCTGGACTGTCCCCAGAATCTCCAGCTCCAAGGGCTCTCATCTCACTTGCAGCCCCCAGCCCTCAGACCCTGCCACTCTGAAGACCTCCGACAACCCGGTCTCCTTCACCTAGGTGTCCTACCCCAGTGCAGGGTACAGGGGCAGGAACTGTGTGTGCAAACCAGAGGCCACTGGGGGACCTCCATTCTCGTGCCGCCCTTTTGCTCCTTAGTGACCCCCCACTCTCATCATCCTGGACTTCTGCCTCACACAGGAATGTCCCTTTGGGTTCCCAGAATGCCTCTGTGGTCTGCAACGGCTAGAACCACAGATAATCCAAGAGCTCCTCATCTCCCAGTTTCCCACAACTTACTAAGAACGACATCTGAAGCCCCAGATCCAGGCCTGCTATTTTCTTCCCTTTGCCTCGTAGCGAGTGCGTTCAGCAAGCCATCACCCCGTCAGAGATGTACTGGTTTTGCTGCAGAATCTTCTGCAGAATTCCCGGAGGGAGGGGCTCTCCTCTGGAATCCAGGGGCTGCCTCAGCAAAAGGCAGGAGCACTTGAAGGATCGCCAGCTCCTTTCTGAAGGCAGAGTGTGGGGCACAGAGAAGACAGCACCTCAGTCAGGTCCTCGCCACACACACGTTTATTAACCATGCAGCTTGGCACTGCCCAGGCGCTAAGGGTGGATGGGTCAGTGAACAAGACAGGTAGCATCCAGAGTGAACAAGAGAATTCCCTTACATCCTTGAGCACATGACCTTGGGCAATGTGCTTTATCCCTCTGAGCCTGCTTCCTCTTCTGGTATGTAAAGCTCATGATGTGAACTTTCTGGAATGTTAAACTGAGTAACAGATGCAGCCACCCACGGTTCAGTGCCTAGAACATTTGAGGCATTCAGAAGCCATTAGCTGACACATCCAGCTTTTCCACTCTGACCTGGGATTCCCAGGAACACCCCTCAGAGGATGGGAATCACCTTATGGCACCATCGGATTCAGTTTGGGGGATTTGTGATCCAGACTGAAAATATTCAAAGTATAAAAATTCACAGATGATGGCAGAAAAGCAAATATAAACCTCTTTATGGGGTTCCCTGCTTAATTTATTTCCAACTTTGTCTTAAGTGATATTTCTCGCCAATATATATGAGATGGAAAATCTCTAACTGGAGTTAACATTCCCGGCAAACGCTCCAGATCTGGAGACCGGCTCCCGTGGGTGCTCCCTGGCAGGTAGGTGGTGTGCTGCTGCCCCCAAGTGTAGCGAGCGTGGCTAGCAAGATCTGGGAAGCAACCGCAGACTCCAGGATTTTTTTTTTTTTTTTTTTTTTTAAGCAAGAACACTTAAGAAGGAGAAAATGGACTCTCAAAAATCCTCTTTATCCAAGATCAAATAGAATAAAACCCAATTAAGTCAGTGCAGCTGTCGGCTGCTTAACCAACCCAAATGGCACATGCTTCCCTCCCTCCCCACAGGCTCTCTCTCTCCCCATGTGTATTGGACACCTGGCTCCATTTACAGGAAATGGATCCATTCACCCTAGAGGCAGGCAAATGTCCCCTGATAAAGTACAGGGCTCATGCGAAGCCCCAGAGGGCCACCTTGAAGCCTGGCGAGGAGAGACCGCTTGGAATAGTAGACTCTGCCCACAGCGATCTCTGGGCCAGTTGGGCAGCTGGTCTGAGTTCTGTTCTCTGACCACAAGGAGCCTCTCAACTCCTCTGCTTATGCCAGGACAGAGTTAAAATGTACTACTAACTCTACAAGCCAGACAGGCCGCGTTTCTCTCAGGTCCTTGGCGATGACCCGTGGCATTCTCCTGGGCTCTTTGTGTTGTTTGGATCAAGAAACATCAACCAAACTGGGTCTCTGAACCCTGCTAGGAGCCAAGAATTTAAGCATCACACAATCTAGAGGGAGGAACTAATTGCGGGTTAACTGACATAGTACAAGGAGGACTGGACAGAAGGAAGCTCGGGAACAGGGGGACACAGAGAGGAGGAGGTCACTCCCAACCCAATGGAAAGCTGGGAAATGCCCCCCGGAAGAGTGACAGCTGAGCTGATCCTTTAAAGAGGTGTCCATTACTCAGCAAAGAAGCAGGTGGCTGGGAGGCACAGGCAGAACTTACACACCCCGAGCCGAGTGCAGAGGCTTGGGAACACCAGCACCCTGGGAAAGCTGGGTGGAGTTCAGCATGACCGCGGCACAGGACGTGGGAGGGTTTGGCAGATGGGAGCGTCACAGAGGTGACCAGGGGTGGGATTGTGGAGGATGTTCAGCCAGCCAGAAGACGCGTAATGGAAGGACGGATCACAGACTGCTGCAAAGGCCCCAGCGTGTACCAGGGCAATGGGGGCAGGGGCACCCTCGGAAGAGTCTGGAAGCAGGGAGCCCAGCAAAAGGCTGGTGTAGGTTTGGGCAAGAGAGACCAGGTTCGAACGAACACTGAGAAGAAACGGTTGGAGATTCATCACAGTGAAAATCCCTGGGTCTGAGGGACGGTGCAGTCAACGCCATGCTCTCCCCAATAGCCCCAGATGAAGAAGGTGGAACTCCTGTGCTTTTTCATCCTGGGATCGTCTGGTCCCCAATTGCCAAAAATGGTCCTCCTGCTGCCTTGCTCTGTTTCTTCCTCTGAGGACAGGTAACCAGGTCTCTGCTCTTCCCACTGTTGCATGTCCCCAAATGGCTCCCAGCCATTGCCAGAGATGTAAGAGTTCCAAGTCCTATGTAGTGAGGATTTCCCCAGCTCAAGGTCACCACGATGCTCAAAGGTGAGGAATTGCAAAGTTCCCAGTACCAACAGTCGCACGCTTAACCTGGCCATGGGTCCAATGCCTGCCTGGGCCTCGGATGTCATCAGTTGACTGCTCTATGGAGAGTTCAGTCTTCCCCCTCAGAGTTCCTGGGTCTTATCAGCAATTTTTTTTTTTTGGGGGGGGGGGGAATGCTAGGAGGTATCACCTCTAGGGAGTGGAAGCAATTAAGACTGAGTACTAACTGTATAATGTGGGCAAGCCACTTCCCTCTCACTTCCCCCTCATTGTTCCCGTCTGTCCATTGGGATGACCAATGGCATTCTTCTGGGGCCTCTGTAAGGAAAGAAGAAAGTCATATAAGGGGTCACTGTGCTTCCAAGTTCAAACCACCCAACAGGTGGTTCTGACCACCTCCTTCTAAGAGGATCATCATGGGGACCAAGACTGGGGAGTCCAGTTCCTTTCCCACTCCTAAGGGAAAAACCTCCAGTTGGTTGACTCCCAACCACACATGTTAACCAGTATATGATCACTTGAAAACACCCAAGCATCTTTCCTAAATTTCTTAACAACAGAATTTGTGCAATCAAGAAAATGTTCCAGATTAAAGTGCATATAGTCACTGGGTGTCGATAACCAAGAAAAGAATTTTGTTTAAGTGGTTAAAAATTGGATTATTTACTGTTATTCTCAACAACATGGATGGATCTCACAAAATAATGTCAAAAGGAAGAAAAAAATACAAAAGTATACAATCAATGCTGCTAGAAATTGGGACAGTGGTCATCCTGGAAACAAGGGTAATGACTGAAAGAGGGAGGAAGGGGTCTCTGAGGATCTGGTGTCTTTCTCTTGACGTGGGGGTGGTCAGATTGTGAAAATATGTAGTACTTCAATAAAGGAAGGGGGCTTGCAAGTCTTAAGTCCATTCTTACCTACTGTAAGAAAGAAGTCTTTGCCCATGATCACCATTCTGAGCCACTCCAAGGTTCTCCAAATGATGGTACTGGTCTTTATATCTATCAATTTGCCCCTGCTGATAGCCCTTTGTCTGACCATTGACAGGACACAGCCCTGAATGATTTCTCATGAACTGAAGTCAAATACAAAAAGTCAATGCAAGCAGCAGCCCTTCCAAGCAAGCAGTGGTTCATCCAGAGGCCCCAAGGGCTGTGGGTGACCTCACCAACACAGGGCCGAAGGACAGACATTCAACCCCAGGGCTCTCGGTGGATATTGCCGCAGGCCTCTCTCCAGTGTTGCAACTCCCTTGACTCAGACTCAGAGCTCACCAACAATGAATGCTTCCAAAATGTGTTCTTAACATCCGGGTCATGCCCAGAGGCCTGGGTTAGCACACCTGGAGAGCTACCCAAACGGCAGGTCTAAGAAGGAAGAAGACATGGAAGATTTAGGAACTAGACTGAGATGGGAAGTGTTTACCTTGGCAGACTGAAGCATGCTGGAGGGAAGAGAGGAACCACGGGTGAGAGAGCATTCAAGGTCATAGCCACAAAGTGGGTGCTAAGTATCAGGCCTAAGGGAAGGAGAAAGATCAAATTGAAGGAGTGAACTTCCAAACCGAAGTCAGGAGGACAGAGAAGAGAGGGCTCGATGGCAGACAGTGAAGCCATGAGCCATTCAGAGCTGAGTCTGAAAACAAGAAGAGGAAAATTCCTGTCATAAGTGATGCCTCATGTTGGGGGAGGTCAATGAAAGCAACAGAATAGAGCAGGCCACGGAGGGACCACGGCGTCTAGACAGACCACCTAACTCTGAGAAACAAAGCATCCAAACAAATCTTTGCCTCCTCTTGTGTTTTGTGTTTCTCTAAAAATCCCCAGGTACTTATGGGTCACCAAGGATGAGCCTGGCCTGAGACCCGGAGGACTGGACACTGTCCTCAGTGAGCGCACAGACTTAGAGAAGAGTGTTCTGAGGAGCATGACAGGGTCGCAGAGGGTGCTCCCTGGGTTATTGAGCTTCGAGGCCCCTTTAAAGTTTCCAGGAGACTGGGGACTGGAGGGGGCCAGGAACAGGGGGACCAGTGTGATCTACCCAGACAGGCCCAACCCTAGCCAGAAACCCAAACGTGAACAGAACCTAGGCTCTTACACCTTTGTTAACTCTGTAACAATGTAGATCCTCAGAAAATGCCCAAGTGGACTCTTAAAATCAATCCACATGTTTCTGAAAGATGAATTCTCTCGAGTGATGTATGCCAGGCCAAGATCTAAAGTTAAATTTACTACACAGGCCAGAGACGATTCAGAACATCAACCACCAAACAGAGCAAATATTGACCCAATCAGAAGCCAGTACGAGAATCTCAGACATACAAATACATAGAAAAAATAGTGTAACATAGAATTCTGGGACAGGGGAGCCATAAAATATCACAGAAATATTCTTTCTCCTGCCCCAAATCACCCTTTGGAGGGCTCTCATGTTTTCCAAGATCTACATCCACCCCACACATTCTGTTTGCCCAGAAGTTCAGCTTAACAGGTTTGCTTTGGTACAACAGAGGGATTTTTGTGTTTTGCCCATGGGTAGTGAGTTAATACTATTAGGAAACATAATTACACAGCATTTTGGTCTAAAATCTATTTATTGAAAGCAAGCTGATCCGAGTCTCCTTCCAAGGATAAATTACGATGCCAGACACTGACACGTACCATAGCCCTACTGAATGGGAAGGCCAGCCTAGGGTTTTGTGCTTGGGATCTAAAGAGCTGTTCAGAATAATACAGACAGAGGGCCACCAGGATAGGATTTCTCTGCCGGACTCTGAGTTTGGATTCTAAGTTCCATGGACAATCTTCCTATATCAAGAGCATCTAATATTGACCTGGCTGGAAAATCAAGGCATGATACAGCATAAGAGGAGTCCGGGAATGAATTTTGGACTTGAAAATCAGTATCCCAGGGAGCCAGTTGGGACTGGGATCCAAGAAAGGATTCACAACAGAGAAGAGACCCCAAATCCCCATCCCAGACAGGTGTGAATCTAGCTCTGGTTTCAAATGTTGAAAGATAAAAGATGCATAGAATGGGATCCCAGGTCACAAACTCAGGAGACAAAACATCTCAGAGAAGAGTCCTTCAACAGTGCCCAGAAAGCAGGTCTGGGTGAGAATTTCTTCCTGTGGAAGATGGAGACTCAGTTCTCCTCTGCCTGGTCTCATTTGTCTGACGCTGGCCAAGCCTCCTAGTTGGTCTAACCGTGTGTCAGGGGAAGATACTCATCCGAGCTCCCTCCTGCCCACTCAGAGATGAATCAACTCTGATGCTCATTCCCCTCTGGCTCTAGGACTTAGTAGGGGGTGCTGTGGGCAGCAGACCCCCTGCTCCCAAGGAGCTTACAGTGTGGTCAGGGAAAGAGAACATGGACCATGGAGAGCCAGGTCACACACAAGGCTGTGAAGGAGTGGACGGTGTGCTGGGAGGTTGAGGAAGACCCAAAAGCCAGTAGCACACGCATACCAAACTGTTTTATTATTGGCTAATGGAATGTTTCATGGTCACATAGCTCAGTCGGGAGAAAATGTAACCGAAAAAGCAGGAGCATAAGATTTGGAAGTAGAAAGACCTGGATCTAGTTACAGCTCCTCCACCTCCTAACTACGTGACTCTGGGCAAGTCGCTTCACGTCTCTGAGCTTCAACTTCACTTGGAGACAAAACTTTCATATTCTGTAAATGACTAAATGAGATAGTGGAGTTAAGTTACCTCACACTGTTCATGGAGAAGATAAACAAATTTTTAGCTCTGAGAAACTTATTTCTCAATAAAAAGAGGAGATCTGAGCAAAAAAAAACTGATTTTCAAAAGTTAAGCACACTGATGAACAGCAAAATGAACAAATGTGACAAACCTCACTTTTGACCAAAGCAATCACTTGGTCGAATAACTCAATAGTGACTAGAACCAAAGAATAAAGATAGTGACTGCAGGGGCCCTATGACTTAGTCCGTTTGACCTGCTATGCCAAATATCAGAGACTAAGTGGCTTATAAAACACTGAAATTGATTCTCACGGTTCTGGAGGACAGGAAGTCCAAGGTCAAGGTGCCAATAGATTTGGTCCCTGAAAAATGTCCTCTTCCTGATTCACAGATAGTGACTTCTCGCCCTGTCCTTACATAGTAGAAGGGGTGAGGGAAGTATCTAGGGTCCCTTTGAAAAGGGCACCACTTCTATTCAAGAGGCCCATCTTCATGATAGTCATCCTCCAAAGGCTCCACCTCTAAACTCCATCACACTGGACGTTTGGGTTTAGACATGTGCAATCTGGGGACACGCGGACGTTACATCTACAGCACCCCGTTCAAACCACAGTTCAATGAATACCAAAGGCGTGTTCCTGAAACTTGAGTCACAGACAGAGCGTGCACTGGATCAAAGTAGCATTTGCTATGGTGGTGTTCCTGGAATCCAGTTAGTGGGACAGTGGACGACATGGCGGCATGTTGGAGTCCAGGGCGGGGTCCTTTGATCCTGAGGCTACGTTCTGTGTGAGAATTTCATGTTCTCTCATGTGTAACAAGTTGAAGACTCATTCCTTGCCTCACACCAGCAGGGAACTTCCTAAACAGTTCCCATCTGAAAGCAAGCACAATCCTTGAGCGTATCTTCTTTGAAGTTCAACACCTCCACGGACTCGGGGAATTCATGTCTCACTGTCGGCGGCTGGGACCAGCCCTCCATCAGTGGGGTCTTGAATGAATAGTCAAGGGCTTTTCTTTGAAGAAGAGTATTTTGCTGCTTTTTATTTTTATTTTTTAACTTAAACTGTATTCAAAATTAAGGTGACTGTATACTTCTTTATGGAGACAGATTCTTCAGTGTATAAAATGGGCACTCGTGGATCAGCAGGGCCACAACAAAAGCCAAGGTGGTCAGCCTACCCGGGGCAGATCTTCTGATTTCCAGCTAGAGTTTCTTTAAAATGCTTCAGAGACATTCAGAGAATTTACCCACCCTACCCCCAGATCCTCCAAAGTTGTCATGCCTGTCCTAATTGGAAAGTAGTATTTTTAGTTGCATAACGATATTGAAACTTTCCCAGATATTCAATTGAGATTTATATACACACTTCCCTTCCTTCACACCCATATTGCAACTATTAATATAATAATTAAATTGTGTATCATAATAAGTGAAATTGGCACAGATATAACTGATAATTAACAAGCATCCTACTCCATTGACAGCAGCAGTTCAGGGCACTGCAGAAAGTAACCCAGTAGCCATAAAAGATAATGTACGAGTCAGTGTGACATGGGATGGTAAGTTTCCCAGGGGCAAGAGACAGTAAAGTACAGAGGCTAAAACCAAGGTGGTGGTGGGTTCAAGTCCCCGCTCTGCCACTTATTAACTCCGTGAACTTGGCAAGTGCTTAACCTTTCTGTGCCTCAGTTCCCCATCTGTAAAATCTATGTCCACCTTACAGGGTGGCCATGAAGGTTAAATGAGTCAGCAGAAGGTAAGGACTCAGAAAGTGCCTGGAACTCAATGAGTACTAGGTAAGTCTTTGCTATGATCATGTGACAGTTATTGTTAAGAGGAAGGCATTTAAATAGAGGGAATTAGCTAGGTGGAGTTGGTTGGAAGAGACTGCCTATACGTCCTGTAGAAATAAATTCACAAAGGCAGTGAAGCTGCCCTGAATTCAGAGGTAAGATAATCGGATCAACTCAGACTGGTAGAGACCCTTCCTCTGCTGAGTTACCTAGAAATGGGACTCTGATGGGTGACTGATTTGAGATCCATCAAAAGAATGGAACTCTGCGCAAAGGGTTCAGCCTGCGCTATGGTAAGGTGACTTCAGAAACAATACCAGGGTCTGATGCCATGGTTAGAAGTGGTCAGCCAGCTTGTGGAAGAAGGTCGGGAGTGATGGCGGTGAGGTGGTAAGGTAAGTAGAAGTCAGGCCCATTTCCTGGAGAAAGTGAGGACAGAGGCGGCAGAGGTAGCAGAGAGCCTTCAGAGTAGCTCAGGTATTGGGGAGGAGTTTGCAGCGGGTGACCTCCTCGGCAGGCAGGGAGAGGCCGTGGCCACATACCCACCCTGTTTGTAAGTCAGAAAAACTACCCCGAGCTAAAATGCAAATAATGTATTTGAATCCAAATGTACAAGAACAGTCCAGGTCTCTGTGCAAGCTGTCCATCACATCTGGCTGTTAGCATGTTTACAGCAGGATGTAAACTGATGTTCAATTACCCACGGAACTTTATCATTAAAACCGAACTTTAAAATATGCATGCAGAATTTTAAAAAATAGCTTGCACTAACGAAACCAATCTTTAAAAGTCTGAAACAGGGCTTTGCCAGGTTTTCAAAGCCATCTGTTTTCAAAGCCTACCTTCCTCCTTGTTTACCGCAGTCTGTCTGCTGTTTTAACAACCTCCAGTGGGATTTCACACGCCTCATTATGCAAAATCACTGCTTATGCATTCGCTGTGCCACTTGCCTAACTAATCTCAAGTCCTAACACCTTGCTGAGGAAGATCCCCAGTCTAGAGCTCTCCTACAGGGCTGTAGATCAAGAACAGCGGCAGAGAGCGTCAGAGCAAGACAAGACGCATCCCCCAGCGTATTACTGTTATGATACAGGCTTGATCTGAGACCCTACTCGAGGTGAGAAGGGAAAAAACGCAAGCCATAATGATGGTAATATAAATTCCAAATCTCTGTGCAACATTGAAAAAAGAAGATCTTGCATTGGATAGAAGTTAGAAAGACAAGTTCAATCTCCTTCTGAACCATTGTTTTTCCTCCTGTAAATTACCTGTTCGAGGATTTCTAATTTCATTTGCATAAAGCTGTGGACCTGTTATCCTTTGACTCAAAACAGTCAGCAGCCCGGGTTCCAACCCTAGCTCTTCTCGATGACCTTAGGCAAGACACTCAGGAAGACAGGAGCCGTCCCATGATGGCGGAGATGGTGAGGCAGGTAGATGGGCACTGGCAACAGCCCAGATGTGGGAAAGGACTGCCTGATCAAGCCTGGATGTGCTCAGGTTCCATCACAGTGCTCAAATCAAGGATGCTCCCCACAGGGACCAACCAGGGACGAAGCCCCCAAACCAGGAGCACACAGGGCAAAGGAGGAGGACATGACTCCATGAAGGCTGTTGGCTTTTGGTGTTGGGCCGTGATCCCCAACTCCAGCTGTGTGCAAGAGTCACCAGGGAAGCCATAAAAGAACCAGGACCCCACCTACGTTCTCGTTCAGGTAGTCTAAGGTGAGGATTGTGGGACTGTATTTGCTTGCAGTCAAACCTTTACTTTGAAGAAAAGGATAATACACCAAAAAATTACACAAGTCTTCACCCTACAAAGCCTTAGAAAATGTGCATACCCCTGGGACCACTGTGGTTCCGAAAGTGTCCCTCACCCGATGCTTACATCCCATCCCCCAGGTAACCGCAATTCTGACTTCTATCACTGTAAAAGGACGTGGCCAAACTCCGTACAAGTGGAATCATACAGCACGTGACTTGTCTCGCTGCTCAGGCTCGGTATTGTCTATGGCCAGCGTCCCAGGCACCGTGCACAGCGCAGCTGGTATTCACTTTCCATCCTGCATTCCACACTTGTCCAGTGTCCTAATGATGGCTCTCTGGCTGTCATGAATAATGCTGCTGCGGATGTCCCTGCACATGCCATTTAGAGCTCATGCAGATGCATTTCCTTGGATGGACACATCCAGGACCGGAAGAGCTTGATCCTGCAGCTTATCTGTTGGTTCTTCTTCAGGAGAAAATGGAAACATTTTTCCCAAGGACTTCAACCAATTACTCTCCCACCAGCGATTCTGACAATAAGATGTTCCACGTTCCTGTCGGTTTTATAAATGGCAGCAGACAGGAGCACTTCATTTTGGTTTAGATTTGCATTATTCTGGTGGCGCATCATGTTGGACACTTTTTCATATGCTTGTGGCGTTCGGACAGACTCTTCCTGCCTCTTTTGCCCAGCATTTAAATCAGGCTGTCAATGTCTTGCTATGGATTTGTGGTCCTTCAACTCTCTGGGTGTATGCATCGCTCATTTCTTCTCCTGCTCTGTGGTTTTCGCTTCCTTGATCCATGCCCCTTGATGAACAGAACTTCTTAATTTTAGTGAACTCCCGTTTATAGTCCTAGTCTTCTTAGGATAGGTCCCTTTTACTTTTCCTACATAATCTTCCCCACTCTACACCATAAAGATTCTCTACATTATCTTTCAGAACGTGTATGTTTATCCTTCCTTATTTAGGTCCATGATCCATTTGGAACTGGTTTGAAGATATTGCATGAGGCATAAATCAAGATTCATTCTTTTCAGGGGGATATCCAGTTGACCCCTTTATGGAAAAGACCATCTAGTTTACCTACTCCATTGTAGTGAGGATTAGTGTTTCTCTAATCGTTCATGGTTTTGGATGGGGGGTTGTTATGGTTTGGATGTGAAGCGCCCCCACAAAAGCTCATGTGTGAGACAAAGCAAGAAGGTTCAGAGGGGGAATGAGCATCTTAACCCCATCAGTGGATTAATCCCTGATTGGGATTAACTGAGTGGCAACTGAAGGTGGGTAGAGTGTGGCTGGAGGAGGAGGGGTGCTGGGTGCATGGCTTTGGGGTGTATATATATTGTATCTGATGAGAGGAGACTCTCTCTGCTCTCTCTCTGCTCTCTGATCGTCATGTGAGCTGCTTCCCTCTGCCACACTCTTCCGCCATGACGTTCAGCCTCACCTTGAGCCCTGAGGAATGGAGCTGGCCTTCTGTGGACTGAGACCTCTGAAACCATGAGTCCTCAAATAAACTTTTCCTCCCCTAAAATTTTTCTGGTCAGATCTTTTCATCTCAGCAGTGAAAGAAAGCTGACTAAAACAGAGGATCCTGATATTAACCTGCTTCCAGGGTTGAGAGTTGACACTCTTGGTGAAATATATATACATATATAAATGTGAAGCAAAACTGCAATTAACTGCAGGATTCCAAAATGGAAAAAGTGCCAATATCTTTGAGGACTGATGTAGGGAGAATTGACATCATTGGGGCCTGATATTTGGTTCTCTGAGCAAACTGCTCCTCTTTCCCAGCAGAGAAAATTGAGAGTTGGGAGGATGAAGAGACCTCCCCAGCAACCCGTGTGAGATCCAGAGTCCTCTCGAGTCCAGGGAGGATATGTTCCGGAAGGTGGCCATGTTTCCACCTTTAGAACAAAGCCCATCCTGGGAGAAGCAGCTTCCCTTTCCCAGGCTCACACGGGAGACAACAGTAATTAATTACTAGTCACAAACGAGTAAATTGGAGCTAATTATCTGGACAGATCTAATTGCAACTACAACTTTGTTGAAATTAAATAAAGCCGCACTTTACAGTGCACAAAGCCTTTGAAGACATTGCTTGAGGGCATCTGAACATGTCCGGGAGACCCTGTGAGCTCACAGGGGTGCTGAGGCTGGAGAACTGCTCTACGAAACTCCAGTTCTTCACCTAACAGCCGCCCTTCTCCCTGTCAGCCTCCCAGCATCACCAAGGAGCTGGGCTGGGTGCAGTTGGCCCCGGCATCCTGCCTCCTGTCCCACCTATGAAGCCTGGTGGATGCTTCCTGGTTGCTTCCACTTCTGGTTCTCCTTGACCACGACCTTGCTATGGAGCCAGACCCAAGACCACTGGCTCTCACTCCAACAGAACCACGTCATGAGAGGCGCCCCCCAAAGGGAATTCAGGATCTTCCAGGAGGAGATGCTGAGTCTGGCTGATGCCTGGAGGGAGACTGGGAGTTAGCCAGATAAAGAAGAGGTGAGGGATCCACACGGAGAGAAAGGGAAGTGAAAGGGTGACAGCAAAAGACAGTCCATCCGGAAGAGATGAGAGTCCCCAGCCAGTTCAGAGTGGCGGAGGGAGAGTGAGTGGAGGGAGAGACAAGGCCAGGGAGCTTGGCCAGGAGCCAGGAGAGCCTGGTGGGCATCACGAAGAGTCGAGGCCTCACCCCAGAGAGTATCTGGTTCTAGGGATGATCAAAGGAGGGCAGGACGGAGGACTTCCCACAGGAAGAGAAAGGCTCTGGACAGGGAATCAGGATGCCTAGATTCTTGTCACCCAGCTGGTCAATGAACCAGCTGCATGATTCTCAACTTCTTTAATTTCCTTTAAAAAATGAAAACAAATACTAGTCTAACCTCCCTCATGGGGGCAAATTAACACTTTGTAGCTGAGTTGAGAAATCCAACAATCTCCAAAACAAAGCAGAGTTGCACCCCAAGAATGACTGAGCTTGGACTCCTCTAGGTCCACAAGAAAGTGGTAACCACGGCGCGAGCGAGATGCTCAGTGAAGAAGGTGAGTGCTCGACCACCTTAGGCGCACTCGGCCCCGCCCAGGAACCGCAGGTAAGCACTCGGCCCTGCCCAGGAACCCCAGGTAAGCACTCGACCCCGCCCAGGAACCGCAGGTAAGCACTCGGCCCCGCCCAGGAACCGCAGGTAAGGTCAGGTAAGACAGCACACGTAGGATACAAAGCCCCAGGCACCACCCAGCCGGCACCCCTGGACCTGCACGGGGTCACATCCTGATGAACCCAACCTAAGTCCAGGGTGCATTGAATATGCATGACCTGCCAAGCAGAGGTAGAGACTCCCATCTCCTCCAAATCACGTGGCTGACTGGGAGCTGGGGTTCGCTGCCCCTGCCCAGCATCTCCAGAGAGCCCTATGCCACCTATCACCAGCCCAAACCCAGATTCAAGACCAGCATAAGATATCTGGTGAATCACACATTGATTAAGTGGAAAAATCCCAAATCAAACCATCCTAAGTCAGGAATACCTCTGCTCGAAGACATAGACCCCCACTGTGCCTGCAGGAAGCACCGGGGCCATAACCTCCGAGCTCTCCCAAGATGGCGGCCCATCCAGGTAGCGCAGAGGCCTCCACGCCTGGGCCTCACCTTCCAGTCAGGGATGGAAGTCTCTGCGAAGGCGTCTCTCCAACTGCTCATTTCTCATCTTTTCTCCTGCTCCCATCCCCACAACTGACAACTGGCTTATGGGTTCCAGCTTTGTGTAAACCTGATTTGCCACTATGGTGGCGACCTCCCAGACCACAGCCCACCTGTCTGAGCTGCGACATCATGTCTAGCTCTGTCCCATCTCTTGAGAGGAATTCAAGCCAGCCACCAAATGCCCAGCATTTGCCACACCATTGCATTTGCCAACATGGGTCCAGGGAGGACCTCTCCCCAGTGGCCAAAGCCTGCTAGGGTCCATCTGGCCTGAGTGGTGACAAATGCCAACTCAGACAGACACGACACTGGGAGGTGAGGAGGATGAGGCTGATCTGAAGGATGGGACTCCTGGATCCCACAGCTCTGAACATGCCTGAGCTCTCATTTCCTGGTCTTCCGATAGTCCTCTTAAAATTCCTGAACTCGACAAATCGTCTCGTGAAGTGTGCCCAAGGAGAACCCAAAGTGGAACAGGGCTGAGAGAGCCCGTGGGGTTCACGCTCACCCGAGATCAGTGCACGGAGGGCACCTCATGTGGACAGGCCACAGCGAGCCTGTGGACAGGCAGCCCAGCGCTGACAGGGTGACAGATACCACCTCCCCGTGGCAGAGCAGACGTCCCCATTGTTCTTTGCACACCATTGTCCAGTGGGTCAGCATGGTGTGAAAGGGGAGATCTCCAGCCTAGGCCCCAGGACACCCCAGAACCGCCCCCGTCTCCCCATCTTGTGCCTTTGGAAGGCCTTCCCCCCGTGGCTGTCAGTCCCCCCACCAGACTCGAGGACCTGAATGGATCTTCTCTTTAGTCCCATCTAGCTCTGAAATGTCACCCAGCAACGGCGGAGTGAAAGATCAAAGCAATGCTCAGACAAGAGCCAGCTTGGCATCAGACTCTGACAGGTTGCCTGTACCACCCTGCAGCCCCATAATGCCGTGTTTACGCCATCAGGAATAAGGAAATGGGCACCCAGGGACAAGCAGCCCACAGAGCTACCCCAGCTGTGCTCCTGAGCCTTACCCACCAGCCCACCTGCCTTGGGTCACCATTCCCAGAGCTTCTGCCCCCAGGGACCACCCAGGAGCGTGGCTTCCTGCATCCTAACACTAGCAGAGGATGTGCTGTGTCTGAAACACACCAGATAGGAGAGCCTTGTGGTCTTGAAATTCAATAAGCTTCAGAGACAACATGGAGACAGGGACGAAGGCGTCCTTGAGAAACTGCCTGTGGTAGGTGAGAAGTCAGAGCACCGGTTTCCCAGGCCCACGCAGCCCTTCAGGACCGGGACGGTGATGGCAGAGAACCAAATCCAGCATCAGAACAGGAGGGAGACGAGGAAGTGGAAGCCTGGCCAGCGTGCCCATGAATCACCAGGAAGGCTGGAGGGACCCTTGCTGGGCGGGAGGGTCTTCTTCCCTCCACCACAGAGAAGGTGCCAGCTGCGTGCGGTCCCTGTACCAGACACTGTGGGAGCATCAGCAGGTGGGCTCCGCCTTCCAGAGCTAACAGTCCACCTGGGAGAGGCGGGCCCAGGTCAACCTGCCCTTAACCACGAGACCACATGCAGGCCCAGAGGCTGCGGGCGCTTCAGGCAGGAGAAACGGTTCAGCTTGCCAGGCTGGGGAAGGAACTTTTGAGCTGATAACAGGACTTTACAAGGTGATAAGGAACATTTCAAGCAGAAAGGAAACCCGGGGGAAAGCCGCATAGCTGTGAACCTGGGCGTTCCAGGAGGCCCAGGGAAGGCAGGGCTGGTTGGCAGGGGCTGGAACACATCTCAGAAGAGCACAGAGGGAGGCTGCCAGGGCCACACCCCAGAGCCGGGCTCCCTTCTGCTTTTCAAGGTGGTCGCAGGGCAGCCGGATGAACAGCCAGGCAGCAAGCCGAGTGGAGAGAGGATGCGGGCAGGGGTCCCCCGGCCAGCCCAGGTGTGGAGAGGAGGCCCGGGATCCAAGAGGCAGCTCAGAGGTTTCAAGGCTCCCGTTGGCCTGACGGTGTCAGGTGGGGACAGAGGACGTGGCCGCTGATGTTTTCATGCCCAGCCCTGCCCTGTGAAGCAGCTGCTCATGGGCCCTGGGCACCAGAACCAGCCTGGAGGGGACATGGAGGGAGGAGCTGCTCACTCGGCTGCTCCAGCGGCATGTGCTGCCACCCAAGGCAGCTCACACTGGCACTCAAGGAAATGGCAACTGGCTGCCTAGCAACCTGGCTTCTCATTACAGATCTGCCACACACAGGCCCAGGCTCATAGCTCACACGCACGCACACACACACATGCCCAGGCTCATAGCTCACCCGTGCTCACACGCACACACACACACACACGTACACATGCCCTGTACATGCTGACACACGCACACATGCCTCTGCACACACACGTGCCACCCACACAAGGGCTTCTCCTTCACCCAGGAAGGCTCAGGGCCCCACCTTCATCCTTCCTGCCCGTGCGCCAACCCAATGCCCCAACCTCCCCTTCTCGGAAAAGCCAATCCTGACTATCGTCCTGCTCACTGCTCAGAGCTGGGGCTCCATGACACCCTTCTTCCAAATTCTCCTGCGAGGTCATTCTATACAGCACTTCCAAGGGGAGTGGAAATCAAGGGCTACCCGGAGGTAAACCAAGACCACAGGGCAGGGAGTGCGCGGGGTGGAAGGGGCTGCCCAGGGGAGGGTGTCCCGTTGCACCCCACTCTGCGGCCTGACCCTGCAGCCAGGGCGCATAGACTAGCGGCAGAGACAGAGACAGCTGCTGGAGAGGGCAGGGAGGACCGCAGCAAGCCCCTGGCCGGAAGGCAGGTAAGGACAGCCTGCAAGACAGCAGAAGGGTGTGACCCTACAGCCCTCCCTTCCCAGGGGAGAGGGCCAGAAGCTTCAGAGGCCTCCCCTCAGCTTCCAGAGCCAGGTCAGAAGAATCCCCAGCCAGAGGCCCAGGCTCAGCCTGGGGCAGCCCAGCCCCAGGACAGGAGGCCCCCAGGTCTGGTTTCAGATGCCCAGGGCAGCATCCGTCACTGCAGGAGGGTGGAGAGGAGAAAGCCCCCCACTTGGGAAGCGGGTACGAGAGCGACATGGGCCCAGCAGAGGCAGAAGGGAGGAAGCAGCTGGAAGGAGCCAGGCGGGGCCACACCTGGGAACGCAGCAGGAGGCAGCAGGCTGGTGGCAAGGAGCCCAGCATGTGTGATTAAGCTGGTAGGACTTGAGGCAACAGCCTCCCTTTGTGGCTGTCACCAGGACCCATGCACGTGACTGAATCCCAGAATTAATCCATTCTTCCTCTGACAGCTCCCGCTGAACCCCCTGGCGGGCCTGCCCCCACCCAGCCTCTGCCTAGAGAGCTGACAAGTTCCATGATGCCGGAGCACGGAGAGGGGACTGCAGAGCCAAGAGCAATTTTGCAGCCTGGTTTAATTGGTCCTTGGTGCTGCGATTCTGAGTCCGCCTAAATTGGAAACACAGGGTAGCTGGTTTCACCCAGCTGCCCTATGCCGACCCCAGGCAATGGCATCAGCCCTGGTGGACCAGGAGCCCCATGGACACAGCACCGTGCCTGCCATCTCCTGGGGGTGGTTAGGCTGTGACAGGTTCCTTCCCAAGAGGGGGTTCGGCTCACGCTGTCCTCTGGTTGCTGTAAATTTGATTTTGCAGCAAGGCTGTTGCTATGGTTAGAATGTGTTCCCCAAAAGTTCATGTGTTAGAAACTGCATCCCCAAATTCAAGTGCCATTGGAAGGTCAGGTCTTTGGAAGATGATTAGAATTGATGAATTCATGTGGCGGGCACCTCTCCTGGCAGCAGCAGCCTTGCAAAGGTATTGGATTTCCCAGCCTCCAAAACTGTGAGCCAAGTAAGACTCTACTTTATAAATGATCCAGTCTGTGGCATTTGGTGATAGCAACAGAGCGTGGGAATCTTCTAAGACAGTGATAGTCAAGAATCAGACACAGACTTTATCTCAACTGTACCACTTCCTGGTAGCCTCTCTGAACCCGTGTTTCCTCTTCTGTAAAATGGAGCTTAAAGCAGTAGGAAGGTCAGGATGGAAGCTGACGATGATGTGAACGCTTAGACTGCGCCTGACACGTAGCAGGGTTAAGGGTGACTCTTCCTTCTCCTCCTGCTTGACCCTGTTCTTCCTGCTGCGGCCCTCAGGGTGTAGGACAAAGGATTGAGGAACAAGCCCAGACCTGTCAGCTATCTTGGCCTGGATTCAACTCTACCTCTGGATGAAACGTCCAGAGTTTCAGCCTCAGCATTGGCAAAATGGAGCTACTAATGGAGAAACCAGGGGTCAAAGTACCGATGAAGGGTAGTAACCTGGCACCAGGCAAGAACAGGGTGACAGCGGCTGTCGGGTCTGTTTTTCACGGCCAAGAGCCGCAGCATCCGGGACCCAGGATTTCCCGGCAGTGGTACCCTTGTGAGGGCTGATGAGATCTGACCAGAACCCTCCTCCATGCTGCCCTCAGGATGACCTGGAAATGTGTCCAGCTTCTGCCATGATCCAGATGCCCACCCCCTCGTGAGCTCCAGTGAAAGCATAGCAATGAGGTGTTGCTAACCCGAACAATACAATGACACATCCACTTGGGATTTTGAGTGGTGATTTGTAAGTGCTCCCATTAAAAGGCTTCAGACAAGATCGAAGTCTGCAATGTGCAGTCTCCAAAACCGTCTTCAACACCCATCATGCCTGGAACAACTTGTGCCAGACACTGCATTGCAAAAGTGACTACTTTGAAATGTGGCATTGCAACATCTCCTTCGAGGAGATGGTACCTGTTCTTTCCACTGCTCGAAAGATCTGCCTTTCCCAGTAGAATGCAGTAGAAGTGGCGTGATTCCAGTTCTAAAAGCCACACGCGCTTCAGCTGTTCCTTTGGGTCCCTGCCCTGTGCATAAGCCCAGGCTAGCCTGCTGGAGGCTGAGAGACATTCGGTCCAGTAACTCCAACTGCGAGCCGACTGCCAGACATGTAAATAAGGCCCCCCAGACAGCCAATCCTCAGCCCAGCCATCAGCTCAACACAAGCACATGAGCAAGCCCCAGCCACTGCCAGCCCAGCCTGGCCCAGACCAGCAGGATTCTCGGTCTACACAAACCCTGTGAGCAATCACTAATATTCTGGGGTTATAGTTTCTCACGTCTGGGATGCTTTGTTGGCTCACAACAGTGAACCCATACGCTACTACGTCCCTCGATGACCTTGTCGTTTTATCTTTATAACGACCGCGTGGGTCAGGACTTTTTATCCCGGTTGTACGGGAGAGGGAGCTGCTTTCAGAAGGCTTCAGCAAGCTTCCCAGGTTGCCGTAGCTGGAGATTGGTAAAGCCATTTAGAATGGGTTCTGTTGGACCAAACCCACTTTCTTCCCACGACAGCAACTTCTCCCTTCCCCCCAGGTAAGAATAATAGATAATTACTCAGAAAGCACTGGAGAAGCCCAGAAGGTAATGTCCTCATCTGGGGACAACTCGTACTCTGTGGCTAACATTTCTGGACCAAGTTAAAAGGCCTTTTGGAATTACAGAACAGGTGCTGTTTATCTTGAAATGTGACTTCCCTTTCAGAATCTCTGAAAGTCTAAAGGCTGTAGCTTTGACCTTGCCTTGCTTGTTCATTTAGGGTCTTGGAGGGGAAACAGAAGCATGTGTGGGCAGAAGGGGATTGTTCAGAAATAAATGCTCCTTAGGACCCACTGCAAACTTCATGGACTCATTGATTAGGAAATGCAGCATGAGAATCCAGGGAAAAGACTGGACTGTGCAGGGCCAAATATTTCTTTTAGCCTCTAAGACCTGGTAATGAGACATGTTCTGGATTATTCTCCAGGGAAGTGCTTCATGGGAGAAGAGAGGTCCTGGTGATCCACGTAGGTGCCAGACGGAGCTCGGAGCAGCACCAGGGGGACCGGGGTGCTCAACCTGAAGACGCTGAAGGGCCAACCTGAGAAGCCTCCTTCCAAGGGCCAGCAGCCCCTTGGAATGGGTTGGGCTGCTTCCATGAGGTTGCAAGCCCACCAGCAACAACAGTGAGCAAGCCAAGCTGGAGTCTGGCGGGAGGAATCACGAAAATGCTCATCCACACTCCTCCCAACTGGGAGATTCCATTTAGTGTCGTCTAAAAGGTGAGCCCATGGGCGGCCATTGATCAGAACCCCTGTGCACACACGGTCTCAGACACGGAAGGCCTTCCACGTCCGTGGCAGGGCGCTGCAATCAGACGCTACGTGTGACTTCCCGACAGGACACCAGGCCCAATGAATCATTAAAATCGAAAGCATTTCCCCACTCGACTTAAAATTTCCAGCTCGGATAGCCCAAACTGGGGGCCTAGCAGGATGCATTTCAAAAGCAAATTGTGAATGATTGTGTTATTTTGGCTTCGGTCAGGTTGGCAGTTCGGGTGAGCATGAGGCATCGGGCAAGAAACCTCTTTTGACACTTTACAAAATGTTTTGATTAATCAAATTTTAAGGCTGGCTCCTACACAGGAAGGATGGAGCTAGCAGGAGTGGCTGGAATATTTTGCCCTATTTGGGTTGATCACAGAGGGCAAAGAGTTTGTTTTGCCAGTAATCACAAACATCGAGTCAGACAAGTGTTGCATCGGTGTGTTTAATTGGTTAAAAAAAAAAAAAACTCTAATTAGATATTTAATAGATGGTTTCTGACAGCAGAAACAAAGATGATTGATTTTTCCCATGAAATCTTTGGAGGGGAAAATCTCTTGCTTTCAAATTTGTTTAGAAGCCATTTCTCTGAAGCCCCTTCAGTTAACATTGGGCAACAGCAAGCCTCTCGTGTGCAGAGTGTGTTTCAAATATTAATGGGGGTCTAAATCTGTGTTCTTTCTCTGCTCAACCTTTTGCACTCAAAATTCATGAGCGTGTATTGATTTAGGCAGCCTTCCCAGGACCCTTGGACCGCTGGGCTCTTTTGTTCAATGTTAATATGCCCCAACTTATCAATTATTCACTTGCTAAGTGAAAGCAATATAAATCTAGCATTCTGAGCAAAAAGAACTGTTCTTTCCATTCACTAAAAATACATCGGCAGCAGAGGCTGGTGACTTAGCCAAACTAAGTCTTGATTTAGTAGATAACAATGCCTGTGGGTCTCCTCGGATCTCTTCTGTTCTGTTGGAGGTGCAGATTCAAGAAAACCAGAGGCAACCAAAATTGGCAAGCATGCACCTGCCAGAACAGTCTTTCCACCCTCCACGTAGAGAAGAGAGAAAGGACAAGAAAGTAAGATTATGTTGAGATATAGAAGGACTGTCGGGAGCCATCTGAAGATGGAGCGTTCTTTGCCACCTCTTCCTCTGTGTGTCCCTGCTCCCCTAAAGGGGCCTGTGCACGGTGATGATATAATAGAGCCTCAGTCCACGCAGGGCCCTCCTGGCCCCAGCACCTTCGTGCGGTAAATGGCAGAATGATTTGCAGATAAATAGGATGAGCTATAAAGAGGGAACGCTGCTCACTGACAATCCTCCAGCTTAGAAAAAAGTGAAACGGACATTAGAAGGCAGCTCGGTTTAATCAGATGCCACACATTTCATGCCTTTGATGTGCTGCCCTTATTAGGGGTAGGGGCACGGGCAGGGGCAGGGGCAGGGTGACCACCACCCGACCTGCTTCTGCCCTCAGAGTTGCCTCTGAGGCTCTTCGGTGCTGTCTGTCTGCAAGGCAACCTTCCATATGGACTGAGGTACTCCCAATCTCCTAACCTATAAACTGGGGTGTGAGGCCGGCTTGGCATTACAGTACCAAGATTAAGTCAGACGGTGGCATTTATGTGAATTGCCGGGCACAGGTATAGAGGCTCTGTGAGGTTGGTTCTGCCTCCCCTCCACCTTGACTCCTTCCCTTCTTGACCTTGGTGGGAAAGCGGATGTGCTGGACTCTCCACAGCACGCCTCCGAATGGCAGAGGGTTTCTGGCTAATTAACTTTCAGTTAATCAGATAGTTCAATTAACCACAACACCCCCGTTCCCCCGAGCAATTGGTTAATTGAAGTTTTATTGTGTACAAAGCATTACAGAGTCATCCGGTAATGCCACTTCTTCAAGAAATGGGGACAAGAAAGGAATTTCGTGGAAGAAACAGCAGATCTTATGGCTGGTCCTGGAGTCAGCTGCTCCCCGGCCACCTCTTCACCCTCCCCCTCCCCCTCTACCTCCTAGCACCTTATTCCATCTGCTTGCCAGCTTCCCGGGTCCTTTGTCCGGATGCACGCTGAGGTCAACAGCACGGTAGCCCCTGTCCCTCCCACCTCAGCTGCATCAATAATGCCATGAGGAAAGTGGCCGGGAATAAAGTTCACCCCACATCCAGTTCCCAGCCCGACGTGGGGAAAGCAGCGTGGATATGGCACAGGAGTGAAGGCAAATGTGGACAGGCCTTGGGTCGGAGCTGTAAGGACCGCCGGGGCCACCGTCATCGCCAAGCAGGGACAGCCTTCAGGACATACAGCTCAGGTAGAGAAAGCAGGACTGAAAGAGGGGACACCCAGTGGCCACCCCACACCCGAGGGTCCCGCTGCACCTAAAGCAAAGGCAGTCCTGGCCAGTGACACAGGCGGATGAACGAGTACTTCCCTCAAAGCCTATGAGCGCCTCTCTGAAACCCGCCACCAGAAGAGCCCCGCCCATCTCAGTGCCTGTTCTGCTGCTATAACAGAAAGCCTCTGCCCGGGCGATTTATAAAGATGGAGATTCATGCCTCGCAGTTCTGGGGACAGGGGAGTTCCAGAGCTGGGCGCTGGCGCCTGGCCTTCTTGCTACATCACGACTTGGCGGAGGCCACCACAAGGAAGCAAGAACGGGATCGGCAGAAGACTTCCTCTTCTCAGGAGCTCACTCCCAAGATGACTGGCCCATGCCGGCAATGAGGCCTCCACACCTGCATGAGGCTAGGGCCTCCAGATGTGGCCACCGCACAGGGCTTGACCTCTCCACAGGGTCACAAGGGCAATTGAATTCCCACTCGAGTTTTGGAGGGGACGTTGGAACCACAGCTGTGACTGAGGCACGGCTGACGTTTCTGAGAGGTTTTTGGTGCTGGGCCCTGTGCTGAACAGCTGCAAGGTCACTGGGGGCAAGGCTGCAGGCTCTGTGACCACAGCATCAGCCCCCGAGAAGGCTGAGACGGGAAGACGGGAAGCTGCTTTTCCACAGTCCCACCCAGGAGGTGCTGTCTGTTTCAAACCCAGGCCGGGGACCTCCAAACAGCGGCTCTCAAACGTGGCTCCCAGGGCAGAGCAGCGTCTCAGGACCTTAGAAGAACAAAGCCTTGGCCGGGGGCGGTGGGCCCACCCGGGGGTCCCAGCAACCCAGAGGCTGAGGCAGGGGAATTGCGAGTTCAAGGCCAGTCTAAGCACCTTATGAAGACCCTGTCTTAAAATTAAAAGCCAAACGGGGCTGGGAGTGTGTCTCAGTGGTAAGGTGCCCTGTGTCCTACCCCCCAACACTGGAAAATAACAGAAAAGAGAGAAAAAAAAGCAAGAATGCATACCCTGGGGATGTGTTCCAACCTGACAGATCCTGCCAGATGGGACCCGGACCCTAGACTGGTCTGTTCTGGTTCTTAATATTTTTGTACTTTTCGTTGACACATGATAATTTTACCTATTATTTTACATTGTGTTAGTCAGCTTTCCTTCACTGAGGACCAAAAGACGTGACAAGAATAACTTAAAGGAGGAGAACTTTACTGTGGCTCACAGTTCAGAGGTTCAGTCTGTGATTGGCCATTGGCGGAGTCCATTGCTCTGGGCCCCGGGTGAAGCTGAACATCATGGCCAAAGGGCAGGATGGAGGGAAGCAGCACACCCCGTGGCAGCCAGGAAGTAGAGGGAGGCAGGGGAGGGGGCTCCCTGGTGATGAGCTGTGCCAAGGGCCCCCAGGGACCCACCTCCTCCAGCCACATCCCACCTGCCCTCAGGTACCACCCAGTCAGTCCATTCACACTGCGAGGGACCGATGGGTCACAGCTCTCACAGTCCCGCCATGTCACCTCCGAACATTCCTATATTGACACAGGAGTTTTGGGGTGACACCTCATATCCAAACCATACCACCTATTTATGGAGTACAGAGTTACATTACACACACAGAATGTATGGTGGTCAGATCTGGGTGACGGACACATCTACTGCCTATGGTGGTCAGGTCAGGTTGACGGACACATCTACTACCTGTGGTGGTCAGATCAGGGTGACGGACACATCTACTACCTGTGGTGGTCAGATCAGGGTGACGGACACATCTACTGCCTGTGGTGGTCAGATCTGGGTGACGGACACATCTACTGCCTGTGGTGGTCAGGTCAGGGTGACGGACACATCTACTGCCTGTGGTGGTCAGGTCAGGATGACGGACACATCTACTGCCTGTGGTGGTCAGGTCAGGGTGACGGACACATCTACTGCCTGTGGTGGTCAGGTCAGGGTGACGGACACATCTACTGCCTGTGGTGGTCAGGTCAGGGTGACGGACACATCTACTGCCTGTGGTGGTCAGGTCAGGGTGACGGACACATCTACTGCCTGTGGTGGTCAGGTCAGGGTGACGGACACATCTACTGCCTGTGGTGGTCAGGTCAGGGTGACGGACACATCTACTGCCTGTGGTGGTCAGGTCAGGGTGACGGACACATCTACTGCCTGTGGTGGTCAGGTCAGGGTGACGGACACATCTACTGCCTGTGGTGGTCAGGTCAGGGTGACGGACACATCTACTGCCTGTGGTGGTCAGGTCAGAGTGACGGACATATCTACTGCCTCAAACATGTACCATTTCTTTGGATCAATATCCTCTCTACCACCTATTTTCAAATAAACAGCTAATTGCTGTCAGTCATCACTGTCCTGCATTAGAAGGGAATCCTCGGGTCCACCTGGCCTCCCCTACACATTAACCCTCCCAGCTCCATCCACCTCCCGACACCTTCCCAGCTCTGAGGTCAATGTTCTGCCCTCTCCCTCCCTGAGACCAACGTGTCACGCTCCCACAGGCAGTGAGACCACGCAGCATTTGTCTGTCTGCCTCTGGCTTATTTCACTTAACACCGTGTCCTCCGGGGCCTTCACATTGCCACAGATGACAGGTTTTCCCTCTTTCTTGTGGCTGAAGGATACCCTGTGGTGTACACCTCTGCATTTTCTTTATCGTCTATCCCTCACAGGACACAGGGTTGATGCCACGCCCGGTCACCGTGCAGGGAGCTGTGATAAGCGCTCGGACTCCATGTGACCTAGAAACCGCACTCCTGGTCTGCATCCCAACGAAACGACACCAGCGTGCTGAGCCACCTGCGTCTCATCAAGGTTTCCTGGTGACTGTGACATGGTAAGCATGAGAACAGTCACCCTGAGACCCCCTCTGCCTAGAGGGGGACGTGGCAACCCCACCCTGGGAGGGCTGTGGGCACTTGGAATAAACGCTCTGACCACACTCAGAATCTTAAGCACAGTTCGCCTGAAGCAAAAAGTGACCCCAATGATTGAAGATTTGGGAAATAACACCATAAGACTAATGGGACATCCAGAGCCCCAGAGGGGAATGGGACCAACGGAAGTCCTAAAGAACTCATCTTGCCTCAGCTGGGGCCGTTCCTATGCCCCATCCTGATTGCTGCCCTCCCTGCCCCAAAGCTGACCTTACCTGCCAGTCGTTCTTAACCTTGGCTGCATACTGGAACCGTCTGGGGAATTTTTAATATATGGATGCCTTAACACCACTGTCAGAGATTTGGGGGAACTGGTCTAAGGATAGTCTGAGCATCAGGATGCTTTTTTAAGCCCTCTGGGTCACTCTGGTCATTCAGTTCTAGTGTGTTCAAGCTTAAGAATTGCTGGCCTATGGAAATGCCCAGACTTTTTTCAACATGGCTCTTGGTGGCCAGCTCTTAGCCTGTCCCTCACTTTATACAGGATTTCTCTGCATAAAGGCCTCCTGCACTGATTCTACCAGCGCTGTCTTTCCAGCACGGTGCTGGGCTGCCTGAGAAAGACAATTTCCACTCCTTTCTGTAACTCTCTAATCTAAGACTGTGCATCAAAACCCACAGGAAGATAGGCAGCCAGTCCAACAGGTATGCACAGTGCCTACCACGTGCAAGCGCTTGGTGTGCTCAGTTTTGCTTTTCTTAACAGCCCAGGGAGTCCAAGGTTTCCAGATGCCTAGAATTATTTTCAAAAACAGAATTCACTGGGCCCATCCAGCTAAAATCCACCTCTGTCTTAGTCTATTCTACAACAGAATACCTGATGCTGAGTAAGTTATAAAGAAAAGAGGTTTGTCTGGCTCATGATTCTGGTAACTGAAAAGGACAAACAGCGTGGAACCTACACTTACCGAGGGCCTCGCCGCTGCATCAGAACATGGCAGAGAGGCTGAAAGGGAACAGACTATAAAGAAGGAGCCAAGCATGTGGGTGGCCTTGCTTTATAACAACTCACCTGCTAGGGGATAAATCCATTCCCGAGGATGGAGCCTGCGTGACCTAATTTCCTTCCACGAGGTCCCACCGCTTGAAGTTCCACCACTCCAACTTCGCCACGCTGAAAATCACACTTCCGGCATGTGAACTTTTGGGGGACAAACCACCTCCAACCTGCAGTAACCTTCTGCCCACATCTGACCCCATTCCACCATGCAATGAAAGGCACGCATGTCCAGGTAGCATGAGGGACTGACCCCACGTCAGAGCGCAGGGACCATCTCTGCCAGCTCGCCAAACAGCCACTCGCGCGCTCGCCTCAGACAGCAGCGTCAGGAGGGTGATATTGATAGATCGGTATCTCCCCGATGCCTTCAGAAGCACAATGTGAATACTAGAGCTGTCAGTGTTAATAACACACGACAATCCCGTCCTTTCTGAAAACCCGACTTATAAAGGCAGATAAAGAGAATCTAATTGAAACCATCACAAGCAGTCTTCTCTAAGTAGCAGCTCCCACATCAATATTTAGCAGAAAAATTCTGTTTTGCTTTATTCCTCTCCCCCTAAATTATTTACAGGAAAATATCAAAATGCCTGTTAGTTCCAGCTTGATGAGTTTTTCTTTAAATAAAGAACTTGGAACATAAATCGGGGAGCCTGGATATTCTGATCTTCTCACTGTGTCTGTCATCCATTCTCAAAGTGACCTCATGTGAGTGACTTTCTCTGTGAACCCCAGTTCTTCAGTGGCTGGGTTTTGAAGCTAAGGTTTCTTTGAGCTCCGGAACGCACAGGAAATAGCCCCCCAGCCCCTGCCCACGCCCCTCAGCCCAGCTCTGTGACCTCTTCCATCTGTGGATCCTGGAGGCCTCCAGCGGTCTCCTGTGCCCTCCGTTCCCTGGGTGTTCGTGTGCACGGACTCCAGGCCCACAGGACAAGTGGTGACCAAGATGCCAACCCCTCCCACCAGCTCGTCACAGCCAGCAAAAACCGGTTTGGAAACGTGGGGCCACAACACAGCTTGGGATCCCAGAGAAGGTCGGGCACAGGGCTTGGAGAGAAGGTGCGGAGCACAGTAAGCAAAGGGAAGGGAGCCTTGGTCCTGATGGAAGGTGACAGTCTCAGGGGACAGGAGAGGACTTCAGGGCCCTCAGCACCAGGAAACTGCAAAGAATTTGGAAGGGTCTCAGGATAGGGCTGGAGGAGAGTCAAGGGTGGGCGGCAACAGACCGCGAGAGCCAGGTCTGGAAGGCTTCCGGCGGCCGGCTGAGGGTCCTGGGTCTAGCAGACCCGCAAAGCCCCCGAGAGGACTGGATGTGCAGGACCAGGACCACCAGGGAAAAGCTCGACCTGTCGGGCAGAGTCCCCAGCATCTCGTGGCTCCAGAGCACCTTCGACATGGTAGAAACGCTTGGTAGTGGTGCCCACCAAACCCACAGCAGGTGTGTGAATAGGGACCTGAGGTTGGGGACTCAGCAAGCCCCACAAATGTTAGTGACAAGTGTGTCCCAGAGGGGACAAGAACTGAAGCAATGGAGGACGCAGGCTACTGTTTTGTGACCTAGAGTTCCCAGTTCAGGTCCAGATGCGGGATACCATTTGGTGGGAATATGCTATGGGTTTAAAGCAGATAAGCCACCCCGGCCCTGGGGCAGCGGGACAGGGCTGGCTAAGCAGTGGGAAATGCAGCCTGCCTGTCCTGGGCCCTTCAGACGGCCTCCTGAGCCTGCAGCCCCGGAGCCCCCGGACTGAGGACAGGCTCTCCACGTCACTGAGGGTCGTGTCCCTCACCTCTGAGCTGGCATCTGCAGGAGTGCCACACAGGAGCAGGAGGACCCTGCTCCTGGGTGCAGCCAAAGCCCTGGGTGTGCACAGAGGGAGGTCCAGACCCAAGGGTGGAACGAACGGAAGGAAGAACAGGGTTTGCGGACGTTCGCCTGCTCTCTCCAAGGAGCTGAATCCAGAGGAATGTCAGGGCCTTGCAGAACAGTGTGGAAACACCCCCGACACACACACACACACACACACACACACACACACACACACAGAGGAAAAGAAAATCAATCGGGAAACCAGCACAGAACGCCTCACCTTTAAAGATCTCTCCAGCAAATGGCACCGTGCCCGTTTCCCATGATGACGCTCCACGGTAATTGAATGGATGCCATGAAGCAGATCACCAGGAAGCAACGACCCTGCTCTCCTGGTAATTATGTGATCAAATTAGCAGAAGCCCTTGAGCCAACACATTTACGTTTTTATGGTGCAGTTGGGGACCTGTTGATACCCACAGGAGGGAGGGAGCGAGCAAGGACCCCGGGGAAGCATCATGGGCTACCAGGTGAAAGGCTGGCTCTCCTCCCTGCTCCTCGCTTCCTTTGAATTACCAGGGGCAGGGGACTCTCTCTGACTTGTCTAATGCAGACATTGGCTAGATGTGCTTTGCTACTTATTTGCCAGGGCCTTGCAGAGATGGATCTGGGGGTAAATGGCTTCCCTAGGATTCGGTTTCCATGTTCATGTAACACGTCCTGTCCTGGGCAATTCCTTCCATGTTCATGGGTGTGTTTAGATCCCCAACACCTGTGGCTGCACACTGAGGTGGTATTTCCAATACTGCCCACAAAAGAAGACAAGGAGCCCTATCTGTTCATGCAGGGCCTCAGGGGCCCTGGAACCCAGGTTGCCCACGGGGTCCTGGTACCAGGACATGTGCCCAGGCCTTCTCTCTGCTGCCTCTACTGAGCAAGTCCTCCTTGGGCAGCTCCCATTGCCCCTTCTCTGTTCTTCCCAAGACTAGAGTGAGTCCAGGAAGAGCTACAGCCCCAAGGGCCACGAACCTCACTGTGTCGTCTGGACCTGGAGGCAGCTAGGCTCACCCCAAGTCTCGCACAGTCCCCCGTGAAAGCAGTCCTCAGCTTCTAGACAGAGCCCCTCTCCTCCCATGGACAGCCGTGGACCATCCTCTTCCAACCCTCTCCACCCGCTAGCCACAGCTAAAGCGCCCATGCCAAGATCATCTGAGCAAACATCTCAGCTCCACTCACAAATCCAACAGTTCCCAACAGGACAAAATCCGGAACCCACCAGTGCCCCTCTGCCTGAGGCTTAGACAAACATTTCCAGGTCACTCAGGGAATCTAGTCACAGCGTCCCGAGCATCTTCATTTCCAGAGATGGTCTGTGCTACGTTCATTCTAACCTATAGACAGGTATCGATGGTTTCCCTTGAGCCGAAGATCTTCTCGACCCCAAAGATCACCCAATCAGCTTTAGGAAACTATTAGGTCAGTACTCCCCAAATCTTAATACATATCTCTAAGGCCCACAAAGGTTGTTATTTCTATTCAGCATCAGTCTCCTTTTCTTATCAATCTTCACTAATGAGAAGGGTCAAGTCCATTGACCAGAGTGTGCCCACCATTGTACACTCGGACTGGATCTCAGGACTTCCCACACTTCACTTCTATGGCCATGGAAATGCAGACTGAGTGTCCAGGCCGTGGTCCCATGCCCAGACTGAGATCAATGTAGCATCAGCTGCATCTGAGACAGCAGGGGACAGGGGGACGGTTTGCTGGTGGACAAATATGGCCTTGTTACCTGGGGGAGAGTGAGCAGTCAGTCTGGACAGCAGTCCAAACATGCCACACTTCTGCAGCCTCTGTCCCCCTCTCCCAGCGCCATCTTGAATCCTTCCCCTCCCAGGGCTTACAAATGAGGGTCTTCAGTCAGACCCAGCCCACTGCCTGTTTGATGGCCACTCCTGGGCACGGCCCCACGACTGTCCACCACCACTTTCAGGCCATGTGCTTAGAGCACTTGGACCTGTGTCTGTCTCTGTGCCTGGAAAGGGGAAGCCCTCTACAGAAAGTGTTTGCTGGCCGTTGACCCTTGATCTCAGTGACCACTGGCATTCCTTCCCTGGCCCAATTCTGGTCACATCACTCAGTTCATTTAAAATCTCATTGGTTTCCTATTTTTTAACAGGGTAAACATGAAACTCCTTGGGATAACAGGATTCCTGTTGCAGGTAAAACGGTGCTTTTGTCTCTACTTCAGTCACAGGATTTGCAGAGAACCTCTGGGCAGCCCTCAGGAGCCTGCCTGATCCCAGCAAGAAGCAGGCAAACAGCCTCTGATGTAGCAGACCCCCGTGGGGACAGCCAATCAAGCACTATTGTCCAGTAAGAAAGGAGGAAAGGTTTTGGGTTTAAAAGTCAAAGCAATGAGCTGTCCTCTGGAGATGAGCTGTCCTTTGGGGGTGAGCTGTTCTCTGGGGGTGAGCTGTCCTCTGGGGATTAGCTGTCCTCTGGGGATGAGCTGTCCTCTGGGACAGCCCTCTTCTCCAAGCCACTGTGTACAAACAGGCCGTCCTGGTTTGAAGGTCCAGCTCACCCATCAGAGGCAATCAAGTGCTTTTGTTTGATAAAGAACTCGAAATGTGCTTCTTTAAGTCTGAGAGACTCTGAGAAAGCAGAGGAGAGGAGAAGGTGGCTGGAAACCTAGCCGTGCTGATCCTCCAAGGCGTCATGTCCCTGGCCTAGGAGGAGCGGGGAGTAAATCCAGAGGGCCAGGACGTGAGGCAGCATCACCCTCATCCCCAGGACAGAAGCCAGAGACAGAGAGGTGGGTACCCATGCTTCCACCTGGGTCCCCCTGGCACCCTGCCCGGTCTGCCCTTGGGAGGCCTTTCCCTTCTCCCTCAGTGAAACGGATTCCCCCTCCAACACCAGCGAGACGATGGCCTCCATGGCATCTCCCAGGCACTGAGCTTAGGAAGACTGCACTCGCTGGGACACGTCCCTTGACGGAGAGGGGGCACCACCCCAGATGGCAGGGAGGACCAGGAGATGGAGGGACCGACCAGGTTAGGCAGCAAAGGCTGACACAAGGCACAGGTACAGTCTCGGGTCCTTCGAAGAATCCTTCTGAGGATTCATCAAAACGGAGACAAGAAAGAGAACACACCGTCCTGGGGGACGCAGGAGCCGTGACCGTGGTTGTGACCACAGAGCACCCCAATGTTCTCAGAAACCACATCTGAGCACTCTCCCCACTAGGGGTCATGTCACGGCACCCCGTGCACACCCAGGGCCGGCCTCCACCTTCCTCCTTCTCTCAACAGGGGTACTGTCGTCTCACCTTGACCTTGAAACCTCAGGCAGCCCTTCTTACCTTGCCTGTAGTTTTAGCTGGGTATTTTCTCTCTCCTCCTCGACCCCAAAATGTGTGTGGACTCATTTTTTACTTCATTTTTTATCATGGATAACATTACATCTCAGTCCACTGAAAGGGTCCAAGTCACAGCAGAAAGCCCATCTGTAGGGCCGTGTGCCCAACCCCACTATGTAGACCCTCGCCCCACAGGGAAACCTGCCTCCGTGGCTCCGCACGTTCCCTCCTCCACCCGCAAAGCAGAATATCAATCTGCCTCGTGTCCCTGCACATCATAATTCATATTAAGGAAATCACACAACACAAAGTCTTCTGTGTCCGACTTCTCTGACTTAGTGTGTTTTCTGGGTTCATCTGTGACGTAGCCCGTATTAATCCATCATTCCTTCCTATGGACGAGTCCCCGTTCTCTTGCGTGGACACAACTGTTTTGCTCGTCCGTTTGTCTGTTGATAGGTATCTGCGTTGTCCCCCCTTTTGGATATATGAATGGACATCCATATATGAGTTTTGTTTGAAACACCTGTTTTTCATTTCTTTGAACAGATTCCCTAGGATTGAAATTGCTGGATCTTGTGGTGAGTCTGTGTGTGACTTACTGAGGAAGCGCCAACTGCTGGTCTCTCTCCTGCTGAGCCAGTCCACAGGACCTGTTCCAGTGTGCCCATTCAGGGCAGCACCTAGAGCTTCAATAGCAAGCCAAGACTTGCCCTGGACTTTTTAGAGAACCTCTTGTGTTTTCCCCCAATATTTCTGCCTTTGTGTGGGAAAGCGCCAGATCCTGCCCACCAGTAAGTGGCTTCAAGATCTCCATCACAGAGGCAGAGAAAGCAGGAAGGTTTCCCAGGTTTTTATAAGTCAGGACTGAGAAAAGGGCACGCTTTCCTTCTTTCCAAATCCTACTCAGCCAGAACCCAGTCACATGATCTCGGCCTGTCAGCAAGGCGGGAGTGAGGAAATGTTCTCTGCACTTTGGCGAAGAGGAAAACAAGCCAGGAGCTGAAGGACAAACCCTTGTCTCTGCAGAAAGACCTGAAGGCATACCTGATGTGAAATATGCAGCCTGAGGGAAAAGCAGCACTGAGGAGTGGAAGACGGGTCAGGAGGACTGAGTCACGGGGACAACGGGGTCAGAAAGTGAACGGTGCTCACTCCTGGTATGCAGAGGGAGGAGCGGGGCTCAGACCACACGGCAGCCTGTCTCTGACAGCACACCCTTTCCAAGACATGTCCAAGCCCGAGGTTATTTATCAAGATTTTAGAGTGGGAAAAGAGCCAGAAAATAGCATCTCATCCAATGGTGCCATTTTTACAGATGCAGAAACTGAGGCCATGAACAGGGAAAGTGACTTCCACCATCACGGCCCAGATGACACAGTCTGATGGCCGCCATCTTGCTGGACTGAACTGCATTCTCCAAGAACAAGCCACTGCCGGTCCTCCGCGTGAGGCGCAGAAGCTCCTCCAGGCCACCCTCGCTGACAGGAAACATACCTGGTGCCTCAGGGATCCGCCACCAGATCGATTATTCTCCATTGTCCCCCAGAAGCTGGTTGGCATTTGAAACCTCCCTGCCATCCAGGGAGACTGCAGGTCACAGTACCCAGGTCCTCTCACTTCAGTAGCCCAGGATCCCTCTCACTTCAATCAACTCACAGCCTCCTTCTGACAGCCCAGGCAGCCACTCCATAAGTGGAAGCCACAGTCGCAGGAAAAACGGGTCTGAGTGGGCGAAATAAAAATAAGGCCACTGGAATGACTGCAGGGTCTTGAGGATATGTCGGAATAGCTCGATAACACGAAATACCCTGACCAGTGATGAGAGGCCACCACGGACGGTTATCACAAGAACAATGATGTCTGCTGTGGTCATGGAAGCACACGATGTAAGCACAGGACAGAGAAGAAGCCCGGGGACACCAGAGTGTGCCCAGCCTGCCAACGCCCGATTCCAGATCCCTGGACGTCCCACCAGGTGTGCTTCTCGGCTAATCTCTCTCATCTCAGACGGTCACCTTTGATGGAGTTAATTAGAGGCCCATTTTGAAAGTTTCCCTGTAGTTTTTTGATTACAGTTATAAAACACACCCTAGTGACCTTTCCTGCTTTTGTAATTACCGGCTTGTGAAATTCCAATTATTTCCCCTTTATGAACAATGGCCTTTAAAGAACGTTTCCCTGGTCATTGTTGTGTGGCTTTGATTTGATAACAGAAATTATACACCGCCACGGCTGGCCATCGCAGGTCGTAAAATCCATGTCACGTAATGTTGCGTGTAATTACATGCTGCCTCCGGCTTTCGCCTCTCCGGTGTTAGCCCGGGTCATGAGGCTCTGTCCGCATTTCTGTTGGCTCGGCTGGTCTCTGCAGTACTGAGCACAGGCACCTGCCATGGGCCCTTCCTCTCTGTGGCCCTAGTGCCAAGCACAGGGTCTGCCCAGAGGCTTCTCATTTCTTGAGTGGATGGGTGGTGAGATGTGAGCCGGAGATCCCATTTGGAATGCTTCACTTCTTCTGCTCAGTTGGAAAACACTTCCGCCTTCAAGCACCTTTCCTATGCCTGGTACTGATCTGTCAGACATCTCCTTAAACCCATTCCAAAGGAAATGATCCCAAACGCTAGAAATCCTTATCTCTGAATTGCGAGACAATTAGTGATTTATTTTTTCTTCTTCTTCTGTCCTATATTTTCCAAATTCTCTCCAAATAATAGACGTTTCTTGATCACCTGGACATATTTAATAAATGGAGCCTTTACGTTTTAATCAAGTAAAGCTGATCTTGAAGAAGAGACAGGTGTGCACAGTGTAGAGAGCAGAGCCCTGTGCCGGCTGCCTGCAGGTGCACAAGGCATTCCAGAACTCATGTCTCCCTGTGTTACAGACCCATGTGACCGAAGTGGCTCTAGCTGTGATTTTTTGACTTCGCCATGATGTAAAATCTACCAATGACTAATCTGCTTCTCACTTTCGACTCAGTATTTAACAGATTCCACGGCATCTTTGACACTCTGGCATGAAGTAGGATCTGCTGGGTGGTTTTGCCCAGCCATGGGCTAGTAAGTGTTTGCACCCCCCATTAAGGCGAATCAGGTGACCTGCTGTGTCCTGCTGGTTGGGGGCTTAGCTCATCCTCAGCCCACACTTGCTGCCCGTAAGCTGGGGGCTTCTGTGTCACCTTCTGGATCACCTCCAGCCAGTCTTGCACGCCCCTGTTTTCTCATCTACAAAATCAGGGTGGTGAACAGCAGGATCTCCATGGATCCCCAATTCTATGATCTAAATAACTAGTTTTCCTTAAGAAATAACCCATATTTTTAGTAAAACCAGATAAGATTATCTGAGAATGCCGGCCAGCATTCTGGGATCAGGACGAGTTTTAGGAAGGAAATGATGCAGAGCTGGGCTTAAAAGAGTGGGTGGGATGTTGGTGGACAGGTAGCGTGGGGCAGGGGGTCTGTGTAGAAGGAAGCGGCCAGCGCCAAGGCTTGAGGGAGGTATGCAGGAGACAGAGCTGGGCGGGGCCAGGGAAGAAGGGGCAGGGCCAGGGAAGAAGGGGCGGGGTCAGGGAAGAGGGGGCGGGGCCAGATAGAAGGGGCTGTGTCGGTTCTCTTTTCTGGTCAACTTAGCGAGGCGAGGTGAGGTAGACAAATATGGAGCAAGCATTACTGTACAGGTAGCTTTACGGGCAGGTTTTTTGATAATCTATATAGATAATTAGAGATGAGAGACCACGTACATCCCCAGCCACCCGCACGCACACGACCTCTCAGTCTGTTTCTCCATTCAGCCCTGACTAGCACGGTCGGCCTCAAGTTGCACCACGTCATTGACAAGTGGAACCCCGGGGCTGGCAGAGCTTGGGTTATAAGGCTGGATTGGGGGCTAGAGTAGTAAATGCCGGAGATGATCGGGCAGCGCCGCTGCAGCCCTTAGCCGCAAGATTGGCACTTGATGGCCCCACCGTCAGTGAAAAGAGGGCGACAGTGCGGGTCGTAAAGATGATAAAGGCGCACGGGCAACACCATATTTTAGCTTAAATAGAGATAGATGTTCACCCGGGCCTTGGTACTTGCTCGCTACTTGGAGTAAATCTCCTGTTTTATTTACTCTAAGTGCAGCAAGGACTTAAAGGCACTGAAAAGCAACCAAGCCCAGAATCCTTCCAGATTTATATAATCATTCCCAAAATTTTACAGTTGCTTTGCCTGCACTCAATTTGACAGCAGTTGTTAAGCAATTTGCCTTTATTAAGTCTCTCCCAAGCAGTCGACTTAATTTTCATAGAAATGACAACTCCATTACTTTCATGCTCCCTTTCCATCAGTACTGCAGTATTTACCTAATTCTGTAATTGCCACAAGACATATATTCGCATGAACAGGTTTAGGGACAAGTGTAATTGGCTTTTGATAAGCGGGCGGCTTCCCTGACTAGAACAGCTGTGAATGTCAGGAGGACCAAAACCCACTGACCCACCAGACTGGGTAACGTGTAAGGGAAGCAATTCATTTACGAGGCTCATGATTCTGGAGGCTGGAGGGTAAAGCGCCTGCTCCGCTTCTGGTGAGGGCCGTGGGCTGCGTCCACCCATGGAGGAAAGCAGAGGGCAACCCAGCAGGTGCAGAAGAGGCAGAAGGGGAGGGACGGCTCACTATAACCACCCACCCCACAGTCACTAGGCCGGGCCCACAAGGACAAAGACTCACTCAACCCCTCAGGAGCTAGCCCAGTCCTCAGAGCAGTGCCGAGGGCCCACACACGTTTCTTAAAGGTCCCCCACCTCTGAACTCTGTCACTCTAGAAATCAAACTTCAACATAAATTCTGGAGCATGCAAACTGTGTTCCAGCCATAGCGCTGGTGAAGAACTTACCTTTGGCCCTGCGGCAGTAGCTCTCTTCAACTGGACTCCAAGCAAGCAAAGCAGCTCTGGAGAATTCCCAGGTTAGGGCTGTGGATGGGGCGGAGGGAAAGCTGAGTGGTCCAACACCCAGCCCCCCAAAAGGAAAAAAAAAAAAAAAACAGGTTAATGGCCGGGTTCAGCCCTGGCAGGTGTCTGGGGTCCCAGGTGGATGAGAGGCATCTGCGCGGTGGAGAAACAGCACACAGAGACACCAAGTGTTCTGAGGCTGAGTCTGAATCTTTATTGTTCACAGAGTCCTTTTATATGTTTTTTCTTTGGTATTGATTATATCATTTCATGGTTAATATAAGGAAATGTTAAGTAAGAAATCTTCAAGAGTATAATGAATGATCTTATTCAGAAAACATGTTTTCACTGTATGAGAGCTTAAAAAGAAAAACAGTTCCCAGCAAGGTAGAGGGTACCCTGCTCCGTTCAGTTTTAATTTCCCTGAAAGAATACGTCATTAAGTTTCAAAAGAAGTTACCCCTTTCAAGAACACTAATGTTAGTTATTAACAGTGGAATGTTTTTGTTATTACTAACAGAGGAATCAGGTTATAGTTAATATTTATTCTATTTCATGTACTCAATGATGGACTAAAACTCTAACTAGACATAGGAAGAATACAAATTGTACTTGTGACTAACCTATTTATTTATTAAGTGGGAAAAAATCCTTAAACTTAATCATAACACTAAGAAAGCAATGAAGCAGAGAAGTAACAAAGTCAGGATCCAAGATGATGGTCTAGAGGGAGGCTGCATTCCTTGTCGCTCTGCAACACCGCATTCAAGCAGAGGATATCTGTTTCTCGGTGAGGCAGTTTTTGCTGCTTATCGATCCCCTGCTCTTTACCCCATTTGTCTGCTGTGGTCACCTGCAATCTGCCAACATATCGACGCCTTTTTTGAGAGCAGATTGCTCACTGTCAGGCGTCTATCATCCGCCATTTGCCTGCCTCTCGCCTGTCCATCGCCTGCCTTACCCCTATCCATCACCCAACGCTCGAGGTTCACCTCCCGATCATCCAACAGCCTCCAGCAGATTGACTGCAGACCGCCAGTGGAGAACCAGCTGCCTGCTGTCGCCTGGAAGTTCACTGTCACAGTACCTGCAGGTTTGATTACAAGTGGCTGCCGCCATTTTGAGACAACAGCCAGGCCCCGTAGGACCCCTGGCCGGACTGACTGAGCCCCGTCTCCAGGATCCCTCAGCCCGGCCGATCACTCCCTGCCTCTGGGGCCCTCACATCAACTGACTGCTCCCTGCCGCCAGGACCTCCAGACCAACTGACTGTGCCCTATCACCGGGAACCCAGACCTACTGATTGCACCCGGCTTCCTGGATCCCACAACCACACCAAACACCCCCGACCTCAAGGACCCCTGCCAGACCAACTGCATCCTGTCTCCAGGACCTCCAGCTGACCACGTCCACCCCTGAGCTGCAGCTCCCCATTTGCCAACACATTTGGAAGCCAGAGCAGCCATCTTGGATAATCCTGGAAGCCGTAGCTCCGATCTTCGGGTGGGGCAAATCCCATCCTGAGACGCCTGCTGGAGGCTTGACGCTCATTGTCAGGTACCTCTCATACATCAGGCTACTGAACACTGGGAGGTTTCATTAGTATATGACTATTATACAGTAGATTTTCTTTTTTCTCCTTTTTAAAAAAAAATATTTAAGTTTTTATTTCTTTACGTTTCTTGCTTTCTTTTCCTTCTGTTCACCTGTTCCCTCAGAGTCACTTTCTCCCTTATTTACATGATGTTATTGTCCCCATAGGGGCTATTTGGTCTAGGATTGCATAGTGTCTGATTTGGGTACTGCTAATATTGATCTCCCCTTAAAGACAGGGTTTTGGAAACCTATAGGGTCACTATAAGCCTATAGGGGGAAATCTGCAATACCCCAGATCTGCAGCGCTAGAGGGGAAGATACATGAACAACATGAAAAAACAAGGGAAGAAAATGATCCAAACAAATCTAGATTCTATAGTAATAGAATCCAGTGACAGTATGTTAGAAGAAATGTCAGAAAAGGACTTCAGATTATACATGATTAAGATGATTCGTGAAGCAAAGGATGAGATAAGAGAGCAAATGCAGGCAATGAATGATAATACCAGTAAGCTGAAAGAGCACCTGCAGGAAGCAAAAGATCATTTCAACAAAGAGATAGAGATTCTCAAAAAAAACCAAACGGAAATCCTTGAAATGAAGGAGACAATAAACCAAATAAAAAACTCAATGGAAAGCATCACCAACAGACTAGACCACTTGGAAGACAGAACCTCAGACAATGAAGACAAAATATTTAATCTTGAAAATAAAGTCGCCAATCATGAACAGAATCTCCAAGAACTATGGGACATCATGAAAAGACCAAATTTAAGAATTATTGGGATTGAGGAAGGCACAGAGATACAAACCAAAGGAATGAACAACCTATTCAATGAAATAATATCAGAAAATTTCCCAAACCTGAAGAATGAAATGGAAAATCAAGTACAAGAGGCTTACAGAACACCAAATGCACAGAATCACAACAGATCCACACCAAGGCACATTATAATGAAAATGCCTAACATTCAAAATAAAGATAGGATTTTGAAGGCCGCAAGAGAAAAGCATCAGATTACATATAGGGGGAGACCAATACGGATAGCAGCCGACTTCTCAACCCAGACTAAAAGCTAGAAGGGCCTGGAACAACATATTTCAAGCAATGAAGCAAACACCACATCAAAGCTCAGAGGAATACACTCCCATATATAACTTTTAGAGAATTTGTATACTAAAAGAAATCACAGGCTCCTTGCAGATTTGAGCAAATCATAATTGCTTATTTATTATTTCATCTAAGCATTAATATTAAATTTATTGTATGTTATTTTGTGTCCCAGTACCATGAAATCTCCCCAGTATTCTCTATAATCTGAATCTAAGGATATATGATTATTAGTATTAAAAGCAACTGCACATGGAGACATGCCACGCCTTTGGCCCCCAAGAGGGAGGATGATCTTTCAACAGAACGGTGTCAAGTGTTGAATCCTCTGCTCCAACAGAACCGTGTCAAGTGTCGGAGTGGTAGGAAATAGGTGCAGCAGTTAATACCTTTCGAATAGGTAACTTTAAAAAATGAGGCGATATTTTTATGGAATGGACTTTCAGTAGCTGCACTTACCTGCCCCTCTACTGTGCCTGGGCCTCCCTCTGCTCCCTGTCACTTTGCTGATGCCTGCTGCCTGCTCTCCTGGTGGAAAATCCTCCTGAGCCACTTTCATGCAACAACTGGACCCCAAATTCAAAACAGGTCCCCAAAATATGGGAGTAGGGAAGGCCTGGGAGGGACGGCACAGGGGCAGGCTGAACCTCTCAGCCTGGTGTGCCCAGGGAGGCATTCAGAGAAGAGTTGCTGGTGAGGGAAGGAGAGGCCCTGAGGGTTGAGAAGAGAAGAGCCACCCAGGGGTCCCTGCAACACAAGGTGAGGGTGCTGGTGCTCAGTCATGGCCTGCCAGTCACATCCGCCTGCGTGTGCAGCCTGCCCCTTGGAGATGGCTGCTGCGTTATTCTCCGGGTCTGCCCAAGACGTGGTTCCAGCCTGCAAGTCCGGAGTCAGAGACTCAGTCCCACAGCTTAAGCATCTCGAGCTGCTTAAGGAGCAATGCCAGGAACCAGGCATTTGATTCACCGTAAAAGGATCTGATCCCAGCCCCAGGGTCCAGCAGTGTACTCGAGTAGCAAGAGGGGGCCATTGAAAATTCTTCAACATTTCACAAATTATAGACCACCTCTTTCTCCATCCAAAGCGTGGCTCTCAAGTCAGGTCAAGCCAAAACCCACATTTTTCCAAGGAGGAAATTTATGAATATAGCATGACACCTGTCATTTATGGAGTTAAGGATTCCATAGCACAGTGCTCTTTAAAGCCAAGTGACACTGGTACCGTGATGCACACCTGTCGTCCCAGAGACTCTGGAGGCTAAGGAAGGAGGGTTGCAAGTTCAAAGCCAGACTCAGCGACTGAGTGAGAGGCCCTGTCTCGAAATGTTTTTTTTTAAAGGACTGGACGTAGTTCTGTGGTGAAGCACCGCTGGGCTCCGTCCCCAGTACCACAGACAGAAACAAACAAGACAAAAGAAGAAGATGCAGCAACTCTGCCAGCAGTCAGCAACTGTCACAAAGCCGCTGAGCACACCTGTCACTGTGAGGCGGCTAAGAAAGACACGGGGCTCGTGGCTCAGGCTTGAGTGCCCAAGTGCAATCCCCCGCACCAAGAAAAAGGGATCGTCCTGGCGGGAGCGTGGGTGAAGACGCCTGTGCTCAGGGGTCATCATGAAGACCCGCGAGGCTCCCAGGGCCGTTGTCCCCCTGAAGCTCCAGCCAGGGGTGGTCCGTGGCGGGTGAAGCTCTCAAGCTTCCTCCCTGTTCCTCTCCGCCATCTGCAGCGTCTGACTCTCAGAGGGTGGTCCCCGTCACCTCTGGGGAAAGCCAACTCCAACTCCACCTCACCCTCCCGTTCCCCGGGAGGTGTGTCTCCACCCCACTCCTGCCCAGGGTCCTCCCCACGGCGGGAGACGGCTGAGAGCTGGGGAAGATCTGCCACGGCCAGAGAGGTGGCGAGGTGGACCTCTGCCTGCGGAGGGTGCCGCTGGCCTTTTGCTCTGGGGGATAACCTGACCGTGGACCCCCCCAGTGTTGGACCCCAAACTGTCCACTGGCACCCAGGCATCTACTGATAGAGCCCCTTCCAGTCCAGCTGTCCTTCCCTAGGGGGTTCCAGACACTCTTTCTATTTCCCTAAAATAACCCCCCAAAATCAGACTCCTTCTGTCCCTCCCACGTGGATCTGCACAGAGCGGGAGGGGCAGGCAGGTCCTGGGTCTCCAGATGTTGCAGAACAGAAGCTAAAGGAGGAAGGAGCCCAGGGAAACTTGATTTAGGGGAAGAACAGTCAATACTTCCAAAATGCCAGGCCACCACACCTGAGATGTCACCTGGTGTGGGCATGGTGATCAGACCCGAGGAGAGACTCCAGTGAGCACGGCAGGGCCGCAATCTCACCCCTTCCCTAGGTGACGTTAAGCAGGTGTTTACAGAGCACCCATGAGGAGCCCAGGCCTCAGTGGCTGGCCGCCCTCGGGCCTCTGACCCCAGGGCTAGCGGGTGCTTCTCCCCGCTCTAAAAGGGGCCTGGGAAACCCGGGAGAGCCGCCTGGCTCGGGGGCGTTCCTCCTGACCTCTGGAGCAGGAAGGCACCCGCTTCAAGCCTGGGAAGAAAGCAGCAGGGAGGAGCTGAGGGGCTGCCGGCGTGGGCCCGGGCCACACGGAGCCCGGGTGGGAGAGGTGGGGACAGGCAGGAAGGAGGCAGACGGGGAGGGAAGCCAGCTTTCTAGAATGCCCTCACCTTCCCCTGACCTGTTTTCGTCCAGGATCCAGTGAGTCCTGGAGGTGCCCGTATACTGTTAGCTCACAAAACGCATGCTTGGACGCATGGAAAGAAGAGGCAGGGATGGTGACAGACCCCTGCAACCGGTAGAGTCCAGGTGCCATGTACTAACAGCGTCCACTGAAGATTTGGGGAAGAGCCAGGCCACCGTGCCCAGCTCCGTGCCCCCGGGTCAAAGGAGTCCACCTCGTTAGCCTAACGCCACCCCTCTAGCCCATCCTGCTCACGGTGTGGAAGGCTTCCTTAAAGAGGGAAGCCTGGGACCCCGATTGTGTCTCTCTCGTGAGAGCCGGTGACCTCCCTGGGTGCACCTCTACTCTGCTGGCTTTCCTGAAGAAGTCCTGCTTTCTAAATGACTCTCGACTTGGGCCTCTGCACACATCCTGAAACGCACTCCTGTGCTGGACCTCCAGAACCTGCCGAGGCCAGGTTGAGGTCCCCTTCTCCCTTCTGGGACCTCCCCAGACCTCATGCAGTGAGGACACCATGGGCCTTCGGCTAGAAGCGTGGGGGAACTTGCCATCATCTCAGTACCGTCGTAAGAGATGATTAGCAGGGTATCATCATCAAGCGCCACTGTGTAGTGTTATTCAGCCAGTAAATGAGATGAACATGGAAAGACACCCAAAGAAGTTTTTTTGCATATAGAAGAATGTCCATAAATGTTGGTTTGCAGCTCATGATTCCAGAAGGAATCACATTCCAGAGGAATTTCCAGAGAATTCCATAAGCTGAGTGCCCAAGTAGCCTTACCCACATGCTATGGACCGCACTGAGCACCCCCAAAATTCCTATGTTACAGCTCCAACCCCTCATCTGACCTGACAGTGCTTGGAGGTGGGGATTGGGGGAGGAGACGAGCGGGTGCAGCCTTCCCGAGACACGGGGGACCCGGCTGTCATGTGGAGATGGAGGGAAGGTGGTTTTGCCACTACCTCCAAAAGGGCCTTCACACAGCCATGGCTAAACCAACCATGCTGATGTATGACTGAGAGTTCCAATCTCCAGAGCACATAGATTCCCATACCTTAAGCGTTGATATCTTGTCATCAGCGACTGAGCATGAACAGAAACAGATTTTGGCAACTGAGGAGTGGAACGCCGCTGCGATAGATACCTAAGGATGTGAAACACAACTTTGCGACTGGGTAACAGGTAAAGGCTGCAACGGTGTTGAGCTGCAAACCAGGCATATCAGTGCTACGGGCGATTTCTCAGGCAAAGATAAAAGCCGTTACTGGAAACGGGCAGAACAGAGATCCTCATTTAAGGGTGGCAAAGAACTCGCTGAACTTTTTCACAGTGTTCTGTGGGCGGAAGAGCCTGTGAGCGATGAAATCGGGGCTTTAGCTGACAGCTTCCTAAGCCAAGTGCGGCAGGAATGGCTTGGTTCCTCCCGGCTGCTGCTGGCAAACTGCGAAAGGAGAGCGATGAGCTGAAGATTCGGGAAATTCTCAGCCTACCCAAATCACGAAACTGACCACACTGAGCGTGGCCGGACCGTCACTCCGTAAAGAGGTTATGGGATGTAGAAGTGGGTACTGGAGGGAACAGAGACAGGACAGAATGAAGAGATGCTACTTGTCCATCAGAGAAACAAGAGAGATTGTTCAGCTGCACATGTGGCCATTCTCTATGGAGGGAGAGAAACAACCAGAAGGCAATTCAGAGGCCGCCAGGGTCACAGCCTTGGTTTCAACAGCTCGGAAAGCTTCTGCCAGGGCTTTGGAGAGTAAGCAACCGCAAAGAACCTTGGAGGTGGCTGCTGGACAGAACTATGGGGGCAGGACCCCTACCCGGAGCTCTGGACAGGCCCACTGTCCCCTGAGGCCCAGGGAAGAATAGCAAACCAAAGGAATTATTATCCAACATTAATAATATTTAAGGGAATCGAAATTGAGGGCATTGGATGGGCTGGATCCAACCCACCTCTGCCTTCTCCCATTCCTTCCCTTGGGAACAGGAGCGCCTCCCCTCTGCCTGTTCCCTCCGTGGTATTCTGGAGGGCAGGCAAGTGTCCAGGCTCACAGCTGGCGGAATCCGGCTCCTCAGGGGTGCACCGGAGCCCCCGCTCCACCTACATCTGGCTGAGATGGTATTTAGGTGAGACCTTGGACCTCAGGCTTGAGAGTCGATGCTGACGTGAGTTAAGGCATGGGGGCTGTTTGGTGCGCAATACGTGTATTTTCATGCAAGGACGTGCACTTTGAGGGCCCAGGGAAGAAGGCTGTGGCCACACTGCGCCCTCCACTTGGTGGACTGAAGCCCTAGCCCCAGGGCGACGCTGTTTGGACAGGGGCCTTTGGAAGGTCATCAGGCTCCCACCAGGTCACAGAGGAAGGCCCCAGGAGAAGGGGGACCAGAGAGCTGGCTCCTTCCTCTCCTCCTCCTCCCCCACGTGAGACACCACAGGAGACAGCAAGCCAGGAGGGAGGCGCTCCACCACGCCTGTCTTAAAGCTGCCTCACGTGCTGGGGCTGAGGACCCGCCCTCCACGGTTCCTGGTGCCTCTGTTCTGGAAATCCACCCCCTTATGAAAGTCGCCCTGCACAGTTGCTGTATTTGATATGCCGCCTGGGCGTCCTGCGTGGTACCCTGGAAAAACACACCACATCCTCCCTTGTTCCGGGCTTCAGTGTCGATCACTTCACCAACGAGCACAAAGGACGGAAGCTCATCAGCATGGGCGTGGGACCATGTTTCCGGGGGAGTTCCGTCTGGCCCCCATCAGCAGCTCCTCTCCCAAAGACCTCCTTTAATCCCAGTGAACTCTCTCCTCTGGCTCCGGGTGGTGAGGCTTCCCCAGTTTGCCTCTTCCTTCTGGTTGAGGATAAATGGCATGGCCCCTTTCCGCATCCTGGTTCCAAGTCAGCCAGGAGCACCGCCTCAGGTGGAGGATGATGGACAGGGACAGCCTGTCCTTGACCAAGCTCTCCTTGACCTGGCTCCTCTCCTCAAGGAGCCCTCAACCGAGTGCCTACCTGAGAAAGACCTGCATGTCATGGTTTAGATGTGAGGTGTCCCTCTAAAGCTCCCTCTAAGAGGGTTCAAGGTGAAACCAAATTATGGGAATTGTAATATGGGTTAACTGGGTGGTAACTGCAGGCAGGTGGGGTGTGGTTAGAGGAGGTGGGTCCCTGGGGCTGTGCCTTTGGGGTTTACATCTTGCCCCTGCTGAGCAGCGCTCTCTCCGCTTCCTGATTGCCACATCCTGAGTTGCTCTCCTCTGCCATGCCCTTCCGCCATGAGGCTCTACCTCACCTTGGGTCCACAGCTATGGAGGCAGCCATTTATGCTCTGAGACCTCAGGCACCATGGGCCCCTAATGACCTTTGCTTCCCCTTTGTTGTTCTGGTTTGGGTCTTTTGGTCACAGCAATGCAAAGTTGACTAAAACCCAATGCCAACAGAGTTAACCATTGGTACCAGCCAAATTCTGACTGGGGACCCCGACCTCCCTTTCCACAGAGCACTGACTTTAGACAGTTGGAAGCTGTAGATCCTTCCTCTGTCCCTTTAAGGTGTAAATCTCCTGCAGTGCAGAGGTGTCTGTCTCCTCAAGGGCCTGGGGTCATCTAGGGAGATAGCTGTTCTCGTGTCCTAGTTCCTGTGAGAGGCAAAGAACCTAACTTCCCTGACACCTGGCTCCAAAGTGCAAAACTACCTCTTGTCCCAAAGATGTTGAGGAAGGATAGAAGAAACTAAAATAGGCAGAAAGGAGACGGGAAGGAAGGACAAGGAAATACGATTTTACTCTGAGGTTCTGCATATATTTCCAGGCCTGTCGCTCCCCTCCTTAGTCTCTCTCCCAGGCCTGTCACTCCCAAATGTTTGGGAATTCTGTAAATCTTAGTTACCTTAAATTTACCCACTCGTGAAAATTACTGTGCGCACTGTTAGTTGATCCACCAATAAAAGGATTAAGCAGAGAGTGAGATGACATTTTAAGGAATCTAGAATTTAGGGGACTTTCCAAGGTTAATGGGGACCTCGTCAGCCTAAGGATTCTGAGAACGACAGACAGATGTCATCCTCACTCACCTTCCCCCGCCCATCCCTCTCCAAGTTTCCCTTAGAAGAAGAGACTGAAGACGCGCAAAGCATCTCTCACTCTCGAGATGGCCCACATTCCCCCTTGAAGGTGTGTGCCCTGCCTCTCTAACTAAGTCTCTCTCTGTGCCTCTTCTGGCACGGGCTGAGATTCTTTTCCATCAGGTACGTCTAGGACCCCTCTGGTCCCGAGTCAAGCTCCCCGCTCTCCTCAGAACCCTCTTCCAGGATCTCTCTTCCCCACTCACTACATGAGAAGTTTGTTTATGCAAACAAGAGAAAACTTGAATACGACCTCCATTCGCCCTTGTTCTAGCTAATTCCCTTGTCACCGAGTTTAGACGTCGTTCAGCTGAACGATAAGCAAACCCCTCACTAGCTTTACCTCAGACAACAACTCTGATGCTTGGTCCCTGTGGTCACGATTGTTTGGAGGTAGCCTTGTCCAGCTCAAACCAGCTGAAGCCACTGACACCCCCATGTGGGCCTATTCAAGTGTCCTGTGGGTGACCTTTGAGGTTAGAAGGTCAAAACTCCACCCAAAAATAATGCTCATGGTGCCATTTTCTGAACATGCGTCCTAGGGACAGTCACGTGATTTGATTCCACGTGGTCAGACCATGGATCACTTCACTCTTCTTTACTTCCCACTGTTATGGGGGCACAATTTAAGATCAGACCAGTCACCACTGAGGAGTCCAAATGTGAGAGTCTTTATTAAGCCGGCCGGCTGACTGTCTCACCCAATGCCCCAAAAAATGGCTATTGGGAGAACAGCCCCGACCACAGGGTTGTAGGGGTTCTTCTACCAAAAATCACATCAATCATAAGTGTCTGTTGCTATGATCCAAAATTACAAACTAACATCATGAGATCATCGACAGAGGGGGACGTGGGTCAAAACGACCCTTACCTGGGTACAAACTAAAGAATGGTTACTAACATCCACACAATCACCGTTCACATAGTACATTGTTTAGGAGCAATAGGAATCAAAAGAGAGCAATTTGTCTTTACATAGGAATTGTCATTTTGTATTGCTAACATGTCACACTAAGTAACTGATGATGGGTACTGAGGTGGGGTGTTCCCATGGAAGCTTATTTCCTACATAACATGGAGTCTCAGAGCAAAATAGAGTCTGCCTGGCCTCTAGCATTATCATAGAGCCAGATCTATCAGCCCATCACACCACCTTCCTCATGCCATAGACCACCCTGCCTCTTTAACCCACAAGACCCCTAAACTCTATCCCTCTTACTGGAGTTCAATGCCAGATCCTCAACTCTGCGGGTCCCAACAAATCGTCAGCCTAAGGTCTAGACACTCACCCCAAAAACCAAATGGGGAAAAGTAATGCTCAAAGGCAGGAAAGGAACTTTCATCCACATGGCCATATTGGGAAGCAAGTGAGATCAAGAGTCTCTGCCCTCTTCAGGACCTGGTCATGAGCTTTGGATTTATATGGAGGGAGAACCAGGGCAGTTGCAAGAAGTCTGCATAATTAAGCAGTTTCTTGGTCAAACTGTGATCTGGTTGATGATCTCCTCAGTTTCAGTTCTGTAAGGTGGCTCCAGAGAGGTCCTTACCACTGGAGGGGTGTTATGATTTGATGTGAGGTGTCCCCCAAAAGCTCACATGTGAGACAATGCAAGGTTCAGAGGAGAAGTCATTGGGTTTTGAGAGTCTTACCCTAATCTGAATTAATCACTGATGGGATTAACTGAGTGGTAACTGGAGGCAGGTAGGGAGCAGTTGGAGGAGGCAGGAGTTGGGGTGTGGCTTTGGGGTATATATATATATTTGTATCTGGCATGTGGAATATTTCTCTCTGCTTCCTGATCACCATGACGTGAGCTGCTTCCCTCCATCACCCTGTCCCACCATGATGTCCAACCTCACCTCGGGCCCCGAGGAATGGAACTGGCCTTCTATGAAGTAAGACCTCTGAAACCATTAGCCTTCAAATAAATTTCTCCTCTATAATTGTGCTGATCAGATCATTTAGTCACAGCAGCAAAACAGCTGACTAAAACAAGGGGGCAATCTTCATTAGCTGCTCAGGACATCTATCTATGGGACCCATCATCTTAGATGGTGGGGAATTCGGCTCTGCAGTCCCTAATGACTAGACTTCTGGGTGCCCCTCCAGGGCTCTGGAACAGGACATTGAAAAAGCTGACAGTTCACTGTCCCTGCAAATCTTGAAAATGCCTTCATAACTCTACCTTGCTGTCCTCAGTCTGGAAAGAGGACAAGACCGGTTAGGTAAATCTGGGCTGATGAATTTTGCGCTAGCATGCGTATGTGCAGAGCTGGGCAGGACTCTCACCCTAAGTTCAAGGTACTAGAGGAGCCAGACACAAGCAGAGATGCCAGGCAGCTACCCACAGGGCAACCCCAGGCCCCAGTGAAGAGTCGCTGCTCTCGGTAGAAGCAGCCTCTCAAAGTCCCTGTTGTGTCCCCAGGGAGGCAGATTGGAGGTCGCCTCCCATCTCCAGGGAGCCGGTGCCTCATTGTTTCCATGGTGGGCCTGCTGTGCCAAGGGCAAAAAGAACCAATTCGGTGACATTTCCCCTCCAGATAGACACCAGTAACGAACTCGAGGGCCTCCTGGCACAGACCAACACTTGTCCCAACCCGCAGGACTTCAACGGGAACCTGGAGGGGGGAGCGGGGATTGGAAGAGACAAGAGACACAGGAAATGGAGACAAGACAAAAGCCTGATCAAGTCTCGTTTATTAGGGGAATAAACACAGTTAATATAAAGTACAGAAACCAACCAGGGGAAAGTGCGCGAAGGCAAGACTAGTCTCGCGCCAGAACTCGAATAAGGAAGTGTAGTTGGCCAATCATGAAGCACCATGCAATCTAGTCTGATGCACCTGGTATAGTCTGACAGTTGTGTATACAGGTAGAGGCACACCCCGCCAGCATCTGGCAGGCGCCATCTTAGCTCAACATGAGGTGAGGCAGGGGACGTGACCATGAGTCAAGGCGCATGACCTTGAGGCAAGGCAGGGCGCATGACCTGCCGGCTCCGGACAAACACTGAGGTCCTCCAGCTCCTGTCCTCCAGCACTGCCGGCTTGGGAGAGTGGCTTCCTGTGGGATGGCCGGGCTGACGCCAAGTCTCTCTCCCACTGGGAGAGTCTGAGTGGGTCTGTCCAAGCTGCTTGCACAAGTGCCCAGCTTCGTTCTCCTGGACACAGGCAGTGGTAGAGGCCAGGGGCGGAAGCGGCAGTGAAGGCCGCCTGGTTTTCTCTGCCATCCTCTCTTTGCCAAGGTGAAGGGCCCCAGGTGCACAGAGGCTGCCAAGGGAAATTCAGGAGGACAGCCCTAACCTCCCTGTGGCAAAGGAGCTTCCCGCTCAACTCGCATTTCCCAGACAAAACAAGCCGGAGTTCACGAGGCCCCGAGAGGACAGTGGAAGAACGTTCGTGAATCCCTCTTCTTGAAGTTCTTTTCCTCCTCCTCCTCCCCGGCTCTTAGCTTGGTTTCTTTCTTTCAAGATTTGCCGGAAGCTTCAGCGGGTGCCCAGGGGTTAAGCCCTAGGGAGGCTGGGAGTGGCTCTCACCCTGGGCCAGAGCCTCTCTTCTCTGAAGTAAGAGGAAGGGGAGCTGCCAGGTACAAGGCCTGGGTCGGGGGAGTCCCCCCGACACACTGTCCCTGCTCAATCCAGGTGGCTCCCACCCTCCTCGCCTCTGACAGGAGAAAGAGACCCGGGAGGAGACCAGGGCCTGCTTCAAGCCTGGAGTTCAACTCCAGCAGTCAGCGATCTGAACGCGAGGCTGGAGGGACCGTTGGAAAGCTTTCAATGAGGACACGCGGGAGAAGACCTGTCCTGCAGAGGTTCTCGCGGCCCGAGTCCACTCACTGTGATGAGAAGCATCACACTGCGGCCAGTCAGTTTGCACAGGCTTCTCAAACGAGCTTCTCCCCTGATCAGGACTCTCTGGGGCAGGCTGAGGACTGTCCAGGGCCTTGGGTATGGTGGGTAGGTGGCGATCCACGGACTGGGGGTGCCTGAGCCTGGGAGCACTGGGTACCTGGGCTGACCTGCTGGCTCTCTGATTATGCCCTGCTCCATGATGGTCCTTCCCGTCAGCTGTGGTTGGGTCTGGAATGTTCCCCAAAGGCTCTATGCTGAAGGCTTGGTCCCCAGGGCAGCGATACACAGAGGTAGGGGTTTGGGAGGTGATTGGATCCAGAGGGCTCTACCTTCCTCAGCCAGTTAATCCATTGATGGATCCATGGCTGAATGGTCTTCTGGGGGGCGGGAGGAGTTGTAGGAGGTGGGACCAAGTTGAAGGGAGTGGGTCCTTTACACTGTGCTCTAGGGGACTCTAACTTGTCCCCAGTCCCTTTCTCTCCCTCTCTACTACCAGGCCACCATGAAATGAGCAGTCTCCTCCACCACAGACGCCTGGCCATGAAGTTCTGCTCCACCTGAGGCCAAAACAATGGAGCCAGCTGAGCAGGGCTGAAGCCTCTGAGACCAGAAGCCAAAATAAATCTTTCCTCCTTTAAGTCGACTTTCGTCAAGCACTTTGTCACAGTGACGGAAAGCTGACACACGGTCTATGTTTGAACTGTCACCTCCTCAGAGCAGCCCACTGGCTCTAAATCAGATCGCCCTGCGTTCCTTACTTATTGCTCCGACCCATTTTCTTCTGTAATTCATGATCGTATATGTGCAGATATGCATATGTACTCAACGTGCCCTGGTCCACCCCAGCCTTAAGACAGGAACCTGGCTGTTTGGGTCTCTGCTGGGATACAGCACAGCAAGAATGGTCTGGAAACGCAGGGGTGGATGCCCTGCCCAGGTCCTGGCCTCACGTGCTGAACACTTGGAATCCCTGGGTTCCACCTGTTGAATGGCCCCCCACGCCCCACAGCAGGTGCTCCCCTCCCAGTCCTCTTCCCCCCCATCCCAGGTCTTCACCCTTACATCGCAGGGGGGCCCTCCTCTTCCCTCCTGGGTTCCAGAACAGGACAGAGACAGCAAAAATACTGCAGCACGGGTTCCTGGAGGAGACTCCCACTTCTTCTGTTGCAGGTCGACCTTCCAGTTGGCAAGGATTGAGTAAGTGTTAATGAGATTCCAGACGCCATCCCAGGAGCCGCCATATAAAGATAAATACAGCACGACTCCCACCCTGGAGGACCTTATTGACGAGCAGACAAATGGTTTCCACCAGCCCCAAGTGCTATCGTGCAGAGAGCAGTGTGGAATTGAGAGGGAGGACTAAGTTCCTCTGGGAATATGAGGGTTTTGCAGAGAGAGTGAAGCAATGGGATCTGAACACACAGAGAAAGACTTATTTGAAGGAATATGCTCACATGATTACGGAGGCTGACAAATCCAAAATGTGCACACCCGTCATTGGATTGGGGTCCACCCTCATGACCAGGTCTTACTTGGTTTCCTCCTAGAAGATCATGTCTCCAAATAAGGTCACTCCCTGAGGTCTCAGGGATCAGAAGGTCCGTGACATTCTGGTCAACGACGGGCCGCTTGTGCAGCGGTGGCTGTGCCACACAACCTAGGTGGGAAGACACCTGTGCCACCTAGTCAAGCCCACTCCATGATGTCTGCGTGACACAGGTGCCTGAAGACACATTCCTTATTGAGCAAAGAAGACGGTGCCCAGTGGGAGGAGGCCGCCATTCATCTCAAACAGGGAGGCCGGGGGCTGGAAATGGGGAAGCAGAGGGGAGACCCAGAGTGGAGTGGAGGTCTCCAGGATCAGCCCTCTCTGCAGACCTTGGTGCCACCTGGGTGGTGCCTTCTGGCGGGCGCATGCCCCTCAGGGACGCTGACATCCTCACTGTGGGAGGACGGCCTCCTACAAGCCGAGGGGAAGCCTGGAGCAGAACCCTCCTTCCCCAGAGCCCTCAGAAGGAACCTGAGGAGCTCTGCCGGCCCCTTGATCTCGGCCTCCAGCTTCCAGAGCTGAGTCCACAAAGGTCCGTCACTGAAGCCACCCAGTCTGTGACCTGTGGTTCTTCCAGAGCAGCCCTGGCCAACAAATTTGCATCCCAGGTCTGAGCACAAAGCCAGGAAGAGACTTAGCAGCCCAGGAATCTTCTTCAAGTCAGCGGAAGAATGAGTCACCATCCTAGAAAAGCCAGGACTCCTCGGTCCAGTTGTTACCATCGGATTTAACCAAGAAGTGACAAAATGCCGTCCACCTTCAGAGAAATCAGACCTCACCCATGGAGTCCTCGAGGGGTCGACAGGACCTGGGGAGGCGGAAGCAAACACCGGGTGCCAAGCCCATCTCCCGGAGTTTGACGGTCAGAGGGGAGGGAGATGCATGACTGTCACACTCAGAGACAACATCCAAGCTCACGGGGAGCAGAACGCACCTGGAGCACGGAGGCGGGGAGGCAGATCACGGGAGGCTGAGGAAAGGACTTGGGCCTGGGTGGCGGGTCACTGTGTTGCAGGCAACAGAAGCAGGAGAGAGGACAGCGATCGGAGGCCCAGCACAAGCGGAGGATCGTCTGGATCCGAGAGCTCACACCAGGGGCCACAGAAAGGAAAGCTGCTCTTAGGGTTTAGACCTGAGGTGTCCCCCGAAAGCTCACGTGTGAGGCAGTGCAAGAGGGTCTGGAGGCGAAAAGATTGGGTCGTGAGAGCCGTAACCTGACGTGCGTTGATCCGAGACAGGGATTCAGTGGGTGGTAACTGCAGGCAGGTGGGGTGTGGCTGGAGGAGGTGGTCGCAGGATGCGGGCCTCTGGGGCTCTATCTTGTCCCTGGTGAGCAGAGCTGTCTCCATGCTTCCTGGCGGCCGTGTCCTGAGCTGCTCTCTCCATACACCCTTCCACGTGGTGCTCTGCCCGTGCCTCACCCTGGGCCCAGAGCTGTGGAGTCAGCCTACTGTGGACTGAACCTCTGAAACTATGAGCCAAAATGAACATTTTTCCTCCTCGGTGCTGGTCTTATCAGGTCTTTTGGTCACAGTGATGATAAAGCCAACTAAAAGAGCCACAGAGAGCCAAGATTTGAGTCTTGACTCCAAAACAGTTCTGAATCAATATCTCTGCATTTATCTCTCATAAAGTCTGGAAATAGGACTATTGGCTCTTCCTCCTTCTGCCTACTTTCCCCAGAAAAAGCATCCTTTGGTTTAATTATTCATTGCAAGAAAAAAATAATCTCTTCTACATGTTTTGCTCTCATTTTCAGTAGGAAATTCATGTACGGTCAATTAGCCCTCCAAGAACATGCCCGGCTCTGATGGATGGGCCACGTCTTGGTTAAGACACTGCTTGGCACGTGCGTGTGTGTTTGTGTGTCAGTACAGACGCCTGGCAATTAGCTCGGAAAACTCATCACCTCCTTCAAACAAAGGAAGCCAGAAACTTTCTCTTATGTGCATTTGGTTTGGTAAATCACTTGATGCCCACAGGGCTTTCCAGGGCAGGGTGTTCAGAGGAAATCTCTCTCCCCACCCAAGGTGGCCCCTGGGGTCCCCTCAATGGCAAGCGGCTAGTCCCACACAGGTGCTGGTCACTGTACCTCAGCACAGCCCTTGAACTTGGAAGTTACAACCTCTCTCTTCACCTGCCTTTTGACATTGTTCCAGGACAGGGTTGTTGCAAATCCGTCAGCCTAGAGCTGAGCAGAGGCTGGCCATGTGGCCCCAGCAGGTTGAGAGCTGATGGTTTAAAGGGATGCGAAAGGGACCACTCAGTTTGCTTTAAGTTCCTTTGTGGGCTCTTTTACATCTTGTCCTGATGCCAAAATGACGTGAGGCCGCCGGGACGTGGTGATGGAGGTGCGGCCTCCCGTTGCATAAGCTTTCTGGGTTCCTGCTGTTTTTCTCACCCACTACGATTTGGATGTGCCCCCCAAAGTTCATGTGTTGGAAGCGTAATCCCCAGTGCAGCAGCGTTCAGAGGGGATGAGCGGCTCACGCGGGTGGGTGGATGCCGTGGATGGGGGGCTTGTTATCGTGGACATGGGTCCCACCTAGAAGGACGTGTCCTGCCCTCTGCTCTCACACCTGTGTGTTCTCCTGCCCTGGCACCTCCGCAGTGCTGGCACCGTGTCTTTGGACTTTCCAGCCTCCGTAACTCTGAGCCAAATAAGCTTCCGTTCTTTATCACGCAGTTGTGGGGTTCTGTCACGGTGGGAGCTGGTCGAGGCCCTACCCTAGTATCCTGAGAGCCACTCTTGATATCCAGAGCAAAGTGGTCAGAAGGTAATGGGCAGTGAGGGAGCCCTGTGGTGTGGAATGGTCCCCTCAGGGACTCCGTGCTTCTGGGCAGGGCTCACCCTCCATTCCTCCGAGAGGTGCCGTTCAGAATGAAATGCCCGCAGTGGACGTGGCTTCCCTGGCAGAGTCGACCTGTTCACGAGTCACCTGGACTAGCACTCAGGGACGTGCTTCCAGCCCCACCCTCAGAGCCGGTTATTAGAGAACGGCATGAAAGCCCTTCACCCTGACCTCCAGAGATCCATCCAGATGGTCCTGCCAAGAGCTTCAGAACCCAAGCTTCCATCGCGACGCTTCTAGTCCTGGGCCTGGCCTCCCCCTGTGCAGGGGAGGAGGACAGTGAGGTTTGGAGGGATGCGAAGTCCTCTCCGCTTCTCACCTCCTTTGATGAGCCGGTCACTACGAAATCTCTGGAGCTCACAAATATCTGGGATAATCAACTTACAGATGGGAAAGGTTTATCGGGGCTCTGGGTTTCAGAGGTTTCAGTCCATGGCCTATTGTCCCCAGGGCCTTTGGACCCGTGGTGGGACGAAACATCACGGTGGGAACATGGCAGAGGACGCTGACACCTCAGGGTGGTGAGAAGGAGAGTCCAGGTCCCAGCCGCCTGAGAGGCGTGTCCTCTGACCTAGCTCCTTCCTCCAGCCCCTCCCGAGGTCCCACCAGCGCCCACAGTGCCCAGGTTGGGACCTGCCTTAACACATGGGCCTTGGGGGGCTGTCAGGATCCCCACTGGGGCAATATGCAATCTGCCCGTTCCTCCTCCTCTCCTGCCCCCAAGTTCTATGCCTATTTTTGAGCTTTCCTTTCCCTTAAAGGACATTTTAGCTGCTCACTTCGGCCCTCTCTCCAGTCACTGGTGACTCAGTGGAGGGGAAGCACATGGCTCCCATCTGCCCAGACCCGTCCCTCCCTTCCCAGGAGCCCCAGGGCCACCATCTGGGCAGACACAACGTGGTCCCCCTTCCACCGTGGCTGGCTCCCCGTAGACTCAACCTTCGCCTGAGTGAGCAGCCCACCCCGTGTCCCAGGGTGTACCTGGGGCCATGTCCACTGGGAGGGGCTCTGGCAAAGCTTTTGTCTCCAGCCGCAGCCGTTCCATCTCCACGCGCCCCTGGATTTAAAGGGGAACAAGAACCAGACACTCGTGGTACCTTCACACTGAACTCGTCGGAACGCTGTCTCGGGGAAGGTACTCGAGAGCCAGCGAGCCTCCTTTTGGGCCCTCTGTTTGGGAATCTGTTTGTGGTGAAAACCACAATTTTTCTGGCAGAAATCAAATTTTCACGCCAGCGTCTCCATCCTCCCCTGCACCATCTCTCCGGCCCTCCACATTGGGATGCCTGCTTGACCAGGGCCACCTATCTCTGCAACTGTCTTTACCACTCATCCGTCGCATCTGTGTCACTCCAAGGTCCCCAACCACGTCACTCACCTCCCAGGCTTCTCGCAGAAGCCGGGTGAGGAAGGCCGGACAAGGACTGTTATCTTTGTGCTCGGGGGACAACAGGGGTCAAGGGATCCGATCAGCTTTCACAGGACCTGGTTTGGACCAGATCCCAGGCTGCTCATTCCAAGGCCAGGGGTTCTCAAGCATGGGTCTGCTTCCGAATCGCCCGGCCAGGAAGCCGGGCTGAAACCACATGAATGGGCCTCTCCCCCAGAGTCGATTTGGAGTGAGTCCCGAAAATCCGTTTTTCTAGGAAATCTCTAGAGGATGGTGATGCCGAGACCCTCTGTCCCAGCCGCCCCAAGGGAACCCCGGCAGACCCTCAGTGAGCGTGCCCAGCAGCCTCCCTCGGGATCAGCTGGGCCTCACACAGGGGGCGTCTGCCTTCCTTGGCAGGAGACACGTGGGCGTCAGCAGCCCGTCTTGGCTGGGCTCGTCCTGTGGTCACCAACACACCCCCCGCTGTGTTCTCGCGTTTCCTGGGCTCGGCTGCTCCCCCGGAGCTTTCTGAACCTGGGTTTGTTTGGTCTCCAGACGTCGTCTGACATTTCCCTGCTCTTACATCTGACGCCTCAGCAGAGATGGGACCGCACATCACTCAGGAGTCGCGGCTGCCTCCCACCAACCACAGCGCCTAACGCCACCTCCACACGCGGATCCCCACCGGGGCGGCACTGCCTCCTTGGCGACGTCAGTTAATCTGTCCGTTGCCATGTTCGTTATTGGAAGCGCTCTGAGTCCTAATTAGTGCTATTTAACTGCTGTTCCCTGCAGCCCCGTGTCACAGAAGCCACAGCCCGGAAGCGTGGGAGGAACAGGCCTCATTCACAGCCCCATGATTGAAACTCTGAGAAGATGGCATCCGCAGAAGAGAGGACCCACCATAAAATAGGGGCCTGGCACAAGGGTCGGGGACAGACGCAGTTACCTTGTGTCAGAGAGCTGCTGCTTGGGGCTGCCCGGCATCTTCTGTCCTTCTACAGACTGACCCCAGCTCAGTTCCCAATGGCTCTGGAGGGGCTGTGAACTGTAGCCATGGTCACGGCCCTGCCGGGGGGCGAGGACCTGAACGCCGTCTGGACATTGGAAGGGCAACGTCCTTGGATCTAGGGATCAGTTCATGCCGGAACAGGATTCCAGCCGAGCCAGGGCATCCCCCAGGACCCGTCTCCTAGGTGCAGCTGGGAGAAGTGCCCTCGGCCTTTGGGATCACAGGATGAGAAGGACGTGGCTCCTTAGCGGCCAGGGGTCCCTCCTCCCCAGCATGGGACAGGCCCATGTGCAGCAAGAGACAACGAGGCCAAAGAACAGAAAGTAGCAGAGCCAGGGAGTAAAGAGCAGAGGGCACACGGTAGAGCTGAGCCTTGGCCTTGTGACGCCAACGCCACTCCTGCCCCGCGCCAGCGAGTCCGACAAGAACTCCTGGCTTTGCTCCAGAGCAACAAGGACTTCAGCGAGCTCCTTGTGATCAGCCTCGCCTGCCCATTTCCACCCAGTCGTCACAAAGGCCTGACCCTGACTTTGTCCCCACCTAGTCAAGAGAGCAGTCATGAGGTCACGGCATTGTCCCCCACCCCCTTCTGGCCCACTCCCAGGAACTGTTTCTTTCTTATTTAAGCCTACGACAGCAGTCTCCCCAGAGCACCTTGGGCCCTTTCCCTGAACCCAGAGGCCAGCCACGCTGGGAACACGCCTTGGACGCCTTGGAGTACAGGCTGGCCGCCTCGCTCAGGAGAGACCCTACACAGCCCCTTACTACCAACCCCGCTCCGGCTCTGAACCAGCCTCCGCATCTTTCTCTGGACTCGAACCACAGGAAGTGTTTGTTGAGCACTTACAACGTGCCCGCATGTCTGAGAATAAAGCAGACATGCTTCTTTCCTCAGGGAACTCACAGGGCAGCCGGGCACGAAAGTTCCTAACCCGGGTCGGCCCAGTGAAGATGGCGCCTGTCTCACCTACGCAGATGCATGCATCCGCTCGGTGTCCAGCCTGCAGTCCCTTGGGTCCTGGAGGGACGAGGCCTAGGATCCTCATCCCCGGGCTCCTGACAGGAAGAGGCCCGGGATCCTCATCCTCGGGCTCCTGACAGGAAGGCCTCACTCAGCTCTGGTTGCACAGGAAGGAGACCCAGACTGGAGAGTGGCACAGGCTGGGTCCAACGCGAGCCTTTCCACCCTGAGATCCCAGGATGCCAAGACTCTGTCTTCTTCAGGACACACAGCCGCCTCGTCCATGGACGCCATGCTGGGGAGCAGGGCTCCACCCCAGAGCCCTGATCTCAAGCCATCACCACCCGGTGGCCTCTCGCTCACCCTACCGCCGACACAAACCCCACCCCCACCAAAGTGCACACGTCATTTGGGGGTTCTTTTTGCAGCCGCACAGTGTCCTCATGGGGTCTTCTTTGGGGTCATGGATTTTTATTCAAAATGTCTTCTGTGTTGAAAAATAGGGCATGTCTGTTTTAGATTATTTGAAACAGAAAAAAAGAAAGAACAGAAAAACACCCATGACCTTGGTACACAGAGATACCTGTGTGGCATTTTGCTAATTCACATGTGGGGATAGGTCTGCTTTTATTCAATGAATATCATATTTTATATAAAATTTAGGGTCCTGCTTTCTCACTTTATCTTGAGAAAGATTTTTCCTATTCAATTTTTCTCTCAAAACAGATTGCATAATGGTGCATGCAGGGACTGTATCACAGATCTTTGAGCACCGTGTCGTTGGACTTCAGATTGTTTCTGTCCTTTCCTATAATTGCTGTTGCAATATACATCTTTGGGCATAGACACTGTGCCTCAAGGAAGTTCCTTAAAGATGGCATTACTGTATATCAGGTAGAGGCGAGTAAAGGGAGAGAAGGGGTACAGGAACAGGAGGGACAGTAGAGTGAAACGGTCATTATTACCTCATGTACATACATGATTGCATGACTGATATGATCCCACAATATGTACAGTCAGAAAAATGAGAAATTACACTCCATTTATGTATGATCTATCAAAATGCATAAATGCATCTACTGTCATGTATAACTAATTAGAACAAAAAAAGTGTGTTCTTTGTCAAATGTATTAATGTAAAATGCTAAGGTGTTTATAAAAGAGAAACTAGGTGCAGAGAAAAAAAAAGATAGCATTACTGGCCAAATAACAGACACTTTCAGATTCTTAAAATAAGTGAATGAAGTGAAAGTTAGGAAAACCATACTGGTCGCTAGTCTCCACTGCAACTTTAGCAAATTCCCAGATGCTTAGCAACACAAGTTTACTCTCTTATAATTCTACAGATTAAAAGGCCAAAATGCAAATGGTGGGGCTAAACCCAGGTGTTGACAGCCCTGCATTCATTGCTGAAGGTTCTGGGGAGAATCCACTTTGTCTCCTTCTTCAGCTTTCAGAGGCCACCTGCCCTCCTTGGCTCACAGTCCTTCCTCTGTCTGCAAAGCCAACAATGGGGGGCAGAGACCTCCTCACGTCCCATCACTCTGGCCTCCTCTGGTGCCTCCCTCTGCCTCTTGTAAGGACACTCGTACTTGCATTGGTCCACTAGGACAGTCCAGGCTAATCTCTTTTAAAGACAGTATCTTAGCTGTCATTCCCTCACAACCTTAACTCACCTATGGCCCAGGCTCTGGAGATTAGAATACAGATATCTGTTGCAGGGGACCTGCACTTCTGCTGCCTATGACAGATTTGGACACAACAGGCAGTGGATCACATCCACAAGTTCTCATCAGTGGTAGACATTTACTTATCTTTAATCCTTACCAAATGGGTAGGTAGATGGGTTAGTCGGTCTTCCCTTGCTGTAACAAAATACCTGAGATAAGCAACTTAAAGATGGAAAGATACAAGTTTCAGTCATGGTGTCCCCATATCAACTTCAAGGGTACACCCCAATGACCTCGCCTCCTGCCATTAGGAGCCATCCACAGGCTGACAGTCAAGCTTTCAACAAATGGTCTTTGGGATCAATTAAGATACAAACCAGAGTCATAGAAAATGGGCTCCGTTAGGTATTATTCTACAAATGACAAGGATTTATTTTACCACTTTGTGGTTTTTCTGTCCATAGCATGCCTATTCTTGTTATTATTATGTCCTTCCCATATTTACTTTTTAAATGGCATATAGGAAAGTCAGATCAAGAGTATCAGTCAGAAACACCCACGACCAAAATCTGAGACTAAATGCCTTATTGCTTCATTTACTCCACAAAAGACACGTCTGAGATCCCAAAGTTCTTCCCATCTCAGCCTCCAGAGTCTCCCAAGCTCCCATTCAAACTCCTGGAAAGACTGGCAGATGTCCCTAGAGCCTGAGTCATGGTCATAGGTCACCCATGGGCTTACACAGGGGACCAACAGACTCTACCTAAGCGCCACACCACAGAACTCTTCAGGGATTTCTCCTGACATGAGAAATTCCATTCTTGGGAAGATACCACCATCTTCCTTCGCTCTCATTCCTGATGTTTATTTTTCCAGGAAGACCTCCTTGGAAAGGAGGCAAGTTGAAGGTTTTTCCAGCCACATCCCCCAGCAAAACCCCTCTAGGTGAATTATCTCCACTCCAGACTTAGTGGGGGACCCAGAATCACACAATGAGACGGCATCACACTATGACGCACGTCCTTCAGTGACCACAGTCTCCACCAAAGCTTTCAAGGTGGGAACAGAGCCTCCATTTAGGAGCCTAATCAGAGACCTAAGAAGCTTCAGCAATGCCTCAGCAAAGACCCAGCAAGGGCACCGTGTTGCTGAGAAATACACCTACAGAGACATGGGCACCTTGGTCCCTGTGGGGAGCTGAGAGGGGTCACAGGGTGGAAGAGAGCACACCAGGGACGTTCTGCATGGGATGGAGACTTTGGAATTAAGCCCAGGCTCCACAGCAAAGCCTTCAAGTCCCTTCCACATCTGGCCACACACTATGCTTTGGAACTCAACCACCAAGACACCTCTCCATGAGCACCAGCCGAGTCTTCCCTCTGGCCTCTGTGCCTTTCACTTGCCACTACCTCTGTTAGAGACCCACCTCGTTTCACCAAACCCCACTCCTTGCCAGAGCTCTAGCTGCTTTTGTACCCGCCCTGCAAAGCCGACTCTAAGCCTTCACCCTGCAGCCCCATGAGAGTACCACTGCCTTCCTAGAGAACCTGGAGCTCCTTAGGCAAGATCTGGTATTTCTGCCACCAATAAGGTCACACATTACAGAACTGCTTATTAAATGCCACGATAAGTCCAGCTCTGAGAGTTAAATGCCAACAGAGAAGACATGACCCTCAACCCTAAGTACATTACAGACCAGTACAGAAATATACCGGTGGAGCAATATGAATGATGGCGTCCTAGGAATACCTGGGAAGGCCCTTTATCTCAGATGTGAATGATCAGAGAACACTTCCTGGAAGAAATGGGGTCTCATCCAACAACCAAAAGATGACCAGGAACCAGGAGAAGAGGAGAAGAAAAGCAGTCTAGGAGAAAGAAAGTCAACATAGCTAACAGACATTTATGTAGCTCTTTATTTATATTATCTCATGGAATCTCTGTAAATGCTGTACGAGATAAATATTGTATCCATGCTTATTTGACATGTGAGGAAACAGACTCAGTAAGATTAAGGAACTACCCTGGATCATATCATTGTAAAAAGTGGAGCCAGGGAGATCCAAGATGGCGGATGAAAGGGAGGCTGCATTCCTTGTTGCTCCATAACTCCGGTTTGAAGCAGAGGATATCTATTTCTTGGTGAGGCAGTTTTTGCTGCTTATAGATCCCCTGCTGATTAGCCCATTTCTCTACTGTGATTACCTGCAGTCTGCCAGCATATCAACGCTTTTTTTGAGTGCAGATTACTCACTGTCAGGCGCCATTTGCCCACCTCTTGCCTGTCCATTGCCTGCCTTTCACTTACCCATCACCCACCACCTGAGGTTCACCTCCCGATCATCCAACAGCTGCCAGCAGACTGACCGCAGACGACCAGTGGAGCACCAGCTGCCTGCTGATGCCTGGAAGTTCACTGTCATAGTACCTGCAGATTTGATTACACGTGGCTGCCGCCATTTTGAGACAACAGCCAGGCCCCTTAGGACCCCTGCCTGGGCTGACTGAGCCCCATATCCAGGATCCCTCAGCCCAACCAATCACTCCCTGCCTCTGGGGCCCTCACATCGACTGACTGCTCCCTGCCGCCAGGACCTCCAGACCAACTGACTGCGTCCTATCACCGGGACCCCAGACCGACTGATTGCACCCGGCCTCCAGGATCCCGCAATCTGACCAAACACACCCCACCTCCAGGACCCCTGCCTGACCAACCGCACCCCACCTCTAGGACCTCCAGCCAACCACATCCATACCCCGAGCTGCAGCTCCCCATTTGCCATACTAGAGGGGAAGATACATGAACAACATGAAAAAACAAGGGAAGAAAATGAATCAAACAAATCTAGATTCTATATTAATAGAATCCAAGGACAGTATGTTAGAAGAAATGTCAGAAAAGGACTTCAGATTATACATGATTAAGATGATTCGTGAAGGAAAGGATGAGTTAAGAGAGCCAATGCAGGCAATGAATGATAATACCAGTAAGCAGTTGAAAGAGCACCTGCAGGAAGCAAAAGATCATTTCAAAAAAGAGATAGAGATTCTCAAAAAACACCACACAGGAATCCTTGAGATGAAGGAAACAACAAACCAAATAAAAAACTCGATGGAAAGCATCACCAACAGACTAGACCACTTGGAAGACAGAACCTCAGACAATGAAGACAAAATATTTAGTCCTGAAAATAAAGTCGCCCAAACAGAGAAGATGGTAAGAAATCATGAACAGAATCTCCAAGAACTATGGGACATCATGAAAAGACCAAATTTAAGAATTATTGGGATTGAGGAAGGCACAGAGATACAAACCAAAGGAATGAACAACCTATTCAATGAAATAATATCAGAAATTTTCCCAAACCTGAAGAATGAAATGGAAAATCAAATACAAGAGGCTTACAGAACACCAAATGCACAGAATCACAACAGATCCACACCAAGGCACATTATAATGAAAATGCCTAACATTCAAAATAGAGGATTTTGAAGGCTGTGAGAGAAAAGAATCAGATTACATATAGGGGAAAACCAATAAAGATAGCAGCAGACTTCTCAGCCCAGACTGTAAAAGCTAGACGGGCCTGGACCAACATATTTCAAGATCTGAAAGAACATGGTTGCCAACCAAGAATCCTATACCCAGCAAAACTAACCTTCAGATTTGAAGATGAAATAAAATCCTTCCATGATAAAAATTAAAAGAATTTACAAATAGCCTGCACTAAAGAATGTTCTCAACAAAATATTCCATGAGGAGGAAATGAAAAACAACAATGGAGGTCAGCAAAGGGAGGGACTACCTTAGAGAAAAACCACTCAAAGGAGAAACCGAGCCAAGTTAAAAATCAAAAATAAGCCCAAATGACTGGGAATACAAATCATTTCTCAATAATAACCCTGAACATTAATGACCTAAACTCATCAAAAAAAAAAGAAAGACCCAACAATATGCTGCCTGCAAGAGACTCATCTCATAAAAAAGACATCCACAGACTAAAGGTGAAAGGATGGGAAAAAACCTAACGCACATGGACTCAGTAAAAAAGCAGGGGTTTCCATCCTTATATCACATAAAGTGGACTTCAAGCCAAAGTTAGTCAGAAGGGATAAAGAAGGACATTTCATACTGCTTAAGGGAACCATAAATCAGGAAGACATAACGATAGTAAATATTTATGCCCCAAACAATGGTGCATCCCTGTACATCAAACAAATCCTTCTCAATTTCAGGAATCACATAGACCACAACACAATAATTCTTGGTATCTTTAACACACTGCTGTCACCACTAGATGGATCTTCCAAACAAAAACCAACCAAAGAAACCATAGAACTCAATAACACAATCAATAACCTAGACTTAATAGACATATGTAGAATATTCCATCCATCAATGAGCGGATACACTTTCTTTTCAGCAGCACATGGAACCTTCTCGAAAAGAGACCATATGTTATGCCACAAAGCAGCCCTTAGGAAATGCAGAAAAATGGAGATACTGCCTTGTGTTCTATCAGATCATAATGGACTGAGAGTAGAAATTAAAGACAAAATAAAAAGCAGAAATTACTCCAACACCTGGAGACTAAATAATATGCTACTGAATGAAACATGGATAACAGAAAACATCAGGGAGGAGATAAAAAAAAATTCTTAGAGGTCAATGAGAACAATGATACAACATATCAAAATCTCTGGGACACTATGAAAGCGGTACTAAGAGGAAAATTCATTGCATGGAGCGCATTCCAGAAAAGAATGAAGAGTCAACAATTAAATGACCTAACATTACAGCTCAAAGCCCTAGAAAAAGAAGAACAGAATAACAGCAAAAGTAGTAGAAAGAAGGAAATAATTAAAATCAGAGCTGAAATCAACAAAATTGAAACAAAATAAACAATTCAAAAAATTGACAAAACAAGAAGTTGTTTCTTTGAAAAAGTAAACAAAATAGACAAACCCTTAGCCACACTAAAAGAGGAGAGAGACAACTCAAATTACTAAAATTCATGATGAAAAAGGACATATCACGACAGACACCACTGAGATACAGAACATAATGAGAAGCTACTTTGAAAATCTGTATTTCAACAAAATAGAAGCTAACAAAGACATTGACAAATTTCTAAAGACATATGCTCCACCCAAACTGAACCAGGAGGACATACACAATTTAATCAATATCAAGCAATGAAATAGAAGAAGCCATTAAAAACCTACCATCCAAGAAAAGCCCAGGACCAGGCGAATTCTCAGCCAAGTTCTACAAGACCTTCAAAGAACTCATTCCAATACTTCTCAAAGTATTCCAGAAAATAGAAAAGGAGGGTACCCTACCAAACTCATTCTATGAAGCTAATATCACCCTCATACCCAAACAAGGCAAAGACACATCAAGGAAAGAAAATTTTAGACCAATATCCTTGATGAATATAGATGCAAAGATCCTTAACAAAATATTGGCAAACCGTATCCAAAAACATATTAAGAAAATTGTGCACCACGATCAAGTGGGGTTCATCCCCGGAATGCAAGGATGGCTTAACATCCATAAATCAATAAATGTAATCCATCATGTCAGTGGACTTAAGGATAAGAATCATATGGTTATTTCCATTGATGCAGAAAAAGCATTTGACAAAATACAACACCCCTTCATGCTCAAATCACTAGAAAAAATAGGGATAGTAGGAACATACCTGAACATTGTAAAGGCTATTTATGCTAAGCCCATGGCCAACATCATTCTTAATGGAGAAAAACTGAAACCATTCCCTTTAAAAATGGGAACAAGACAGGGATGTCCTCTTTCACCACTTCTATTCAACATCGTCCTCGAAACTTTAGCCAGAGCAATTAGACAGACTAAAGGAATTAAAGGGATATGAATAGGAAAAGAGGAACTTAAGCAGCCCCTATTTGCTGATGACATGTTTCTATATTTAGAGGATCCAAAAACTCCTCCAGAAAACTTCTAGACCTCATCAATGAATTCAGCAAAAGATCAGGCTATAAAATCAATGCACATAAATCTAAAGCATTTTTATACGCAAGCGATGAAACAGCTGAAAGGGAAATGAGGAAAACAACTCCACTTGCAATAGCCTCAAAAAAAATAAAATACTTGGGTATCAATCTAACAAAAGAGGTAAAAGATCTCTACAAGCTACAAAACTACAAAACATTGAAGAAAGAAATTGAGGAAGACCTTAGAAGATGGAAAGATCTCCCATGTTCTTGGATAGGCAGAATTAATATTGTCAAAATGGCCATACTATCAAGTGCTATACAGATTCAATGCAATTCCAATAAAAATCCCAATGACATATCTTACAGAAATAGAACAAGCAGTCATGAAATTCATCTGGAAGAATAAGAAACCCAGAATAGCTAAAGCAATCCTTAGCAGGAAGAATGAAACAGGGGGTATCGCAATACCAGAACTTCAACTATACTACAAAGCAATAGTAACAAAAACAGCATGGTATTGGCACCAAAATAGACAGGTAGATCAATGGTACAGAATAGAGGACACGGACACAAACCCAAATAAATACAATTTTCTAATACTAGACAAAGGTGACAAAAATATGCAATGGAGAAAAGATAGCCTCTTCAACAAATGGTGCTGGGAAAACTGGAAATCCATATGCAACAGAATAAAACTAAACCCCTATCTCTCACCCTGTACAAAACTCAACTCACAATGGATCAAGATTCAAACGGGACAGATTCAAACTAAACAGCTCTCTCTCAGCAAAGGAAACTATCAGCAATGTGTAGAGAGAGCCTACTGAGTGGGAGAAAATCTTTGCCACCTGTACTTCAGATAGAGCACTAATTTCCAGAATATATAAAGAACTCAAAAAACTCTACACTAAGAATACAAATAACCCAATCAACAAATGGGCTAAGGATATGAACAGACACTTCACAGAAGAAGATCTACAAGCAATCAACAAACATATGAAAAAAATATTCACCATCTTTAGTAATAAGAGAAATGCAAATTGAAACTACACTAAGATTCCATCTCACCCCAATTAGAATGGCAATTATCAAGAATACAAGCAACAATAGGTGTTGGCAAGGATGTGGGGGAAAAAGGTACACTCATACATTACTGGTGGGGCTGCAAATTAGTGCAGCCACTCTGGAAAGCAGTGTGGAGATTCCTTAGAAAACTTGGAATGGACCCACCATTTGACCCAGCTATCCCACTCCTCGGCCTATACCCAAAAAACTTAAAATCAGCATACTACAGAGATACAGCCACATTCATGTTCATAGCTGCTCAATTCACAATAGCCAGACTATGGAACCAACCTAGATGCCCTTCAATTGATGAATGGATAAAGCATCTGTGGCATATATATACAATGGAATATTACTCAACTATAAAGAATAATAAAATTATGGCATTTGCAGGCAAGTGGATGAAATTGGAGAATACCATGCTAAGTGAAATAAGCCAATCTCAAAAATCCAAAGGACAAATGATCTCGCTGATAAGCGGATGATGACACATAATTGGGGGTTGGAGGGGGGCAAGAATGGAGGAAGGAGGGACTGTATAGAGGGAAAAGAGGGGCAGGAGGGGTGGGGGGGAAGGAAAAAATAACAGAATGAATCAAACACCATTACCCTATGTAAACGTATGATTACACAAATGGTATGCTGTTACTCCATGTACAAACAGAAACAACATGTATCCCATTTGTTTACAATAAAAAATTTTTTAAAAATTTTTTAAAAAGTGGAGCCAGAGTTTTAAGCCAATAATCTTGGTTTTTGATCCAAACTCTTCATCTCTATGTTATTTTGCATGTTTAAAGGCTTAAAAGGAGAAGAGGACCCAAGAGGTTTGAGAATCCAAAGGAATTAGAGTGACTGGGTCAGAACATGTGAGCCTGTGGACATGAGGCCATCATGGCCTTGAAGGGGAGGACAAAGCCATCAGTCTTCAACTGGCACGTCACAGCAAGCCTTGCGTAGATGGACAGCAGACTGGACAGAGCAAGAGGCGGTGACACAGGCAGGTGAAGGCTCTTGTGCTCTTACAGGCAGAAGAGGACTATTCCCTCCTTGGCCCAGTGACAATGGAGAACAAAGACAGAGCACTTGGAACTGGGTGGGCAGGAATGGGGGAAAGAAGAGGCTAAGAGGACAACTTATTTCTGGTATTCAATTTGAAAGGGCATGGTTGGTGCTTCCATTTCCTGCGACAGAGAATACAGGAAGGAAGACAGCTGTGAGAAAGAACACGGCATTCAGACATGGACTCTGGATAGAAAGACATATCCTGAAGCAGGCGATTGGTTACATACATTTGAGGCTTAGCAAGAGTGCTGGGTTAACACAGTGGGGATAATCAGAAGGTTTGGAGGGGTGACTGAGATTCTCCACAGATAGCACACACAGTAGAACCCCCTTATCCATGGGGTATCTATGTCCCAGAACCCATGGATTCCACATATAAGTCATTCCACATTCCACATAGAAGTCATCATGCAACAGCGATCTCATAACCAAGATGGCTACCAAGTAACTAATGGGAAGGTAGTATATACTGCATGGACACACCACAGAAAGGAATCGTTGGTGTCCCACTGGAATAAAAGAGAATGCCACAAAGTCTCATGTCATTACACAGAACAGCCACAATTGGAAACTTATGGATTTTTTATTTCTGGAATTTTCCCTCTAATATTTTCAGACCTCGAATATCTGAAACCAAAGAAAGCAAATCACAGATAAGGGAGTATAATGATAGACTGCAAAGAGAGAGCAGTAAAAGAGAATATAGAAGCAATAAAAACAGTAAGCCATTATTTAGCATGTTGTATGCGAGCCACCATTTCTAGTTGTTTGTTGGAACTGATTTAATCCTTGCAACAACACTACAAGTCAGAGCATAGAGAATCCATGGAACTTTCCCAAGGTCACCCAGCTGGTAAGGACTGGAGCCAGAATTGGAACCCTGGCAACTGGGCTCTAGAATGTGCGCTATTCATATACTACATGATGCACCCGCCAACCAGAAAAGTGGGAAGTGGCTGTTTCCAGTAAGATTGAGCAGTCGGTCAACAACATCAAATGCATTTGAAAACTCAGGAAGAGAGATAGAGAAGAATCTACTGAATTTAGCAAGAAACTAGTCACTAGTGATGTTGGTTAGTGCAGTGTCTCTTGGGGATGGGTGAGAGTCAGAGTGCTGTGATCTGAGAAGAGGGATAAAGAAAGAGCTGAGAATGAGCACAGATCACTCTTCCAAGATTTCTGATAAGGACTGAAAAGCAGTGTGGAAATAGAACAGGAAGCTGGAGTCAAGAAAACATTCTGATTTTTGTAACAGATTTTGGCATTTGCGTCTAATCCTCAAGTCTGAACTCCTGGAAGGAAAGAGGAAGAGAGAGTTTACATGAGCAAGGTCTGGGTGAGCAGAAGAGATCCAGGGTAGAGTTGGCAGTATTGATCTTAGCCTGGAAGGGGACAGCCCGTGCCATGAACAAGAAGGAAGGAGAAACCATGCCTTGGATGCAGACGAGGCTGTCGAGGGGGCTTTGAGGGAGACTGCATGGATGATTTCAGCTTCCTCTCTGAGAAACCAGGTGAGAGCTCAGGTTGAGCAGAAGAGTTGGTGACAGTCACCTGTGTTTGGGGATCTCCTCCTCCTGGAGTTAAAGAGCATGACCCGTGGGAGGTCAGGGTCTGGGGGTGCCATGGGGTGTCGCTTTGGGTTGGAATTTCCTACAGGGGGACGTTGATGGAAGAAGTCAGATGAGCCTAGAATGGTCCACCCTTGCCACAGCCAAGCTTTCCCCATGTAGACCTGAACCTGGGCAGGTGCAAAGTGTACACTAACAGGCAATCAAACATCTCCTTCCAGCTGGGCTCCTGGATGAGGGACGCAGACTCTCCTGGAGTAACTGGGCAAGGGCCACCCTTTGTGAGGAAGGGAGGCTGAAATGTCTGTGGAGAGTGGTGACAAAGGATGGGACAGCAGTGGCTGAGATTGGGGTCTCTGGTGACCTCATGGCTGTGGCATGCCGGTGCCTGGGAGTGTTCCTGTGCAAGGGCACAGAATGCTCAGCTGCTATAGCAATGCCCTGCATGAGGAGGCTGTGCAAGAGTCCTACCGTCTCTGGCCTTGATCTCAGGCGCACAGCTCTGGGAAGGAAGGAAGGAACTTACGCTAGACAAACACCAGCTCTCCTTCTGTTCCCGCCGCCTTACAGTGACTGTTAACAGTGGGCTTTCCTGAGAGCCACACAGAGCTCCTAACATCACACTGTGCAACTGTGGAAAAGTCACATAGATGTCCTAGTTTCTGTAACTTTCCTGAATATGAAGAATAACAGTTGCATGTCTTTACCTGATAATGAGACATGTGTAAATAAAGGTTGCTGGCAGAACTCTCTAGATGTGCATCTCCTCCAGAGAGCAGAGCTCCACCTGATCCCAGCTTAATCTTCAAAACCTGTGTTTGAATCTTTATTTTCCAATCCCCCTTTGCCCCTCGCCAGACCCGAGAGTTTGGTTGCACTGGTCATGGCAAGTGTCAGTCCTTCCAAGGGTGACCAAGAGCTACCAGAGTTGCCCGGGACTTGTGTCTTCTTAAACAATTAGAGACTTTATTATTTGGAGGCTAGTATAACATTCGGTCCACCATCCAAAGCCAGTCTTACACAAGCATTTCCTTTATTGTTCAGGTACAGACCCTCCGTTTGACCCAGTGAAGTTTAACCAGTCTTCATGAATAAATTGTGTCCCCTCCACATTATTAAAGGGTCATAGGCTTTTGGTCCCTCTTCGAAAATCTCCATCAGCATTCATCTCAGAAAGCCACAAGACTGGGACACCTGGCCCACATTGTTCCTGAGGAGCAAGTCATAGGCCCAGCAGTTACATTAGTGATAGTGTGATATTTCTTTTTATTAATAAGTTAACTAAGTGGCTAAGAGCCACTTACATGAATCCATCACTCGCATATTATTTCCTGACTCAGTCTCTCTCGGGTCAGAGTAAGCAGATACTAGCAAGATGCGAAGTTACTGTCATCCTGCTGGGGGGACTACAGCATCACCACTGTAACCCAGCAGAGGGGAACTCAGTCCCAGTGGTGAAGGTGGGTCAGTACTGGGTCTGTTGGACATGGAGCTAAATGCTCTCTTCAGTGATAGATGACCAGGATGCATGATCTCGGAGCAGAGCACCGAGGACGTGCCCCTTCTCTGTGTTAGGACATGGCTGTGTCACTGCAGACAAAGGCCATCAGAAGCTGCTGAAGTTTTTGGGAAATGAGCATCCAGGGGATCATTAATGGCAACCCTGCAAGATAAAATGGACCAGCCTAAACAGCCCCATCCAATAAGGCAATTCACGTGGCTACCTGATGCACAAGTCACTCCTTCTGGGGTTCCAACCAGAGATCAGCTTTCTAAAAATTACACATTTGGCAGAAGTCATATTCCTTTGTGAATGGGTGACTGAAAACACCTGCCCTGAAATATTTCAGGCCCAAAGCATCCCACAGGACTTCCGGATGTCAGAAATAGACTTATCCAGACCCTAAAACAGACACAAACTTCTCTGAGAGGAAAAGTAAACATTTTTGTGAGGACCCCCTCAGGATGAGCAGTCAGGCGACCTCCATACGTAAGCGTCAGTTTTACGTCTTGCGTATTCGGTCTCTGCTATACCATTACTGATCTATTTCAGGTCTGGATCTCTTTGAGAAACAGAAGAATCCATGGACTGACTCCCACCCCCTCACCAAACAAATGCACTCGAGTTCATAAACATAAAAATGTTGCATGATAAAGGTTTTGTAGATTCCCTGAAGTTCTAGGATGGCCTGACCAGGGGAAACGTCTGCTATTACAAAGCTGATCGATTTTGCTTCAGTGAGCAGATTGTGTCACACTCCAAGAACTTACTAGAGAATTTAGTTGAGCTGATCAACATGAGATGGGCCGTCTTATGTATTGGTTAGCTTTTGCTATGTTGCACTGGGTAACAAGCAGCCCACAATGGCTCAGGGGCTTTTCATCGACACGGGCTTCTTCCCTGGTGTGTTACTTGTTTTTCATGCATCATCTATTCATCTGCTCCCTACCTTATTCATTCCAGGCCCCACACCGAGAATGCAGCTCTCTCTGGACACATCGATCCGACTGCGGAAGCGAGAGCAGAGATCAAACCTTGCCGTGTTCTTTCACGTTGCTACCTGGATACGGCATTCACCACTTTGGGTCATATTCTGTTGCCCTTAACAGGTGACATGGCCAGGTTTGATGCTGATGGTCTCACAGGGACAGAGCAAGGGTTTCCGTGGGGTTAGATATGAAAACGAGAAGTAGCAGAGACCTTGCAGAAATCAGACTGTTGACCATACTTGGGAACATGTCAGTCATTCTCAAGGTTCCTAATTTCCATCCTTGATCCAGGAAACCCTACAATGTTAACCGACACTCACCAGCCCTTTCCCTGAAAGAGGACTTCATGTCCAAGCCTTTGAGTCCGAAAGTCACCATCTGGGGATGAAATGTCACTGTTGAGCACCTGCCCATTAGCGATCTAATGTCCCTGAGAAAATGACCCAACAGCCTGGAAATCCCCGTGCATGCAGATCATGCCCCGGGAGAAAACGCGTGCTTCCTAGAGAAGGCATTGCTGCGTCTATCAGACAATGAGGTTCACACACTACGTGGGATTTTCGGGTGACCTCAGCTGCCACAGAGTGAGAGCTGAACTTCACATTCAACCACAGTGAGCGTGTAACCTCCTGTTTCCAGTGAAACCACGTCCTCTGCGTTTATGGCTTCTTTATGCTCTTTGTGGCTTCATTTTTAGCGACATTTTTGAACTTTTTTTCTGGTTAGAAAGTCAATATATGTAATTCAGCAATATAGAAAACAACAGAAAATGAAAAGGGAAAGTTATGTGCAGTGTCACCTGCTTCAAGGACTTCGCCTGATCAACTGCAACAATCACCAGAGCATGGGGCATGCTATTTAAGCCACACTACTCTTTGCATATGTGAAAATTCTACATATGAGTCTGATGCCTATCATACTATTATGTCAACATTTACTAGTGTTGCAATTTTAAATGCCTTTTATGTCCTGTAACAATGTCACTCACGCATTCATAAGTCAAGATGCAAGTCCCGGGGCCAAAATACACCTCCCCATATCAATAACTCGGCTGCAGAGGTTAAAGGTAATAAAACCACGTGGTACACTGCATTATTGCTTAAGGAGACCATCCACAGAGACGCAGGCATATGAGTGCCCAAAGGCAGAAACTGTTCACAGCAGTATTGTCTGTAATCACCCCAAACTGGACAGAGCTTGCCTGTCCATCAGCAGTTGACTGAACACCTCCGTGGTGGCATACACCACAGAGTGCCACACAGCAATCCAGGCACATGCATTCCAGTTATATGCACAGTGTGAATGAACTGCGGAGACTACACCAAGCCCAGTTGCTGGACCCACAAATAAACACATATTCTCCGACTTCAGTTACATGAAGTTCAAGGTTAAACTCAGGTTTGATGACGCATGTGAAGAAGTGAGATTCTGAAGAGAAGCAAGTGAGAGAGTCCTAACAAAATCGGGAGGCACTTCTTGAGGGAGGCTGTGGGCCTCGGAAAGAGACCCGACACTGGGCACTGATGGAGTTTCCCCTCCAGGCCCAGGCAGGGGCCATACGGTGTTGCTTGGGGGTGAGTCATTGTACTGTGTGTGTCCCTTTCATTGCATACACTGTATTGCACAGTATAAAAGTTTGGGTGATGATTTTGGTTGTCTCGGATTGTAAATCTGGCTGTCGTTTGTGAACATCCCTCCCTCTCATTACCCTTTGTGAATATCCCTTGTAACATCCTTCCTCCGAAGGGCATCCTGTCTCCTGCAGCCTGTCATGAGGTGGAAACAAAGATTCAAGATGCCAGAGGAAGATGATGGAATACAAGACCAACGTCCCCTCTTCCAGACTGAACAGAGCTGGCCTGACGGTGGGGGAGGAGATGTGGGAACAGGAGGAAGAGGGCAGGGAGGGAAGAAGGGGAAGTGTTCCTCAGGAGAACCCAGTTCACCTCAGCACGCCCACCTCACAGCCCTGCCTGCCAGAGTCCAGAGTCCTGGGAAGTCCCTCTCCACTCTCCCCCAGTGTGGTGAGGACTCTTGGCACCCCAATGTGGAGATGAGGGCACAAAGAGAGACCCTGGCCTTCGTTCTACTCAGCTTTGTCATCACTGGGACCGAAATACCCAACAAGAGCAACACAGGGAAGGAAAAGCTTCCTTGGGCTCACAGTTGCCGAGGTTCAGTGCACCATCGGCCAAGTCCACAGCTCGGCCCGAGGTGAGGCAGAACACCATGGCAGAAGGCGTGGCAGAAGGAAGCAGCTCAGGCGTGGCAACCAGGAAGCAGAGAGGGAGCTCCACTCACCAGGGACAAACTATAGACCCCAAAGGCCCACCTCCAGAGACTCACCTCCTCCACCCACGCCCTGCCTCCCAGTTACCACCCGTTAATCCATCCCAGCAGGTGACTCCGCTGGTGAGCTTGCAACTCTCAATCGAATCTTCTCACCTCGGAACTTTTGTGCATCGTCTCACACATGAGCTTTTGGGGGACACCTCATATCCAAACCGTAGCAGCCGCTGAGCAAGGCAGACCTAAATGGAGGCAGGGGAACTGTCCCCAGGAGCTGGAGAACGGCATGTGCCCTCGTCCTCATCACAGACGTCTGGCCCCATGAGGGTCACCAACAGGCACAACTTGAAACTTGGAACCACTTTTTTGTGTTGCGGGGGGCGGGTGCTGGGGATTGAACCCAGGGCCCATGCATGTCAGGCACGCGCTCTACCAACTGAGCTCTGTCCCCAGCCCGGGACCACTTACTCTTAACATCTTTCCAGACCTAATGAAGACACTTGCAATTCTGCTTTCAAAACATGTTTACAATAGTTATTTAAATGACTTCAGTGCATGCTGTCATTTTCTTCATGCCCCATCTGGTTATTTGTGGACTCTTTATCATGAATCATCCTTTGAGAGGCTGGAAATGACTCTTGGTTAGTGTTTCGTTTGGTTTGGGTTTTGGTACTGAGGTTGAACATAGGGGTGCTCTCACACTGAGCCACATCCCAGCCCTTTTTAATTTATTTTGAGACAGAGCCTCACTATGTCGCTTAGGGCTTCACTAAGTTGCAGAGGCTGGCCTCAAACTTACGATCCTCCTGCCTCCGCCTCCTGAGTCACTGGGATTACAGGTGTGCACCACCACGCTTGGCTTCCTTGTGAGCTTCCTGAGGGTGGGACGGTGGTTGCTGGAGTCTCTGAATCCCCTACCTAAGGACACCTTCCTCATGCCTTCACATGTGAGCACAATCATGTGCGACTCCTCTTCCCTTCAGAAATGTCCTCTTTTGTCTACATTGACTCCGATTTAGTGCTGAGAAAGACAAGCCGAGGTAAGCTCAACTTGCACCTTCTGTCCCTAGTCTCTTCCTTCTGCAGTGTGCGTGGCTGATCATTTCTTTGTCCTTGAAGTTGAAGAATTTCCCTGGAGAACTCCCGGGGTTGATCTGTTTCCATCCTTCCTCCTGCTGCCTGGCAAGCACTTCTGATCTGCAGACCTGGGTCTTCCTCCAGCACAGACGTGTTTCCTTCTGCGATTCTCTGCCTGCTGCTCCTGTCCTGTGTGCTCTGATCTCACGCCCGGCAGCCTGGGTTTCCGCCATTGTCTGTGCCCTAGGGCTGTCTCGGCCACTCTGAGTGCTCCTGACCGCTTCGTCCTGTGCCAAGTCGCCTGCTCAGGTCTACGTCCATTCCGGGTCTGTCGGTGGGCTGCTTATTTAAATAGGTCGGGGTCCCACCCCTCTCCTCCCTGCCAGCTCCTGCAGATCGGCTCTTCCTCTCTATGATTTTTGTCAAAGGGAAATTCCACCCATTGGGCCTGAAACAAGAGGAAAGATGTAACTTCTGTCCCCAGTGCCACGGTCACAACGGGAGCAGCTGGGAGTGGCCACAGCCAGGTACCTGTCAGGGGCTCCGGAACCAGCCCAGTCCTGCTCTTTTGCATGTTCATCACACACCACTGGCCTCTGATCTGCAAAGCACAGCCCAGCGCAAGAGCGTCCGAAGCTGACTTCCCGCTGGAGACACGACACCCCGACATCCGGTTTTTAAGGTTGGGAATCGCGGCCAGATTCTCTGGGGGGTAGGTGGCTGAGAGGGGCAAGACCCTGGCCACTTTCTTATGGGTCACCCAGGCAAGTGAAGTAGACACTCCTCCTATTACCCCAAAGCGGGAGGTGAGCGCCAAGCCAGCCTCGGCCGACAACGCTCATCAGGAGCCCACGCGACGCACCCTCCGGGCCCAGGACGGGCTTGTCGGGAAATACACCCCAAGAGCCATCAGGTGCTGAGACTGCGCAACTGGCCCTTCAAGGCCTGCCCTTAAGGGGTCCTGGTTACGGGTTTCCTGTCACCGGGTGGATCCCAGTGCAACCAACGTGACACGTGCCCGGCTTTACATGTGGGGCTGGCTGTCAGCTTAGGCAATTTGAATGATTTCTAACCCTCCTTTTATCTCTAAAGACGTCTCATATCCTCTTTGGGAAAGGATATGGTATAAATTACGAAGAGGTCTGCAAACTAAGCGGCCTTGACTTCACCAGCCCACACACACAAATGTCCTGGCGCCGCCGTGAGCGCTTACGTCTCCATCTATCTCCTTACGCTCCTGCCCGGTCATGCGGACAAATCCCGTCTCTTGATGCACCTGGACGGGTGTCTCAGCCTGGATTCTCCCCAAAGGCAGAGCTCGAGGGGAGGCCTTACGGGCAGGAGATCTCCTGGGGCAAGTAATCTCCAGGATTCGGGAAGAACCTGGAGTTCTGGCCCCCGGAACAGAGCCTCAGGGTGGCCCCTCGGAGACCCTCCTCCGAGGAGTCAGAGGGCAGTACTGGAGCAACAGCTCCCAGCCCGCTGGCCCAGCTGCAAGAGGCTGTCCCACACTTGCAGGATCCAAGCACAGGTGTCGGCCTCTCTGAGTGGCCCCTGCAGACATCCCAGAGAGGGCGACGGTGAGAGATGCCTGGTACAGCCGCGGACAGGCGCTGTCGAGCAGCATCTGCAGACAGCCACAGGCAGGTCAAAATGCACACTGAGGGGACTCAGCAAAGACAGGGGACAAGCACCTCCCACAAGCCCATGGTGAAAGGCTGGTCCCCAGCTTGGTGCTCTTGGGTCGTGGTAGAGAGTTCAAGAGGTGGGGGGTTGTGTGCCTAGAGGGGGGTTCGGGTCACTGGGGACATGCCCTTAAGGCAAGGGTCCTGTCTCTCTTTCACGTTCCAGCCACGAGGCACACAGTTCTGCTTCCCCAAGAGCTCCCTGCCACAATGTGCTGCCCCACCCCAAGCCCAAAAGCAACAGGACCAATCAATCATGGACCAACAACTTCAAAACTCTGAGCCATATATAAATGCATTCTACTGTCATGTACAACTAATTAGAACAAATAAAATTTAAAAATTTTTTAAAAACCTCTGAGTCAAAATAAACCTTTTTTTCTTTGTTAGTTGATTGTGTCAGGTACTTTGTTATAGTGACTGAGAGCTGACTAACACATGAAGTAGAACACAAGTCAATTCCTCTGCACTGGACATTTACAAAGAGTGTCCTTTCAGTGTTTGCTGTTGTGACCAGCCCAGTCAGTGCTTCTGATGACAGAAGACCTACTATTGTGTGCACTGGTGAAAATGTGGAGAAAGAGAGAGAGAGAGAGAGGGAGAGAGAGAGAGGGAGAGAGAGGGAGGAAGGGGGAGGGAAGGAGCGGGAGAGAGAGAGAGAGGGAGGGAGAGAGAAAGAGAGAGGGAGAGGGAGAGAGAGAGAGAGGGAGGGAAGGGAGAGAGAGAGGGAGGAGGGAGGGAGGGAGAGCGGCAGATGAGAGCAGAGGGAGGAGAGAGAGAGAGAGAGAGAGAGAAGGAGGGAGGGAGGGAGGGAGGGAGGGAGGAGAGAGAGGGAGAGATATGAAACGGAATAAGGAGTGAGGGATACTCCAGGTGATAATGTCAGGTGAGTGGAACATTTTCTAAATAAATCTAAATTTAGTATGAAAGCACCCTCCTGGTCACTTGTACACATACCAAGTCTTCCATCTCTCACTGAAAACATGGGCAGTGGGCATTATTGCCATTCCATAGATTAGGAAGGCAAATTTCAGGGAAGGAAGTCCCTAGACCACACCACAAGCCAGCAGCAAAGCCACGTTTTGGATTCAGCACAGTCTGATGCAGAAGGAACCACATTGTACGCTACCCAGGAAATGCAATATTGCAGATTTTAACTTCCATGGCATCTACCATCTTCATTATTGGAACCAACAAACTGGCTTTAACATTTTTTTCATGTGGGTTTGTTAGTGTTTTATTTTAACTTTTGTGACGCTTTGGCTGTCTTTGCAGTTAGCTGGTGGTTAATGCTGTGTTGCCAACATGAACACAAAGTCGCGAGCCTGGCAGAGCTGGCTTCTGTCACCAGGCGTGCTAGGCCACCCCACCCCTGCCAAAACAAACGTGTAACGCCGAGGGGTTTTGGAGCTGAGAAGGCGAGATCCTCAACTGTCCACTGCTAAGAGAGAAATGTTAAGTAGAATGAAAGACCAAACTGAATTCACAGAAGCCCAGATTGCTATCTGATTCTAAGCCTGGGGCTTGGGGTTCTAATCCTACATGGGGACAGAAAATGTGGGTTCAGGGCTAAGAAAAGTGGGCAGTGGAAACTACTTGCACGACATTCAGAGACTCAAAGGGTGGCTTCATCCTTAAATAGCAAATGGAAAATTCCACCTGAGATAGGGGTGCAGGGAGCCCCCTGGAGCCACTGAGACATGGTAAGTGCTCGGAGAGAGTCCTAGCTCCTGAGCAACAAGTCCCTGGCCCACATCCTTGTAACACAGGCCACAAACTCCCACAGCCCACCCTGCTTCCACCTCCAGCCTGGCCCTAGTTACTGCCCCTCTAGAAATATTGGAGCCCCAACCCAAAGTTGGTTTCTCACTCTTGAGTTGGCCCACATTCTCCCCTTAACGCATACCTACTTCCTAAATATTCCTGTCTGTGCCTTCAACTGGCACGTGCTAAAATTCTTTTCCATCACACGTGCCAAGAACCCCTCTGGCCCTGAGTGAGCTCCTCCTCCCCTCTGGGAACTCCTCGGACGCCACCCTGGAGGCACCTCTCCTCCTGAGACACAGCCACCTTGCTAGAGAAGAGGAGGAAAGCTCACAGTCCATGGAAGCTTTTGAATAGAAAGCTGCCTAAGGGGACTTGAGGATTCTAGCTTTGTTTGGATCCTAGAAAACTAGAGATCCTTTGGAAAGGAGAATCTTGGGGCCTAAGAACAAGGCGTGTGCTCGACCCCTGATATCTGTGTACTCTGAAACGGGGGAGTCATCTGGCAAAAATGTCACTTTGCCTGCTGTGTTCAAGGCTCCAGTTCAACCAGATATTGTGAATTTTGTTCATACCAACTTGCGTAGAAAAACAGACAGCCCTATGCTGTCACTGAATTAGCAGGTCATCAGACCAGTAGTCTTGGGGTACTGGCAGAGCTGTGGCTCAAATTCCCAGAGTTCGAAGTGGTGGGACCCACCATTCTGGCCAAGGTGCCTTTGGAAATATGTGCAGAGGAGGCCGCACGTTTGCACCAAACAAAACGTGGCGTCATTGTCACCGTAGAATGAACACAACCCAATAGCGACATGCCATCTGCTCTGCCTTGGCTGCCTCAGCCTTACCAGCCCTGGTCACGTCTAAAGGTCATCGAATTGAGGAAGTTCCTGAACTCCCTTTGGTGGTGGAAGATAAAGCTGAAGGTTATAAGAAGACCAAGGAGGCTGTTTTGCTTCTTAAGAAACTTAAAGCCTGGAATGACATCAAAAAGTTCTATGCCTCTCAACGAATGAGAGCTGGCAAAGGCAAAATGAGAAACCGTCGTCGTATCCAGCGCAGGGGACCCTGTATCCTCTATAATGAAGACAATGGTACCATCAAGGCCTTCAGAAACATTCCTGAAATTACTGTACTTAATGTAAAAAAACTGAACATTTTGAAACTTGCTCCTGGTGGGTATGTGGGACGTTTCTGCATTTGGACTGAAAGTGCTTTTCGGAAGTTGGATGAACTGTATGGCACTTGGCGTAAAGCTGTTTCCCTCAAGAGTAACTATAACCTCCCTATGCACAAGATGATGAATATAGACCTCAGCAGAATCTTGAAAAGCCCAGAAATCCAAAGAGCTCTCAGGGCACCACGTAAGAAGATTCATCGCAGAGTCCTGAAGAAGAATCCATTGAAAAACCTGAAAATCGTGTTGAAGCTAAACCCATATGCAAAGACCATGCGCCGGAACACCATTCTTCACCAGGCCAAGAATCGCAAACTCCAGGTGGACAAAGCAGCAGCCAAATCAGATAAAAAAGATAAGAAGGGGGCTGCAGGCAAGAAGCCTGTGGTAAAGAAGCATGGAAAGAAGGCTGTTGGTGTGAAGCAGAAGAAACCTGTGGGGGAAAAGGCTGCACCTTCCAAGAAACCAACAGCCGAAAAGAAACCTGTTGCAGAAGAGAAAAAGTCTGCTGCATAAACTCTTAAAATCAGTTTTATTCCATAAGTTCAAATAATTTGGGACAGTTTATTTTGAATAAAGAGCTGGTCAAATACACAGTAACAAAAAAAAAGAAAGAAAGAAAGACATGGATATGCCTAGGACATATCCAAGCTTCAGGCGCGTCTCACATGAAATATGAAGTCCAGATTGCATTGTTCAAGGAAGGAAGGACATCCGAACCAAACGGTCAGCATAAAGGCCTCCATGGGCCAGTGGGGCCTCCTGATGACATCGCGAAAAGAAGATAAAACTGCTTCAGGGGAGAAGCACATGACCCAGGAAAAAAGACTCCCCAGAAACAAGGAACCCCTGTTTAATATGAACACACAACACAAGAGTGACACAACAGAAGACAGGAGCAACACTGAGGGACGCAGACCGGTGGCCTCTGGGAGCTGGACATCAGCTTGCCAAGAAGAAAGCATGACCCTGTGGATTCTAAATGCAGGAGTGGCAGCGTTTCCAAAGAAGATGGATAGATCTGTGTGGAGAGGAAGAGGCGGATCTGGAACTGGCTGCTGGAACTCTAGAAAGGAGGGAACCCAACCTTTGGCATCTGAGGCTCAGTGTTTAGCTTCAGCACAGGACCAGGGGTAAAATCCATGGTGATCACGATGGAGCAAAAAACAGATTTGGGGCAATCGTCAGAAATGAACCTCCATGAGAGGAACATGGAAAACAGGAAGGACGGATGACAGCCAGGAAGCACAGCAGGAAAGAGCCGAGCGCTAACCACACATAGGAGGCATGGAGGAGGGAGCGAGGCAATGACCCACGGAGAATGCTCTAGAATTAAGGCAAGGCGTGAGTCTTCAGGCTGAAGATGTGAGTCCCCAGATCCAGAGAGGTGGAAATGAAAATCAAATGCGTAAGAAAGAAAAAAAATTAAATCAGAAAAAATTTAAAAACTAAAGCTGAATTCTAAGTACTTCACTCTGTTCATCGACAAAAGTAAGCAACAGAAAAAACAGGGACTAAGAGTTCCAGAGTCCTGAGGAAAAATACCTTTGGCCCAGAACGCTACATCTGGGGAAATCATTGCTCAGAATGGAAGGAGCAGAGAGGCATTTCAGACAAAATCAGACTCATATTTCCATTTATGTGTCCTCTTCAAAAGAACTACCAAAAAGTGTGCTGTAGTAAAAAAAAAAAAAAAAAAAATGTGCTTGAGTCAAAATTGAATCCAGAAGGAAGGCATAAGGGGTAAGGAAAAATAATGAGCTCCCGCCCCAAGGGAAGTCACGTGCTGGTGTCACAAGCATCGGCACCAAACGTACCAGCACTGAAACTGGAGACGTGAAGCATGTGGAACCGAAATATTCAATAACGATTAAGCAGAAGCAAGAGTAAGGAGCTAAGGGACCCAGCCAGCTCCTTCCCAGAGGCAGAGCAAACACTAATCCACTTACATTTCCAGGGGTGCATGCCGAAAGCTCGTGGAGTAACATTGTTAGAACTTTATACACAGCATTCAAGTTCTTTTTGACATAATTATACAAAAAAAGGAATTTGACCTTAATCTCCCTTCCCTCCCCCCTTCCCCCTCCCACCTTCTCCCTCCTCTGATACACCAGACTTCCTTTCCCGTCTTCCTCTCTGGTTGGTGCTTTCAACACACACAGAGGAGATATTCCCTTGGCATACACACACACACACACACACGCACACACACACTCGGACGTACCACATCAATCTGCTGCCTTCACTTTGTGTTTCTTCCCTTTCCTTCTGTTGTGGTTTGGATGTTAGGTGTTCCCCCAAAAGCTCACGTGTGAGACAATGTAAGAAGGTTCAGAGGAGTAATGATTGGGTTTTGAGAGTCGTAAACTAATCAGTGAATTGAAACCTGATGGGATTAACTGGGTGGTAACTGGAGGCAGGCAGGCTGTGGGTGGAGGAGGTGGGAATTGGGGTGTGGCTTTGGGATATAGATATATTTGTATCTGGCAAGTGGAGTCCCTGCTTCCTGATGATATGAGCTGCTTCCTTCCGCCACACTCTTCTGCCATGTTGTCCAGCCTCACCTCGAGCCCCAAGGAATGGAGCCAGCCTTCTATGGACTAAGACCTCTGAAACCATGAGTCCTCAAATAAATTTTCCTCCTCTATGATTCTGTTGGTCAGATCATTTAGTCACAGCAGCGATAAAAGCTAACTAAAACACCTCCCTTCTCACCGCCTCTCATTCTCCTCTACCGATCTCTTTGTGATATCCAACTCCCTGCCCTTCTGCCTTCTTCCCCTTATTTTGCTCCAGCTTCACATGTGAGGGAAAACACTGGACCCTTGATTTTCTGAGTCTGGCTTAGTCCACTCAGCATGATTTTCTCCATTTCCATCCATTTATCGGCAAATGCCATAATTTCGTTCCTCCTTACGGGTGAGTGGAATGCACACACTCTGGTGTGTATATATGCCACATCTTCTTGATCCATTCATCTACTGATGGGCATCTGGGTTGATTCCATGATTTGGCCATTGCAAATCGTGCTGCTATAAGCTTTACAGTGGCCGTATCACCATAGTCTGCTGATTTTAGTTCTTTTTGATTGATACCATGGAGTGAGATGTTGGGTCATGTGGTGGTTTCATTCCTAGTTGTCTGAGGAACCTCCATCCTGCTTTCCAGAGTGATTGTGCTCATTTTCAATCCCACTGACAATGTATCAAGGTACCTTTCCCCCCACATCCTCATCAGCATTTATTTATTCTTTCATTCTTGATGGTCGCCATTCTGACTGGACTGAGATGAAATCTTAGTGTAGTTTGATTTGCATTTCTCTGATAGCTAGAGATGTTGAAAACTTTTTCATATATTTGTTGGCCATTTGTATTTTTTCTTTTGAGAAATTTGTTGAGTTCTTTTGCCCACTTATTGGTTGGGTTATTTGGGTTTTTTTGTTTGTTTGTTTGTTTTGGTGTTACGTTTTTGAGTTCTTTGTATATTCTAGATATTAACTTCCTATCAGAGGGGTAATTGGCCAGGATTTCCTCCCATTTTGTAGGCTTTCTCTTTTCACTCTCTTAGTCTTTTCCTTGGCTGTTCAGAAGATTTTTAATTTGATGGCACCCCACTTATTGATTCTTGATTTTATTTCTTGAGCCTTTGGTCTTGTTAAGGAAGTCGGTGCCTGCACCTGTAGTGTTGAGCCAATGTTTTCCTCTCCCAGTTGCATGGTTTCTGGTCTAATTCCTAAGTCTTTGATCCATTTTGATTTCACTTTTGTGCAGGGTGAAAGGTAAGGATCTAATTTCATTCTTCCATATACAGATATAGTTTTCCCAGCACCATTTGTTAAAAAGACTGTCTTTTCTCCAACACATATTTTTGGTTTCTTTGTCAAGTATCAGATGACGAAGCATGCAAATTTGTCTCTGTGTCTTCTACTCCATTGGTTTTCGTGACTGTGTTGATGCCAATACCGTGCCATTTCTGTTACTCTAGCTCTGCAGTATAATTTGAGACCAGGTATTGTGATACCTCCAGCATTGCTCCTCTTGCTCAGGATTGCTTGTCTATTCTGGGTCTCTTCTTCTTCCAAATGAATTTAAGAACTATCTTTTCTAGTCTTGTGAAGAATGTCATTGAATTTATATGCTGCTTTTGGTGGTATGGCCATTTTGACAACATTAATTCTGCCTATCCAAGAACGTGGGAGGTGTTTTCATCTCCTGAGATCTTCTTCAACTTCTTTCTCCAGTATTCTGTAGTTTTCATTGTAGAGACATCTCACTTCCTTGGTTAGATTAATTCACAGGGTTTTTGTTGTTATTGTTGCTTGGTTTGCTTTGTTTTTAAGGATATTGTGAAGGGGATGATTTTCCTGATTTCTGTCTCAGCTAAATAACTGAGTACAGAAAAACTATTGATTTATGAGTGTTGATCTTGTAACCTGCTACTTTTGCTAAATTCATTTATCAGCTCTAGAAATCTAATGGTAACATTTTTGGAGGATCTTCTAGATACAGTATCATGTCATCAGAAAACAGAGAGTGATTGACTTTTTCCTTTCCTATTGGTGGCTCTTTAATTTCCTTCTCTTGTTTGATTGCTCTGGCTAGCATTTCAAGAACTATACTCAATAGTAATGTTGAGAGTGGACATCCTTTGTTTGTTCCTGATTGTAGAGGAAAAGCTTTCAGTTTTTCTCCATTTAGTACAATGCTGATTTGGGATTTGTCATATATAGCCTTTATAATGTTGGGGTAAATTCCTTCTATCTCTACTTTCTCCACTGTTTTTAACATTAATGGTTTCTGTATTTTATCAAAGGTCTTCTCTGCATCTATTAAAACGATCATATGGTTCTTCTTTTAATTCTATTTATAGGGTGAATTATCTTTATTGATTTGGATATGTTGAAGCAACCTTGTATCCCTGGGATGAAGCACACTTGGTCATGGGATATTATCTCCTTAATAAGTTTTTGAATACAGTTTGCTAATATTTTATCAAGAATTTTTGCATCTATGTTCATCAGGGAGATTGGCCTATAGTTTTCTTTCCTAGACGTGTCTTTGTCTTATTTTGGCATCCAGGGTATACTGGTTTCACAGAATGTTTTTAGAAATACAGTAGTTTCTCCTTTCAGTTTCATGGTTTAATTTGAGAAGGACTAGTATTAGTTCTTCTTTAAAGCCCTGCTAGAACTCAGCTGAGAATCTACCTGGTCCTGGGTTTCTCTTTGTTGGTAGGTTTTTAATTGCTATTTCAATTTCATTACTTGTTTTGGTCTGTTTAGGATTTCTATATTTCCTTGATTCAATTTGGGCAGGTCATGTGTGTCTAGAGATCAATCAATGTCTTCTAGATTTTCCGTTTATTGAAGTATAAATCTTCAAAATAGTTTCCAGTGCTCCTCTGGGTTTTCATCAGCATCTGTAGTTGTCCTCCATTTCTATCTCTAATTTTATTGATTTGGGTCTTCATTCTCTTGGTTAGTTTGGCTAGGGATTTATCAATCATTTTTATCTTTTCTACGAATACTTTGTTGCATTGACCCTCTGTATTTTTTTTATTCTCAATTTCATTAATTTTAGCTCTCTTTTTTATTATTTCCTGTCTTCTACTGATTTGGGGATTAATTTGTGCTTCTTTTTCTAAGACCTTCAGGTGCAGCATGAGCTGATTTATTTGGGATCTCTCTGTTTTTTAATGTAGGCACTCAGGGCATAAATTTTCTTGGGGTACTGCATTCATACTGTCCCAGGGGTTTTCATATGTTGTATCAATGGTTTCATTTGTTTCTAAGAACATCTTTATTTCTTCTCTCACTTCTTCATTTTCATTCTTAATCTAAAAGAGTCTTGTTCAAACTCCCTGTTTTTATGTGGTTTATATTATTTTTCTTGCTGTTGATTTCTAGTTTCATTCCATTATGGCCTGATAAGATGCACGGGATTATATCTATTTTTTTTTTTATTTGCTAAGACTTACATTGTGACCTAGAATATGGTCTATTTTGGAAAAGGCTCCATGAACTGCTGAGAAGGAGGTATATTCAGCTGTTTGGGGGTGAAATTTTCTGTGGATGTCTATTAGGTCAATTTAATTTATAATATTACTTAGGTGGGATATATCTTTATTGATTTTATGCTTTAATGACCTATTGGTGATGAGCATGAAATCTACCAGTATTGGGGTCTATCTGAGATTTACTGTCAAGGAGTATTTCTTAACGTAATTGGGTGTGCTAATATTTGGGGCACATATATTTACTATCTTTATATTCTTTATATTTCTTGTTGGATTGTGCCCTTTACCAGGATGTAATGGCCTTCGTTGTCACTGTTGATTAATTTTTGCTTGAAATAAAAATCACTTTGTCAGATATGAGAGTAGCTTCTCCAGGTTGTTATGGACTCTGCATAGAATATTTTTTCATCCTTTTACCTTCATGGAGTGTCTTTGCCTATGAGATGAGTCTCTTGCAGACGGCATATAGTTGGATTGTTTTTTGATCCATTCTGCTAATCTGTGTCTTCTAATTGGGGAGTTGAGACCATTTATGTTCAGTGTTATTATGGAAATGGGTTTTTGGTTTACTGCCATTTTGATTTTGTTATGTTAATTCTGTTCTGATTCTCATTTAGATAATTAGTCTTATACCAATCTTCATCTATTTGGGAGTTTGGGGACTTGCTTTTGCGTTCCTTTGTGTGCAGTTTATCTTTGAGAATTCATTGTAGTGCTGGCTTGTTGTCATGAATTCTTTTAGTTTATTCTTGTCGTGGAAGGTTTTTATTTCCCCCATTGACTATGAAGGAGAGTTTTGCTGAGTAGAGCAATCGTGGTTGGCATGGTCGGTTTGAAATACCTCATTCCAGGCCCTCTTGGCTTTCAAAAGTGTCTGAGTTGAGAAGTCCAAAGTGAACCTTGTTGGTTTGCCTCTAAACATTACCTGATATTTCTCTCTTGCAGCTTTTAATATTCTTTCCTTATTTTCCATGTTAGGCATTTTGATTATGGTATGTCTTGGAGAACTTCTCTTATGATTAGGTCTATATGGGGCCCAGTATACCTCCTGTATGTGAATGTCTACCTCCTTTCTCATATGGGCTAAGTTTTCTGCGACTATGGCATTGAAATGTTCATGACCCTTTTAGCTGGTATCTCCATGTTCTCTTCTATCACAGTGATTCTCACATTTGGCCTCTTGATGGTGTACCAGGGTTCTCATATGTTCTAATCATGTTCTATTCTTTTCCTTTATTGTAGTCTGTGTACTCAAACTCATGTATCCTGTCTTTAAGGCCTGAGGTTCTGTCTTCAAGCACTGAAGTTCTGTTTTCTATGCAATCTAATCTGTTGGTGATGCTTTTGAGTGAACTTTTAATTTGACTAATTGTGTCTTTCACTTCTAGGAGTTGATTGGATTCTTCTCAATATCTCTATTTCCTTATTGAAATGTTCTTTCATCTCCTGTATTTGCTCACCTGGTTCATTCTTTAGATCTTCTTTAATTTACTGAACATTTTAATGATGGGTTTTATACAATTTTCCTCTGGAATTTTATCCTCTTCAATATCTGTGGGATTCTTTGTTGGGGGACTTTGAATTTGGGGGAGAGGCCTGTTTGCCTGTTTCCTGTTGTTCTCAGAGGTTGGATTTGTGCATAAATTGAGATGGATTTCCCCTCCTATTTTATATGCATGCCCTACGTGTGTAGCTCCTTTCTATTCTAGGAGTTCTGTTTGGGGTTTATGAGTAGATGTCAAGTGGGGGGACCTGAGGTTCCCCTCTGGTTGTCCCTCCTGGGAGCCTGGTTTTTGGTTTGGGGTTTTCATCTCCCCAGTTCTACCAGTTGAAATCATGCTTGGGCTCAGGTGGGATTAGCCCACATGCGGGGTGAGATTCACTGCTGCTTGGCGGAGCCGTGCGTATTTCTCAGCATCAGGATCTCTACTCTGCGGTCTTGAAGTGTTCCAATCGCCCCAGCCCCTTTGGAGGGAGGGAGAGCCGGGAGTAGCACTAGGGTCAGTGGCAGATGTACCGGTTGAGATGAATGCCCAGTGTCTACTTTGACATCTCTAGCAATTGTCACCCATGTGGAAATGGTGGTGTCCGCATGTAATACCAGTGCCAGCAACACAACACCTGGGCCAGCTCAGATATTCATCGCAGGTGTCTACCATGTTGCCCTCCGTGTTCAAAACCACCACAACAGGAACGGGGTATGGATTACATAAACTCTATCATTCTATTACTTAGTGGAATTACAGTTTTTTAAGCAAAGAGAAAACAGTGTGGGAAGGTGAGAGAAAGTGAGAAATCTTTTTAAAAAAGTGATCAAAGGAGAGGCAGGTGGTAGTTAGCAGATGTCAGCTGTGAAGAAGGAATGCAAGATGTCCAGGAAGTAATCCAGAGGACGTGGGAACAGGAAAATGTGGCTGTTGGTGGGGAAAGAGTGTGATGCAGGGGGGATAAGATGGATATGAGCCCAAGTATGGACACGCCAACCACTAAGATGAAAGCAGCTCAAACCCATGGATAAGGAAAGCCACCCAAGACCAACCCAAGGCTGAAGAGCAAACGGGTGCAGAGGGAAGCCATGGCTGTGGACACACAATTATTCGAGTGTACAAATATATTTTTTGAACCTATCTGCATAGTGAGTACACACACACACACACACACACACACAGGTGCAAAAAAATCATGAACGATGGGAAAAAGTGAAAGGTAATTCAATACAATGAAATGAGGTATGAAAAAAAATTTTTAAAGTTACATTTTTTGAAAAGAATAAAAAGATAAGACTAAAATTATGAGTATGAAGAAAAGATCAGGAAAAAGAAATGAGGAAAGAAAATAAATGTAAGGTATGAAAGAATTCTAAGCAAAATCTTGGTGCGGAGCCAAGGCGGCCTCCCCCGAGTGCCAGCGTGGACAGGGTGCCGCGCGTCCCCACGTTCCTTGCGGCTTCGCAGCCCTTGGGCCCGGGTCGGGGTCCGCCCAGCGCCTGGGCCTCTCTCGGCAGTGGCCTTCGTGGCCGAGGCCCGGCTGGCGGCGGGAGGGCTCAGCTCCAGCCTCCTGGGCAGGGTGGGCGCGGACTGCGCTCTGCGCGGGGTCCTGCAGAGGTCCAGCCGGAGACCCGGGGCTGCCGCTTAGTCCAGGCTGGACTTGGAGCTCTGCGGGGACGAGACCCGCCCCACCGCCCCCTGCACGGCGACGCCCGCTCTGCAGGGCACCTGGGCGTCGGGCAGAACCTCGCGGACACCCTGGCCACCCTGAACGCGCAGCCAGGCACCCGCCTTGGCACAGGCACTCCTGGGTGGCCTGTGGGCGGCCTGTGGGCCGTGGCGGAGCCTCTTCCCTGGGGCCCAGGCGCTGGGTGGTCCTGGCAGATTTTCTCGGGGCCTATTTCAGTCTCCGTGGTTCAGGCGCCTCCTGGGTATTGCGGTCAGGGACAGGGGCTCCCATGTCCCTGCAGTGGGAGCCGGCGGGGGTGGGGTGCCTGGCCTGCTGCAGGACAGCCACCTTGCTGGGGGAGGGCCGGCGGTCGCCCCCTGCTCCCTGCTCCCTGCTCGCAGCTCAGGTGCGCAGTGCCCTCCCTGGCGCCCGTGCCCAGGGCCGCCCTCACACACAGCCTCGCCAGCTCTCGCCCCCCACTTGGTGCCTGGTAACCCAGCTGGCTGCTGCCACTAGCGCCGTGGCCTGGCCCAGGAACCCTCGCCCTCCCTCGCGCATGCCTTCTGACCACACGGCTGGAGGGGTTTTTGTTTGTTTGTTTGTTTTTCCAGTTCAGCATTAAGTTTCAGTAGCTCCCCAGTTACCCACCCCACTGGGGCCGTCCTTCCTTCTGCCTGAGCCGGAGCTGGGCACTGCCTCCCCAGGTCACCATGTTCCCCTGGAGGGACCTGCACTTCCGAGGAAGGAGTGGGGAGAGGGAGGAAAGAGGAGGAGGAAGAAAGGGGGGAGGGGAGGAGGGAGGAAGGGTCTCCACAGCCCCAGCAGCAGAAGGTACCTAGGCACCTACCGGAGGTCAGACCCAATGCCCAGGCACCAACTGGGTGGTTTCGTCTTTGGTACCAGCAACTGAACCCAGGGTTGCTTAACCTCTGAACCACATCCGCAACCAGTTTTGTATTTTATTTAGAGACAAGGTCTGGGCTAAGTTGCTTAGGACCTCGCTAATTTCTGAGGCTGGCTTTGAACTCACGATCCTCCTGCCTCAGCCTCCTGAGCTGCTGGGATTACAGGTTTGCCCCACCGCCCCTAGCCACAGCTGCAATCTTGGAGAGCTTTGATCTCATTAATGTTTCAAACTATTTTGCAAGCGACCACAAAGTAGAAAGCCAACCAAGCAGAATAAAGGAGCAATGCAGATTTAAAAGAAGGTCAACAAGATTATGTAAATGATTTCCAAAAATCAACAGACAAAAGGTAAGTAACCTAGTAGAAAAACAGGAGCAAAAATATGTATGGATTATTCACCAAAGAAATAGAACCAAGGAGCCCTTAAATATGACGAAAATCAAGTGCTTAGCCCTGCCAGTGATCAGAGAAAGGAAAACAGAAGGCTGCCTGGTGTGCGTCCACTTTCTGCTCCTGTAGCAAGTGCCTGAGGTTTGAAAAGCTGTGTACTGGTAAAGAGAAGAGTGTCATCTCTGTTCACAGTTGAGTTTCTGTCCACGACTGCCCTGTTGCCCTCAGGCCTGTAGCGAGGCAGCTTATCGTGGTAGAAGCCTCGGTGCAGCAAAACCTTTTACCTCACCGCCAGGCCCCCAGAAGCAGAGAACACGGCAGAGGCTGGGTCCCACCATCCCTTCAAGGACATTCACCAAAACCAGAAGTCCTCCCACTCCTAATGTCTCTACCCCTCCGATAACACCACGCTGGGCACCACACCTTCAATGGCCCCTGTACAAATATCTTTTCTGCCCCTTGCTCACTGCAAGCTATGCTTCTGGAAGATTCCATCCCATATTCAACCCAACTGCCCACCTCCTTTGCTCCTGTTCTCAGGTAGCTCAACACCCCGAGGAGAGAAACTTCTCCACACTGCCAACAGGGCTCACTTTAAACCCGTGACCACGCGTCTCACATCAGTGCTCTGCGCTGGCCAGCCCCTCATTAACCCTAGCAGTTCCGCCATCTTGCTTTCCCAGTTGACGTTATTTCTCCCCTGTCCAGACTCCAGAGCGCCTCCCCACCTTGGGGGAGGACAGCCTAGCCTCACCTGTGGAATGAGAAGTTCCTCCTCAGGGGTCATCACGTCCAGCCGTCCCGACTTTCCTGCGCATGCACTTGGCCCCCAGCTAGGTGCAGGGGATGCAGCACCCCATCCACCAAAGTCCACCCAACGGTACACACTCTCCCCTCTCCCACGCAAGGACTTTACTGCTACGATCACCTTCTACTTTCCGATCCCTCTGTTCCAAAGCATGGAAACCAATTTCATTAGTGTCCATTTTTCAGACACCCTATCCCTAGCTCCATGCTCCCCTCCGACTCTTGACCCATTATCAGCAAAGGTCTCTGAAATCCTCTTGGTGCTCTCTGCCTTTTCTACCCGACCTCTCATTCTTTCACACATCAGTCAAGAGTCTGTGTAACAGAGCCCACTCCATTTTGTAGGTCGGTCAAGAGACCGAGACCCACTCAGATCCTTACGTGAGATTCCCACAGCTCATCAGGGGCCCTGACAAGGTTAGTCCTCTTGCATCTGGACTCCCTCCCCTTCCTTCCAGAATGTTCCACCTTCCTTCAACACCTTCGAGCTCACCCCTTAGCCTGTTCAGGTCCTTCAGTCACAAGGGACATTAGAAGACCTCCACAAGTCTCATTTTCCTAGAGAAAACCTACAGCAGAGCCAGTCGTGGGCACGTTCCACTCTCCTCCAATCCTCCAAATCGGACCTCTGTCACCTCCACGCAGGCTCCGCAGGACCTGGTGCACTGGAGAGAGGTGGGACTGTGAGCTTGCCACCACGCTGTGCTCAACATCCCTCGTTCCCCAAGCTCAAGTCGAGTCACTCGTCTCAGCAGTCTGGAGTCGACCCTGGAGTCTGACCTCTGGGACTTGCTTCTGTGGCTCCTCGTGTGCCGGGTAGGACTATGAAGGATGTCTCCCTTGCCCCACTGTGACATTCACACCCGCCACATCGCAGAAGCCTGGCAGCGAAGTGAGACTGAATTTCACAAGACAAAATGGGAAGGGAGGCACCTGGCACAGCGAAGGCCAATAGGGAGGAGAGGCAGGAGGCAGAGCCCAGAGGCTCATGTGTTGGGGCACCAATGATCCTGGGGTGCTTCGCCCCCACTGCCTTCTCAGTAACAGTCTCGGGAAAACCGAGTGCACCCCACCCAAGCCAGGAACCCTACAACTGGAGACAGGGCATCCGCTCCACCAACCAGAGGAATGAGTCCAGCCCAGCTGGCCTCCTCAGCCCGTGGGTCCCTGTCTACCATGCTGTCACTCATCCGGTCCATGGCCTTGCACTGGGGTTTGAGGTTGCCCCCACAGGGCTGCTGGATACGTAATCCCCAGATTCACCTGGATGGTGTTGGGAGGTGAGGGCTTGGGAAGTAGTTGGGACTAGAAGAAGTCAGGAGGATGGGTTCTCCCATGATGGCAAGAGTGGGTTTAGAAGAAGAGAGACCAAGAGAGCTCACTTGTCTCTCTCGCCATGTGATGCCCTCCGCCATGTTACGACGGGGCAAGAAGACCTTCACCAGAGCAGATGGCTCCACCATGATCTTGGGCCTCTCAGTCTCTGTAACCATACATCAAATAAACTTCTATTCTCTACAAGTTACTCAGCCTCGGGTATTTTGTCATAGCAACGGAAAGCAGATCCAGACACCTTGATGGATAAAATGCCTGCTCCAGGTGTTCCCCACTCTCTCACTACTTCTCTTGGCCCTGCTTCTGACTCCATATCTGGTTTGCATTAGAAGATTCTGGATTTTTGTTTGGGTTACTAGTGTAAAGTAACTCACTTTCTCATGATTGGATTTCTGCTCAACCCTGAAAGCTCTTTTGATTTTATTGCTCAGCCAGGAAATCCTCTCTGTCTTTTGTGGTCCTCAGGGGCCCCAATCTCCTTTTCTTTGTCAGAATTAATGGGGGAGGGAAGGAAGAGCTCTTACCTAAACTACTTCAGGGAAAATTGTATTTTTAATTAACCAATTTTTCAGGTAGAAATAATATCGGCTGGTGGTTCCGGGGCGTAATGGTGGGCGCTCCGCACTCTGAATCCAGAAATAATATGGGCTGGCTATAAACAGAGACCTAACCTACACCAGCTGAACAAAATAGACTTTTCTTTTTTTATACAAGAAGAAGTCCAAGACTGGCGCTACAAATCCATGGCCATCAGAGACGGGGTTTCTGCTTCTATTTCTTCTGTTACCCCTTAGTGAGTGCTTCTTGCCTCACGGACACAATATGGTTGCTCTCCCTCCTGTATCACATCTAAGTTTCAGGAAGACATTAAGAAGCTCCCCTTCCGCTATTCTATGCCTCTGAGTTCAGTTTGTCAACGGCGCTCTGTTTCACAAGCGCGTCTGACGGCTGTCTGGCTATTTGCTGGGGTGACACAGCAAGAGCACCACGTGTCATCTCTCAATGTCCAGTGGCCCACCCAGGGCTCCTTTACGTGGCAATGGTCAGTTTTCCAAGAGAGGGCAGCCACCAGTGTGCAGATGCTGTTCCAGCTTCTGCCGCTTTCCCTTTGCCGACACCCCGCGGGTCTGAGAGATCACAGGGTCTCTGAGGGAACAGCTGGAGTCGGGGCTGGGAAGGCTCAGGAGGCCATCCCCCACACCGCCCTGAAGAAACCCACATCACCACCAACCTACTGACGCTTGGGGTCTGGACGCAAGTGCCCCCCCAAAGCTCAGTGTGAGATGATGCGCGAAGGTTCAGAGAAGTGTTGGGTTGTGAAAGCTTCAACCTGACCAGCCACTGGACGCCTGATGGGGACGAGGTGAATGGGGGCAGGCAGGGGGGAGGGGCCACTGCAGGTGCCTGGGCTCAGGTCTTGCCTGGGGAGCACAGTGCCCTCCCTCTCCCTCCTCTCCTTCTCCCTCTCCCTCCCTCCCTCCTCCCTCTCTCTCTCTGTCTTTCTCTCTCTCTCTCTCTCTCTCCCTCCCTCCCTCTCTATCTCCCTCTCTGTCTCTCCCTCTCCATCCCTCTCTCTCCATCTCTCTCTCTCTCTCTCTCTCTCTCTCTCTCTCTCTCTCTCTCTCTCTCTCCATCTCTCTCTCTCTCCCTCTCTCCCTCTCTCCCTCTCTCCCTCCTGGCACCATGTCCTGAGCTGCTCTCTCCACCATGACGTGCTGCCTCACCTGGGCCCAGAGCCATGGAGTCAGCTGCCCGTGGCAGAGACCTCTGAAACCATGAGCCAAAACAGATTCTTCTACCTCTGCGTTGTTCTTGCCAGGTCTCTTGGTCACAGCAATGAAAAAATCCAACACACCTGAAGCCGTATGCTTGTTCCACAGAAGTTAACTCATTCCCATCAGTAAGGAAAAAAAAAAACCCTCAATTTTAAATGATTTTATTTACTTAAACACTCTTTCTTGGTAAACACATTCTCATTGTTCTCAGACAAAACACCTAAGAGTAAAAACAGAGTTTTCGGGAAAGAACAGAATGCACCACGTTGTTCCCATCTGAATACCAATCCTGGAAGAAATAAGCAGCTTTCGCCAAGGTGTGTCCTGGATTTTGCAATTCTGAGAAACACTTGAGCGATTCCAGTGCTGAGTTCAAAGGAGGCGCCACCTGTTTAATTTTATACCCTGCAAAAAGTCTAAGATTTTAGCATTAAAAAAAAAAAGATACTCAAAAAACCAAAGCACACGGGGTTATGACGGCCACATTGGTGCTGCCAGCTGGCACGCGGCCACAGGTCTGGTGCTCTTCAGAGAGCGATGGAAGCAACCAGGCAACCCGGAGAAGCTCATCACTCGGCTCGTGTGGCTCAGTGGGACGATGAGTAGTCATAAAGACATGGGGGCGGGGTGGTGTCCGTGGGTCCGTGGCCCGGCTAGTGGCCCCCACCCCCAGGAGGGTGGCATGTCCAGGGTCATCTGCTCGTCTGGGCCTTTCATTCTTTTGCTATTTCCAGGTGGCCCATGCACTAGGGTGGCCCACTGGTCCTGACCAGTGACGTGCCAGGGCCAGCGGGTCTGCCTGAGGAGGCGTGTGCATCTCTACTGCATGGCCAGGACACAAGCCTGCCCTCAGACCTGCCCAAGGAAGGCCATTGTCAAAGAAGCAAAGGTCCAATGTGGGAAGGAAACCTCAGGGGTCGTGCTGGGCACTTCCACCACACCAGAAAGATTCGCCCAGCCTGCATCCACTGCCCTGAGAAATCTCTTGGGGAAGAGAACACATCCCGGGATTTGTCCCCACCCTGAAAGTATCAACGGCCAGTCAAGAAGAGTACTTGACCGAGACAAACCAGACCTCTCACTCAAGCTGCGGGTACGTTTTCTCCTTAGCATCAACCATGCCTGCGGGCAAGGGCCAGGCCTGCGCCCACCCTGTGTGGACCAAGGCAGCAGATTCACCCTGTGCAGCAACCCCCAGAACCACGACCTCTCAGGGCATCTGCAGCTGAGGTCTCTGACCTCGCACAGCCTTCAGGTGCCGTCCTAACCTCGGGGGCGTGCTCCAGCTTGCAAGTCACCAGTGGAAACTGGCCTCAGCCAGACAGCCTGGCTATGTGCCCTTGGGTAAATCACACACAGCTCTGAACTTCTGATCTTTCTCCATCAAGTAGACATCCTGACACCTTCGCTTCCTGTGGCTCTAAGAGGGATCCAGAAAGTTCAGTCCTACAAACCCGGCATCAGCAGATTTTTCCACGAAAGGGTGAAGAGACAATACTTCAGGCTTTATGAGCCCTCCGGTCTCAGCTGCTCAGTTCTGCCGCGCTAGCAGTAAAAGCAGCCGCAGGCAACATGCCAACGGGTGGGCATAGCCTCGTTCCAATAAAACTTTATTTACCAAAACGGATTTGGCCCACAGACCCAAGTTCACCCTGGCATGAATGCTCAACTCAGTACCCACTGCAGGGTAGGTCACCGTGATCCATCTGTGTCATTCAAGCTTGGTGGCTCCATCTTTATCCAAATGACAATATAGACCTATGACCTCAGACACATGTCCTGAAGGCTCCCCTGACTCTAGACTCAGGTCCTCTCCAAGGACATGACCACTAGAACCTTCTGCCTGGAGCGACTGTTCACGCAGCTGACCAAGTGGACCCAGTGGGAAGCATGAGCAGCTCTAGCAAAGCAGGTTACACAGAGAGGAGCGTCAACAGGCCGTGGACGGCTTCCCTGGTGCCAGCAAGATGGAAGAGCCCACCTGCTGCAGGAAGTGCGCAGAAGGGGTAGCCAACACCTGCCAATCACCACCGGTCATCCATGCAGCTGGCAGTGGTGGGGTAAGAAAATGGGGATGCAGACGGGGACGGAGCTGATCCCACGCTGGGGCCCTTACTCGAGCCCCTACCCGCACTTCTTACCCTCCTAGGTCCCCCCACCAGGCACATGACCCCCCAAATGTTGCTGTGCTGCCAGGCACCTTGCGAGGTTGCTGGGCTGGCTGTCCCAGCACCGTGGCTGTGGCCTCAGGGGACACTGCCCTTCACTGTGCACCTTCTCCTTCTTCCTTCACTGCAGGGAAGCTGAGGCTCCGCCTTCATGACACTCAGGAGGACACAGAGGGAGAGCAGCAGAGAGCAGCTCTGTGAGCGTTCAGGCCCCCCAACCCGTTCCTAGCTTGCCACCTGCCACATGACGGGCACTCATGCCATCCGTGGAAACGTGCGCAGAGCACTCTCCATGCCCTGGAGTTCACTGCCAGCCCCAGACATGGGGTCTGCCTTCTAACTCCGCATTTCCCATCCCAGAGCTGCTGGTCTCTGCCCAGGATGACTGAGGGTGGGGCCATCAATTCCCTTCAGAGGGGCCTCGTGCCACCCAGGAACGGTCTGACCCTCAGCCCTCGCAGGACAACTGGACACATCCATTCAGCTCTCAAAATCTGGGTCGTTAAGGCTGAGTGTGAAGGGCCGCAGGAGGCTGAGCAGACTTGGCTTCCCTCCCCCTCGAGTCACCTGGATGAAGGGTTCAGAGTCTTCTGCTTGCTCTGCTCTTGCCTCCTTCTATCTGCTTTTCCCGTGTATCCTACCCCAACCTCAGGGCCTCCCCTAAGTTGACCAGTACACTCCTGTTCGTTCATTTTCTGTTACTATAACGAAACACCTGAGGTGGTTACAGCTTAAAAGAAAGAGGTATATTTAGCAAACAGGTCAAAAGGTTCAAAGAGATGGCACTGGCATTGGCTCAGCTCTGATGACAGCGTTATGACAGATGACATCACAACACAGGGGCTCATTTCAGAAGCATAATAGAAGGAATTCCGAGACAGACAGAGTTGTCATCAGTTTCTGTGAGCTTTGGTCCCAGGACCTCTGTGGATACTAAAATCCAAACCTGCTCAAGTCCCTTATATGAAATGCCATCGTCCTTGCACGTAACCTATGTGCATCCCCTTTAAATCATCTCTAGGGGACTTACAACACCTAGTACCCTGTGCATGCTATGAAACAGCTGTCATACTATGATGTCTGAGGAATAACAACATAAAGAAGGTCTGCACAGTCTGATACAGATGTGCCCACTGAAGCTCTAACTTTATTTTTGTTCCAAGGTTGGCTGAATCTGCAGATGTGGAACCCACAGATAGCAAAGGCTGACTGTATAAGATTTTGGGGTCTGGGCTCTAACGGCTGACAGCAGGCCATTTAGTGTGGCCCTCTGAATGCCCTGGGCAAGATTCATGCTATAATAGTGTGGGGCCAGGCACACAGTGTGGGTAAGCATCGAGTTGTTTGATCATTGAGCTATTTGCCCAGAGGAACAAACTCTGGCCTGAATAAATTGGCTTTTAGAAATGTTCTGATTTGAGCAGTGAAGATATTTATTGGTTTACAGTCTTATCTTTCTGGGCAAGGATTTCCTGGACCAGTTTAATAAAGCCATATTGACACACAGGTGGTCTCGGGTCCCGGTCCACGGTCGAGCTGTGTGTATGCCGGTGGTCTCAATCCTCAAAGCCAAACCACTGAGCAGTCCATCTCCCACAGTGGAGAGCAGCCGACGGGCTTCTGGAGATGGGTCGAGAGCTCCCTGCTATTCACCAGGCTTTGGACAAACCAGTCTAACCGTGAAGGAGAGGACCACCAGGTTCCCTGAAGGAGAACCACGCTCCAGTGGCCTGAGAGACAGGCTGGTGTCCTGAAGAGAAGAGCTGAGCATTGGCAATGACACCCAAGCTCTGCCCACAGCGCCAGCTGCCCGGTCCAATGTGCTTTGAATGATGGTCCCACTGGCCAAGAGGCCCCCCGTGACAGACATGGACTCAGCAAGCTGTCAGACTCCGTGGCCATTAAACTCTCAAGATCCCATAATTAAAAACCTCTTTGCTGGAGGCTGTGCTCAGCTGGAGCACGCCCATGAGCGGATGGCTTCCTGCAGAGCCGGCTTTCAGGAAGAGAATGTCCTACCAGCGGGCTCGCAAGTGTCCAGCGCCTTTGTGGTCAGAGTGCGCATAATGAATTTTAAAGCTGCCATTCACGTTTCATGCATCCGACTCTGCTGACTGAGTGAGTCTCCTGAGAGGTGGATACACTTCACGTCACCACGTGATTGCTTATAACACCTGGTACAACGTAAATGTTATGTAAATGATCGTAACCTTGTATTATTTAGACCCAAAAACTGACACGATAAAAGTCTGCACGTGTTCAGTACAGACATCATTTTTCTAAAGATTGGTTGAATCCACTGGTGCAGAACCTGCAGGCACAGAATCCTGAGTCTAGGCTGCAGGTGAGCATGAAATAAGAGGCCATTCTCCAGAGGACGAAGGCGTCTGCGCCTGCTGAAAGGTAGTGATATCAGGGAGGGATGCTGTTGGCACGTCAAATCTTCCTTTTTTTATTTTTTAATATCTAAAAAAATCATTATGGCGAGACCTGTTGATTATGGGTAGTAGGTGAATTATTAGTTCTTAAATTATCTTCTATGTTTTATTAATCTTTAATATTTCTGGATTTCAAAATAGCCACAAGGAAAGTTTCAAAACACATTTGGCTTTTTGGGGTGAGGCCAATGCTGGTATTGAACCCAGGGCCTGGCGCACACTGTGCATGCTCTCTACCACTGGGCTATGCCCCAGCCCTCTGCTGGTTTTTAAATGTCTGATTTTTTTTTAATGTTTGCTTTTTAAAGTTCACAGGCATAGAATAAGCACAAAAATGCCAAAAAAGCCCTCCTACACCCACCAAGTATCTGCTCAGCCATTGGCTTCATCCAACTAAATCGTGGGCTGGAATTCAGAGCATCACCTGAGAAAACCTCTCCACCCAACTCCCCCACTCCACCAAAAAAAAAAAATGTGATTTATTTCATTAAGCAAAACTGGGCCTGGGAGAGGAGACAGAATGGGATCAGGGATGACAAGTTAAGATGTCCTGATGAATCACTTTTTCATCCGGGTGAGCTCATTCGGCTCTTGTTGCTGTGTTAGAAATGGGTTTCCCATAAATTATTCAGGAGGAAGCATCTTTCCTTTCCAGAAAGGGCCGCATGTTGGAGCCAGGCCCTTATTCACAACCAGACACAGTCCTGCCTGCGAAAGCCACGTGAGCCTCAGCCTCTGATTGCTGCTGTGACCGGGCTGGGACACAGAGCTTACGTAAACACAATCGATGTTCACCAGGCAGGACGACCAGGGAGGAACCAGCAGAACCAGGGAGATATGGATTTCCACTTATGAGCCAGCGCGGAGCTAATAATTCACCCACATGGAGCTGCGCAGGGGGACGGGCCTGAGAGAGGGCGGGCTGCTTCCCCAGTCCCCCAGAGGACACTCGGTTCACAGATCCACGCGGCCTCTGGCACACGCTCGCCAAGGCCAGGGGTACCAGGAAGCAGGAGCTGGGCTCACGTCATCAATTAACACGGGTCCAGAGAGGAGAGAACCCCTCAGTGTTGGAACCAAAGAGGAAATCAATCTCTCTCTCTCTCTCTCTCTCTCTCTCTCTCTCTCTCTCTCTCTCTCTCTCTCTCTCTCTCTCTCTCTCTCTCTCTGTCTGTCTCTCGATGCTCAGGAAGATTTCTATGCTCTTTGGCCCTGCAAAGAACCAAGAGCGAGCTCTCCAAGGCGTTCCCAATCCCTCAGAATCTTACATGAGACTGAGCTAAAGGAGGCCAGAATTCCAGTCCCACCTCTGCCACTACCCAGGGACACTGCTAACCTGAGCTTCCAGAGCAACATACCTATGTATATTTACACAAATATGTGTATCTACATACATGAAATAAATGCAGTTTTAAGAAACTAAATACCAATTACACTTGCTTTTCTTGTTTTAAAACTCTGGAAGTTTGAAGCAAAAACAAAGAATGATTTTTCAACAAACAGCACATTTAAATACGAGTCACCTATGACTGTGGATCTATGACCAAGTATTCTCTTGAGAGAAGCAGCCAGGGTGACCTGGGAGGTGAGATTTGCACAAATCAAGATCTCCGGGAGCCCCAAGTCCACAAGCCGTGGTGGCTACTGGAAACTGAGAGGAACTCCAAGCTGAGGTCAAAGAGCAACATGGAAACTGATTCCCATTCTGAATGAACCCTAAACAAACAGAACTGCCCTGTTGTACTCACAGTCAACCGGCAGATATCAATCAAAACAGTGAATTTTTAAATTCCGGACTGCATGTGGGGCAGAGAATGATTTCAACGATGGTTAAGGGCGTCAGAATCTTCAGTCAACCTCCAGGACTGTGTTTTCTACTGGTGTTTTGTTTTGTTTTGTTTTGTTGTTGTTGTTGTTGTTGTTTTGCTTTTTTTTTTTTTTTTTTTTTTTTTACCTACTATCCTTACCAAATCTAATGCAGTTGCTTATTTCCTGAACATTGATTTGTATCTGAGATTCGAAGGTGCTACCTGACAGGCGCCCTTGAAACACAACCGTGTTACACCAGCGATGCCGGTTAACTGTGCTCCTCTTAACTCCATGTTTGTCTTTGGTCAACAAGATTAGAGACGTCCTCTCTCTAGGGAGCTGCGTGGTGCCCCACCCGCCAAAAAACAGAGTCGTGTGCTGATTCCCAGAACCTGTGAAGAGTACCCCAGGTGGAAAACCATGTCATTAAGCTCAGGACCTTAAAAGCAGCTTACCCTGGATTATGCAGGTGGACAGGAAAAGCCTTTTTCTAAACCTCTATCTTTGGAAGAGAAAGAAGCAAAGGAGGCTGGGGTCCAACACAGAAGGGAAGGCTGTGTGACCACAGAAGCAGAGACGGAGGACGTGGCCACGTGCTAAGGAACACCCGGAGCCACCATAGATGGCGGGGCAAGGACAGCTCTCTCCTAGACCCTGAAGGGACACCTCCACTCCAGGTGTCCGGCCCCCAGGACTGTGAGGAGTAAGCCGGGTGTGGTGGTCTGTCACAGCAGCCACCGGAAGCTGGCATGCCCTTCTTCACCACTCTGCCCCACCCCGCCTGAGTCTGGCTGCCTGGCCGTATCCAGTCGTCAGTCTTCTGCTGTTGGAAGGCCAGAGACAGCCGGCCTGGCGCTCAGTCTCCGGGTGGGCCCACCATGCTGCTTTGACATGCCTGCCTAAGCAAGCCCGGGGCCAAGCCTGGGGTCCCCCGAGCCCATCCGAGACCCGGGCCTCTGGAGCTGGACATGTGGGCAGCCTCCAGACACTGACAAAGGTGAGAGAGAAGCAAAGAAAATTCCCCAAGTCGATGGTGACAGCACCCTGTGTCTCCACCACTGGGGAGGAGGCCCCGTGGGGCAGAAGCTGTGCCATTTGGAGTTTTGTGGAAGAGAATGTTGGCTGTGCCCAGGTGACAGTCTTGTCTGACAGACAGAGGGACAGAGAGCAGGGCCTGTCAATCACCTCCGCCTGCTCCTTCCGGAGCAGAGTGTAAAACTCAGGCCTCCCACAAGACTGTCAAGCACGAGTGCCCCAGGCAAGCAGCTTGGTGACAGCGTTCCCTGAGAGCAGGTGCCACAGTCCCCAGGTGACTTAAAGCACAATCCTGCCTTAGCTAGGGAAGCAACTCGCTGACTCCCCAGCCCAGGTCATCTCAGGTATCGGGCAAGTGAGGCTGAAGGCCCAAGGCCCAGGCCGAGGCTGTCAAGTGGCACAGGTCCAGAGGATGGCCTCTGGACCTGGACAGAGCATGCACGGCACCAGCCTTCTCCAGAGGAGAAGCCCAGAAGGGACCAATTTCACAGATGCAGAAACTGCTGTGCAGAACGTTGTATGTTGGCGGTCATTTATTTTGTCTACCTCTGCCCGCTTTCTTGAGGATCGGTAAGGCACTTCGACAGAGGATAAAAGGATACCAAGGGAGGGACAGCAGTAGAGACAGACGAGGGTGCAGCCGAGGAGGGCGGAAGACGTCAGGAGGGCCCACACACTCCTAGGAGCCAAAGTTCCTAATAAGAGGAGGAGCAGCCCAGACAGCCACAGGGTCCGTGGCGAGGAGCCAGGAGGCAGCCACGGAGGAGTGACGCGGGCCTTCACATGATAGGCAGGTCCCTCCGGTCCGGCAAGGAGAGGTGGGGGCTGCGGGCAGTCCACGGAGACCCTGGGTTCTGGCCGGCAATAAATGCCGTCGGGGGACAGCGTGGCCAGGGAGCCACGACGTAGAAGGAGAAGCGGCTGGATTCCCAGCACGGGAGCCAGTGCCGGATTCCCCGTGCCAGGCTCCCCAAGCCACCCAGGAGGCCGGGATGGTCTGGACCAAGACGGGGGAGGTCCCATGAAGAAGAGGGTCTCCCACGTGACCAAAGTCCCAGGATGGGACCGGCTCAGCATGTCAACTTACCGTCAAAGCCACGAGAGTCCAGGAACGACGAGGAAGAGCCATTCCATGCGGAGGGAGAAGAAAGAGACCCCGCCGCTCAGTGCACCCAGGATTCTGGCTTCAAAATCAGGGCGGCGCAATCAGTAAAACCTGGAAGTGGTTTAAGCACCACGTTGACTTTCTGACTTCAGCAGCCATGTTGTGGTTCTGTAGGAGATCACACCTACCCCAGGAACGACACAAAAGTGTTCAGAAAGGAGCCGTGCACCGTGGCACGTGCCTGCAGTCCCAGCGACCAGGGAGGCTGAGGCAGGAGGATCGCAAGTTCCGGGCCAGCCTCAGCCACTTAGCGAGGCCCTAAGCAACTTAGCAAGACTCTGTCTCAAAATAAAAGGTAAAAAGGGCTGGGATGTGGCTCAGTGGTTAGGCCCCCTGGGTTCCATCCCTGGTGTCTAGGAATGATGGAACATGCAGTCGACAATTTACTCTCTATTGGTTTAGAGTTTAAAGAAAAAAAAAAAAAACAGTTTGCATTGTGCTTTCAACTTTTCTACAAGATTGTTTCAAAGTTTTCTGATCCATTTTCAAAACTCAGTTGGAACAGCCTTCAGGGAATGAGTAAGCTCCACCTCGGGCAGATGTGGCCACTTGGTGAAGGTGATGGAGATGAGACACGGAAGCTTGGAGGGGACACGAGGCTGGTGTCCATCATGTAAGGATAACCGAGGCGGCGAGCCAGTGCTGTTCTCCATCCTCTGAGCCCTGTGTTGACAAGTTTAAGGGGTCAGCCACCACCAAGGCCTCTCCTTCATCAATACATCCCCCAGGCCGCGGGTCAGCAAGGGGCATCCACCCCGAGCCCAGCACCCGCCATTGCGTTCCACAGCCTGTCTTTCCCATTCTTTCTTCCTCTTCTTTCTTTTTTCGGTACCGGGGATTGAACTCAGGGGCCCTCGACCACTGAGCCACATCCCCAGCCCTATTTTGTATTTTATTTAGAGACAGGGTCTCAGGGAGTTGCTTAGTGCCTCACTTTTGCTGAGGCTGGCTTTGAACTTGTGATCCTCCTGCCTCAGCCTCCTGAGCCACTGGGATGACAGGCATGGCCACTGTGCCTGGCTCCCATTCTTCCTTTCTTTCCTTCTCTTCCCCCTAGTGCTGGGGATGGGACCAGGGCCTCACACCAGCTGGGCAAGCGCTGCACGGCCGAGCGCCACCCCAGCTCTCAGCCTGTTCTTTCCTGGGCAACAGGGCAGGAGTGGCAGCCCTCTGTCGCCAGAACTTCAAGTAGTCTCTAAAATGCAAAAGAAGGAGCCCAGCTTGAGCCACAGCCCCTGGACAGGCAGAGGACGCTTAGGAGAAGCCACTTGGGAGGGGATGCAGAAGCTGATTCCAGGGCAGTGAGCAACTCGGAGGTGGGGATCTGAGCAGAGCCACATGTCTGTCACTCTGATGGGCCTCCACCCAGGACCCGCTGGCTGTTGCCTCTGTCATAAGAGGGAGGGTGTTGCCATCAAAAGGCCAGCAGACACCAACCAGCCCAGGCTGGTGTGGAGTCAGGAAGGACCCCTTCTCCCTGACCAAAGCATGTTCCTGTCGACTCTCAGGCCACTTCATATCAACAAAGCTACTGCACCTTTTCCTGACTGGGCACCAAGTTCTGTGTAGCACCAGGTCCTTGCTGATTATAGCTGCTGGTCATGGGGGAGGACACAAATGAGCAGCTGCCAGGCTGTCATGACCGGCACACTCAAGGACAAGAGGCTTCCCGGCAGGCCTGCGGAGTGAGGTCGTGTTGCGAGGCAGGCTCATTCCTCCTCTCCCTGCTGGGGTGATGGGGTGAATGTGGGTGTTGGAGTGTCACGCGGGGAGGGTGGGGGCCGTTGCACGCTGAAGGAGGGCGTGTCTTCCTTTCACCGTCTGTTGGGAATGCTTCCAGTACACCCCTGCTGTCTTCTATGGTATTTACCCTGGCTTTGTGGATTCGTCAAATCTACTAGTAATCTGGTAACCAGAACGACCTGAGTCCTCTGTCTTCAAGACCAGGAGCCATGGTGAGGGCTTGGACAGAGCCTATCCCAGGCATCAAAATGTCAGACCCTCAACTTTGGCCTTGGCTTCCCCAGGGCAGACCACCAGGAATAGGTCTCAGGACGGGGCATTTGTCTCCGAGGCTCACTGTAACACGTGACCACAAACTGGATGGTTTTGAATAACAGAAGCGTAGTCTCCTACAGTTCTGGGGGTGGGAAGTCCAAAACCAGTGCTACCAGAGCAGAACTGAGCAGGGCCACGCTCCCGCCAAAGCTCCAGGGCAGAACGAACCCCTCCCTCCTCCCTCCTTCCAGCTCCCATGGGCTGCCGGCACTTGGTGGCTAAATGCTGCATCACTCCGGGACTCGAGGCCAGCATCTTCAGACTTCACTGTCCCGTCTTCACAGAGCCCTCTCTGCGTGTCCAGTTTCCCTTCACCTCTCTCTTATGAGGTTACGTGTAACTACATTTCGGGTCCACCTGATAATCCACTAGAATCTCATCCAAAGTCCTTAATTTAATCACATCTGCAAATATCTATTTCCCAAATATGGTTCCAGAGAAAACGACTTGATTTATTTGGGGGCTATTGTTCAACCAACCAGAAAGGGTGAGAGTGAGTACTAAACTCCAGTGGGCTGTCCTGACCACCAGGCAGTGGCCGGAGAGGGGCCCCTTTGGTCCTGGTCAGCCATACACCTGCCAACTTTGACAGAAGCCTGCAGAAGCAGGAGGAAGGAAATTGGCAGGTGGCTCATGGTACGCACAGCACAAATTGCCCTCTGTGGTCTCACCATTCTTCTGGGGAGCCATCAAAGTGTGAAGAGGTCCCACCCATGGGGTGGATGGTCACAGAGAATGGCCATTTGCTAGCACCACCCTCTTTACCGCTCCCAGGCAGATGTGGTCAAGAAAGGGCAGTTTGAGACCCAACGCAACTCAAGCGTCTTCACATTTGCCATAAAAATATGGCGAGCCAGCCACCAGTCAGTCACTCTCCAGTGGCTGACCAACAACATAACTCCAGGTCTCAGTCCCCTCCACTCTAAAGGAACAGAGGGAAGAATGTTGCAGAAATCTAGATTTCATATCCAAATGAAATCCAAAATGGTTCTTGGAGCCTGCCCATGCCTTCCAACGTTCCCTTTGACCCAATAACAGAAAATAGCATGATCGTTTCATAATGGTGAGGTCTTACATGGTAGGAAAGATTAAGTTCTCCTTGCCAAGACAGAGCCCCTAGCCAACGTGGGCAGGCGGATGTGCAGATGCTGTTGTAGGATTCCATGAGAGAGGTGTTTTATGGTTTGTGCTGAAAACAGGCGGCAAGAACAAGGCATTGTGGGGAAGGAGGTGGTGAGGAAGAGGCTTCTCTCCTGATGAAAAGGATTCCAGAAAATACCTGGAGTTCCCAACGAAAAACCAAACAAGACCCAGACAACCGGGGCATTCACCACCCCCATGCCCATTTCCTCCCCCTTTTCCTCTACCACCTGCTGCCCGGCCTCCCAGACAGCAGAGCCAACAAGGTCAAGTTTAACAGGGACAGCATCTGTCTTGCCAGGGAGGAGGTATGGCTCATTTGTGAAGGGTGTAAAATTGGTTGCAAAATCCCAGGTAGGCTCCAGGTCAAGAGCACGGCGGTCTCCTGGTGAAGGGTCACAGCCCAGCCTCCCTCCAAGTTTTGTGCCACCTTGGGCCATGAGGGCAGTGACACGCAGGACAGACACAGAGCGGCCATCACAAACATGATGCTGGCAGGAATCGCAGTAGAGATCCAGGGGCACTCCGGGCAGGAGCTTGGATGCAGCACGGCACGGCCCTCGCTGCTCCCTCTGGCTGCTTTGGAAATCAGAGGCAGGAAGCCCAAGCCTCAGACCCTGGGGATGGACTGAGACCCACTCATGAAAGCCGGGGTGGAGGCGGGAGGACAACGCGTGGCTCATGTTAATGATGATGTCATGTATACAACCTGTCCTAGGATACCACATGATATTAGGTCTAATGAAGAGTATTTTTTCTCATTTTCCACAGACCGACTAAAAAAATGCCCAGTGATGGATATTAAAGACAATTAACTAATGATTCCTCTTGTTTCTCCCAATGTCACACCGTCATCCCGCAAATCCCTCAGGTGGCACAACCAAGGCTGCACATGATCACATTGGGATGGCTGTTTATAGTGCTGCCTGATTGATCATCAGCCACGCCTTCAACAGCAGGCCGCAGTCAGACGTTTGCACCATCTCAGCCAAATCACCCTGCCCTGCTTCCTCTCCCTGCTTCTCCCTCTTGGGAGAATTGACAGAATCCACAGAGGCCATGTGGGGCCCTTCCGCTCCTAGTTGAGACCTCCGAGGAATCTTCCAGATAAAGGTATCACTGGTTAAAGGGAGCAGCCCTGAGTGACAGCTGAAACTACCTGATCACTCTACAAACAAGACAGCCACGCCCCAATGTCATTGCCCAGCTGGTGCAAATGAGAAGGTGAAATGCCCTCACCTCCTGACCTGCTGCCCTCCCCAACACCCCCTCCCTGCCTATGGCCGATCCTCCACATTCCTTTGCTTACAACTCTCACTGACTTCCTGTCCCAACTAAAATCCCGTGCAATCTGACCTCACCTCAAATCTCCACCACTCTGTAACACATGCCTCCCTGTCCCCCAGACACAGCCCCACAGCTCTGCTCCACCCTTTAGCCCTGACTCAGCTGCAGGACCAAGTCCAGAAGGCACCTGCTCCTACCACCTCCCCCAGGTGCCCGTTTCACCCTGTTCGTGGTTCTACATGACACCAATCACACTGCCTTATGAGGGCATCTACTGTGTTATAAATTCATTCATCGTCATTTCCTGAGCTCCTCAAGGTCAAGAGTAAATCTCGTGTTTCTAATTTCTACAGAAAAGACTGCAGGAAAAAGTTCATCACAAATCCAATAATAAATGCTTTTGAATGAACTGGTGTTTCACTTTTTTGTTTGTTTTCTTTTGTTTCATTTTTTGGTACCACAAATTGAACACAGCCACATCCTCAGCCCATTTGATTTTTGAGACAGGGTCTCGCTGAGTTGCTTAGGGTCTCACTAAGTTGCTGAGGCTGGCCTTGAATGTGCAGTTCTCCTACCTCAGCCTCCAGAGTTGCTGGGATTACAGGCGTGTGCGACTGCACCCTGTTAAGTGAACTGGTGTTTAAGGAATGTCTTACCATTTACACAGGGCTGCCCTGATCAGCCTTTAATGTGGCTACCGATGGGGTTGATCCCAGCGTTTCTTGCTCTGAGACAATCACTTTCAGCTTTCAGTGTAGGTCAGAGGACCCTCATCATTCCATTGATGGATAAGTACCATATCTCCTCAATATCTCCTTGGCCTGGCTGTGTGCTTAGGACTGAGTTAGTTGGTGTGGGGAATTCAAGAGCAAGACCTTGCCATTGGAACATTTGTATTCTCGGACTCACACAAACAACATATCGAGAGAAAAGTACTCAGCAAATCCCTTTTAAAAAGTAGGAACAGCGCCTTGAAAGTCTCAAGTTCTCAATAGGTCACTGGGTTGGAATCAATTCAGTGAAACATGACTAAAATTTAGAAACGAATAAAACGTCATGAGAGGGGACAGCACTGCATAGCATAACACCATGCAGAACAGAAAACAGACATAGTCCCTCTGAGGCTTAAGAGTAAGCCTGATAGGGAGTCTGAGCCACAGCATCCTATGGCCTCTCACTGGGGGTCATGGTCAAAGCATTCAAAGTCTGCTGTCCTAAAATTTGGAGGTCAGCAGAGAACAAAGCAATGAGAGAGCTGACCAAAGTGTCTTATATAAGAAATGTACTCCCAAAATCAACACAGAAAAAGAAAGTGGGGTGGGGGAGGGGAGGAGAGTAGAACAGCAAGTATCTACCATCCAAGGTTATGAAAAGTTCCCTCGTGATGGGTTCTCAAGGACATTTTAAGAATGAGATGCTTGATGTTCAATTTGAGGTGGTTCTGCAGAAACAAGAAAGACATCTGAAGTCTACTAAACCACACTCAGCCCTTCCTTGATCATCACGCACACATAAACCCATTCTGAGCTGGATGCAGTGGTTCACACCTGCAGTCCCACCTACCCAGGAGACTGGGGCAGGAGGATGGCTGGAGCCTGAGAGTTCAAAAGTATCCTGGGTAGCATGGTGAGACCTTGTTCAACCAAATTATGTTACATGCATATACAGATACATCAAAATGAATCCCAATATTTTGTATAATGATAATACATCAATAAAAATAAAAAGGAATAAAAATAAACCTCATTCTGCAAGTAACAGCTCATCTGTGTGTTTAAGTAACATAGCTGTTGATTTTGAGCTAATTCTGGCACATGAAGAACAGAGAACAAGAGAGAACAAAGGTGGTCCAGCTGCTGCATGAAAGAGCTCACAGTCAAAGGAAAGAGTAAAAATGCAAGCTTCTAGAAATTTGCAAAAATTGTGGCAATCACTTTGTACAGTCCCAGGAGACAAATGGGGGTCTGAGCTAATCTTCTCTAGATCTCAAAGGCCAAAGACTCCTGCCAATGGCATGAATGTTCACACCACTTGGGGATGAGGAGAGCCACCGTGGACCAGCCAATCCAGCCAGTTATCCATCAAACCCCTTTCCCAGAAGTCATCCAGGTGACACCACACTCATCTACAGAGATGGACACCCTCCAGCCATCATCTCTCCATCAGTGACAGCCCCCAGGTCACACAAAGCAGTTCCCTCCAGTACCTAGTTCCCACCTTCATCTACTGCCCTGAGTCTCCTCCTCTCCTAACCTAACAGTCCCAGATCCAAAAGTCTTGCTGGGGGACATGGTTTTTAGCCCTTTCACCAGCTGGTCACTCTCTCCCAAACACACTCCACTCATCCCCTGGTCCTTTAGAGTGGGGGACCCCAAGGTGAACACAGCATTCCAGTTGTGGATGCCTGTACACAGCATCCAAGAGACTTGGCCTCTCTTTCTAGGGGTGCTCTATTTGTATTAAGGCTGTGTGAGTTCCCAGGAATAATCATGGCTGTTAACAATCATCAGATTTCTCTAACTGAGCTTGTAGGAGCTGGGAGGTCAATGCACATCCTGTCCAGCTGCCCCATAGCTTCCAAAGCAGAGTTCTCCTTCCTAATTCCATAAAAAGGTCTATGTTTCCTCTACAGATCCTAACAACTGAAAAATGTGATTTCCTGAAGCTTATTTATGATAACAAAGTTCCCACAACAACAAAACAATTCAATGTTCCTTTAGTTATAATAGTGTTTTGGCAATTTTCACCCAATAACTCATCTTGTGGAAATTTCTTCTTGGTTCAGATTTTTTAAATCATGGCATTGATTGATATTCAGCTTAGTGTAACAGAAAAAAGAGTAGAGTGGGGATGAGGCTGCCTGGGCTCAAGCCCAGCTCTATCATTAGTCAGCTCTGTGATTTTGCATATAACTTGACCTTGAACTTGACTCTTGGTGCCTCAATTTTCTCATCTACAAAGGAAGGACAACAAAAGTATCATTGGATGCTGTGAAGTTCAAACGTAAAGTGCATGTGAATTGCTCAGCACAGGGCGTGGCACCTGGAAAATGTCTAATAAGGGACCACTTAGTCATTGCCTTACCTAGGGTAACTTCAAGAGGGAAAGGGGACATTATTTAAAATTACACAAAGACACAACATAAACTGCAGCATATGGCCTCCAGTCAACATGCCTCAGCCACAATGACAATGTCCTTCCTGAGCCACGTCCCCCAGTCCATTCAAGGAAGATGATAATACCAACATTATAAGACCATTGAGAGAATTAGAGACAGTGTCCATGAATGACCTAGCACAGAGTAGTCACTCAATAAACAGCATTCTAATGTTATTTTTATGGCTTCCAGTCCAAAGTTCATTTTTTCCATGGTATAATTGTGACATCAGAAATGAGGGGAAATCCTGCTTCCCACAGTTTACCTCCAAGTATAACTAATTAATAACTGGAGAAAGAACCAACCACACAATGAGACTCAATCTGCATCCTTTCTCAGCTCCAACTGATGAATATAAATGATTTGGATATTAAAAAGCCATTAGGCTATTAAAAATAGCTTCTAAGAACAATCTCTCAATAAATTATTTTCATGCTTAAAATCCCAAGTAGAAAGAATATAAATGATAATATAGGCCATCTGAAAAGTCAGTAACCAGTTATAATGGTCAATTTCTCTGATATTATTGTCTAATTAAGCAATTTGACTTTAGTTGAAATTCCATTTAACTGAGTCAGTATAGTCTAAAATGATGTAGAATCAATTTCTTTTGAGCTAAGGAGAAAAAAAATAACATTTTATTGTAAGGAAGAACAGATTCTGATTTATGTTTTGTGCTCAACTGGCTGGATTTCCAAAATTCCAGTCCATAGCTAAAAAGGAGCCCACAGATGAGCCAGCACTCAGCACAGAGGCACACAGGTCCCAGTGAGTTTGCAGGTGGCAGCTGCTGCAGGAGCATGCACCTGGGGACTAGGAGTGCTCCATCTTCACAGCCTCTTGCTCACAGCAGTAAAGAGTTCTGAGTGGTTCTCTCTCAGTTCAGTGATTCTCAGGCTTTGGGGAGCTTTCAAAATTCCCAGCGCCCAAACCACTCCCAGAACCATCCATTCAGAATCACTAGGAATGAGACACCAGCTCCAGTGTATTTTTAAACTCCACAGAAGCTTCTGGTGTGGAGCCAGGACTGAAATTCACTGTTCTGGATGGTTCCTGAAGCATCTGTCAGCACCATCAGCTAGTCAAAACATTCCTTAAGAACACAACCTGGCAGATCTGAGCCTCAGTGCCCTGGAGAGCCAACTGGCTCTGACGGCTTTCCCTGCACCCACACTAACACCCCAGAGGACCCTGGGAGAATTCAACCAACAAGGAAACCACAAATTTCTATGTGCTTGAAGCCAACATCACATGATTGAGCCCACTCCTCAGTTCTGCCTCTCGAGGTACTCAGCTGTATCGAAAGTGTGGCCTGGCCCAGAATCAATGGCATGACTAGCATTGTGTGTGTGGATGCAGCCTCCAGAATAGTCCCTGGCATTCATGAGCTGTGTAGTTCCCATGGTATCAGGTTAGCCCACATGGACAACTGCATGAGGTAGACCTGAAGGCCAGGGACTAAAGACATTGTGGCTTCTTCCCTATTCTCCTGTGGATCAGTATCTCTGGAAGAGGCCCGCCATCTTGTCCTGAAGACACCCCAGCAGTCCTCTGGAGAGGTAAATGTGACTAAGAACTGAGACCTCTGTCCAACAGCAAAGGAGCTGAGTCCTGCTAACACAGGTTGAACTTTAATAATCTGAAATCCAAAATGCTCAAAATCCGAAAGTTTTTAAGCATCTACATGACACCAAGAGTGGAAAATTCCACACCTGATGGTCATGTGACAGATTACAACCAAGACACAGTCACACTAAAAATACAGTATGAAATTATCTTCTGGCTATGTGTATCAGGTGTGTATGAAACAGAAATGAATTTTGTGTTTAGACTTGGATCACATCCCCAACATACCTCATTTTGTATATGAAAACATTCCAAAGCCTGAAATATTAGAAGTCTGAAACACTTCTAGCCCCAAGCAGTTTGTGCTGGAGATACTCAACCTACAGGCACATGAATATAGTTAGAAGTGGATTCTCCACCCCGTCAGGCCTTCGGATGATCATAGCCCCAGTTGACAGCTTGGCACAACCTCATGAGAGACAGACAGAGCAATCCAGCAAAGCCATTCCTGAGTCCCTGTGCCCTGGATACCACAAGATAGTAAATGTTTGTGCTTTCCAGACAGTTCTGGGATCACACCTAAACCAGCATGTAGTTGCAAGCACACTCTAATGCACCCCCTTCCCCAATACTCACATAGAACACAAGGGCTGAAGTCAAGAGATTGGTGTTTGCTAGTCCAGAAGAAGGTTCCAGCAGGAGAAGATGGGGAGAACAGACAGAGTTTCCTCCTTTGTGGTGAGATTAGACTCTTCCCCAGTGGATGGCCTAGGCAATGCCACTTTCAGTTTCTCCTTGAGAAAGAACTCAAAGGGGACCTCATGGCCTGAAGACCCCAGACAGCCATGTGTGGCTGACCTTAGGCAAGGAGATCACCCTCCCTTAGCCTCTGACTTGCCTAAAAGATAGAGAGACCTATGTCCAACCCTCTGGGGCCCCAGGAGCAGAGGATACGCTCCAGATAAAGTGCACAAGGCCTTCAGGAATTCCATGAATGACATAGGGTGGGGCAAGACAATGAGCAAAGGTTCCCATGAAGGGAACTGAGGGGCACATGCATGCTGGGTCTCCTTAGCAGTGACCTCACCCACCTCCTGCTCTATATTATTCCTGAAGTGGCTTCCCTCCTCTGTCAGACTGTACCAGGGCCGCCACCCACAAACCATCCATCTGCCCAGTCCCAAAGGGCTTCAGGTGCTATTTTAGTTTCCTCAAACTGCCATGACCAAGAACCATGTGCTAAGTGATATAAAGCAACATAAGTTTATTGTCTGGCAGTCTGGGAGGCTGGAAGTCTGAAATTCAGGTGTCTACAGAGCACACTCCCTCTCAAACCTATAGGAGACAATCTCTCCCTACCGATACTAGCTTATGGCATTTGCTAGCAAGCCTCAGCACCCCAGGCTTATTGGACCATAACCATCAGCTCACTTTGTCTGTCTTCTTGTAAAAACAGCAGTCCTCCTGGATTAAGAGCCTGCCTTACTCTGTTTTGACCTCATCTTCACTAATCACATCTGCAAAGACCCTATTTCCAAAGAAGGCCATACCCTGAGGGACTAGGAGCTACTGCATCAACATGCCATTCTGTGGGAGAAAGACTCCAGCTTGCAAGTTCCTGTTCTGTCCACGTGACGTCTTCTGCCTTGGGAAATTGCATCAAGAAGACCCCTTCCCAGTCTCCAGAATTGTGAGAAAGAAATCCCTTTCCTTTACAAATTATTTGGACTGTATTTTCTGTGCATAACAACACAAAATGGGCAAAGTCACCTCATCTTTTTGTCCCTCCTGCACACCTGTGGATGCCAACAAACAAAATGGTCACCCTCCACAAACACGCTGGACACTCTGTATGGAGCTATGCTGCTGCTAAGCATCTGCCTGAGATGCATCTCTCATGCTCCTCCGGGGGCCATGTGAGACCTTCTCTTCTTCCCCCAACACCTGACCCCTTCCTGAAGCAGAAACTCTACCTCAGGGTCCCAAGAGGTCAGCAACATGGAACTTTTTACTTGCTCATACCTGAAAGTAAAACCCCAGTGTGCTCTGAGACTGTGACATTTGCTTCAATGTGATACACAGAAAATGGAGGTTTCCTCTCTCTCCGCCAAAAAGAAGAAATGCATACACATGATAGAACCCAAAAATTTAAAAAAATAAGGTCTGTGTGTGTGTGTGTGTGTGTGTGTGTGTGTGTGTGTGAGAGAGAGAGAGAGAGAGAGAGAGAGAGAGAGAGAGAGAGAGAGAGAGAGAGAGAGAGAGAGAGAGAAGAAAGCACCCACATGCTGGTAGAGTTTTGATTTTAGTTTTTCTCTATTCTTCCCTCAAATGACTCAGAAATTAATTGGTATTAGATAAGTACAGTCCCCCTTGACAATGATTGGTTTTTTGAAAAAAAATACATGACCCAATCTTAACCAATGAAATGTGCGAGGCAGACTTCTAGTGGGCTTCTGGGAAGGGCTAGAGGCCACTGGGAAGGGCTAGAGGCCACTTGGAATGACTAGAGTCTGCTGGATGGGTAGAGGCTGCTGGGAAGGTAAGGGCTGCTGGGAACGTGGAGGTTGCTGGGAGAGCGTCTTGCTGGTCAGTAGAGGCACTCAGAAAGCCATGACCCCTCTCCTGCTGTGTGGTGCTGACTTGCAAATGAGGCCTAAAACTTTAGGCCCATTTTGGTAGAGTGACCATCTAATCTATGGTCCAAATAGGGACCATTAGTGAGAGGAAGAAATATCACTGCTCCTGGTATATCTGGCCGCACGTGGCATTTGGTGACCTGGTCTGAGCATGATGGAGCAGGAAGTCCAGTGACATTTCAGCCCTGGATAACGTCTCTGAGCTGCTAGCTGATGTCCACCTCTGGGGCCAAGTTTAATCAAGCGAGGGAATAAACTCTGGTTTTACAGAGTCATTTTGACTTAATCATCATGCATGGCATGTAATTCTCCACAGTCCAGCCTCCAATTCCTTTCCCTCCCCTCCTCCCTCCTCTGGTCCCTTCCTCTACCCTCCTGATCCTACTCTACTGACTTTCTTCTATGTATTTTTTAATTAGTGCACTATGGATATATGGAAAGGTGAGACCCCCCTGTGGTATATTCATATCTGTATGTAGCATAGTCCCGTCGGCTCTACTCCACCATGTCTCTCCGTTCCCATCCCCCATCCCTTTCCTCTGCTCAAATCATGGTTTGAACCAAACTGAGTTACTTGCAGCCAAGCGCAGCCCACATGATAAGCCTCACCTCTCCTTTCTGGTCCCACCTCAGCAGAGGCTCTGCAAGCTCGCCTCCAACAGCAGCAGACTCTGAGCTCGGTGCCCACGGTGGCTAGAGCTGTTCCTGTCTCCAAGTTCTCCGGTCCCCTCCCTGGTCGGTGCTGCCATTGTGGCTCAGGGGACCTACTTCACACTCTCCTCTCTCATCTCCCTGCTTCTGCTCTTCCCTCTCTCAGAAACTCCCCACGCAGCAGCGGGAACAGAGGTCGTGCTGGAAGTGCCCAGACTTTCTCAGTTCAAGTCTTTCTTACTGACTTGGTCATTTTTTACAAAGCCAAAAGGAATATCCTGTTTGGTGAGATCCAAACAGCTTAATGTTTTGTGGCCACTTGAAAAAATGATAGCGACCATTTGGGAAAAAATGATGCACATAAATTGACAGAAAAATTAATATCTACTAATTTGGGACCAAATAACGACATATTCACTTGCTGGTGAGACTGTGCAGCTGAGGGGCCTCACACAGCTCCCACAACCTGGAACTGGCCAGACCCTGCCACCCGGGCTTCCTGCTCCTCATGGGTTTTTGCTTTTGTATCTCAGCAACCGCCAGCCCTAATGACAGGGTCAGACGCGCTTCCCCTGGGCCCAAGCACATCCTCAATCCCACGGGGAGGGACGTTCAGCCAACGTGCTCTCTCAGTTCTGCTTTCCCACCAACCCAAAATCAACGCCCCAAAGACCTCCTTGTGGTTTCAGAAGAGACCGTGAGCGACGCAGACCCACAGATACAGGAGGCAGTGACGGCCGGTGGGGAGGCATCAGGTCCACCTTGTGAGCTCGTGGCTCCAAATCACGTGGCAGTTGGCCCTCTGCATCCCTGGGCTCTGCATCTGCAAATCAAGTCAACTGCCAACCAAAAATATTCTCAAGGGAAAAGCACGGTGTCTGCACAGACTTCTCTCCTTGTTTAGTCCACAAACAATACGATCTAACAGCTATTTCCATGGTAGGGATTCTTACATTGTAGTAGATTATTATTAGAAAATGGTTTGAAGTGCATGGGAGGGTTGTCTGCAAATACTGCCCCACGTCACACGAGAACCTGAGCATGGTGGCCTTCACCGCCGCGGGAGGCCCTGGAGCCAAGCACCCGCAGACACCCAGGGAACACGATTTCATGCAGGCTTATGGTGTGACACCAAGAGAAAGACTGGAAACTGGGTTATCAGCGGAGTCTGCACCACGGCCAAAGGATGCAGAGGGAAAGGTGGTCACTTTTCATTCCTGAACACTTTTCCCTTTCCAGCCTTTGAAATGACTCTTTCATAGGGATAAAATGACATCTTTCCCGCCAGATGGATAAGAACGCCCCCCTCTTCCACAAGCCTTCCCATCCCTTCCCCCCGGTGAACCTGCTTCGGGTGTCTTCGTAGCTGTGTGCCCAGGGTGTGTGTGACTGCCTTCCCTGAGGCTCCCTGTCACCTTGTGCCCTCTTCCTGGTGCCTGTCTCCAGGAGAAATGGAAGAAGGTCCACTCTCCAAATGGAGCCTCTCCCGGTCCAGCTCCCTCGTTCTGGAAGAATAGACTGTCCTGTGAGTGTGTGCACGTGCTCCCTCTGTGACGGGGTTGGAGCCAGACAGGAAGACACTCTACAAATGCTCTCTGACCCCCAAGTCCATTTGGCCATCCAAGAAGGGACTGAGGAGGAACCATGGAACCAAAGAAAAGCCCCTGGGTGCCCCCATAGGCCATGCAACCGGACGCAAGGGGGAGTCTGGCAGTGGGAGGCAGAATCGGGAGAATTCACCACCATGTTCAAGGCTGCGCTGGGCAGAAGCTACCCGGTGGTGCTGCTCCTTCTGATTCTGCTTCATCGACCTTTGAATTCAACCCAGAGCCGTTTTACGTGTGTCTCTCAGTGTTCAAAACCTGCGGTCCTTGAGAGATCTCTGCTGGACACTTCCATCACGCATCTGTCAGGGTCCTCCTTTAGGTCTGAACCTGTCTACACTGGAGAAAGTACTCTGGATGCTTTTGCTGTTCTCCATTAACAACCCCCACAATTCCAAGAGCAACCAGAATGCTCTCTCCCCCTCTGTCCGTCCCTCTCTCTCCCTCTCTATCTCTCTCTCCCCCTCACTCTGTCTCTCTTTCTCCCTCTCTCTCCCTCCCCCCTTCCCTCTCCTTTCCTCCCTCTCTCTCTCCCTCCATCTCTCTCTCTCATCCCCCTCCCTCTCTCTCCCTCCGCTCTCCTTCCCTCCCTCCCTCCCTCTGTCCGTCCCTCTCTCCCTCTCCCCCTCCCCCCCCACACACCATCCATCACTCAGCCTCTTAAATCCATGGAAAGCACTGGGGACCAATGAGGCTTTCTGCAGGACTTCCTCCATGCGACACTTCTTCGCGGTCCTCTCTGAGATCATCCCAAACCCTTGAAATACTCCAGACTGAGCGCTCTTCCCACATAGAGCGCAGCACTTCCCTACGCCTTAAAGGCCTCCGACACGTCAGGCTGTCCACATGCCTCTCAGGGAGGGCAGCTCCTAACCACCTGCAGACACGGCTCCTACCACATTATCCCAACACGCTTCCTCGGCCAGACCCAGGACACTGGGTGGTACGCACTCAAAATCCCAGCTATTCAGGAGGCCGAGGTTAGAACATCACAAGTTCAAGGCCAGCCTGGGGCACATAGTGAGACCCTGCCTCAAAAAAAATTTTTTTAAAGAGGACACAAAGACAGACAGACACTGAGGGGAGAAGCTGTGAGGGAGAAGAGAGTCACATGACCAGAGAGATGCATCCACAAGCCAGCAACACCAAGGACGGCCAGCAACACAGGGAGCTCAGAAGAGCGGGGGAGTCTTCCAGGGCTGCCAGAGCGATCCTGCCACACCAGACCTCACACTTCTGACCTCCAGGGCTCTGAGACCACAGATTTCTGTTTCAAGCCACCCAGTTCAGGGTACTTGGTGATGGTTTCTCAAGGAAACTAGTGCAGACTCCAGGGCCCTGATTCTGGGCCAGAGCTGCCGGACTGTGGAGCACTAATCACAGGATGCGGAAACTGAAAAAGCCAGTCGGCAAAAAGAGTAAGAAAGAACACGGAGAAAGTAAGACAGAGGACATCAATCCCAGCCGCTGTTCGACTCTCTGGTCTCTTGAGCCCTGGACTTTGAGAACATCGCGATGTCCCCACAGTAAAGTTTCCTTTCGGTCTTAATCTAACTCAGGTGGATTCCTACTAATGGCAACCAAAGAGACCTTTTAAAATGCACCAGTGAGGAAGAGGAGGAGGAGGAGGAGGAGGAGGAGGAGGAGGAGGAGGAGGAGGAGGGGGAGGAGGAGGGGGAGGAGGAGAAGGAACAACAACAGACACCGTGGCTCAGCCCAGCAGGGTCGTCCCTGGGATGGACAGAGCGTGAGTGCCGAGATACGCAGAGGGGGCGCCCACCAGCAGGGAGGAAGGCTGTCCACAGGGGCGGCTGTGTTAGTCCGCTTTTCGTGCTGGGACCAAAGACCTGACAGGAGCAGCTTAGAGGAGGAAAAATGAATTTGGGCTCATAGTTCCAGAGGTAGCAGTCCGTGGAAAGCTGACTCCATTGCAGAAAACATCATGGCGGAGGAAAGCTTCTCAGGTCCTGGCACCAGAAAGCAGAGAGAGAGAGAGAGAGAGGGAGAAAGAGAGAGAGGGAAAAATACACCCTTCCAGGCACCCCCCAGTGACCTACTTCCTCCAAATTCCTGCCACCTCCCAGCAGTCCATTCAGCTATTGATGGATTAACCCATTAAGTGGATTAATCCGCTGGTGAGGTCAGAGCCCTCAGGATCCAATCACTGCCTAAAAGCTGCCCCCCCCCCCAGCACCTTGCTGCACTGGGGACCATGCTTTCAACATATGAGCTTTTGGGGGGACTTTCCTGGTCCAGACCTTAAGAGTGGCCCTCCTGGACTTCACAGGGTGGCCGGGAATTGACCAGCAGAGGAAGCAGTCCAGCCAGCCAGAACCTCATTTCAGATCCCTGTGTTTCTGCAGGATCAACCCTGAGCCGATTCTCATTAGGAAGGTTTTTATCATTCCTGGGGCAAAAACAATCAGCCTAGAAGCAAAACCCCTGCCCAGCTGTCGTTCCCCATTGAGCAGGGCTGGCGTCCGGCAGCGCAGACACAGGCCTGAAAAACACTGCTCCCTATTACAGGAGCAGCGACAAAAATATCTGCTCGTTCCTCTGCGAGTCACCCCCGAAGCTGAGGTACAGCGCGAACTTCGCCTCGGCAGGGATGCGTGGGAGGCGGGCGGCAGGCACCCTGGGTGCCCTCCTCCGTGGGAGCCAATAGAACATCGGGAGATGGTTCTTCCAAGCGATGGGCATCATGATCCAATCGACTCTTGAAGCAGGTGCCCCACTAGTAAGCATCCTTGTCTGCCTGGCCCAGAAGCCCGTGGAGCCGCTGCCCCTGAGCTCGGGTCCCATCCTCTTTTCTCTGCATCTCTGTTTTTCTCTTGCTCCATCTTAGCTGGGGGTCTAGTGGGAAAGCAGCTTCCTGCCAAAATAAAAGGGAAAGGAAAACAATGGAGCCTCCTCCATCTGCTGGCCACACTGGGGAAGAAAAGAGGGGGGAAATAATCCTGTGGTTTAATTCCGCCCTGGTGGGTCTTCCTGCTGACAGTCCTCCTGGCCCCAGGCCAGCTCTGTGTCCTCACCATGCTGAGCCAGGCATAATGGGGAGATTAAGAGCCCAGCCTGGGACGGAGCCGCCCGGGCAGCCTGGCTGCTCTCATTAGTGTCAACCTGCAGGAGAAGGACTCAGTCCACCCGTGAGCACAACCAGGCGTTTCAGCAAATCCCCTCCACAGAGCGGGAAGGGGGAGCGGTTCAGGAACGCACCGCTCCCAGCAGCGGACACCTCTGTGGCACCACGGAGCACCTGCCTAGGACCAGGGGCTCGCCAACAGTCCCAGGCATCTCCCCATGCTGGGCTCAAGAGCTGTCGTGATGAATAAGAGATCCGGGGGCCTTGGGGAAGTTTCACTTCTGGAAAAGTCTTCAGGAGGGGGCCCCTGTGAGGACGCACCATGCAGTCAGAACCCACCATTCCACAAGAGTTGGGTTGGAAGCCCAGTGGCAGCGGAGCAGGCGGGAGAACGGAAGGGATTCCAGGTGGAAAGAGCTGCATGAGAAAGTAGGGAGATTCGAATTCAACCCATGTGCTAGAGGAAGAGCAAGAGGGTCACAGGCTACCACCTAACCCAGAGAGCCTGCAGAGATTGACGGGGAAACACGGCGCCAGCCTCTCATCCTGTAATACTTCACCCCCCAGCTGTTGGTCAATCATCTTACATCATAGATTATTTCACCCGGATGTGCAGGAACTGGGCTCCAAGCAATGACTAGACACGGCCCCAGCCTTTCAGGGGAGACCTGCTCATGACCACACGCAAGATGAGGGCTGGAGACTGACTTTGCCCCAGAGAGGCAGAGACCAGGGTGGTCACTGACTGTGGGAGGGACCCTCCAGGTGTAGGGACGATGAGATGAAGACACAGCCAGGAAGGAAGGCGTGCAGGGTTGGTGGCCCGCGGGTGTGGCTGCACATGCCAGTCTGGAAGGCTCGGCCTGGCAGTGTTGAGAGGCTCCAGGTGACTGGGAGTGAGCGAGGAAGCCCTCCGGCCTTTACACGGAGGGTGGGAATGGCAGTGAGGGCCTCCTAGGATTTGGAGAGCAGTTAGCAAAATCACGACGTGGTAGGTCAGACTGGCTCCTATAAAGTCACCCTGAGAGATGTGCTCAGCCAAGAGAGCACTGCCTACCTGAAAGGCAATCGATGACATCAGCAAGGGACGGGCCCACGTGGGACCAGGAGGACCTTCACAGCCTGCCCACCAAGAGGAGACAGGGTGCAATTGACAGGATGCGTTGGTCTGGCGACCTTGCTTCCAAGAGCAGAGCTGTGTGTGTCTGTCACACTCGGGCAGTGTCCGCCTGGAGACGGTCTGACCAAGGCCCTCAGGAGGAGGCACCTCCTGCTGGGAGCAGCTAAGAACTCTTTAGGCACCACAGCAGAAAGCCCAGGCCAAACTGGCTGAAGCAGAACAAAGGGCTGAACAGTGGAGGAGACAGGGCACGACTGGCCTCAGACACGGCAAATGCCAGGACAGCACCACCACCATGACGTGGCTTCTGAGGGCTGGTACACCAAGCTGCAAGTACAAGAGGGACCAGCAAGCACAACCTCAGCCCTCAGGGCTCTGTCCTCACTCGCTCCTCTCCCAATAGTTGTGCCCGTGGCAGACATCACCAATCGATCCCTGCACTCTCTATGCTGAGCTCAGACTGGGTCTCGGGTGTATCTTCCCACTGTGCCCCAGAAAAGCACGACTGGAATGGGTTCGGGAAAGCAGCCCACCTGCCCGTCTTCTCCTGGAGTTGACACCTCTAGGGGACTCATGTGGATTCCAGGGGTCACCAGAGACGCTAACTCATTTAATCTCTAGAGTGACCCCCCACGTAGGAACCGGGTCACTAACCGAATTTTACAGAGGAGGAATCAGGCACAGGAGGTGCCTGTCCAAGGTCACAACTACAGACTGTGGAACCCGGATCCGAGCCCAGGCACACCAGCTGTCCCTGAAGGGTGTCACCTGGGAGGCAGACAGACCCACAGCTAAATCTCCATCCTGTCTTTGAGCCACCACAGAAAGATGGAACACAAAGACGGGATTTTAGAGGAAATCACGACATTGTCTAAAGTGCTTCAGCTTTTTATCCAGACTCCAAGAGAGCAGCTAAAATGAATTAAATTATAATTGGACAATACGGGGTTTTGACTTGTAATTGTTGTCATTAATTTACCATCAATATAACACAAGGAGTTAAAAATAATGGATTGAAAATGGTCGGGAATCCATTGAAAATGTAATATGTACAAGGGAAGTCCTCGTCTTACATATAAAGCACTTAACCAAATATGACAACCTCTAATAAATCTCCCTCTTATTCATTACGGGCTGCATATGTCGCAATTCACAGTCAGGCTTATCAGTGGCGCGTGCAAGCGGGCGCCCTCGCTCTCTGGGTCTCTCTCAACCCCCCTCCTGGCATCAGAATAAATTTCACAACGGCACACGCTCTGGGAAAGCCCATACCGTTTGCACTCGGATGCACATTCTCAGTGAGCACTCAGTTCAGGGCCCCAGGCCAGAGGCAGCATAGAAGGTGCTGGAAACATCCTTCCTGGAAGCAGAGCAGGGACTTCACAAGGAGAAGCCCCTGTGCCGGTGTCGGGCAGAGCCGGGTTCCGATCTCAGCTTGGCCACCTAGAGCAGAGCAATGGGGAACCTCTCTCCCCCTGAGGTTCCTGAGCTTTAAAACACAGATGAGCACATTACCCTCTCCATGGGAACTCAGCACTGGCTGCAGAACAGCCTGGCTCACAGACACACAGCTCTTCCTTGAAAATGCTTGTCAATATTACAATCTGCTTAGATATATGCTAGGACTAAAGGAAATGTCTTTGTGTGTTTTTTAGAAAAAGCCCCAGGGGCTGGGGACGTGGCTCAGTTGGTAGAGCGCTTGTGTCACAAGCACTGGGCCCTGGGTTCAATCCCCAGCACCACAAAATAGAAAAAGTCCCAGCTTCCTTCCCTCCCCAAATGCCACTGTTCAAGTGTCAACATATAACGGGGCCAGTCACGGCCGACTCACGTCCTGACCATTAGGAGGGCAACTGCCCTCCACTGTCCACTGATGCTCTTCCAGGTGCCTGGAACTGCTGGGCACCCACCCCAATCACCGATACGACAAGGCTCTTGACCCCAAAGGGCTTACAACAGCTGTGTTAGTCAGATGTTCATCATTGTTACCAGAATATCTGACAAGGACAACTTAGAGGAGGCAAAGCTGATATTGGCTCAGGGTCTCAGAGGGTCCATGTTCGGTCCACTCCATGACAGAAACATCGAGGCAGAGGAGACTGGCAGAGGAAAGCCAGCTCTCGGCAGCCAGTACACAAAGAGTGAGAAAGAGAGGAGCCAGAGCCAGGGACAAGATATAGTCCCCAAGGGGGACGGGCTGCCTCCCAGGAACCTAATTCCTCCAGTCCTTCCCCACCGACCTGCATTGGCCACCCCACACTCCTTGGACTCATCACCCCATCAAAGGCATTAGTCCACCATGGGGTCACAGCTCTGGGAATCCAGTCTCCTCCCCTCTGAACACGCTGCACCCGCACACAGGAGCTTTGGGGGGACACTTCATATCCACACATAGCTACAGTCTAGCACGGAGCAGAAAGCGCACAGCTCTGGGAGCTGCCCCCAGAGGCGCTTGTCCACTCTTGTCCCCTGAGGACGGCCGAGCTGCTTCCCCGCAGAGGGTCTCCCTTCTCCCTCCTCGGTGATGCCGCAGGCCCAGTGCTCCAGTCCACAGGGCCACAGGGGAAAGCGGGAGTGGCGGGGAAGAGGGGAGACAGGACAAGGCTTACAGAAACCCGCAGGCAGGCTGGCTCGGGCCCTCCAGAGCATTCTGGGACGCTCAGGCCAGGTGTGCCGACCCCCGGCAAATCGGAAGCAGCGTTGGCTAGAGTCACGACTGAAGGAGAAAGCCATTCCTGAGGTCCAGGTCCTCACCCACAAGGCTGGACACCAGCCTCAGGCCCGCCTGCTGGTGCCTGGGAGGCAGCTCAAATACCATCCAGATGCCACAGCGAGAGGCCCTCTCACTGCCAGTGACCCAGAGTGAACCCAGGGAACTGCAGGAGAAGCGGTTCTGTGTCCTGCCAGACGGATGGGAGGAAGAGAGGGTGGGATGAAAGGAGGAAGAGGAAGGGAGGAGCGGAAGGGGTCTCAGGCTGTCTCGAACGTGAGGACCGCTGCGGCACAAAGGAAGGCGGCTGGAAGGCAGCAGCCGATGCGTCCTCTTCAGTGTGGCTGCCAGCCAGCCAGGTGCTGAGGAGAGATGTCCAGACACATTTAATCCAGACACCCCTCCTCCCGGAGGAAACCCCCTCTTGGTAGGGACGCCGAGGCAGCTCGAATGTGATAGAACCAGCCTGGACCTGCATGGGCAATCCGGAGACCTCTGTTCTGGGGTCCGTCACTGTCATGTGTTCTTATGACACAGGGGACCATCAGGCCCACCTCCCAGGACCGTGGCTAGGGTTTGGATGGCATTTTCGAGTCACAGAGATCCTTTCAGAGGCCAGGAACTGTGCCGGGGACCCACCCCAAGCAGTGAGCCAGACGAGGTTCCACTCACAGAGTCACAGCGGAGCCTGGGTGGAAAGGCCACGGCCACGGTGCGGTGCCCGTCCAGCGCGGTCGTGTCTACCTGTCCAGCGCTGAGTCGCAAGCACAAGACCAACTCAAACTGGCCGAGGGCATGGCCGAAGAACCCCTGGTGGAAACAGTGCTGTCCTGTAGAGCAGATGCCACCAGGCAAAGAGGCCAGCCAGGGTAGGGATGGGTGCTGCAACCAGAAGGGACAGGGGAGGGAAGTGGGTGGGGCAGGGAGGGACAGTGGGCGGGCCCCGGGGAGGGGGGAAGTGGGCGTGGCAGGGGAGGGGAAGTGGGAGGGGCAGGGAGGGGCAGTGGGCAGGGCCTGGGGAGGGGGAAGTGGGCGTGGCAGGGGAGGGGTAGTGGGAGGGGCAGGGAGGGACGGTGGGAGGGGCAGGGCAGTGGGCGGGGCAGGGGAGGACCAGTGGGCGGGCAGTGCAAGGGCTTCACCTTCACGCTAGGAGTCTGCTTCCCCAAGCCCATGAGACTCTGCCCTACCTCCTGCCCTATTCCAAGAGGCTTTGAGGGAATCAACCTTCCTGCAAAGGTCATTGAAAATTTTAACTCGTGAACTGGCACGATTAACCATGGCGTTTGTCTGAAATGTATAGTCAACACATCTAGGTTTCTTTCCATGCACCGAAATGGGACTCTTCTTCGTTTTCTGGATGATTCTCTTTTCCGAGTGTGTATCTAGTTATCTGTAGGGGTCCAGGGTAGAGAGATGGGACGTGTGCAAGATGACCATGGGTTTAAACTTGAATGGAGCCTTCAGCAAAGATGGGGGGTGAGAGGGTGAGGAAAGGAGACCAAGAAAGCTGCTTTTCAAAAAAAAAAAAAACGTAAATTCTGTGGCTTTGACAAGACACAAGCACATCTGTCTCCTCTGGAACAGTCCAGAATGTATGGTCAGGATCTGCAGCAGGAGGTCCCGGCAGGACCCAGGCCTCATGGGCGCTCTTGGGTTTGAAGTTGGTGTGTGTCTGCACTGGTCTGCTTTTGAGCCACGGAGAGGACACCGGATTCTCAGGCAAACTGATGCAGGTTGTGGTTACTTCTGACCACGACCTGTTGGCCTGCACTAGTTTCATGAGGTAGGGTTTGAATGTGTCCCCCCAGAGTTCATGTGCTGGAAACTTAATCACCAAATTCATACTTTAATGGCATTTTGGAAATGGGACTTTGGGAAGTCATGAGGGTGCCCCCTGTAACAGCATCAGTGGCCCTATGAAAAGGGCAGGGAGACCCGAGCTAACACCCGGGTGCCATCTCGCCATGCCTTGGCCACCCATGCCTTGACACAGCGAGAGGCCCTCACCAGATGCCCAGCAGGTGTTGGGCTCTTGGACATGCCAGCCTCCAAAATCATGAGCTGAAGAAACCTCTGTTCCTTATCACTTAGCCAGTCCGAGGCGATCCGACAGGGACAGAAAACAGCCTGGCACACGTGGCCATCGTATTTTGAGTTTAAGGTGCCACTAGATTGTCCAGGACAGAAACAGAAATGCAGGGCTATAGTTGTGGAACTCACATGGGTGGGCGGGTATTTTTCTGGATCTGTTGAGCCCAGAGTCCCTGATCTCTCACAAAGTGCCCCTTGGCCGGTAAAGGCCATGGTGTCCATAATGAGGCAGCCCTGGGTGGCCGTCTCAGAGTGGCTGCGTTTTAACTGCAGGACTTTGAGCAAATTTCTCACTTGACCTCCCCAGAAATATTTCCTCTGTAAAAATGGGTCATGACAATGACAGAAACCTAATACAATGAAATATGTTAAGTGCCTGCCTCTCGGTGAGTCTGACGAGGGCGCCTTCCTTTCTTTGTGAACGACAGTGATGAAGCCGGAGTCTCTGATGAGACCAAAGTGCATCGGAAAGGTTGGGAGAGAGGGCGCTGCCGTCTCTCCATCAGGCAGAAGGTCACTGAAGCTGGATGTCACCAAAGGTCAGAGTCACAAGCAGTCAAAAGTCACAGAAGCCCATAAGACACCACATCTTTCCGCCAACATCACTGACCACCAGCTCAGCCCAGGAGACAGTGTGACCCGGAGGGAAAAGAGCCAGCTTGAGAGGAGGAATGCTTGGGATTCATTTCCAACTCTGCCATCCAAGGATCGGTGGCCTGGGGAAAGTCGCTGAATCTCTCCTAACTTCAATTTGCTTATTAGTAAAATGAGAATACCAGTGCTTACCCTGTTGAGACACTGAATAGGTTGAAAATGTAAAGAAGGTACCTCATGGGAGTTGGCACATGATAGGTGCTGGGTACATTGTGATCGTCATCAACATTATCATCATGGTTTTATCCAGCATCTTTTATCATGTGCCATTTTCTGTGGCTATAACAAAATACCTGAGACCCGATAACATGGAAAAGAACAGAGGTTTACCTGAACTACAGCTTGGAGGCTGGGAAACCCAAGAGCATGATGCTGGTGTCTACTTGGCATCTGGTGAGGGTCTTCTTGCTGCAACATAATGTGGCAGAGACACCATGTGGTCAAACAGCAAGCATGCCAGCTCCATCTCCCTCTTCTTATGAAGACACTAATGCCAGTGTTAGGTAGTTCAGGGCGCCAAGATGGCGGAGGCAGGGTATGAGAAGGACACCTGCGGAGGAGAAGACAGGGAGACATGTCCTTGTTTATGGCAAGTCCCATTCCCAGGCCACTGAGGACTTATCACCATGACAACTCCCACCACAGGGTCAGTATTTTAAAAATGACCAATGACCATTAGTATTCTAAGTAGGTTGTCTAAAGTAACCAATGGGGGGAAAGCTGCAGGATATTCTAATCAGGAATCCTAAGGTAACCAATGGGAGCGAAGGGCTAAGTCCTAGATCGGGAGCCTCACAGCCCAGCACGAAGACCCTGACTTCCAGACACCGGGGCCAGGAGCTGCCTCCTGCTCAGCCCTCTCCGCCCTTCCCAGCAGAGAGCTCCTTCCACCGTCGCCTTCAGTAAATCTGTGCTTCCCTGTTGCTTGTGTGTGTGTCTTTCTCAGTTCTTTGCTCAGAACACCAAGGATCTGGACCCCAGCCGGACACTCTGACGCCCACAGCAGGGGCCCCCACCCTCAGGACCTCACCTGATTCCAGTCACCTCCAGAAGGCCATGCCTCCAATTGCCATTAGCTGAGGACTGGGGGGTCAGTCTGCAACCCCAGGACCTCAGGCTCCTCACACTCACCCTGCAACCCCTGCCCTCAAGGAGTTCGTAATCCCTGGGCAGAGAGGTGCTTGGGCCCAGGGTCAGAGCCTGCCAGGTTCCTCCGCAGCAGGAGGGTTTCTCAACGACTCCCCCTGCAGGAAACTGGGCTCACACCAGCCGCCGGGTGAGCTCCTCTGCTGCCTAGGAGGCGAGGGCAACCCAACCTGGAGCCAGTTGTCCTGGGCAGGACGGTGGCCCTGATGAGCGTGTCCGGCCCCGCTGGCCTCACCACCCACTGAGCACGTTTCTCCCGGCGCACAGGAGACTCGCAGACTCAGCCTGCCTCCAGAGCTGTGCCACACAATGGCACGTGGCTGACGCCAGCATCGCCCATCACCACTGTGCCTGGCAAAAGTTAACTGTTCTTTATTTCACTTGAAGTCATACCCGCCACCTTCCTCTGATCGGAGATGATACAGATGACAGTCTGTCTCCACAGAACCTTAAAATCGGCGCATCTCCCTCCCACGTCCACACCTTAGCTCCGATTATTGGAGAGACGGTGCTAAGTTGCGCTCTCCTCATTTGAAAGTAATTTCTCCGCTCTCCAATGACGGGACTCCTGGTTATACCGTGCGCCCCCGTACTCGCGCCCCCGCACTCGCGCCCACGTGATCTCATCCACCTGCGGCAGGCGGGTCGTTTTGCTCTCAAAGTTTGCCATCCAACAATTGGAAGAGAGATTCATTAGGAAAGAAAGGGTGTTCCTCTCTTCCTTTCTCATGGCTTCAAAGCCTCCTTTAATAAGAAGAATCAGCAGGAATGAAAACAGAAGAGGGGAAACGAGGTGCTGGCAGCCCTCCCACCCCCAGGTCTGCGCAGCCCCGGAAGCTCACGGGGTGTTTGACAACCTGGCCACGTAGCCCCTGTCAGATGCCCTCTGAGAAATCAATCACGCGCCCCTGCAGGGATGAGATGGACAGAAAGAAGTGTAAACGGGATTTTTATAAATTTCATCAATACTCGCACAAAACAGAAGCAGGACAGTTTTATTGATTTAAACATTAAAATAACATGTGCTTTCTTTGCATTTTCCCAGAGGTGATAATCGTTCTTATTTTTAATCTAGATTGAAATCTCAGAGACTTTCCACAAGCCCCTTGTGGTGATTACCAAAGATTAGTAATAACATGTCTAATTAGTGTAGAAAGACATAAAAATCAATGGCGGTGGGGATGTCACGCTGACTGACTGCACTCAGAGGGAGCCCCGTGCACCAGGGCGGCGCTGGCTGCCGGCCGGCTGGGCCCCGGTGCACTTACACCGGCCAGAGGTCTTCCCGTTCCCGACACCCTTTCTGTGAGCTCGAGGAAGAAGAGAGGGAAAGAGCCCACCCAGTAGGGCCCCGTTCCCAGCTCTCCTCTCGTGAAGGTCCTCGGGAACAAATGTCATGTTTGGAGAGACAGGTGGCGAGGCTCAGCCTCTGGCCTCCAGAGACTCTGATCCACTAGGCAAGAGTGTCGTGTTGATGGGGGGGCTCAAGAGCCCCTCTGGGGAAATTCCCCAGTGGTGTGCGGGGCTGCGTCCAGTGGGGGCCGAGGGCCTGTTTCCATGCTTCCATCAAACCCAAGGCGGCCGTGCTTCACCTGCTGTCCAGGGCCATCACAAATGGCCAGGACTGGCCTCCTCCCCTCCCTCTCTCCCAAGACCCTGAGTAACCCCATCCACACAACAGGACCCAACCCTGCAGTGTCCCCAGGATAGTCTTACCCCCAGCACCCACAAACACATCTTCCAGGTGCCTCTGCCTCTGCGTCACCACATGGGGAGGGAGGAGGGCAAAGTGTCCCTGGAGTTGGTATAAGAGGGACAGGAGGGACAGACTTGGAAGAGGCCAGATATCCACACCCGGGTTACGGCCCACATGCCACCACAGCTCGCTCCACAAGTCACCTCAGGAAACAAGGCAGTGTCCCAAGAGGCGACTTAGGGGCGTGGGTGATTCCTCCTGGGGGAACGTGTGGAGAACCAAGCTGGAGCTGGACCCGGATGGACACAGAGGTGGGAGTGGGGTGGGCCCACCGCACCCAGGCACAGGTACAGCAGCAGAAAGGCCAGGGGGTGGGAAGAGGGCTCCGGGGGTCCGCGCAGGCGCCTCCCTCCCCACCCTCTTCCAGGAAGACCGACCCACCTCTCCTCCAGCACTGCCCGTGTAGGACCACCCAAGGCTGGCAGCCAAGCCCACTGGGCAGTGCCTGGTTTGTTAGTTGAATCTTTGGGGTTTTATTGGGGGTTTTTGTTGTTTAGTTTTGTTTGGTTGGTTGGTTAGTTCTTGGTACCAGGGACTGAACCCAGGGGTGCTTAACCACTGAGCCACATCCCAGCCCTTTATATTTTTTATTTTGAGACAGGGTTGCTAGGCCTTGCTAAGTTGCTGAGGCTGCCTTTGAACTCTCTGTCCTCCTGTCTCAGCCTCCCGAGTCGCCGTGATTACAGGCGTGTGCCACCACGCCTGGCTTCTGGTTGGATCTCTGGCCCTGTGGACGCGGGCTCCTGGAAACGTCTGCTTCACCATCTGTAACTCCCGTCTCCCGCTCTCCCCTGCTTCTCTCTGGCTCCTTTTCTGGGCTGTTTTTCTTTCTCTCTCCTCTTGGCAATCTTGTGGCTCCATCCAAATTTCCCCATCCCCTCCACAGTCTCCCCCGGTGGCTGGCGTCCTGCAGACCTCCGGCCTTCCCTCCAGCTACATGCTGAGAAGCCCCGGGTCTCCTTCCCCAGCCCCGTCTCCCCTATTCTCTCCAGACCTCGTGACCTGTGCTCTGCCTGCGTTTCGTCCAGGATGTCCACGGACCCAGCATCCGTTCCAATAACCCAGAACCAAACCCTGCCTGCAAACAGGCCCTTGTGCGTCTACGCCTCAGGCAGAGAAGGGCAGTGCCCCCCAGGGGGTTGGGCCTGTCCCCCCAGGTGTTTGACCTCCCGTCAGCCCCACAGCCATGGTCAGGACCTCCTTGCTAGCTGCCCAGACCACAGCAAGAGCATCCGCCCATCGCTCTGCCTCTCCTGCTGACCCTCCTGGATGGTCCCCAAGCTGCTAGGGGGCTGGCCTCAAACACAAATGCGACTGTGCTCTCAGTCTCATCAGCGCACTGAGGTCCCCGCTGCCTTCTACAGAGAGCAGAAGCTGCCCCGCTCAGCACCCAAGGTTCTGGCTACTGCCCGTTGCAAGACTCCCCAGCCTCAGCGACCCCGGCTCCCCAGACATCACTCCCCAGTCGCCACCTGGAGCCACGACTGGCGTCGCCACTGAAATATCAAGCTGCCCCGTGAACTCGCCAGTCTTTGAACTGAGACCCTCTCCGGGCACTAGGTATTCAGCGGCACTTCAGGCAAGGCTGGGTCTGCCTGGAGCTCCCAGCCCTGTGTAGAGATGCAGAAAAAATGTGCACGGAAGCCAACACACCAGAGGTCATTAGAGGAGACCCTGGGAACACGGGGTGCCCCGGTTCAGATGTGGGGTGTTCACGTCTGCTGCCCGGCCACACACCAGCTAGGACTTCTGTCTCCCCGACTCAGTCCCAGCACATCTTCAGGGGACCTGGTAGCAGCACCTTCCCAGCATCCTGTGCTCCTAAAGGCTTCATCCCTCCTGAGCTGCCCGTGGCTTCGCCTTTAGATCTACAGCCAAGAACCGTGCTTGGCTTTTGCACTGACCCCTCGTGTGATGGAGGCAGATGGTGGGAACACGAGGTTAGGGGAATCACTATAAAATGGGGCCCCTGTGCCGACCCCACATGCTTTCTTTTCCAAGAAGCAATTTACCTGCAGCCCTGCCTGGCCTAAGTGGACAGGCTATGTCACATTCCTCAGCAAATGACCTGTTCACTGCAGGAGAAATGCAGGATAGGAGGAATCTAGTTACCTGAACCTAAGTCACCTGAATAGGGAGCCCTCCCTCCATGTGTCTCTTCTTAGACCAGATCCTGAAACTCCAGGAGATAAGGATAATTCCTCCTAACCACAAAACCTGTAAGAAGGTATGGTTAAGCATCCAATTAGAACCGGTCAGCCTGGGCCAAAGTGACCTAGAGTTGTCATGGCAGTGGGAACTTGAAAGTCTGATGTCACCCCACTGTTAGTCAAAAGTCAAGAGGTGGATCTGGTTGGGACTCTCTGGAAACCCCAGTGAACCGGGAGTGCAGTGGGGCACACTGCCTCTCCCCTCTGAGAGGACCCACTCTCTCCCTTAAGCGTGCCCACCTTTCTGTTTCCTGTCCCTTCAGGAAACTCGTGGCTGTTACCCCGAGCATGACATGTCTGAAATCTTTCTGACTTGATTGCAAGACCAGGCTTGAGGCAAGTGGGGGGTCTCTGTGCTGTTGGGAAGGCCCCAGCTCTGTGGCCCTAGGACAGAGCCCAGCAGAGCAGCAGTGACACACATCTATCTGAAGAGCTGCGGACTCCGCCCTTGGTCCCTTGAGAGGCCAGGGAGTCGCCCTGGAACTCCACCTCCTCAGAACGCAGGCGGAGACACCCTGGCGTCCCAAGGGGGTACCCTTAGCAGTCTGCATGCTGTCTTGCCTGGGAGTGGGAAGCAGGAGCTGCAAGTTGCTCTCTTGGAGCTTTTGAAGGGAGAAGGTGGAGGATGGGGAGTTGGGAGGCGCCAGCACCAGCCCTGAGCCGGTCTTCCCGGGGTGGGCTGGGCCCTAGGAGGAGGTTAGCGACGCGAGCTGAAAGGTCAGAACCCTAAAAATGAGGTCCCGGGGAGCCCAGCCTGGAGCGCCTGGGCCAGCTGAGACCCGGGGCTCGTCCTCAGCCCCCGCGGGGCGCGGCGGGATCCCGACCGGCGGACGGAGTGCCAACAGCGCCACCGTGCGTCCGCGAGCCGCAAGCGCAGGCCCGACGCACTCGGCCAGGGTGGGAGGTGATGCCGCCGGATTCTGGGCTGGGATGCCTGAAAAGCCCAAAAGAAAAAAAAGACGAGTTTCGAGAGGGAGATAGAACTTCCGGAAAGCATGACGCGTCGGCGCTCGAGCCGTCGCCTGGGCACTCGGGACCCGTGTCTCCTCGCACTTGCAGTGACGGCGCTCTGTGTTTTGTGGCTCAGCTGCTCCAGATGTGGTCCCCGGATGCTGCTTGGTGCTGTGACCTGTGTCCTGATCGCCCTGATCTCTTTTTTTTACAAGCAGTGCCTTACTTCTCAGCATCCCACACACCCTGGGCGCACCCTGTGCCCGCTTGCTGCCCTGGGGCCAGCCGCTCACTAGAGCCTCCTGGTCCGATGGCCCAGGCACTGCCCAGCGTGGGTGCCGTCTGCACAGCCCGGCTGGGTGTGCGGCCCTTGCTCCTCTGCACCACCAGCAGGGCCAGCATGGCAGGACTCGCTTGATCAATAGTTAGGGTTGTTCAGTGTGGCCTTCACTCACCACGCTGACCCCGGCTGGGCTCTGCTCTGCCTGCTGAAGGTGGACGATAACAGCGATGAGCCCCTCTCCCAGGGCCCAGAAGCAGCATGGGCTGAGAACGCAGCAGACAGCAGAGAATCCATTCCTCAGGGGCCCCACACACGCCAGGTCCTACCGGAGAGCTAACCTCCGGTTAACATCCCACCCAGTTCCCACACACCACCGGCGAAGAGTTAGAGGCTAGTGATGATTTCGGAAAACAACTGCTTTGGAGAAAGTCGTCCTTAGTCCCAACCTCACCCCAGCCCCCACGCGGAAGGGGCTCTGCCTCCTCACCCCAGCCTACAGTTTTAGTCAGCTTTTTTGCTGCTATGACTAAAAGCCCCAACCGGAAAAAAATTAGAGGAGAAAAAGTTTATTGGGGACTCACGGTTGCAGAGCCCAGCCCATAGAAGGCCGGCTCCATTCCTCTGGGCTCGAGTGAGGCTGGACATCATGGCGGAAGAGTGTGGCAGAGGGAAGCAGCTCACATGACGATCAGAGAGAGAGAGAGAAAGAGAGACTCCACTGGCCAGATACCAATATACCCCAAAACACACCCCCAATACCCACCTCCAGCCAGACCCCACCCACCTTCAGTTACCACCCAGCTAATCCCCGTCAGAGGATTAATCTACCGATTGGGTTAAGGCATTTCTCCAGAACGTTCCGGCATTGACTCACGTGAGCTTTTGGGGACAGGATTCCAGCTTCAGCAGGACCCTCACAGTGCTAAATGCAGGACTCTCCAGTGGAGCAGGTAAAGCCCTGGCCTCCGTTTCCCAGGACAGGACTGTAAGGGGTGGGGCTGGGCCAGCCCCTCCCTGATGGACCGCGTCGGGCGAGGGCTCTGCTTTGGGCATCTTCCGCTCCCAGTGTGTTGGACTGAGCATGCATGTCTGTCTCCATGGACCAGGCCTCATTTTGGACCCCCTACCCAGGAGGGCACATGGAGGGGAAGCAGATCAGAGCAGAGAGAAGCCAGAGGCTCACCCACAGGCTCAGGGGCCAGAGAGAGTAAGCCAGAGTCCAAGGGGAATCGGCATCCACAACTAGGGGACCAGGGGTGAGGAGTCCTCAGAGACCCACTCGGGGCCCCCAAAGGAAGAGTGGGGCACCAAGGCCTGCAACACGGGGCCCAGAGACGCTTTCTTCCCTCCCTCCTCCTCTCCCCAGACCCCAACCTCGGCACAGGAGAATCTCCAAGTGGGAAGATCAGGTGGTGGGAGGAGGAGGAGGAGGAAGGGAGGGAAGGGAGGAAGAGAGCGGCCGGCCCACCTCCGCCCCCTCTGCGTCCCTGTCGGCACCCAAGGCAGGCGTGAGCCTTGATGGGGCATCTATCACACTGAGCGTGTTCACTGTCGCGTGGGACTGGACTCCTGGTTTGTAGTCTTAGAGTGACTCTGGGAGGTTTTCTTCCCTCCAAGTGACCAGAAGCGTCCAGGCCCCCAGCCAGGGCGGGAAGCAGCCCAGAGCAGAGGCAAGGAGCAGCGGGGGCCACTTGGAGCTCTCTGTCCTTCACGAGGACACCCCAATCTGTGTTCCTTAAACCAGCATCATGTGAACCAGCCGCACAGCCACCCCAAGGCGAGAACTTCAAACAAGCCCCTGAATTCCGCGGCCTGCCATCGTCGTCGGAAAGGAGGGAAGGTGCAGGGGCCCTTTTTAAAAAGGCAATGGGGAAGAAGTGATGCGCGTGTTCTGGGCTCCGGTCTAGAGGCTCAGCTGCGTCCTCCTATTTAATCTGGGCCTAAAACAGAGGGATGTGCCCGTGCCTGCAGACCAGAAATCTTCATCTGCTGCGGTGCTGGTTGGAAAGGCAGGACAAGACCCTAGCTCCTGGATGCAATCAGGTTCTCTTTTATATTTTCTTTTTCTTGGGGAACAGTCTTCACCACCTGGCAACATTCCTCCTTTCAAGAGAGGATTTGTGCTTTTAAAGCTCTGTAAAGTGCGCAGCTTGGGCTCTGCTCTCCTGGCAGGCAGACTATTCCCAGGGCCCGGCGTCCCCTGCAGCACCCCTCTCTGGCTGATGTCACCGCGCAGGGAGGCAGCGCCGTCCCTGCCTGGAACGCATTCCCTGCACACGAAGCCAGCAAAAGGCTCCCGGCGAGCAGATGTTTCTGTTTAAGGCTGATAGGAACTGCCGGGACCATTTTTCTCTCCGTCAGTTTTCAAGTGCAAGAACCAGCTGTTTGCCAGGAACACAGGCCTGGATTCTAATGAGGTTGGTGGCCCAGCGGGGCCTGGGAGACCACAGCCTGACCAACACCAGGATGAGGTTATTAAGCAACCCTGGGGGGAAGCTGGCCGTGGGCAATTTGAAAACAGACTGGAGGAGAGAGATGTCTTGTTTTCCAGGATGGAGTCTTGTATTTCAAAAGCCTAGGACTGGGACTTATTTCTTACAGGGATGGTTGCTCACTTTAAAGGCGGGGCTGCTCCCAGCATGGATTTTGGCCCAGGGCACAGGGGGCGTGGCCAGGCTCCTTGTGCCCAAGATGCTTCCATTCCCAGGAGGCTGCTGGTTGCCAGGTGGGACAGGCAGGCTGGTGCTAAGAGATGGGACTGTCACAACAGGAAATGACCACGCCCTCCTGCTGCCCCATCTCCCTCTGTGGTAACTTTGGGGAAGCCAGGAGCCGCCCTCCTCCACCTTCCAGAAGGTTCTGTCTGATGCGACGTTTGGGGATCACCTGCTCCCGGCGGCATCCGCTGAGACTCTACCGGAGCCCCAGTGTCCCACTCACTAAATGTGACTCCGCAGATTCACTCCGCCGATTCACATTCTCGTGGGTACCATTTCCCTTACGATCATTATGGTAGCAAGAGACGAATATCTCAGAACGAGTTTCTGCTGTGACGTTTGGAACAGAAAAATTAAAATCGAGAAAATTCCTAGCCATTGACTTCAATTTATCTACGAATTGGAAAGAGACCACGATTATTCCTTAAATAGAAAGCTATCGAAAAAAATCTCTCATTTTATATCCAAAACCCCACAGACTCAGAATAAAATCCATCTGGGAAAAAAAAAAAAAAAAAAAAGATATTCATTTGAATTCACTGTGAAGTACAACCGCACAATATTAGAGGGTCCCCGAGGAGATAAAGGGTGTTGCATTTATTGGGTGATTAGTATGGATTAGGAGTTTTCCACACACATTATCCCATTTCATTTGCACTAGGATTCTGAGAGGTGGATATTATCATGCAAATTTTGCAGATGTAAAAACTGAGACTCAGAACGTTTAAGTAACTTGCCAGAGATAATAATGCAGCTAGGAAAGAGTCAGGAGAGTTTTTTAGTTAAATAACTTTTTTCTGATTCTGCTTATGTGCATAACATCATGGGAAATCTGCTTACAGGGGAGCATTATTAGGAATGGGAACCCCACCCAGCAGGATGTCATATGATGCTTTATATATAAAACATGGACACTCAGAAGGAATTAGAAGTGACTCAGTATGCAAGTTCTGCGTTCTGTGCATGTATGTGTGCGCACACACAGGCACACTGAGAAGAGCTCATCATACACACTATCATGTCACCTTCCTCCTTTTATGCCCCCAAGTCACAGCTCCCGGACTTCTGCCGTATTTCTCATTATCCCATAATCCTCCTCTTCAGCCTTATGTCACATCAGTTTTTAGCCATTCTTCTATTGGATGATTAGGTTGCTTCTGATTTCTACTGTAGATAAGCATGCAGTGAATATTCTTGGAATACTTCTCTGTACCCAGAGGTGCTCTGTAGGATAAATTCCTACAAATGGAATTTCTATTCTGAAGATCTATCTAAAATAGACAGATCATACTCCAAACATAATGACAAATTCGTGCCAGGCCAAATCAGTGTATGTAAGTGTGCCCATGTCCTCAGACTGTTTCAGCTTGGATTGCTGACATTTTCTTTAGGACAAATTTAGAGTGAAAACATCACATCTGGTTGCTGGAATATTTATTTTCCTCATCATTACGTGTTTTCGTGTCTCTTGGCCCTTTGTATATCTTATTTTGTGAATGGCTATTTACATCTTTTGCTCACCATGTTAGTGAGGGCAACTGACCTTCATTTTATTGATTTGTAAACACTCTTGATGTATGAAGATCATCAACAATATGGGTGGCAAAGAGAAGCCCAATCTCATGTTAAGCTATTTTTCTGGTTTATGGTAGTAATTTGCCAAGTGAAACTCGATTTTCAGGTTGTCCCACGCACCAGTCAATCTTTAAAATTTCATCTTTGACTGGAACATAAAAGTCAACACATATATTACCCTAGTGCTCTTTGGGATTTTAAAAAATCCTCAGTGCATCCTGAAATGTAATTCCCAGGCAGTAATTCATGACTACAGTCCCTCTCCTCCCCTAATGCACACTAAGTGGTTAGGCAGGTCAGCCTGGGCACTTTGCATTCTCTCCCCTGAGCTCTTTGACTCTGAGCCAGGTCTGCCTGCTTCGGCCATTGCAAGCTGCGGGCCTTTCTCCTGTTAGGACACGGTAATGACCTACAGGGGCGCCTGCGCTCTGTGTGTCTGGCCTTCACCACGCACACACAGGACGAGCCCCTTGTCCAGAGGTGTTTCCGGAAACTGCCTCTGCGCAAGGCAGTCTGAGAAACGCGCGGTCCCTGGTCGCTGGGCTGTTTGTTCTGGGCCTGTGGTGGGGCAGCGCCTCAGGGCTGGGGGCTGGGGCAGAGCTGAGCTGCTCACCTTATGGAGACCCAGAAGCAGAGAGAGATGACAGGGCTAGGGACAAAAGGAGCCCTCCAGAGGTGTGACCCTGCGACCCGCTTCCTCCAGAGAGGCTCCTTCTCTGGAGCCTGTTCAGCTACAGATCCATCCACCTTCCAGGAGCCTGTTCAGCTACAGATCCCTCCGTGGATGCAGTCAGAGCCCTGACCCTGACAGCTCCACCCTGAACATGGCTGCCCTGGGTCCCACCTCCAACACCCGAGCTCAGAGGACACTCCAGGTCCAGACCCTACCCTGGACCAAGCAGAGCACCCAGCCAGACTGCCCATGCGCCCCAGGACAAGGCAGGAAGCAAGGCAGAGGCAGCGGAGAGAACTTGGAGACTCCAGAAAGATCTCCCAGGGACCAGACAGACTCCCCAAGAGTGGTCTGCGTCTCCCAGGTCGGGCATGCCGACGTGGAACCATAGCCATGGGGCAGCTTGTCTGTGTCACGCCCCCAAAGAGGCGTGTCTGACCTGGAACACTTCCTGCCCCCGCCCACCCCTCGTCCAGGCTAAATCGCGTTAGGGACCTAAAGAGGACCGCATCCCACTTCAGTCTTCAAACTGAAAGGCGCACGTGCGGGCGGCGGCCAGTCTCTGCGGGGAGTGCGGATGCTGCGCATTTTCCCCATTGCAGAGACAGGCGTTTCGGGCTCGCTGTCTGCTTCGCGCGGTCCACGGGTGCTAGGAAAGAGCGTCAAGACTCAGAAAGGTCACGCACATTTGCGTATCATCTCAAAGCGGTGGAAAATGAAGAAGCCAAGGTTTCCTCTTCTTTTGTTTCCAGGGAGACTGCAGCTCTGCGTCCCAGGGTTCCCAGGCTCTTTAAGTGAGAGAAGCAGGCGCACGTCCCGCTCTCGGGGCAGAAACACAGCCCCTCACTCAGGGAGGAGGACGGCGGGGCCGCGTCGCCCCCGCCCCCCGCCACTGACCAAGAAGCACCCAGGGACGCCGCCTGGTCCAATCAACCCGTTCTGCGAACTGGGAAGCTGGCCCTGCAGGGCTGGGCGACTGGTCAAGGTCAGGCATGAGCCTTCCTACAGCTCCAGACGGGACGCCACAGGCAGGCGCTGACCACTGCACACCCGCAAACCAGAGGAGCCTGCTCTGCCCTTGGTTCACAAGGCCACAGCCAAAGTCACCAGCCAGCTCGCACTCAGAACGGTTCCAGCTCTGACTTTCCTGCGGGTTGACTCTCTTCCCGCCTCGTTCAGAGATGTGCGACTGTGGGTACCTGGGAGGCAGGGAGGCTGGCCACCCCAAGTCTGACGCAGGAGGCCGAGGGCGGAGGCTGTGATACACACAGTACCGATGACAGCTGATTGGGAGGGCACTGGGCTGGGCCTGGCAGTTAGGTAGACTGCCTTCTCGAATCCTCCGGACACACCATTAGCCCCACTCCTGGTCTGAAGCCCCTGAGCTGTAGAGGCGAACACTCTAGCCTGAGGTCACACCATGAGGAAGCTGCAGAGCTGGGATCCCAAGGCCCGTCCTCAGCCACAGCAGGGCCCAACACCCAACGAGGGCAGAGAGGTCAGCAGGAGGGCTGGAGCCATTGGTGGGGTCCACTTCCAGCCCGGCGCTATCAGCAGGACTGCACCACTGTGTCGGTCAGCTCAGCGTCACTGTGACCGGAAGACCTGAAGAGAGCAACGTGGAGGAGGAGGAGCTGACCGCAGCTCAGGGCTCCGAGGTCTGTCTGTGCTCAGCCAACTTCATTGCTCTGGCCCGAGGGGAGACAGAGCATCATGGAGGACGGGTGGCCGAGAGAGGAGCTCCTGCCCAGCGCCAGGAGGCAGAGGAAGCTCTGCTCACCAGGAGCAAAACGCACACCCCCAGGCAGGCCCCAGGGACCCCAGCTGCTGGCCACCTCCACCCAGTCACCCCACGTCACAACTCCCGTAAGCCAACCGCTTCGCTCTGAGCTCGCTGGGGACGTCCTGGGTCTGCACCAGGACACCCACCAAGCCCTGGGGTCCACCTCTCAATCCTGGAGGGGTCCTTGGCCTGAGGCGAGCTGGGCTGGGAACAGTGGGTCTGCTCGTGAAACAAAAGCTACGTCGACTCCGAAGTCAAAGGGAGAACCACAGCTGGCAGGCTGATCTCCCCTCCGGCTTCCCCTCTCCCGCCGTCAAGTTCCTGGCTTGTTGGAAGAGCCAGGAGTCAGACGAACCCGAGGTTCAGATTCAGGCGCAGCCACCAGAGAGTCAGGCAAGAGCGGGTCACTGTCACACAGAGCGGGATCTGAGTTCAGCCTCCGTCCCTGCCCACCTGCTGGCTCAGGAGGAGACCCTGGTCTCCCCAGCCCCTCTGTGGCTCCTTCACGCAGTGCCCCAGACTGTCCTCGCCCCCAGCCAGCCCCAGCCGCGGGCACCTTTCCCTCTTAGGACGCCGTGATGGCCCGCGGGAGGTGCCTGTCGCTCTGTGTCTGGCCTTCACCAGGCACACATGGACCGATGCTGGTCCAGAGGTGGCTCTGGAAACTGCCGCTGCCCCAGGCGGTCTGAGAAATGCCCTCCTTCCCCGTGCTTTCCACAGGCATGGCCTTCCAGCTCAGCCTTCTGTGGTCTGTGCTCTGCCCCAGCATGTCCCCAGGGTACTTCCCTGTTACGGTTTGGATGTAAGGGGTCCCCCAAAGCCCGCGTGTGAGACGATGCAGGAAGGTCAGGAAGGTTCAGAGGAGACATGATCGGGGCTGAGAGCCCTAACCCAGGCAGCGCCTTGATCCCCAGGGATTGACTGAGGTGCTGGGGTGGGGCCGGAGGAGGTGGGGACCGGGCCTGGCTGTGGGGCACGTTCGTATTTTCTATCTGGAGAGTGGAGTCTCTGCTTCCTGATGATGTGAGCTGCTTCCCTCTGCCACCCTCTCCCACCATGATGTCCAGCCTCACCTCGACCCTGAGGCATGGAGCTGGCCTTCTGTGGACAAGGACCTAGGAAACCCTGAGCCCTCACATAAACCCTTCCTCCTCTACAGTTGTGCAGGTCGGTCATTTAGTCACAGCAGAGAAATAACTGCCTAAGACATGCCCTCGGATCCCAACTGGGAGGTCGAAGTAGACGTCCAATGCTGGGTAGGAAGAGGGACAGGGCACATTCCACCTTGCCTTCGTCCTTCCCCCGCCCTGCCTGCCTCACTTCACATGCCAGCTGCACAGGCTGCCTTCAACCCAGGTGTGCACACACACTCACACACACTTAGAGACACTCAGCTCCAGGGGCTGAGCCCTGGGGAGCCAGGCCCGCGTCTGACGCCGGCCTCTCTCTGGGCCTGTGGAGACAAACACTGAGCCCTAGACTGAGTGCTGCCTCCATGTGCCACGTGGAGCTCACGATGAAGAGTCGAGGGCCAGGTGCGGTCTCACCCTGACAGTTGGGCGTGGATGTTCCACGTTCTGGCACCACCGGCCTGATGTCCTGCCTGAGGCTCTGGGAATGCAGTGGTGGTGTCCAGTGCAGACTTGGTGGTCACCGCCTCCCACGCAGGATTAGGTGTTGAGGAGGTGCACACCACAGTCCGGCCCTCTGGAAGCAGGCACTGGCTGTCCCTGCCCCTGTCCCCCTGGCCCCTGCCCTTCCCCACGGCTCCCCCACTCTCCCACATCAGCAAGCTCCCAGCACACTCTTAAAAAATACTTTTCCTACAATCTTTTCTTTTCTGTTCTAACTCCTTTACCTGCAATAACCAAAACCCAGAAATGACCCAAATGTCCACCGACATTTAGTGGATGAAGAAATTCCGAGATTCCCATACAACAGAATCAGCCATGAAAAATGGATGAATAACGGACACAAACCCAGACGACTCTCCAAATAACAAGTCAAAGAAGCCAAAAGGAAGTTGGCGTGGCATGGTTCCATCTGGGTATGATTCACGAGTCCTCAGTGATAAAGCAAGCCAGGGGGGCCTGGGGCGAAGAGCAGCCGAGGCCTGGTGAAGGGGCTCCAGGAACCCTTTGGGGTGGTGGGTGTGTCTGTCGTCTGGGTGGGAGTTGTTCCATGGTTGGTTACTTATCAAATCTCACCAAGTTGTACACTTAGTTTAAAAAAATAAAAGCCTCTTGTCTTTTGCTCTCTCGCCCTCATGAGGACATAGGGCTACTTTCCAGAGGTTAAACAACATAGGACATCTTCACTCATGGCAAATGGAGCATACGCTCATGTGTCTTTTGTTTAGAATTTCCTCTTTGTTTGCCAGTGTGGCAAATGTCTATCACATAAGCCAGCGGTGTGCTGGAGTGGCATCGTACCAGGCCACGCCAGCTGACTGGGCACATCTATTCCCAAGTCACACTCACGGTTTGAGCACAGCCCGGGTGAAATATTGACACCAGGGAACACTCAACAATCTAGACTCGCCCAAGTGGAAGCAGATATCAGCTTCCTTGAGTCTCCTACAGAACCTTCCAGACCACTCTCTCCAGCAGTACTGTCCGGTAGAATTTTCTGCAAGGGTGGAAATGTTCTGCCTCTACACCGTCCAGTGCTAGCTGCTGGCCATGGGTGACCATGGAAATGTGGTCCATGCAGTGTGTGTTATCTGTACGTATCAGGTATGATTTTCTTGAGTTTGAATAGCCTGTGTGGTCGGCGGGTATCTTACGGATCCTCAGCCCTGGGTATCACCGCCTTCTGCTTCGTCACCTTATGAGACACGGCCGGGAAGAGGAAGTTTCATCTAGACAATTAAAATGTCTCATCTGATGTGTGGTCAGCTCTAGAGCGATCACACCCTCACACCTGCGTCCTCTCAGACCTGCTCCCATCCGCCTGCCCAGACTGGCCTTCTAGAGTGGCAGGTGCAGGATATGGATAGCCGTGAGTGGCATCTTTCCCTCGTTCCACCTCCCTCTCCCCTCCCCAGCTTCACTTCTCACCCCTCCAGGTCCAATGCAGCAGAACAGGAGAGGACACAGCTCCAACAAGCTGCCACGTGCCACGATGGTCAGGATCCAGTCTCAGGACCCTCTGGGTGTGGGGGACCCCGCCCCAGAAGGGTGGTGCCTGGTGCAGAGCCCTGGATTCCCGCAACAGAACCCAGAGGACACCTGCTTGCCCCACCTTGGAAGCTGAGGGCCACACCTGTGGCTTAAGCCCAGGGCTGGGTGGGTCTTGGGCAGCCCAGAGCCCTGAAGTCAACCCTTTCTTTGTTAGACATGAGTGAGAGTCACCCGGTCACCATCCAGCCCCAATTTCACAGCCTGACCCTGAGTATTCTCATGGAAGAAATACTGTCCCCACTCACAAGGGGAAGCTTGCCAGGGGCCTGGCCCTGAGGTCCCAGGTGACCTCCTGGACATGATCCTCGGAGCTTTCTCCAGGCGTCTGGTCACCCCCTGTGTGAGGCAGAGGGTCAGAAAGCATTCCAAGGGGAGGAACAGGGTCTGGACCCAGGCAGGGCCTAGCTGCAACCTGGGTGTCCCACCTGCCTACACGGCTGGCCCGGCCAGACCCAGCAGCAGGAAGGAAACCTGGAAAACATCCAGGAAGGGGTTTCCAGTGCCTAGGTGCCCTGAGACGGGACTGAGCTCAGGCGGCCTGCTCTCACGGCCCAGCTCGCCCTGGGTACTGGAAAGAGACGTGTGATTCTGAGGCAGGCGCTCCAGAGCATGAGACCCCTCGAGACGCAGGGGATCCAGCCCACCTAGTCAAAGGTGGTGTTGCTTCCTGCACCGGAGGAGCCCTAAGCAACAGGTACTCAGGGTGAGAGGACACTGGGGACCTGCTCCCAGGCCCAGAGCCGTAGGCCGGGAGGACACCCAGAAAGTGGAGATGCCAGAGCCACTCAGGGGGCTGCAGGCAGTGTTCCTGGCTGTGCCTGATGTCACAACTGGGGTCCAGTTGGTGGCTCTTCCAGTGGCCCCTTTGTATGGGTCCTGAGTTCCAGTAGAGACCTCCAAGGCCTCTCCCTTGGCTAATGTAGGCCTCGCACCTTCCAAACACAGCCTCTTGCTCTGCCCTAACAGGACGGCCTTCAGGGTTTGATCATGGTGGATAAAACACGGACACGGGCTGAGGAGGAAATTCTTATTTCCCCTCGTGGTTCCCAGGGTCCCTTCCACACTTGGCCAACTCCAGGCAGAAACATCATGGTGGAAGGGAACGGTGGAAGAAAGTCGCTCAGCTTGCGGCAGCTGGAGAGCAGAGACAGAGGGACAAACGGGTCTGGTCCCCAAGGCCATGGCCCCATGACCTCCTTCCTCTCGTCACGGTCCCCTGCCTATGGCTTTTCCCACCTCCCAGCAGGTCTAGTCAAACGATTAATCCATCAAATGGATTAAACCACTGATGAGGTCAGAGCCCTTGACCTTTTCACCTCTGAGCTTCACTGCCCGACACGTGAGCATCTGGGGACCTTGCAGAGCTAAAGCAAAACAACTGTGGTCATCTTTCCCTGGGTCTCATGGCCCCAGCCTGTCCTCCTACCTTGGTTCCTTTCCAGTCGCCTCCACTCCATCTGCACAGAGTCCTTATGGACCGAGGGAAGCGCACACCTGTCCAGCAGCTCAGGGGTGGCCAGCCTGCTCCAGCTGCAGCCTGGGATCCTTGCTGCATTTACATCTTCCTGGAACTCCAGGGACACTTCCTAAGGTTACCCACACCTTCCTGCTGCAGGCTGGGGCAGCAAGCAAAGCACAATCCAGAGCCTCCCCATCTGCAAAGCCCCCTGACACCCACACGGGGTTAAACAGGGACCCTCCAATGTCTTAAATTGGGGGGTGCTTTCAAGGGGCGGGCACGCCCCAGCAAAGGCTGAAAGAAGCCAGTCCAAGAGCCCTGTACTCCCAGATGGGCCATGGGCTCAGAGACCCAGGACCCACAGGAGCCACCTGCTTACAGCCCTGCAGCTGTGACCCCAGAACTTCTATTCAATGTTGTTTGGGGTCTAAACAGACTCCGCACACCCAGGTGTTCATAACTGCTCACCATTATTAAGCACCTGCTAACTGAATGCACCATTCAGAATGCTTTGTGAAAATTCCCCGCAACCAATGCTCAGGACAGCCTTCACAATGGATGCGATTGCTGTAGATTCCTGTACCAGGGAAGATATGGAGCTTTAGAGAAGCCGCAGAATATTCCAACGGGCCTACAGCTAATAAGAGTCTGAGCCATAGACCACTACGCCCAGCCTCCCCTCAGGAGTCAAATGATTAATTGTACAATAAATTGTTTGGCAGCTTTCTTCACCTCCTCTCCCTTGTGGTCAAAACCTCTTACTGCGGAATTTTCCTTGTCGAATATTGCACCGTTCACATAGTAAGAGATCCCTAAAAAGTAATGGGGAGGTTTTGGTTTGGATATAAGGTGTCCCCCAAAAGCTCCTGCGTGAGACGATGCTGGAACATTCTGAGGTGAAGCCATCAGAGGATGAGAGCTGTAAGCTAAACAGTGGATTAATCCACCAATGTGGATTAACTGGGTGGAAACTGGCTGGAGGAGGTGGGTCCCTGGGGGTGTGCCCTCGGGGTTTGTATTTTGTCCCTGGTGAGCAGAAGTCTCTCTGCTTCCTCGTTGCCATGTCCTGAGCTGCTTTCCTCCACCACACCCTTCCTCCATGGTGTTCTGCCTCACCTGGGGCCCAGAGCTATGGAGTCTTCTGTTCTTAGCAACCAAAAACCTACTAAAACAGGAATGAAGGAATGAAGGAGTGAGCGCTAAGAAATACGGGTGAAACCTTGGCTTTGCCCAGGGCCCCCAGACTAAAGGGACTGATTATTCCAGCTGTGAGTACTGAGCACAGTACCCAAAAGTGGGTGGGTCGAGGAATGACGCGTGAGGTGCCCCATCCTACCCCTGGCACCAACCAGCCTGGGCAGCTCTGGGCAGTGGGGACTGAGGCCCCAGGACCCAACGCTGTGCACTTGTTGGGAATCTGAGTGCCTGGGGTGGCCAGAGGGGTCCCTGGCCAGGGAAGCCGGCTCATTGAGGCCAACAAGGCCAAGAGCCTTTAAAGTCTGGGAGGGGACGTGGCTCGGGGAAATGGGGCCTCGCGCCCTTCGATCTTCCTGCTTCTTTCCCAGAAGGCGGCGCCTCTCCGAGTCTCGGAACATGTCTTTCACAGGGAACAGTCTGTCTAATAATGTGCTGCTTTTCTCAGAAGGTATCGTCGCTAAAGGCAACAGCATCGATTCAACATGGGTTTTATGAAACGGGGCTGAAAACAAGAAAGTCAATGTTGGATCGATCCCACACGAGGCCGTGTGTCTGCAAATGGGCGAGAAAGTCTTGGCATTCAGACTGCGGCCACCCTGAGCCCAGGGTCCTGGCTAACCCAGGCCCTCAGCCCATCTGAGGCACGTCTGCTGGCAGGACACGGGCCTCCTCTTCTCCAGCGGGGTTTTCCACAGGCATCCTGACTACACCGCACCCTGTTCCGCTGCGTGTGGCCTGAGGCAGCTGAGGCTTCCTTTGGCCAGCACACCATCACCTGGGCTTCCGTGAGGGAAAAGCAGGCTACGTCGCCGTGTCCCGTCTGTCACGCAGAAGTACAAGACGAAACACTCCGCTCTTCCCATAGGTCTGCTAGGACTCTGGTCCTGGGGTTAGAAAGGACAACCAAGTTGTCCCCAGAGATTTGGGACAGAGATGCTCATGAATGCTGTAGGGTCTATTATAAGTGTTTTTAGAGGGTTTTCTGTTACGGTTTGAATATAAGGCATCCCCCAAAGCTACCGTTTAGTGCTGGAGGCCAAAAGATTGGGTTGCGAGTCCACCCTGGTCGGAGTGGACTGGCTGGGTGGTAATGGCGGGCAGCGGGGTGTGCCTGGAGAGGTGGGTCGCTGGGGGCTCCCCGGGAGGGAGCCTCTTCTCCGGGGCCTTCCTCTCTCTCTCTGCTTCCCGCCTTCCACGAGGTAAGCAGCACTTTACTGCCAAGTTCTTCCACCACGATGCTCCGCCTGACCTCAGGCCCATTGCAACAAAGTCAGCCGGCCTGGACTAAATCTCTGAAACCATGAGCTCAAAATAAACTTGTGCTTCTCTAAGCCGTCCTTGTTGGCTATTTTGGTCACAGCAATGAGGAGCTGACAAACGCATCGTCAGAACACTGAAGAGTCAGCAACTAGTTACGCCTTGGGAAGAGCAGAGGAGGGAGGCAAAGGCACAGAGGCCTAGCAACATGAGAAACAGGTGGTGGCTGTGTAAGTAGGTCATGGGGGACCCAGAGAGTAAGAAGTGAACATGTTACGTGGTCGAGAGACCTCCTTGTTCATGAAACTGGAGGCTCGATTTGGCCCACACGTCTTACTGAGCATGAATCAAATTCTTACCACAACTGAACTGCTATGAATTGATAGCATTCTTAGGGCTAAAGGTCTTTTGAAATGATAAGAACTGCTCATGCATCTTACAGATCAGAAAATGTAGCAACAGAAAGGGTGAGTGACTTGCCTGGGTCACACAGCAATTTACCACAGAGCCAGTGACCTGGAGTTGGTGGCTATGAACTCACGGCTTCTATAGTGGGAACACACATAGGATAGGGTCCACGGGTAAGTCTCCGATTTTGAGTGCAGGGCTGGTCATGAAAATTGTGCCCCCCAAATGTAAATCATGGTGTCTCTGAGTGGTTTGTGAATGCCTCTTACTATATTTTGATATCTTTCTGATTTGCTATTGCTTCTGCAACCAAGAAGAGCATACATCTATAAGGGGAACTTTTTCAAGATTTTTTAGTACTTTGTTCACTAAGAACTTTTAGTTGTGGCTGGCAGCAGACCTGACCTGAAATGGATTTAACCAACAGGAAGCATGTTGGAAAGAGACTGAGGAAATGGGAAGGATGGCCGGGAACCCAGCTTCCATGGGTCTCCTTTATCCCACTCTGACCGTTACTGTTTTACCCTTGAAGATAGATTTTTCGGCTTCCTGTTGGATTCTTTCTAAAATGAGATGCTATACTGACTCATAAAATTGGTATAGGGTCCTTTAAGACGGGGGCCCCAGAGGCTCCATAACTGTGACATGAGAGACTCCCCCACAGGGGATGTGGTAACAGAGCTCAGAAAACAGAGTAAAAGCCATCGGGTATTTGTCCTGTGCAAATGACCAGAGCTGTGCAGAGCAGGGATCCTCCAGCATATGGGACCTGGGGACCCATTTTTGCTGAAGCAAATAGAGAAGTTTGGAAAAGAAGAAAAGAAAAACTCAGAAGAGTGGCCTAAGAGAACCTCGGCGGCGGCTGTTGCATTCCTGCCGTCGATGCGGAAGCAGAATGAAGCTCGGTGAATTAACCAACGTGTCTGTGCGGAGATGTCCCCACGCGCAGACACAGGACCAAGGCTCAGCCGAGCTCTATGTCCCGTCGTGCACACTTACAGACCGTGACGCAGAACCTCGACATCCCAGAGAAGCCAGGGAAGGACAAGCCAGCCGTGGTCAGCTCTGGGCCCCGACTCCCAGGTGTCCTTGCTCCGTTCCGGACGTTCCCGTAGTTAGAATAGTCACAAAACATACTCCAAAAGTTCCACATTGTTTGGACTGGTCAGAAAAACACAGGCAAAAAAAAAAATTAACCCGTCTTGTGCACCTACGATGAGCTAGGCATGGGGCTGTGTCCCAGGAACACAAGGGAAGGTCTCTCCCATGTCATTCCTAAGTCCTAGAGCCTGTGATCCAGGGAAGGGAACGAGTTAGATAAATAAAGAGCAGTCTGCTAAGTGTTGCACAGAACAAGGAAGAAGAGGGACAGGAGACAGCAAAGGGAAACGATTCACTCTGCCTGGAGGAGATAAGCACGAGCAGCCCAGAAGAGGGGCGATTTGAGTGGGGTCCTGATGGATGAAGAGGAGTTCGTCAGGAAGCCAAGATCAGGGTAGGGCATCCCCTGTAGCTGCAGCCACGTGATCAAGTGGAGAAGAGCTACAGGTTTGGAGATGATACGCCAAAGTTCAGCTTGGTCACTAATGACTCGGACTCCAACCTGTGAGAAACACAGGTTTTTGGAAAGACCACTTTGGCCGGAGCGGGGCAGGGGCCTCACGGTGGTGAAGATTCTCTGGGCCCGGCAAAGCACGGGTAACCATGGGCTGCTCTAGTCTTGCCACTTCCTCAGGAGGGTGAGATGCTGGAGGAGCCCCCTTTTCCTGTTCTCCCCTCTTTGATACCCATAGTCCTGTTGCCAAATCGGTTGGCTATTTAAAGTACTCTTGGAAAATTGGACCTGGGACTGTAGCTCATTGGTAGAGCACTTGCCTGGCACATGCGAGGCACTGGGTTTGATCCTCAGTACCCCATAAAAATAAATAAGCCAAATAAAGGTGTCATGTCCGTCTACAGCCAAAAAATGATTTTTAAAAAGTATTTTTGGAAAATAGATTTTATGGCTAGCAACGAAAACTTCTAGCAGCTGATATGAGCTCTTCCTCTGGCGGAGGAGTCTGAGCCAGATTGGAAATATCTTTCCCCACTTAAAAAAAAAAAAAACAAATCCATCCTCCAGAACATTAGAAACTGCCTCCCCAGAGGAAACCCTCGCCTCTTCCCAATTTGATCCAGCTGTTCGTCTTGATAGCTGTGAACACCTGGGTGCACATATTTCTATGTGCACAGCCAACATTTCCATGGGCTCGGCATCGACTCTCCAACGCGCTAGCGCTCCCTTAAAGAGCCCCTGCTCTGGATCTGCCGGTTGTTCCCAATGTGCTAAGAATCAGGCCTGCGGTCCACGCTTTCCTACGGGATTGGTGAGATCTTGTGCAGGGGCAAGTGGGGTCCCTCTCAAAGGAGTGAGGGATCGGACATCTTTCCCACTCTTCACCCGCCTTGCCGAGTGGCTTCTGTGCGCGGCGTTTCCATTTCCCTCCCCAGAAGACGCTCTCTGTGTCCGCTCCCTGGCGGGCGCTGGGCCTACCCCCAGGGGGCAGATCCTCCTTGTCCTCCGCCCTCAGTCTCCTCCCCTGAGGAGTTGTCTGCCTCTATCCCAATCAGTCGGGGATTAGGAGTCCGTGCCCTTCTCCTGAGTGATCACACTTGAAAAAAGCGACTTCTATTTTCTGCTTGCCATGCTGGGCTCCGTGTCATCAAGGTGAATGCAGGTAAAGGACACCCCGGGACTGAGCCCAGACACCCCCGTGCAGACCTCTTTTTCTGCCAACTGGAGCGCGCAGGCTTGCGGAGCCGTGCCCATTACCGCGTCAACAGGACGCCCCTACCCAGAAGCCTGGTCACCGGCATATATAATTCATGAATCCAACCCAGCAACAGGGCGAAGGGAGAATGGACCTGGACTTGAGGCCTCGGTGGTAATGAAATTGCCTTTCGGTCTCTCATCCCTCCGAGTTCACGCTCATTTTCATTTCTCGATTTCTTCCCCAATTTGTCACCCCAGTGACGGACGCGCCAATTACAATTTCCTTCCCCCGCCGGCTCCCCCGCCATCCGGCAAATGCCACGGCCTTTCCCTGGCTGTGCATTTATTTTCCAATTACCGTGAGTAAACAGGGATGAGTGAGCCATCCGTGGGAGCTTGTAACTCATGTGATTTGGTCCCCAGCAAAATTTCAGAGATTGAAACGTGCACATCACATGAGGTTGTCATCCACAGAAAGCATCAGGATCGGGAGAAGCCACCAGAAGAAGGCCCTTGTGTAAAGAGCGGTTTCTGCTGGGACCTCTTCACCCCAAAGTGACTTCACCATCCAAGGAGACACGCTTCCGAGTCTGTCGGAGGGACGCTCTCGTTTGTTCCAATTCCGAGCTGCTGCCCATCAGCCCCTTTGAATCTCCATTAGCGGGTTGGAAATTTATTTAGAAAGCCGGCAGGTCCTATTTGGTGGATTAATGGTCACTGATTTATGAATATTGAGCAGCATTTCAATAATCGGACGCAGAGCGATCACTTGTGGCTGACGACGGCTCTCCTTGCCATTACGGTCCAGAGCAATCACTCAAAGCCGATTAAATGATTCTGATTTATGACCTTAACCTTCAGGGTCCACTCCATTTGCTCTCTCAGTGTGTAAATTCTGAAAACACACTTGCCTCCGCCTCCGGAGAGCCAATTTAAGTCAACATTATGCATGAACCGAGAATGCGGGAATTCTCAGATCTCTTACTTCACTCATTAAATTTGCACGGAACATCTTGCAATTAAAATTTCATATAGATTTCTTCTTATGATTGACATTTGGCCTTGATGAAATGAGTTCGAATTTGGACTCTCGGAAGACCTAGAAGGAGAGAGATGTTTCTGGACATTGTTTGGAGAGAGAGGATGATGCGCACTGATACTTTGATTAGCATTTTGAGCAGATTATCGGGTGAAGGGCTGGCCCTACCCACAGTCAGAGACTTGGGGGAGTCAGGCCAAGAATTAGGAGCAAACCCACTCTGCATGGGAACCCACACTCGTCCAGTGCGACCAGAGACTCACAGGCCTCTGAGGGAGAAGCATCCTCTCGGGTCGCACAGAGCAGGACTTCCGGGTCCAACCACACAGCCTCCAACTGGCCGGAACCCAACCCCAGCCCAGCCCTGGGCCTTCCAGACGGTCACCCGCACCCAGTGGCGGCCGCCTGTCATGAGCGTGTGGGTCCCAGACCCCAGGGACGCGGGCAGAGCCCCGCTAGGCAGGCACCCAGGAGGCGAGCCCTCCACCTGCACGGGAAACCGAGGCCCACCCTCCTGGAGCACAGCCAGCCCGGGCCAGCCTGGAAAGGACCTGAGCCGTCCAGCAGCACTGTCCACTCCACGTCCAGTGTGCCTTGCAGGGTTGGCCCTGACTCTGCCTCCCCAAGCCCAGGCGGGCTCATTGGTGGGGCCCAGGAAGGCGGAGGAGCCTCACAGGCACCCCAAGCCCCCATGAGCGCGTCCCACTCGCTGACTGTGAGGAGCCTCCTGCAAGCGCCTGATTCAGGCACAGGGCTAGGGACCGAGGACTCAGCACACGTAAAACGAGGTCCTGTCGTCTAACAGCTGATGTGGGACGACCAGAGCGGCAGGAAGACAGGCTGAAGCAGGTCATAGCAGCGAGGTGTTGACGATACGGTCAGGTCACCTAGGCAGGGCCTGAGGGGACCCAGCGAGCTGTGGTTACCCACACCCCATGGGGGAGCTCAGCCATGGCCGGCTGGGGCACCATCACACTGAGCGGGCCCTGTGGGCTGAGGGTGCTTGGGCGGCAGGGACAGAGCAGGCAGAGGAGGCACATGGCACAGTGTCACAGCCTGGGGACCTCTGACAGCCATCTGGCCAGACAGGGTGGGCAGAGAACGGAGGCTGGAGAGACGAGGCTGGAGAGGGTGAGGGGATCCCGCCTGCAGGTGCACCGCAGCTTCCCGTGACCAACACAGCTCCCTTCCTGCCCTTCCTCCCTCACCCAAGGAAAGCACGTGGACTGGTTCAGGAAAGAGGAGCCCAGCGGAGGAGGCAGGCAGAGGCGGACCTGAGCCTCCAACTTGAGGTCACGCAAAGCTGTTGGTCTTCACGAATTTGCCAGACCCTCCTGGTGGGAGGCACCTGCGGGGCTCAAAGGGGTGACACACACCATCACAATCAACGGCACCGTCCGCGAAACCACACCGTCAGAGACACCAGTCATGGGGGCTTGTCCACCCAACGCTGCACTTGACATGATTCAGTGACGTCCCCAAGGCTGCCCTTGCCTTCCGCAATCCCTCCAGCTCTGCAGTGCCCATATGCCGCCCTCCAGTGAGTGGGGGGGACAATTAAAACTCCAGGCCAGCGGCATGATGCTCACCCTGCATTCCCAGTGGCTCAGGAGGCTGAGGCAGGAGGATCAAGAGTTGGAGGTCAGCCTCGGCAACTTAGGGAGACCCTGTCTCTAAATGGGAGTGTGGCTCAGTGGTGAAGCACCCCTAGGTTAAAAAAAAAAAAAAAAAAAAAAAAAAAAAACTGCAGAAGTACTGCCCTGGTTCCCGCACCAGCCTGGACTCTCGAAGCACCTTCCTACCTGTTCCCCCTGCTGGTCCAGCTCCTGGGTGAGCACCCGGCCCAAGCTCCAGACAGAATCTTCACGGCGGGGACCACAGGGCTCCTGAGTCCAGTTCTGTGTGGGTTGCAGACTAGTCTCTTCCCCACATGAGGGCAGAGGAGCTGAAATGTGGCCATTGTGCAGCTAAGCTTTGCTCTTCTAGTAACAATGGCAGGGATGACAGCTAGTGTCAATCAGGGCACTGGGCAAAGCACTGTTATTCTGGTTTTGCAGAAGAGGAACCCAAGCCGAGAGAGGGAGGTGGCCCTACATGACCAGCAGGTTCAGGACTGGTGCTCAACCCAGTTTCTGCAACAGTGCTCCAATACCCAAGCCTTGGGTGATGGTCGCTAAGTCCGCCATCGCCGACTCTCAGGCAGGACCACAGTGCAGCCTCCCTGGCTTCATCTACAAGGGCTCCTCCTAAGCAGGTGCCGGGGCCGGAAGAACCTGAAGAGAACACCCCCCGCCCCACCTGAGTGGCTTTGGGCAGAGCTGGGCTGAGGGCCCCGGCCTCTGAGGACAAGGCCGGTAAACAACCCCTTTCAGAGTCCAAAAGCCTTTCCTCCTGAGGAACTCAGAGGAGCAGAGAGAGAGAAAGGGTGACAGAGACGGCCCCAGACTAAGGAGAGACAGAAGCACCTCCACGTACAAAGTGCAACTGGGGACGAGGGTTTAAAGAGTGCGACCTGCCCCGTACTTGGCGTGAAGACACCGAGCTCCAAGTCGCAGGACACTGGAGCACCTCGGCCGCCCTTCCGCCCAGTCCCCGGCTGGGCCGCTCCTCCAGCCCTCAGCATGCGGTCCACCTCCACGGGAAACGGGCTCTGAGGGTGTTTTAGCCAATGTCGCCTCACATCCTGCCCATCGACCCCACAAACCAGGTAGGCAGGGCCATGGCAGGTGTGTCCCCAGAGAACAGGAATTCTTCCATGCAGGACTGTCAACAAGGCCTCCTTCCTGAGAAGTTCACCTTCCAGAATGGAAATCCAGGCGCAAACAAATCAGTGGGTTTTGACACCACCCGGTCACGGCTGGGCAAAGGGCCAGGACCTGGCTCAAGAGTGGACCCAACCAGGTATCAGACCCCCAAGCCCACAGCAGTGTTCCCACAAGAGCCAGAAGGCGCAAGCAACCCCAGAACCACCGTGGGTGAACGGGAACACCCAGGTCGCCAGTGCAGACCGGCAGCGTGATTTCCCCGAAACAATGAAGGAAATTCTGCTGCGTGATGCCTGAGTGAGCCTTGGAAACGCCGGATGAGGTGAGCCAGCCACTGAAGGGCAAACATCCCATAGTTCTATTTCTAAAAATACCTAGGAAAGGCAAGTTCACTCAGACAGGAAGTAGATTAGACGTTCCCGGGGTGCAGGGAGAATGGGGAGCTATGGCCAAGTGGGTGTGGAGATGCTGTTTGGGCTGAAGAGAAAATTTGGAACCAAATAATTGTGACAGTTGCATAACTTTTTGAATGTGCTTGATGCCACTGAATCACACGTTTAAAGATGGCCTGTGTGACAACGTGATGTTACCTGTAGGTTTCAATAAAAAAATTCCAAAGACCAAAGAAAAGGTCATCAGAGGTCCCTGGGTGGATGACCATGGCCATGGCAGAGTCCCAGTGCCACGAATATTGTTTTAGAGAGGAGAACAGAGTTGACAAGAGTTGATTCACTCTGGGGCATCAGGGAAGGCTTCCCGGAGGAGGTGGTAATAGAATGTCCTGTTGAAGACACTGCTGGGCGCAAACAAGACGGAAGGTCACACAGGAGCAAGAACAGCTGGTGAGTGCTGCCTCCTCGGGCCCCTGGACACCAGTGCGATAGCCGCGAACTGCTGAGCCACCTGCACCCCTTGGCCTCTCCCTCTCGGGGCCACCCACACCCTAAAAGGGAGCCGGCTCTCCGTTCTCGCTGTGGACCTGCAGGACGGTGCGGCGACCTCTGCATCTCCCACACCAGCCCTCACCCTGCCCTGGGCTCCGTGCGCTCCCAGCCGTTCTGCCCGTTCTAAGAAGGTCCTTACCCGCTGCTTGGCATTCCTCCCTCATCTGGGCCCCAGCCCCATCCCGGGGTTCACTACCGCCCTGAGGTGCTCTGTGAACAAGAGTCTCCGTGGACAGGTAGATCTGGGCCGTGGACCCAACAGCACCTCCCCCCGAACATCACAAACACGAGCTCAGGAAGGACTCAGGGACGCCCAGCAAGGTCCGTGCATCCAGCGGGCTTTGCAAAACTGATTGTCCCAGTCGACCCGACTCCTCTGGATTCACACCAGTTACCCCCTGGCTGGGCTGGGGTCCCGGGGTCCTCAGGTCGGGAAACGCTGCCCCGGCGGTTCCACCACCAGAGCCCCGTCTCCCCAGGAAGGTAGGCTCGCGGTGGGCAGGGTCTGCGCTGACCATTTCTTGCCTCCCATCCGCACAGAGTGCGGAGCACACGGCCTGACGGCCCTCCTGACGGGCCTGTTGCCTTGACGACCAGCTCCGGGTTGCTATTTCAGGACTCTCTCCGTCCTCGGAGCCCCCAGGAAAGCACAAGCGCCACAGGCACTCGTCTGAGTGCTCGGCTTTTGGGCAAAGTGGCGTTAATGATGCTCCCGCATCTCATCAGCCAGGGCTCCCTGAGACCGGCGGGGTGAAGGCTGCGTACCGGCCGGCCAAGCCGTGTGTCCTCGAGGGCCCGTGCGAATGGCGCGTCTGCGGCTAGTCTGGAAGGTGGTGGGTGGCGCCGCGTTGTTCACGACCTGCCCGGCGGGCACCTCCAGCTGCCCACAGTCCAACTGTCTCATCATCACCAACAGCTCCCCTGGGCTGGCAGGGCCCTTGAGGGGGACATTGCACCCCAGGGTGTTCTATGGCCTCCAATTAGAAGGAGGGAGCACCTTCCACCTGGTCCCAGGGAAGACAGGCAGCCCCGCTTGCTCCCCGCTGTGCTCAGCCAGGGGCAGCTGCCCCGTCTGGAAGCTCGGCCATGTCCCCCTGGCCGGGGGTGGCCATGCCTGGGGCTGAGAGTGGCCTGAAGCTCTGTTCTGTCGACAGAGCTGGGAAAGCTGGCTTGGCCTGTGAGGGAGGGATCCATCTACGGCCAGCTGATCAGGACGGTGCAAGAACCGCCCGGTGATGGGCGGGCAGCGTGGGGGACTGACCCCGTCATCGCCCTCAAGGACCACCCTGAGGCCAGCACGCTGCTGGGGCCACTGTAGGTGCTTCTTTCAGTTAACTGCGGCTCTGCAGAGGCTTCCTAGGCCCTAGATGTTCATGTGCTAGAAACTTGGTACCCTGCATGGCGGTTGGGGCCGGGGAAACTTTCAGAGGTAGGCTTGGTGGAAGGCCATCAAGCATGGGGGCTTCCACACTCATGAATGGGTTGGTGCCGAGTTCACAAGGTAGACTGGATCTCGCAGGAGCGGACTGGTGCTCGCCAGAGCAGATGGTTAGGAAGCAAAGCCACCCATGCCTTGGCCCCATCTCACACAGCCAGTTCCCTCTCTGCTCCACATCCATCTGGGGATGCAACCAGGGGTCTCTTGCCAGGGTGTCGACATCAAGCTGTCACCAGATTCATAAGCCAAATAACCTCTTTTTTTTCATAAAGTACCCGACCACAGGTATTTTGTCATAGTAACACAAAATAGGCCAAGACAAGACATAAACAATAATCATCGACTTTGCTCCCAAGTGCTCATTTTGGACAGGACTGGGATGCACGGCTGGTCGGGTTCCGTGTAAGAGGGAGCAATTCCGCTAGAGCCGCAAGATCCAGTTCCAAGATGGTGCACTCATCTGGCTGGCAAGATGGCACTGACTCTTGGCGGGTTGCTCGTCTGGCACTTTCTTCTGAGGGCCTCAGTTTCTTTCCACATGGGGCTTTGAGGCTTCCTCAAAGCATGGTTGCTCAGAGCAATCCAAGTGTTTTAAGAGCGAGGAATAAAGGCTGCCGTTCTCTTAAGACTGGTCCCAGAAGCAAGTCGAGCCTCATGTCCACACATCCATTGCTCTGTGAGTCACTGGCCCTCCAGGTACAAGGGGAGATGCCCTTTCAAAACTTCTTGTCGTTTCTTTCTCTCCATGGCCTTACTGTAGAGATTTGTTCCCTCATTTCACACATGAGGAGGGTGAGCTCAGAAGACTTCAGAAACCACACAGCTGGTAACGGGCGGAGTCAGGATTTGAACCGAGTCTGCCTGACTCCCAGGGCTCTACTTGTCCTACCTACCCATCAGGGTCTGAGACAGACCGTCTGGTTGCTTGGTGAGGTGGCTTGATGGAGACTACAGGTGTCAGGCCCACCTCTGGGTCCCTCTCCTGCCTCCCTTGCTATCGGTTGTTATGCAATGGCCTCTGCTGGTCTCCTGCGGTGAAGGCCTCCTGGCCTCCGCCTCGGGCACCTAGCTAGCCGGGGCAGACTCGCATGCCCTAGCCACGCCCCTCCCCTCCCACGTGGCTCTGGCTTCTGCCGCAAGATCCCCACTTAGCCCTTGGGTTCTAGATCTCAGGCCAGCCTTCCTGCCCGGCTCTTCCCAGCATCCTCCTGGATGGGGTCCCCATACATGCTGCCCAGACTCTGGGACCTGGCTGAGGCCCTGTGATGACAGTGCCACCTGCTACTAAAATCTCCCGCCGTGAAGACCCTCGGCCATGCCCATCCCCCACTCCCCCGCCCCCGCCCTGTCACCCCCACCTCTGGTGCAAAGCCTGGTGAATGCTCAAGTCCCCAACCACCCTGGCCCCCAGCCTAATCTCGGCAAGTCACAGGGAGGGGAAAAGAGCAGAGAGTCTTCCTCCTCACTACCCCAAACTGCCGTGGGGAACGCTGCCAGTCGACCTCGGGCCCCTCTGAGTGTGCTGCTGGTCTCCATGACTGCGCTCCCTGACGGCCTGGGTCTCCTGTCTCCATGGAATCCTAAGAGGAAGGGGTTCAGCTCCATCTGACAGTCCAGCTGAGTTTCAGGACGTTGCACTACTCATTCGAAATGGCCACGTCACCAAGTGGCAGGGCTCAGGAGGAGCGGGGTCCTGGTTTTTCTCGAGCCGGCTCTCTCAGGCTCGGCTCCGAGGCCACCCCTCCTGCCACTCACCTGTCTAGGGTCCTCCAGCCTCTGGCCGGGCTGGAGGACATTCCTTCCGTCTTAATACCGAATTCCCCCGCTCTTCATCTCCACTGGCTGGGACAGGACTCCGCGTTTAGCCCCTGCCTTCCAAGGCAGCTCTGAAGGTTGCAGGAGGGTTGGGGTGGCGTGCGCAGGTCACCAACATGCCGATACAGCGAGACACCGGGACCCTGCAGCCCAAGTGGACCCCTGACAGCTGTCCAATTTGGGAAGACGGGGGAGGGTGAAGTGAGTCAGTCGGATTCCAACCCGACCCACCCTGGAGGCCGTGCTCGGCTTCCCCTCCTGAGCAGTGTTTGGTGTGGGCACATAATGGGACCTCTCCGGAGCCCACGCAAGGACTCGAGGTTTGCAAGGGACTGGCACCGTGTGCGGAACCGGGTGGTACAGAGCAAACGGGAACATGCATTATCCTTGTTCTCCTTGCTCCCATTGCTTCTGTTCAATACAGAAAAATACAGGAGAGCAGGCCGAGGAGGAAATGGTTTAATACACAGGAGAATCAGCAGAGGTGTGACCAACTGGACGTCAGACATTACCCAAACCTCCTCCGCACAACAGCACTTTCAGAGGCCAGCGGGGCAGCCGCCATGTCGACTACGCTCTGTCCCACCCCTCGCTTTGCTGAAATTGGACACCCAGAGTGTTGCTGGGAAGGTCGGCACTACAGCCGTGCTGCTGGTCCTTCAGCATCTGTAGAGTTGGCCTCCAGATTTGACGGCCACCAGTGTCCCTTTCCCCACTGCCCGGGAGGACCCAGGGCTGTCTGGTTCAACCTGCAGGGTGGCTCCTTCCTTCCTGTCAGGTTCTCGTTACTGTGACAAAATACCTGAGAAAAACAATGAACAGGAGGAAAGATCTATTTTGGCTACGGATTCACAGGTCTCTGTCCATGGCTGCTTGACCCCATGGCTTTGGGCCTGTGTCGGGGCAGAACATCTTGGCAGGGAGCACAGGGGGAGGCAAGGTGGCTCACTTCGCGGCAGCCAGGGGAGGGGGCGGAACGAGAGGCCCCTCAAGGGCGCCCCCCAGTGGCCTACTTCCTTCAACCAGGCCCCACCTCCTGAAGTTCCCGCCCTCCACGAGCCCAAGTCAGGAATCCATTGGTGACATCAGAGTCTCGGCATCCAGGTACCTTCCCGAGACCCGGCTCTCAGCACTGCCTTTGGGGAACCAAGCAACACATGAGCTTGGGGCCATTTCAGATGCAAACCACGGCACCTCTCCACAGAGCCTTCCACTGGCCGCCATCTCGCTCACTCCCGTCCCCCTGCCCCAGGGTCCCTATTCTGAGGGGCCTAATTCACCTGAGGGACATGAGAAGTGAAGAATTCCATGCTGCCCGGTACAGACCCAATCAGAGTCTCCTGGGCTCGACTTCAGCGCCTGGTCTCAAGACGTTCTCTGCAGCTTCCTGGGCCCACTGAAGTCCAGCGGCCACCTCTTTAAACCTCGCCCCTCTTCCAAGAACCAGCTGCAGTGTCACCTCCTCAGGATTACCTTCATGACCACAGGGTCTGTCTGTTTTCTGCATCTTGGAATAGGTGATCGTAGCATGAAACTGTGCCACGATCGATTATTCATGTCTGCTGTGAGAGAAGAAACGGAAGGATGCTCTCTACCAACCCAGGCACCTGGTGTCCCTGGGTCTGTGATCACTGTGGAAGAAGAGACAGAGACGGAGAGACACAGAGAGAGGTGGGAGGAATTCACTACTTAATCTTCCCTGTGTGACTCAAATGCGAACCCTGCCTCAAAATGTGGAGGCCATCACCTGTCACTCTGTCATTTCAGACTTTCTACCTACCTTACAAAGTTTTGGACCTTTGAATCCTAGGCTACCGTACAAACCTCCCCAGTAGGTGTCCAAATTCTGCCTTCTCTCAGTTGTGGCCAGTTCAACGAGGAGCCCAGCTCATTCACATACTGCCCTGGACTGGACTGTGCCCCACCCCAAACACTGTCCTATGTTGACGTTCTCGCCCCCACAGGACTGCAGGCCGACAGAGGGCTTGGGGTGATCAAGGTTAAATGATGCTATAGGACTGGGGGCCTCGATAAGGATGAGACAGGAAGCTCTCTCCTCTCCATGAGAAGATAGCGGGGAGGCCTGTCCACAGACCGGGAAGAGAGTCCCGGTCAGAAGCCACCACATGGGCCCTTCCAGCCTCCAGAATGGGGAGGATCAACCTCCATCACTAGGACACTGGGTCTGGTGCAGGCGGACACCACAGAATGCTTCCCTCATAACGGACGGCGCGTCCGACCGGGGTCCTGAGGGCTGCCTCGCCAGGTGATGTCACAGAGCCTTAGTTGGCATGAATCCCCCAGGGATGATCCCGTGACTGCGATAGCCTCACAGACGGCTCGTTCTCACAATGCACACGGTGCCCAGGGGACACCTGGCTGCGGGTCCCCAGGCAGCCCACACTCGGGCCGCGTGCCCTGGGGTGTCGGCTGCTCTCACGAGGTCGCCCATCCCATCCCACCCCCGGACCTCACAGGCATCCTTCTCCGTGCTAGACGGAGGCTCAGGGTTTTGTGTCCTTCCTGGCCCCTGAGCCTGGTGGCTGTGCCAGCCGCCAGACAGAGGAGCCACGTTCGGTTCCCACCCCCGGGCAGGACAGGAGAGCGCTGGGGACCAGGCCCGCGGAGTCGCTGCTCGTCCACAGCTCCCTGCTCCCTCCGAAGGCCCCTGCACGGACTCCCATGTGGCCGCCTCGGTGACGGTGGAGGGAGGGCTGGTCCTGCCCAGCTGGCCGCCTCCAGCCAGCTCCGGGGCGCGGGGCTCAGGACTCGGGATGCCCTCCGTTCTCCTCTGTGGCTGGACTAGTGACCCCAGTGCGGCTGGCCATCCTGGGCCACCAGCTGCTGCCCAGGGACCCCGCTCGCAGTGTGATGGGGGAGGGGAAGCAGGAAGAGGAGGGGGCTTGGAGAACCCCCGGAGCCCGAAGTGACCCCTCTGCAGGTGACCTCACCTGGGCCCAGTTGCTCCGGGCTTCACAGCGGAGGACGGCAGGTGTGAAGGGGACGCACCATGGCTGCCCTCTGGGACCGGCCACCTTGGGCCTGAGGCCGCACATGCAGGAAGAGAGCAGGGGCCCCGAAGCCTGGGAGGGCCTCCCGTTCATGTTGCACGGTTTCCCTGTGTTTCCAGAGTCCCCGCCTTGGATTTAACTGCTACTTGACGGTAGGAACACGGGGGTCTTTAGAGGTGATCAGGTCGTGGGCGTCAACCTCTGGAAGGATGAAGCCTCTCCTAAAGGGAGGGTGGGTTCCTGAGGAGGGAGTTCAACCCACGAGGGAATGTTGGGACGCGTTCTGGCACTCCCGGCTCCTGATAGCTCACTCTCAGCCTCTCACTTTTTGCCACGTGACCGCAGAGCACGAGGCCTCACCAGACTCCACACCAAGCCCCAGAACATTCCAGCCTCCAGAAGTGTGAGCTAGATGAACCTTTTTTCTTTATAAATTTCCCAGCATCGGGTATTCGGTTACAACAACAGAAAACAGACTAAGAACGGACTAAGACATGGGAACTTGTTGCATTCACCTCCAAATTCATCTGTTGAAGTCCTAACTCCCAGGACCACAACTATGAGGGCAATTAGAGATAAGGTCTTTAAACAGCCAGTTAAATTAAAACGAAGTCATTAAAGGGGAGCCTAATCCAGGCTGGCTGGTGTCACTAAAAAAGAGGGAATTGGGACACCCAAAGAGACAGCAGATGTGCCCACAGGGGAAGGACCACATGAGGACAAGGCCCCCTGTGAGCCAGGAAGAGGCCTCGGGAGAAACCGCACCTGCATTCACCTTGATCTGGAAACCACCCTCGAGAACCCTGAGGAAGTGCATTCGTCCTGTCCACACCCTTGATCTGTGGTGCCTGTGACCTCAGGCCTAGCAACTAAGACACTCGGGATCAGGAACGGCTTCCCCTTGCTGGGATTTTGTATTTCAGCCCCCCCAAACCAGCCCCCAGGGACGCTGGACCCACAGGGCGTCAAGGGGGCTGTGAGGAAGGCACGGTCTGCTCCAGGAGGGACTCAAGCAGACACAGGAACAGCGGCCTGTGCCCCATCCTGAGTGGCGCGGGGGTCCTGGCTGGCACAGACCCCAGCCTGTGCCTCAGAGAAGCTTCCCCTCTGTGTGACACATGACCGGCCTTGGGAAAAGACCCACTCTTCATATTCCTGAGCACAGATCAAAAGATGTCCCCAACCACAAACCCCTGGAGCAGTTCCACACCCTCAGGAATCCTGCACTCTGACCGCAGGGAACCGCCGTCCCTTCCCTTCCGTCACCCACAGACGGTGCTCACCAAATTACAGGGACAAAGATCAATACGCTTCCTTTATTCTGACAGTATCCTTCTATGGTAGCGTCACGAACCGCAAAACACTTACGAATGTATTTATGAAGAAAGGCACAGATGTAGATAAGGAGAGCTATAAATGTTTATTAAAATACATAAAACAAATTCCCAGCAAATACAAGAATACGGTATGCTCCATGTTCCCAAAATATACCACATAATCTTATTGCCATTCAGCATAGAATCCTGACAAGGTCTTGGCGAGTCTGTTTGTTTGGGTCACATGCAGGTTTTAAAAGACGGTCACTCAGTGCAGTTTGGGTCAAGGAATAGATAAATCAGTGAAATACAGAACGGAACTCAGAATTGGGTGCCTCCGTAGATGAGAAATTAATTTTTGACGCAGTGGCAGTTTAATTCAAAGACAAACAAGTGCATTATTTCTAAAATATGCAGAAAAATTCATTATCAACCTGAAATGCACTGTTGAAACAGAAACGCCATTACCTCTTCAACAAAACAGCCACAGCCACAGCCTCCCAGGTGTGTTAAAAACGTAAATAGAAAGAGTAAAATCAGTGCTCGCTTCCGCAGCACATATACTCAAATTGGAACGATACAGACAAGATGAGCGTGGCCCTGCGCAAGGATGACACGCAAATTCATGAAGCGTTCCATATTTTCTGCAGCCAATTAATAAACATATGCAAAAGTGCTCATCATCCCTGGTAATTAGAGAAATGCAAATTAAAACCACCCTAAGATTTCATCTCACTTCAATTAGAATGGCTACTATCAAGAACACAAGCAATAATAAGTGTTGGTGTGGATGTGGGGGAAAAGGCACACTGGTACATCGATGGTGGAGTTGCAAATTGGTGCAGCCACTCTGGAAAGCAGCATGAAGATTCCTCAGAAAACCTGGAATGGAACCACCATTTGACCCAGCTATTCCACTTCTCTGTTTATACCTAAAGGACTTAAAATCAGCATACTACAGTGATGCAGCCACATCAATGTTCATAGCAGCTCAATTCACAGTAGCTAGAAGGTGGAATCAACCTAGATGCCCTTCAACTGATGAATGGATAAAGAAACTGTGGTATACATACACAATGAAATATTACTCAGCCATAAAGAAGAATAAAATTAAGGCATTTGCAAATAAATGGGTGGAATTGGAGAATATCATGCTAAGTGAAATAAGCCAATCCCAAAAAACCAAAGGCTGAATGCTTTCCCTGATAAGTGGATGGTGATATATAATGGGGGTGGGGGATGGAAAGTGAGAGAAGAATGGGGGAACTTAGATTATGTAGAAGGAAATGAGAGGGAGGAGGGGTATGAGAAATCGTGGAATGAGACAGACATCCTTACCCTACGTACAGGTATGATTACACGAGTGGTGTGAATCTACATTGTGCACAACCATAGAAATGAAATGATGTACCCCATCTGTGTACAATGAATCAAAATGCAGTCTGTAAAAAATAAATAATTAATTAATTTTTTAAAAAGAGTAAAATCAAAAGTCGGGCAAGAAAATCTGGGCAAGTTCATGAACAATCTGGGAGTTAAAGCAAACCTCCTAACCAAAAGCAGCAGCCCCACTCTAACCTGAAGATGCACACGGTTAACCAGGTGAAAGGTCGATCTTCGTTGCGCACAAAGGGACAAGTGGCCAATCTGGAAAAGTAGTCGCAGTCCAGATGCCAGGTAAAGGGTGAATCCCAGAGTCCACAAGAGCTCCCGGGAACTTACAAGGAGAGGTGAACACCACACTAGAAAACCGCAGCGTCCATGTGAATGTAGGCAGGGAGCCATGGACCAGAAGGTGACCAGAGTGCCTGCTGGTCAGAGGAAGGCAGGTGGAGGTGACAATGAGACATCGCCGCCACCAGCCAGGGCTGGGACCCCCACCGAGAGGGAAGGAGTGGTCTCCAGCGGGAGGGGTTCCTGCCTTTGGGAAGGCAAGCTGGAGCACTCGTTGCAAAATTCAACTCAGAGCCACCCTGTGACCAAGACTTCCACTCTGAGAAGCCATGCTTGGAAATGAAAGCACAGGTCTGCTAACAGCAGTCTTCTCCCTGCAGCAAAAACCTAGACCAGAAGGAAGAGGGGAACCAGTGAGTGGCTGTGTGAAGGCGATAACCCACACCAAGGAATAGTTCACAGCCCTGAAAAGGGCATCAGAGCCTTTCGGCTGGTTGAGGGCAATGCTTCTTATGTTTTTTGTCATGATCGCCCCCTCCGGGAAATTTTAATACCTCGGCACATCTGTTTATTTATCAAACAGAATGGACCTTTGGAGGGCCACGGGCCATGCCAATGCATTTCATCTCCCAAGCACCAGTGCTGTCCCATTAAGGATGTGTGGTTTGGAAGGGTTTCTACGAGACCCCGTGGAAGGATGCAGAAAATCATTCGTGCAAAGACACGATCGTTTGTCGAGTAAGCGGCGGCCTGGGAAAGCCTGCGCTGCGCGTGTGTGGGAACGAGGGGCAGAACTGGATGAACACTAACACACGGGAGAGCAGACGTGGGCCAGCGACCCAGGTGTGGGGTGGAGCAGGCACAGAGGCCAGCAGGGCCAGAACCCATGGGACCAGAGGGGAAGAATGCGCCTGCAGATCCTGTGCCCGCGTGGATGTGCAGAGGCCACCTGAGCAGGAAGGCTCAGCTCTAACACAGGCGGGCTCCTGGACGGCCTGAGCACTCCCTTAGAGAAACCTGAACGGAACTGACCGAAGGCCAGGGACACCACTCTCCATCTCCCAACAGGCTGACCCTTCACAACTCCCTCCCTGCGCGTCCCCCGCTGTGGATGATGTCAGCAGTTGAAGACTCTGTCCCAAGAACCCCAGTTGTCGCCCTGTCCTCCTGCACCTCAGACCAACTGAATTTGGAAATAAGCTCTTTACAGAGGCCATCAGGATAGAGCCAGGTCACTAGGACCCAAATCTAATGTGACCACTGTCCACAGGAAAGGAGGACATGGCACCGGAACAGGGGCAAACAGGGAAAGAGGTGAGAGGATTTGTGGAGAAACTTTCGGGATGTGAAGCGTGACGTTCTCCTATCACGAGCCCAGGCACCTCCGAGAGGGGAGACGGGCAGGCAGGACCCGCTGCTTTGCCAGCAGCTTCCGAGGGCAGGGCTGGGCCAACCAGCTCCATCCCACACTCTCAGCCCCCAGAACCTTGAGACCAAAAAACTCCCTGTCGTCGGAACTGTTTGGTTTGTGGTTCTTTGTCAACAGCAGTCCGAGCAAGCAGCTGGTCCGTGACTTAAAACTTCTCAACCTCGCCTTGTCGCTCCGCAACACCGGATTCAAGCAGAGGATATCTGTTTCTCAGTGAGGCAGTTTTTGCTGCTTATCAATCCCCTGCTCTTTACCCCATTTGTCTGCTGTGATCACCTGCAATCTGCCAGCATATCGACGCCTTTTTTGAGAGCAGATTGCTCACTGTCAGGCGTCTATCATCCGCCATTTGCCTGCCTCTCGCCTGTCCATCACCTGCCTTACCCCTATCCATCACCCAACGCTCGAGGTTCACCTCCCGATCGTCCGACAGCTGCCAGCAGATTGACCGCAGACCGCCAGTGGAGCACCAGCTGCCTGCTGCTGCCTGGAAGTTCACTGTCACAGTACCTGCAGGTTTGATTACACGTGGCTGCCGCCACTTTGAGACAACAGCCAGGCCCTGTAGGACCCTTGGCCGGACTGACTGAGCCCCGTCTCCAGGATCCCTCAGCCCGACCGATCACCCGCTGCCTCTGGGGCCCTCACATCGACTGACTGCTCCCTGCCGCCAGGACTCCCAGACCAACTGACTGTGCCCTATCACCGGGAACCCAGACCTACTGATTGCACCCGGCCTCCAGGATCCCACAACCACACCAAACACACCCGACCTCCAGGACCCCTGCCGGACCAACTGCATCCTGTCTCCAGGACCTCCAGCTGACCACGTCCACCCCTGAGCTGCAGCTCCCCATTTGCCAACACATTTGGAAGCTAGAACAGCCATCTTGGATAATCCTGGAAGCCGTAGCTCCGATTGTCGGGTGGGGCAAATCCCATCCTGAGACGCCTGCTGGAGGTTTGAAGCCCATTGTCAGGTACTTCTCATACATCAGGCTACTGAACACTGGGAGGTTTCATTAGTATATGACTATTATACAGTAGATTTTCTTTTTTCTCCTTTTTTAAAAAAAATATTTAAGTTTTTATTTCTTTATGTTTCTTGCTTTCTTTTCCTTCTGTTTACCCGTTCCCTCAGAGTCGCTTTCTCCCTTATTTACATGATGTTATTGTCCCCATAGGAGCTATTTGGTCTAGGATTGCATAGTGTCTGATTTGGGTACTGCTAATATTGATCTCCCCTTAAAGAAAGGGTTTTGGAAACCTATAGGGCCACTATAAGCCTATAGGGGGAAATCTGCAATACCCCAGATCTGCAGCGCTAGAGGGGAAGATACCTGAACAACATGAAAAAACAAGGGAAGAAAATGATCCAAACAAATCTAGATTCTATAGTAATAGAATCCAGTGACAGTGTGTTAGAAGAAATGTCAGAAAAGGACTTCAGATTATACATGATTAAGATGATTCGCGAAGCAAAGGATGAGGTAAGAGAGCAAATGCAGGCAATGAATGATAATACCAATAAGCTGAAAGAGCACCTGCAGGAAGCAAATGATCATTTCAACAAAGAGATAGAGATTCTCAAAAAAAACCAAACGGAAATCCTTGAAATGAAGGAGACAATTAAACCAAATAAAAAACTCAATGGAAAGCATTACCAACAGACTAGACCACTTGGAGGATAGAACCTCAGACAATGAAGACAAAATATTTAATCTTGAAAATAAAGTCGCCCAGAGAAGATGGTAAGAAATCATGAACAGAATCTCCAAGAACTATGGGACATCATGAAAAGACCAAATTTAAGAATTATTGGGAATGAGGAAGGCACAGAGATACAAACCAAAGGAATGTACAACCTATTCAATGAAATAATATTAGAAAAATTCCCAAACCTGAAGAATGAAATGGAAAATCAAATACAAAAGGCTTACAGAACACCCAATGCACAGAATCACAACAGATCCACACCAAGGCACATTATAATGAAAATGCCTAACATTCAAAATAAAGATAGGATTTTGAAGGCCGCAAGAGAAAAGCATCAGATTACATATAGGGGGAGACCAATACGGATAGCAGCCGACTTCTCAACCCAGACTCTAAAAGCTAGAAGGGCCTGGAACAACATATTTCAAGCTCTGAAAGAACATGTTTGCCAACCAAGAATCCTATACCCAGCAAAACTAACCCTCAGATTTGAAGATGAAATAAAATCCTTCCATGATAAACAAAAGTTAAAAGAATTCACAAATAGAAAGCCTGTGCTACAGAATGTTCTCAACAAAATATTCCATGAGGAGGAAATGAAAAACCACAATGTAGGTCAGCAAAGGGAGGAAGTGCCTTAGAGAAAAACCACTCAAAGGAGAAACAAAGCCAAGTTAAAAACCAAAAATAAGCCAAATGACTGGGAATATAAATCATTTCTCAATAATAACCCTGAACGTTAATGGCCTAAACTCATCAATCAAAAGACACAGACTGGCAGAATGGATTAAAAGGAAAGACCCAACAATATGCTGCCTGCAAGAAACTCATCTCATAGAAAAAGACATCCACAGACTAAAGGTGAAAGGATGGGAAAAAACCTACCACGCACATGGACTCAGTAAAAAAGTGGGGGTTTCCACCCTTATATCAGATAAAGTGGAACTCAAGCCAAAGTTAGTCAGAAGGCATAAAGAAGGACATTTCATACTGCTTAAGGGAACCATAAATCAGGAAGACATAACGATAGTAAATATTTATGCCCCAAACAATGGTGCATCCCTGTACATCAAACAAATCCTTCTCAATTTCAAGAATCACATAGACCACAACACAATAATTCTGGGCGACTTTAACACACCACTGTCACCACTAGATAGATCTTCCAAACAAAATCTAACCAAAGAAACCATAGAACTCAATAACACAATCAATAACTTAGACTTAATAGACATATATAGAATATTCCATCCATCAACAAGTGGATTCACTTTCTTCTCAGCAGCACATGGAACCTTCTCAAAAATAGACCATATGTTGTGCCACAAAGCAGCCCTTAGGAAATGCAAAAAAATAGAGATACTGCCTTGTGTTCTATCAGATCATAATGAACTGAGAGTAGAAATCAATGACAAAGTAAAAAAAGTAAATTACTCCAACACTTGGAGACTAAATAATATGCTATTGAATGAAACATGGATAACAAAAAACATCAGGAAGGAGATTAAAAAATTCTTAGAAGTCAATGAGAACATATCAAAATCTCTGGGACACTATGAAAGTGGTGCTAAGAGGAAAATTCATTGCATGGAGCGCATTCCAGAAAAGAATGAAAAGTCAACAATTAAATGACCTAACATTACAGCTCAAAGCCCTAGAAAAAGAAGAACAGAATAACAGCAAAAGTAGTAGAAGACAGGAAATAATTAAAATCAGAGCTGAAATCAATGAAACTGAAACAAAAGAAACAATTCAAAAAATTGACATAACAAAAAGTTGGTTCCTTGAGAAAGTAAACAAAATAGATAAACCCTTAGCCACACTAACAAAGAGAAGGAGAGAGAAGACTCAAATTACTAAAATACATGATGCAAAAGGAAATATCACGACAGACACCATTGAGATACACAACATAATGAGAAGCTACTTTGAAAATCTGTATTCCAACAAAATAGAAACTAACAAAGACACTGACAAATTTCTAGAGACATATGCTCCTCCCAAACTGAACCAGGAGGACATACACGATTTAAACAGATCAATATCAAGCAATGAAATAGAAGAAGCCATTAAAAATCTACCATCCAAGAAAAGCCCAGGACCAGACGGATTCTCAGCCGAGTTCTACAAGACCTTCAAAGAAGAACTCATTCCAATACTTCTCAAAGTATTCCAGAAAATAGAAAAGGAGGGTACCCTACCAAACTCATTCTATGAAGCTAATATCACCCTCATACCCAAACCAGGAAAAGACACATCAAGGAAAGAAAATTTTAGACCAATATCCTTGATGAATATAGATGCTAAGATCCTTAACAAAATATTGGCAAACCGTATCCAAAAACATATTAAGAAAATTGTGCACCACGATCAAGTGGGGTGCATTCCTGGAATGCAAGGATGGTTCAACATTCATAAATCAATAAATGTAATCCATCATGTCAATAGACTTAAGGATAAGAATCATATGGTTATTTCAATTGACGCAGAAAAAGCATTCGACAAAATACAACACCCCTTCATGCTCAAAACACTAGAAAAAATAGGGATAGTAGGAACATACCTGAACATTGTAAAGGCTATTTATGCTAAGCCCATGGCCAACATCATTCTTAATGGAGAAAAACTGAAACCATTCCCTTTAAAAACGGGAACAAGACAGGGATGTCCTCTTTCACCACTTCTATTCAACATCGTCCTCGAAACTTTAGCCAGAGCAATTAGACAGACTAAAGAAATTAAAGGGATACGAATAGGAAAAGAGGAACTTAAGCTGTCACTATTTGCGGATGACATGATTCTGTATTTCGAGGATCCAAAAACCTCCTCCAGAAAACTTCTAGACCTCATCAATGAATTCAGCAAAATAGCAGGCTATAAAATCAATGCACATAAATCTAAAGCATTTTTATACGCAAGCAATGAAACAGCTGAAAGGGAAATGAGGAAAACAACTCCATTTGCAATAGCCTCAAAAAAAATAAAATACTTGGGTATCAATCTAACAAAAGAGGTAAAAGATCTCTACAATGAAAACTACAAAACACTGAAGAAAGAAATTAAGGAAGACCTTAGAAGATGGAAAGATCTCCCATGTTCTTGGATAGGCAGAATTAATATTGTCAAAATGGCCATACTACCAAAAGTGCTATACAGATTCAATGCAATTCCAATTAAAATCCCAATGATGGACCTCACAGAAATAGAGCAAGCAATCATGAAATTCATCTGGAAGAATAAGAAACCCAGAATAGCGAAAGCAATCCTTAGCAGGAAGAATGAAACAGGGGGTATCGAAATACCAGAACTTCAACTATACTACAAAGCAATAGTAACAAAAACAGCATGGTATTGGCACCAAAATAGACAGGTAGATCAATGGTACAGAATAGAGGACATGGACACTAACCCAAATAAATACAATTTTCTCATACTAGACAAAGGGGCCAAAAATATGCAATGGAGAAAAGATAGCCTCTTCAACAAATGGTGCTGGGAAAACTGGAAATCCATATGCAACAGAATGAAACTAAACCCCTATCTCTCACCCTGCACAAAACTCAACTCACAATGGATCAAGGACCTTGAAATCAGACCAGAGACCCTGCATCTTATAGAAGAAAAAGCAGGTCCAAATCTTCATCTTGTTGGCTTAGGATCAGGCTTCCTTAACAAGACTCCCATAGCACAAGAAATAAAAGCAAGAATCAATAACTGGGATAGATTCAAACTAAATAGCTTTCTCTCAGCAAAGGAAACTATCAGCAATGCGAAGAGAGAGCCTACAGAGTGGGAGAATATCTTTGCCACCTGTACTTCAGATAGAGCACTAATTTCCAGAATATATAAAGAACTCAAAAAACTCTACACCAAGAATACAAATAACCCAATCAACAAATGGGCTAAGGAAATGAACAGGCACTTCACGAAGAAGATGTACAAGCAATCAACATATTTATGAAAAAATGTTCAACATCTTTAGTAATAAGAGAAATGCAAATCAAAACTACACTAAGATTCCATCTCACCCCAATTAGAATGGCGATTATCAAGAATACGAGCAACAACAGGTGTTGGCGAGGATGTGGGGAAAAAGGTACACTCATACATTGCTGGTGGGACTGCAAACTAGTGCAGTCACTCTGGAAAGCAGTGTGGAGATTCCTTAGAAAACTTGGAATGGACCTACCATTTGACCCAGCTATCCCACTCCTCGGCCTATACCCAAAGGACTTAAAATCAGCGTACTACAGAGATACAGCCACATCAATGTTCATAGTGGCTCAATTCACAATAGCCAGACTATGGAACCAACCTAGGTGCCCTACAATTGATGAATGGATAAAGAAACTGCGGTATATATATACAATGGAATATTACTCAGCTATAAAGAATAATAAAATTATGGCATTTGCAGGCAAATGGATGAAATTGGAGAATATCATGTTAAGTGAGATAAGCCAATCTCAAAAATCCAAAAGAAGAATGATTTCACTGATAAGCAGATGATGACACTTAATGGGGGGTGGGAGGGGGACAAGAATGGAGGAAGGAGGGACTGTATAGAGGGAAAAGAGAGGTGGGAGGGGTGGGGGGGGAGGAAAAAAATAATGGAATGAATCAAACATCATTACTCTATGTAAATGTACGAATATGCAAATGGTATGCTGTTACTCCATGTACAAACAGAAACAACATGTATCCCATTTGTTTACAATAAAAAATTTTTTTTTTTTTTTAAAAACTTCTCAACCTCACTATATTGCAAAAGTGGGGGGCATGGGGTGGAAACTGGACTTTGAATCCTGAGCCTGGACCTCCTCCCAGGCTGGCAGGTGGGGAGCTGTGGCCCACAGGCGGACACGCCCGTCAGGGGGAACCAACCTCTCCCACACCCTGCCTCGCTCAGCTGCCATGGCAAGTGGATTGGGGTCCTCGATGCATCCTCCATCCGCAGTGCATCCGTCAGGACGTGACCCACCTCTCGCACCCTCCTCAGTGGCTGGCGAACTCCTACACATCCCACAAAGCCACCTTCAACCTGCGACGATCGGCAATGGCTTCCCCGCCAATCACCTCTCCTCCTCTGCTCCAGCAACATGCAGAAGGACAGGTGTCAGTAGAAACGACAGTTTCTGCAGCCTGGCCTATAGCGCTCATGGATTTAAACTTACTACTTTTCTACGCATTCCTGACCTCCTTACGACAGGGATTGTGTCCAATGTATCCCTGCATCCTCTCTGGCCTGGGCCAGCACTCCAGGGAGGGAACAGGAGCAAGACTCCAAAACAAAGCTTCCAACTCTCCTCTGAGGGCAGGAAGCATGGAGAGGGGCAGCGAGAGGGTCCTGGGGCCATGAGTCTTCCGTCTTGGCAAAGCTCTTTGATCCCAGCAAAGTGATTTAGTAAAGAGAACGTCTTCAATGGGGGCAATACAGCAAAAAGTAATCAACTCCCTAATTGGAATCTAGAACTTTAAAAGTAATTAAGCGGAAGGCCAAATTGTCCTCCACAGCCAGAGTGCGGGAAGGCCGGAGGAGGCTGTCCTCGGAGGCCGAGAGCAGCGCTCCCAGCTGCGTGATGAGTGTTCCCCGTAATCAAGGAGGAGACGCCATCAGCCAGGGCTGGCAGGGGACACTTGGCAGCCTGAGAAGGAATGCTTCTCTTTGTTTAACGAGCAGACGCCTCACCCTCTTTCTGAGTCAGTGAGCAAGACGCAGGTAGCCAGCTACTCAAGAATTGCAGACTCGGACATCTGGGCCTGCTTCCTGGAGGTCCTGGAGGCCGAGACCCGGCTGGAGGGCCGTCTCTGGCTTCTCGCTGGCCACCCAGGTGCGGAGGGCGTGCCTCCGGGCCCTGCGCCTCCCCTCTGTGCCTGCGGAGAATGATTGTTAAGCGTGTGATCAGTGATAACATATTGCCTGGCAGCAGATGGCGTCTATATTTAGAGGCCCTTCAGAGGAAGAACTAATGCCATTGAGAAACCGTCACAAGCCAAGAAAGCCCGAGTCAAGGTTCCATGTGGCTCCCGGGGAAAAAATGAACCAACTGCCCCCTCACTTGGGCTGAGTGTGTCTCCCCAGAGCTCCTCCGACGACTCCTGACCCTGGGACCTCAGCAGGGGAGCGAAGCTGCAGAGGCCTGTAAACAGGTCACTCAGGAAATGTGACAGGAGACCAGTGGGCCCTCGTCCCAAGGGACTGGTGTCCTCACCACCAGAGAGAAGTGGACAGACACACAGGAGAACAGACCAGGAGGAGACAGGGAGAGCGGCGGCTCCAGGGCCAGAGAGAGGAACCAGTCCTGCCACCAACCTTGACCTTGGACTTCCAGCTTCAGAACTGTGGGGAAAATCCACCCTGCAGTGCTTTGTGGGCCAAGCCCAGCAGAAGGTGTCGCCTTGCTGCTAGGATGAGCGCCGTCTCCCTGGCTGGCCCTCACTGCCCTCGCTGCCCTCTGCCTCTGGCCACTGGCCCTCCCAGGTGCCCCTCAGGCACGCTTCTCTCTGGCTCTCACCCCAGACACCCCCAGACCGTCCATCCTCTGCACATGACCTTCTCCCTGTGGGGATGGCTCTCTGGCGCCGCCCTTCCGTGCACCATCCCCAGACTCAGTCTGTGCCTCCTCCTCAGAGCCATCTCCCCAGGCCTCGCTCCTGCGCAGTGGAGGTCACTGAGTCCTGTTCTGTGTCCCTCTCACGCCTTCTCTGTGCCCCTAGTCCAGTCCTGGCTCTCCGGAGGTCCAGATTGCATCTCTTTGAGCCCCACACGTCCCGGTGGCTCAGGCAGGGTCTGCAGAGCGAGGGCCCTCGGGCGGATGTGTCCCAGAAGCCCCTGTGTCAGAGGCCTAACCCCCCAACTCGCATGTGGCTGGCTTTGGAGGCAGAGCCTTCGGAAGGTCACTGGATCCGATGAGATCATGCGGGTGGGGCTCCTGTGTCAGCTGGTGGCTTCATAAGGAAAGGAAAAGAGGCCAGCTGACTGACACCCCGGCCATCCTACTGGGCGTCAAGAAGACCCTCACAGGGACGGAGAGAGGCCCAGGCTTCCCAACCGCCAGAACCGGGAAGCGACTTGATTTTCTTTAGTAATGGTCTCAGATATCGCATTATAACAACAAAATGGTGAGGACAGGGAATTCATGAGCTGGCCTCTCGTCTTCTGAAGGCGTGGAGAAGTGAGGAGGAGGAAGGGGTGCTGCAGCGGCCATCCAGCTCCGACTGCCCTGCCGTCCAATGGAGAGAGACCACTGACCCAGGAGCCCAGCGCAAGCTTTGGGCTCAGAATCAGGAACCCTGTGTTCTGGTCTTGCTTTGGCCCTGACTTTCAGGGTGACACTGAGTAGGTCACCTACCCTCCCTCCCAGTCTGAAGGTGGATCACTTCATCTCTATTCTGAGAAGAAAAGAACCCTTGTCACAGCCTTGGCGAAGTAAAATAAAAAGATCTTCTGCCCTCCCGCCCGTGCACCTATTCATGCGCTAATTTACTGCACATTTATTGAGCAACTAGCACCTGCCAGAAGAGTTGGAGGCTTCCCGAGAAGCCACCATGGAGCAGGCTCTTGCCGGAGCTTAGCGAGGAGCAAGCGGCATCTCCATAGAAATCGAATTTCCCAGCTTGAGAGAATCCTTCCACCTCCTCCACAGGCTGCGCCGGGCCTTTCCAGAACAGAGAAGCGCTTCTTTTCAGCCCAAGTAGGAGGGTGGGAGGAGGAAATAAGGCCATTCTGGGAGCCAGACCTCCATGGACAAGTTCAAGGTCAAGGGCACCTTGGGGGCCGAGAGAAGCCATATCAGGGAGTGGGAAGGGGACCCCCTTCCGTGAGGACGCATGTGGGAGGGGCTTACCCTTGACCCGAGGGGTCTCCCCGCGGGTTTCTGAGCAGGGAAATGTGTACACTGGGAAAAAGTCTGTTGGCAGATAGAAGCTTATTCATTGGGGTCTGAGGGCAATGCTGGAGGCCAGAACCAGTTAGAACCGGTTAGAAAGCAGCAGGTCTTGAGGCTGGAGCAGGGCGGGTCGGGAGAGCGCAGCGAGGGCCACCCAGGCGGCTCCCTCCAGGCCCGGCTGCACTCGCCTCTGTTTAGATCTGCAATCGCGGCCTGCCGAGCCCAGCGGACCTGCTGATGATTTGTTCAGATCCCAAATCCCCAGCAGAAATGAAAGAGCTTCAAATTCAATCATCAGTCGGGATGCGTCCCTTCTCCTCGGCCGGATGGTCCACCGCAGCTCGGAGGCGCGGCGCACGCACGTGCAGGCGCACACGGGCATGGCCTTTGTCTGCTCGCTGGAGAGCCGGGTAGCCCGTTATTCAGTTCGGAGGAGAGCCATGTGGTTTAAATTGGAGGCTTTGGACAAATTGCATTTGAAATGGGAAAGGGGGAGGCAGCCAGCTGCACTGTCGTTTGGGGAGATAACTCGTGTATTCGAGGGCCGCCCAGGCCTGTTACTTAAAATAAAAGACCACAAGCTGGGCAGCTCTAAATTTCTCCATTTGAGCCTTTGACAGGAAACTGAAGGATTCGTCTGTAGAATTCTTTATTTTTCATTAAGACCCAGGCCTTTTCTCTCCTGATGAATGAAGACCCTGTGTCTGCGCGGCGGGCAAAGCTCATTCTCTTCCTACCCACTCACCAGAGTCCATTTGGAAACATGAGGGAAGTAAAGGGCTGGGCTTCCTGACGACAGTGGGCAAGGAGGAGTTCTAGGGGAGGCTTTGCAAGGAAAAAAAGAGGAGTCCGGGGTCTGAGCAGAACCACAGACGCGGGGCTCCTGGAGCAAGACCAGCTTCCCACATCCTTCCCAGCTGTGAAGAGCGCCCTCTAGGGGAGAAGCTGTGCCACAGTCCCTGCCATCCTTAGGGGTATTTTTTCAAAAACTCCCTCAGAAGGTTGGGGTCCAATTTCATCCAGAAGCGGTAGGGGTGGGGGGGGACACAAGAAAAAAAGGTATTTTCCTCTCAGAAATGTCACCACGTAAACACCTGCTTCTGCACGACTCGTTTTGGACGTTCCGATGCGTCCGACGTCAGCCTGAGCCGTGGACCCAGACACCACAGAGCCCTAACGCGGGCGGGAGCACGTGGGCTCTGGGCGACCTTGGCCAAGGGCAGCTGGCCTTTCTGGCTCGGGATCCTCCTCTGCACGCTTGGAATAACGGTGGCACCAGCACCGGCTCGCGGTGGCGATTAAGTGAGATGAGGCATGTAAGATGCGGAGCAGAGCCCCCGCATCCCGACGCCCCACCAGCCATCACTCTCCCCGTCTGAACGGTCTCTCTTTATTAAATTTGGGAAAAGACATCCTGGAATCTCACTCTCATCTCTATAGGGGAAAAAAAAAACTGGAGGTTTTTGGTTCTAAGTGTTTAAAAATATTTCGGATGAAAGGCAGGGTGCGGGGGAGGGAAGGCTGCGGTGTCTGGGAAGGGAACTCGTCACAGATGGGCCATCAGGAGCCTCACAGAGTGTCGCATCCAGAGGTACCTGCCAGCTCAGCCAGGGAGGCTTCTTCTACGAGGACCAGATGCTACTAATTGGCGAGGAATCCTGTGGCTGCCACCCAGGGAACAGAACAAACGCCCTGTCGCCACATGGCTGCCTTTCCCTTCCAAGTGCAGCGCGTTAGCGCTTCCCGGCAGGAGTACCAGACCCAGCCTCCCAAAGCCCGCGTCCAAGGAGGAGACTCTCAAGGAAGACCCGGGCCAGGGGCGCGGGGTATTTGTTTCACGGACTCCAAGTCTTTGCTCCGTAAGCAACCCTCAGTCTTACCTGATCTTCGTGACTCTCGACCAGGAGGGCCTTTAGGGACACTCTGGGGATGGGACGTCGACGTGGTGTCCCAGCGTGGGACTTTGTTAGTCATCCCTGTGACAAAACGCCTGAGGCAGTCCCTTTAGGAAGAGGGAAGGGCGTTTGGGACTCACCGTTTGGAAGCTTTCCACTGCAGTTCCTCACCCCAGGGCTCTTGGCCTGTGGCGAGGCAGCCCGTGGAGGTGGGGACTCTGGCAGAGGAGGCGGGGCAGGCCCCGTGCGGCTGGAAGACATCCAACAAGGTCCCAGCTCTTAAAACTGCCTCATCTCCCACAGCACCAAGCTGGGACCAAGTCTTATCACATGGTCCCCATTTGGGAACATTCTAGATTCAAACTATAGCAAGGACTCAAGCTCGCCGCCTCCACTCTCTGCCCACCCTTCCCCTTACATCGTCTCTTTCCAGGTGTCCATCTGTCTGCTGTCTCTCTCTTCTCTCTTCCGAACTATCACCTCTTTCAAAGACAAGGACTGGTCTCCCTGCCCCACCCCCATGGGATGCTTCTAGAGCCCAGCGAAGGGCCTGCGCGTGGTGGAAATATGTGGCCCAGGCACTTCCTGTGCCCTCAATCCCTGCTTCAGTCAGTTTCACGTCCCTGTGACCAAAAGACCCAACAAGAATACTTAGAGGAAGAAGAGTTTATTGGGGGCTCACGGTTTCAGAGGTTCAGTTCGTAGACAGCAGGCTCCTTTGCTGTGGGCCTGGGGTGAGCCAGACCTCATGGCAGGGGGCTTGGGGAGGAAGGCAGCTCAGGACATGGCAGCCTGGACGCAGACGGACAGCTCCGCTCACTGGGGGCGAAAAATAAACTCCAAAGGCACACCTGTCTCCCAGCTGCTCCCTACCTGCCTGCAGTCACCTCCCAGTCAATTCATACGAGTGGATCAATCCACTGACCAGGTCACACCTCATGATCCAATCCCTTCGCCTCTGAAAGTTTTTGCCACGTCTCACAAGCTTGTGGGGATACCTCATATCTAAACCGTGACAGTTCCCACACCTCAAAGGAGCGCCACCTGCTCCCACCTCCTTACTTCTCCTCTATTGAAGTCATCGTGAATCCTCCATGCCCCTGTCCTCCGACATACCTTCTTTGTGCAATCTAGAGTCCTCTCCGGGAATGCACCAGATTCCATAAAAGGAGAAATGGCAGAGCAGAAGCCATCCACACCGCAGCCTGGGACCACAGTCCCCGCCTGCTTTCGTAAATAATGTCTTACTGGAAGACGTCCGTGCACGTTTGTGGATGCGCTGTCTGTGGCCGTTCCCTTGGGCCGCGGCAGGCTGGGTGGTGATTCGGGCTCCTGTGGCCTGCCAGACCCTAAGGACTCACCTCTGGCTCTTTGCAGGAGCAAAGTCCCTGACCCGCATTTCAGAGGCAAAAGCACAGACTGCAGCTCAAAGCAGGCTCAGCTCCTGGCTCTGCGGAGAGCAGTAAGTAGCTGGGGACAGTGCCTTCGCCCCTCTGAATCGTGGCTTTTTGCCTTCAAAAAGGAGATACTAAAACCTATTTAGCAAGGTGCTGAGAGAGGCTGAATCAGGGTCCGGAGTGGTGGTCTGCAAGATGCCACGCTTAGCATTTCCCCTCTCGCCTTTCCTGGCCCGGGCCCGTGGCCCTCCACCTCCTCTGAGCCCCCTGGGAAGCCCCTGCACGTGGCGGCTGCCTTGGCTCCAGCCCCTCCTCCTCTGCGCCGCGTTCCTCGCCATGTGGCCTGCACGCTTCCCTCACGCCAATGGCGGGAACCTTTCCCGTTTTGACTTTAGTTGTGACAGCTTGACTTGCTCTGGTCAAAAGAATGAAGTAGGAGGGGTCACGTCCAGCTCCAGGCTGAGGACTGAGAACACCTGGTGAATCTCCACTTGTCCTCCTGGGTCTCTGTTGTCACTATAAAAAGAAGGTCTCAGTCCACCCACTGGTCCCAGAAAAGCAGAGTCTGAGCGCAGCCTCCATGGCCCAGCGCCCAACCCGCCCTGGGACGCATCAGGAGCCCAGCCAGGCTCAGCCTGTGTCAGCCAGCCCAGGCTGACCCCTGGGTCTGTGAGACTGAATACTTGCCTTGACTAGAGACTTCCGTGGCCTGAGACATGGCAATGTCAAGATACACCACCACTTCAAGGTGCAGTTCAAATCCCACCTCACTGGGTTCAGATCTTACCTTCCTCGTCGTCTGGCTATGCATTTTGGGCACAAGTGGCTTGGTTTCTGTGTCCCTCCTTCTCTCTAGAATGAAGATGATAACACCATTTCTCTTACCGGGAGACAGAGGTGTGCTCCCTTAGGTGAGATGATACACGTAGACGCTCAACCCTTGTTTTCTTCCCCTGCCCTCCAACCCTTTCCAGAAATGCTGGGCCAAGCAGGCACTTCTTCCCACAGTACGCTGCTCACCTCCCTCTCTGTACAACGCCTAGTGCCAGTTCAGCTCCTGTCACTGGACTAGGCAGGGGATCCCAAACATGGATGACCTGAGAATCAGCTGGGGACAATTTTAAACATACCCATGAGGTCTCTTGGCTCCAGTCCTGCTAAATTTTGATGTTTGAAAATATCTTAGTATGTTTCCTGCTGCCATAACAAAATACCTGAGACTGAGTAAGTTATAAACACTAAAGGTTTATTTGGCTCATGGTTTTGAGGTTGGGAAGTCCAAGAACACGGTACTGGCATTGGTCAAGAGTGACAGGCTGTCAACATGGCGGAAGGGCTAGTGAGAACGTGAGACAGGCAAGAATGAACAGGAAGTGCTGAAGGGAGCCAGAGCTGCCCTTTCCTCAGGAGCCTACTCCCAAGACAACTGACCACTCCCCCGACATCGGCCCGAATGCATTCATGTGGAGAGCACATCGTGACCTCGTCACCTCTTAAGGTCCCGCCTCTTATTATTTTTGCAATGGCAAAAATTCCAACATGAAATACATAAACGATTATGTGCTAATCCAAAATCTTTTTAAAATCCATTTCCAAAAAAGTAAAATTCAATATGAGTTTTGGAAAGCAAATTTGATCCATAGCATGAATATATATAAATTCCCAAAATTCCCAGACCTGATGAGCAGGTAGGCAGATACAGCAGGGAGGCCATGACCTGGTCTCAACCGGAAACCCTTCCTCCAGTTTCACAGGCTCCTTCCTACCGGGAGGGACTTGAGGGAAGTCAGCAGGCCCCTGTTCCCACCGCCGCTTCCCCTGCCCACCTGGAGGGCCGCACTAGAAGGGCAGTCCACAGGAATGCCGGCCACACGCCTGATCCAGGAAGAGCAGGCCATCTGCAGTCTCACCAAGGACTACGAAGGTCCCCACCAGGCTGGAGGACAAAGGGTGAGGTGGGCCCTCTGTGTGAGAAGCTGGCTGTTTCTAACTGCGGACCTTCAGGGTGATTCGAATTAGAACTTCCCATCCTTGATTAGAACCCACGGGTTCACAGGTCAGAGGAGGGTCTAGAGGTGAAGCTCCAATTTGCCTTCCTGTCCTCAGGCCCTACTGGTAACCTCCACAGGCAAGCAATCTCTTTCATCAAAATCAAAAATAATGCATACAAGTAAATAATTCTTAATTATAAATTTAATTTAATAGCTTCTGGGGGAAGTGAATGTGGAGTCTCTTTTCTGCTTTGGCCAGACTCATTGCTCACCAGATGGACATTGCCCAGCCCCAGGACAGAGCCATGCAGTCATGAAACTGAATCACACCAAGGGAACATCAAAAGCGAGGTGACTCTATTACTTCGTTTTTCGTTACTGTAATGAAATACCGGAAGCACACTACTAAAAAGGATGTCTATTTTGCTTCCTAATCTGGAGGTACAAAGCCCAGGGACCTCAAATGGAGATGGTTTTCTTGCTGGAAAGTCCGTCGGCAGCCAGAGGCCACATGGCAAGACAGAGCACGCGTGTTTGCCTGGTCTCCCCCTCCTCCTATGAAGCCACCAGGATTGGATCATGGTGACTCCACCCCGATCACCTCATCTAACCCTAATCATGTCCCGAAGGCCCCACCTCTAAATATCAAGGTCAGATTAACTCCCCCTGCTCTTAGTACCTCAAAGGGAGGATTAAACTTCAACCCGTGAAGTCTGGGGGGCGCTTAAACTATGTCCAAGCCATCGATGAAAGTCAAGTCCAGTCTGAGAACTTGAGGAAACCTTTGCAGTGCAGGCTCCACCTGCCACTGTGGCCACGGAGACTGGCCATGGAGAAGGTGAAGCGCATGGATCCTGCTGGAACAGCGAGCGCCCTGGAGACCTGAGACCCTGTCAGGCCGACTCAAGAGCAGAGGTCAGCACTGGTTCTGTGGAGCTGCTGAGATCGCCAGGGCCATTTGTTTTTGCAGCAAAGCATAGCCTCTCTTGTGTAAGTTTCTCCCAGTGGCAGCAAAGTGAGACCCGTAAGTCCAGCTAAGTTCCAGTTCAGCTCGAATTCTGGGAACCCCATTCCCTGAACATTGGTGTTGGCCTGGTGCTGACAGGGACGTGGTTCACACAAACGTTATGATCCAGCCCGAGGGAAAAGATAAGCAAATGTCTGTAATAGGCACAAAAAAGGAATAACCGTCATAGGGGAGATGCCACAGTGCTACCAGCAGCCCCGACAGTGGTACGGATTAGACCAACTGTAAGGAGTGACATTAAACACGTGACATTCTGTGTGCTGTGTAACTTACAAAAAACAACTGGAGTGCTCTGTGCTGTAATGAGATAATGATGTGGTGTTGCCCCAAGATAAGACTGACGTTGCCCCCAAGTTGGAGACACGTGCACCTGACCCTGAGTAAGATAACTAACTTCCCTCGGACCAAGACGGGCTGGCAGGGTCTGATAAAAAGGGTTTAAAAGGACTCATGAGGAGCCTAGCTCCGGTCCCCATTTTACACCAATGACACCAGTGCTGCACCAAGCCTGAAGGGGACTCACTGACTTGCTCGTTGCTTGATGGACCATCCATCATCCTGGATGTGGAACGTTCCTGTGGAAGTGACCACGGAGCTGCCCGTGTGCATCCTGCCTGAGACGTCTCCACCCGGCCTGCCTGCCCTGACCTTGCCACCCTCCTTCGCCTCCCAACGTCCTCGCTGATCAGGACTCTGGCCGGAGGGAGTTCCCCAGCGAGACCTCCTGAGCTGTCTTCCTGACTGACCTCTGGGAGTCTCTGCCCTTCGACTCAAGACGCGTCACACAGGAGTGGACCTTAGGAACAGGTCTCGGTAAGGAGTGAGTCTTGTTTATTCGGGGCTTATAATAATTTAGTGATTAAGTAATGTGTGATATTGGTGTGACTAAAGGTTAGATTAACTATAAATAATTATGTGATCAGCATCAAATAAAAGCCAATTGATTTTGGACCAAATTTATTCTCATTGACTCCTCCTTGCCTTGCCAAGTGCAGACTCCAACCACTGCAGGCGACTTCAAAATGCTGAATACAGAGAAGAAGAAAAGGAGGAAGGGCTGGGGAGGGATATTGGCCGGACTGTATGGTCACACTGTGTGCATGTAGGGGCGCGTCATGACAAATCCCATCCTGACACACAAATACAATGCAGCAATAAAAAAAAAGGTGGCAAGAGGGAAAAATGAAAAGTCTTCTAAGTGCGCAGTCTGGTAGCAGACAGTCAACGTGTTTCCATTTAACTGAAAGTAAATGAAAGTCCTTGAAACCAGATGGAAGTGGCTCGATGCTGATTTGGGGGCTCCCTGGGGATCCTACCCTTCCACTCCCAAAACCGCTCAGGGAAAAGAAGACAAGCCCCGATCACACAGAGTGGGGAACAAGTCAAGCTTCCAACGGCCAGCTCCAGGGTCTCCACCTGCAGAAATGCAAGAACCGGGAGAGAAGTCCCCTTTGCAAGGGGTGATGAAGAGGTGACAGGCTGTCCAAGCCTTCCTTGGAAGGATGGAGGCCGAGGTGGGATCGTTTCCTAACCGCTCCTGGGAATCCCTGGCCACGAGCATGCACCCACGGGAACTGAATGGACACTGTGAGAGTGGCTTTAAAAGAGTAGCCCAATTTCAGAATTCAACTCCAAGTGGTCCTGAGCTGGTAGTGCCTCCAAGGAACTGAAAAATGACCCCACACCGAAGCAAATACACATTTTCTGACCATGCATGCAAAGAACTATATTCACCCCAATAATATGAATCTACAACTGAAAACATAAAACTCATAGAGAAAATCATGAGGCAAACCAACAAAAAAGAAGAAAATCAGAGCCACCAATATTTCAGCTATTTGAAATGTTTAAATGCAAAACACAAAATAAGTATGCCATCAAATGCATATACGTATGTACACATATGTCTTCATATAAACTTGTGTGTACACATGTTAGTATGTACTAAGATATTGACAGACATTTGATAGTAAAGAAACAGAAATCAAAACTAGCAGGGAAGATACAAAAGGAAGTTAAAAGAATTTGTAGAAGATGCATGGGTGGCTGACTAGAAACAGCTAAAGAAGTAATTAGCAAATTGGAAGATAAATTTGAATGAATTACTAGAGAAGAGAAGAAAAGAGACCAAGGAGAAAAAAGGAAAAAGCAATTTGAAAAGTTCTCTGTATTTGGAGGAAAGCTGTAGTTGCCCTAGACACCTTCCACATCCTGTGTCTCCTTCCCTCTGCCACCTGCCATTGGTCAGAAGCACCCCATAGGTCCTGCCTGTGCTTGGGCAGAAGGGGATACCACATGCATAGACATGTCCAGGCAATCTGTGACATGCATCTTTCACCCATGCAAGGAGCCAAAGGTGACCTCTGCAAGGGACTGAATGCTGCCAATCACCCGCTCAGCATGGAAGAGCTCCTTCCCGGGTCAAGCCTCAGCTGATGTCACAGCACCTCCACCCTTCACAGCAGGATTGCAGGAGGGACCGGCAAACCCACACCCAGACTCTCACCCTCAGAGACTGCAAGCGATAAGCACCTATCATTTTAGCCACTGCCTTTGTGGTAACAGTGTTAAGTGGAGCTTCAGAAGGAAATAACAGAGCACACTGGAAAGAGACATTATTTTAAATAGATAGATAGATAGATAGATAGATAGATAGATAGATAGATAGATAGATAGAGAAAATTGTAGAAAGGTTGAAAGACACCAATTTTCAGATCCAGGACTCAAAATCCTGAATAGGATGTAGGAGAAACCCACAGCTAGACAAATTGTAATAAAGCTGCAAAGCCCCAAGAGACACAATGTATCACAATTCTAAAATGTGACCAGAGACATGACAGTGTATCTAAAAAGAAACAACTTCTCAATGTCCATCATGGAAGAGGGTGAATTAGAATCTTCACAATGCTTACAGAAATTAATGATGAGACCAAATTGTACAGGCAGCAAAACTGTCTTCCAAGAAAAAAAGCAAAATAAAAAGAGTTTTCTGCCAGGCACACACCTGTAATCCCAGCAGCTCACGAGGCAGAGGCAGGAGGATCACAAGTTCAAAGTCAGCCTCAGCAAAAGTGAGGCCCTAAGCAACTGAGACCCTGTCTCTAAATATAATACAAAACAGGGCTGGGGATGTGGCTCAGTGGTTGAGTGCCCCTGAGTTCAATCCCCGGTACCCTCCCCCAAAAAAAGAGTTTTCCATCAACAGTCTCAGGAAAGAAAATCCTAAAGGATGTACTTTATTAAAAAAAAAAAAAAAAAAAAAAAAAAAAAAAAAAAAAGTCAGGAATGCAAGAAGCAACTTCAGCCATGAAAATGGCAAACATATAGGTAAATTTAAACCTTACAAACTTATGATCATAACAACAACAATCACTTCAGTTTTAGAGAAAAAAATCATGAAAAATACCTTGTAATCCGGGAGGAGAGGCAGAGAACTAGAGTGTCCATAAAGTCCTCGGGTTGCTCACAGAGAGTTTTAACTCAATTTCATTAAATGGACACTTGCAAAGTTAATTTTTCAAGATCACTTCAAAGAAAATCATCAAAAGAATAGAAAGCACCTGGCCAGTCCTGAGAGTTGATGGGTCCAGAACAGGTGACCCGGGTGGTGTCTTTTAAGTCCCTTGTCAATTCCAAAATGACCCCAAAAAAGAATATTTGAAAATAAATATAGAAAACCTGGACGAACAGAAACACAAAATAAGACGGTAGAAACCAACGTGAGCGTTGGTATTCACACTCAAGGAAAAGAGAGTCGACTTCTGATTAAAATGCCAAGATTAACAGATGGGTTATTCTTAACCCTGGCGTACGCTGCGGACAAAAGACCCAATTAAACCCACAGAGGAAGGCCAAAGTGGAGGAGAGGGAAGTGTGTATGGCGGAGAATGAAGCAGAAGCACTTCACTCTGCTATCATTTGAATGAGGGACCCCTGAAATTCCACGTGTTAAAGGCTTCATCCCCAGGGGGCGCCATTGTGGGGGATCTGTGGACTTCTTAGAGGTGGGAGTCCTTGGAGGCATGGCCTCCCAGGGGAATGTGGGACCCTTCTCTCATCCTCTCTTTCTTTCTGCTTCTTGACTCGAGATATGACAGCCCCCTCTGATAGGCTTCCACCAGAGGTCCAAACAATGGGGCTGCTGGATCTTGGACATGACCCTCTAGAACTGTAAGCCAGAATAAACCTTTTCTCTTAACAAAGTCAATTGCCTCAGGTACTTTGTTGTAGTTAATGCAAACTATAATAATATCCAAACATAGAATCCTTAAAGAACATTATCAGAGTACTGTGGCAATTCTAATCTTGGATGTACCAAATAAAAAAAGGTTCGATGTATATAAAAGAAAATGTTAATAGAACTACAAGTTGAAACTAAGAAATGCATCACCGTTTGGGAAAACCCTAACCCTTTCAGTAATTGGTAAACAATACACATACATGTCAGACTTGAGCAATGCAAATAGCAAACATGATCAAATACACATATACAGAACATCACACTGGAGAGAACACACAGAACATTTACGAAAATCAGCCACAGGTTAGGCCATAAGGCAAGCAGCCCCGACACAATCTAACGTTGCCAAATTAATAATGAAGAGATGACTGCAAAATATGTAGATGTGTTTGGGAATCCGAAGCATTCAGCAGAGAGAGAGGCAACTTTCAATACAAGAGATGGAGAAAGGATTCGTGAAGGTGTTTGATCTGACGTGATGCGGGTTCAACGAGCCAGGAGTGAGAACCCTCAGGCAGAGGGAATAGCACACGCGGCGCTTGGAGCAGGATTGGAGAACAGCCAGGTGTCTGGGGTAGCTAATGTGACAGAAGCACAGCTCTGAAAGACAGACTGAGCCTGGGAAGATGGAGACGGAACATCACCCATCAGAGCTGTTGGGTGGCTTAGGAAAACATGTGGCTGTGGTCACTCTGGCTCTGCCAGTCCCTCACCCAGGGACATGCCCCAGCTCCATGCTGGCTGGGAGGCCACGTCCTGCCAGGTTTCCTGTAATTCCGGGCTGGGGATTCAGGGGGCAGTGTCACCTGTGCCGGCTTCTGTTTCCCTCTGTCAAGGTTGCTCTGCCAGCGTCTCCAAGGAAGGCTTTCCTATACACGCAGAACACCCTCTAGGCAACCGCACACATGGCCACCCCAGAAGACAATATGGTGGCTTGATCCAAGAGGATTGAAAAGGAAGTGCCTAGAAATTGGCCAGAGGCTTGGGGTGGTGGCTCTGGGGATACTAGATAGGTCCCCTGTAGTAAAAGGAAACCAGTAAGGGATCCTGGTGTCCCAGCAGTATCTGGAGGATGATCCCATAGACAAGGATGAGGTGTCACGCACAGGTTCACAGGACACACAAAACCAGAGAGGCAGCTCAGTGCTGGCCCTTGAACCAGCACCCTCGGTCTGGTTCAGCAGTGATGTGGGTGGCCCCTGATGGCACTGCTCTGTCCATCCCCCACTGTGACACCAAAAGTAGGCAGATCAAGAGATGCACTGCGTTAGTCCACTTTCCCTTGCTGTGCCGGAGAAACACAGCTTCAAGGAAGAAAGAGTTCTTGGTCAGTCAGTTCCATTGCTCTGAGCCTGAGATGAGGCAGAACGTCATGGTGGAAGGGCGTGGGGGAGGAAACAGCTCAGTTCCTGGCAGCCAGGAAGCAGTGGGAGGGACAGAGAGAGGGAAGGAGCCAGGGAAAAGGTCACCCTTCAAGGACAGTCCCCAGCGACCCCCTCCTCCAACATGGACCTGCCTCCTAAATTTTCTACCACCTCCCTATGGCCCCAGGGTTGGGGACCAAGCCTACAGCACATGAGCCTTTGAGGGACGTTCCAGGTCCAAACTGCTGTAGGCACCCACCATGGAAAGGGGTGGGCAGGAACAAACCTGCTTTTCCCCCCTAAACGGACACACACTATTTGCATTTATGTACAGGGTAGGAGGTGATCGTTTGATATATGCATGCAACACGCAACAATCAAATCAGAGTAATCAGCATGTCCGTCTCCTTAAACATCCATCCTTCCTAGAGTCGGGGACCTTCCGACTCTCCCCTGCCACTCACTTTGGAATAGGTAATAAACTGCAGTGGACCACGGAGACCAACACCCAGTTAAATGAGAGGAATCAGTTCTCGTGTTCCATGGAACAAGTTTGCTTTTATTGACTTTAGGTAGAACATAAACTCACGATTGACAAAGCGATGAACTTTGACGAGAACGCATGAGCCCGCTCTTTGAAAATGAGCAGAGAGTGTGAGACGTGTGAGCTGCGAAGCAGCTGAGGTCCAAGGTGGATGGCTTCCCACGATCACCCTGTCATCACCGGCAGCTTTGGACCCGGTCCGTGTCACGGAGACGAGGGTTCTGAACGAACACAGGACAATGGATGTGAAAAGCTATTATATTTAATAGTCTAACCCCATCTGTGCACAGCAGTCGGAGATCGAGGACTTTGCAAATTAATTATTTCTTGTTCCAACACACATCGTGAAATGGGCTTTCTAAATCACAAGCACGTGTCCCGACATTTTCTTTATTAAGATCATTCTATTTTATTTCTTGGATCTGAGCAGCCTAAGCAAGTGTTGTAAGTATTTAAGAGAAAAAAATCAGGCGAGGAAGTGCTGGCAGTGACAGTGGACGGAGGTGGAGCTCTACGGAGAACCCCCTTCAGAATCTTCTTGCCTTCAATGCACAAATTCTGCTCGTCCTTTGCAGGAAAAACCGCACCCCTGTGAGTATGCTGTGACCGTGGACGTCCTTTCTGACGTGCATTCTCTGTTTTATTGCCAGATTCGAAAGAGAAAGTCACTGCTTGAAATGTGGTCATTAAGTTCCCTCTGAATGGAGTCTTTACGGTCAGTAGTAAAAATTAAGTGAATTATTGATAACTTGACTCTGCATGGTTTCTCCCAGGGGGACTGCTAATTGTTTGAAGGACTTATCATCTGCAGAAACCACTTTTGATCCTTCTTTTGGTCTCCAAAGAAATCTGTGGGTGCATGAAGACGGTGCTCCCTGGAAATGATTGAGGCATTTGTTATCGGTCACATGGAGCAACCCACGTGGCGTAGTAGCAGGTCACATGCACGGGAGGACTGCGGCCACCTAGTGCAATGCAAGGAACTTTTCTTGCCAAGTTCCAGGAAGGGACACTCCACCTCCTGCACCGCGGTGATTCTGCTCTTGGGCAGTTGGACGGCTCCTTCCCAGGAAACGCGTTCTGTGAACAACTCCCTGGTGGATGCTCACGGTTGACTAATGACCACGGTAATCGGTTCTAACCATTTACCTTCTGAAAGCATAGCTCTCGACTTGATCATTTAATTCTCCAAACACCCTCGACTGATGGGAATGTGCAATTTTACTTTCAAAGCTGATTGCAAATTATTTTCTGATTGCAGATTTATTTTGTTTGTGACAAAACGCTTCCCGCTAATTGCTGAAATGATCTTGCAGGAACTTGCCGTTGAACCCCTCATTTATTAACCCACTGTAGTTTCTCCCTAATCCCTGTTTTCGTCTTTTTATTTATTTTAAACACCTATTTACAGGATCATCAATCCTCATCAATATCTCCTGGAACCCTTGAGCAACTACCAGAGCTGTTGCTGCAAAGAAAACTCCACAGTCGATGAAACGCAACGCCAGAGCCTCTGCCTGCTCACCCAGTGGTCCTCCTGGGGTCGAGGGGCCAAGGGAAAAGACCTCTCAGCTGGATCTACAGTGGACACTGGCACCTTGTGGAACTGAACCTCACTGATCAGAAGAAATATCCACTCTTCATTTGTCTCTGGCCAGTCAGAAAGTTTTAATTTTTCTTTCTTTGGTACCAGGGATTGAACCCAGGGGAGCTTTACCACTGAGCCACATCCCCAGCCCTTTTTTATATTTTATTTAGAGACAGGGTCTCACTGAGTTGCTTAGTACCTCGCTAAATTGCTGAGGCTGACTTAGAACTTAATGATCCTCCTGCCTCAACCTCCTGATTACAGGCATGTGCCACTGCACCAAGCTCTTTATTTTTTTGAAAAGTCACAAGTGGACAGAGAGTAAGACACAGAAAATATTCACAAAGTTTCAGTGATGATAATTTCTGGATGGTATATTATACCAGAATATAATATTTTGACCTTCCATTAAGCAGAAAGAAGACAACTACAGACTCATCCAACCAGAAAACACTATGACAGAGGTGACCTGGGAACGTTCACTTGTTCCACAGGACGGAGGGCCAGAGCAAATGAGCAGTCCGAGTCGGGGTTGGCAGAGGGAAGCCCATGACAGCACTGTCATTTGAGTTTAGTGCCGTCCTCAAGATTTCCTCTCTCTTACATCACACTTGAGATGGAAGAAAGTCCTATTGCACATAAATGCTCTTTTTTCTAGGGACTGTGCACGATTACAGGAAATAATTGATTTCTCCTAAACGTTCACTGGGGAGATGACTACCTTTTATTTCTTTAAATGCTGCCGAAGGTTAAAATATATCCCGCCAGAACCCAGAGACCTGTCTTGGAGAGTCTTTCATGGAGGTGCCTTGACAGATGTCAGTCCATGATGGGGGCCAGCGAGCCTCGCAAGTAGCACCTGCCCCCAACCCACGGCTCAGCAGAGAGAAGAATGGGGCGTCAGCGGCTGAGTACATGACTGCTTGACAGCAGCTCCGGGTTCGTTACGAGACAGGCCTTCTCAAGACAGGGCTTTGATCTGACTGTAATTTTCCAGCTCTTCTTGACCCAAGTTCACGTCAAGGTGACCTTAATTCATTTACCGTTTTGGATGCGCTTTAAGCCCAGCTGCGCTGGCGGTGCTTCCTGGTAGCTCCAGGCTTTTCTGGATCTGGCAATGAATGGCCCATAATCACCCTTTCGTTGCTGGAGCAAAGTTGCACTGAAATAGAAAGTTAACTGCAGCCTGCACGGGAACGCCGTCACCTCCCAACGATCCCCGTCCACCCCAGGGGTGAGCCGAAGACCTTCGCCTGGCTCTGCAGTGCAGTCCCGGGCCTTGCAGGTGCAGTGGGTGTTGGGAAGGGCAGAGCTGGGAGGAAAGCAGGTAGGCCTTCTGGGAAAGACCTCCAGGTGGCGCTGGTGACATCACACTGGATTGTTCCCACGGTGTGGGATTCCTTCAAGTCCCTCTGCTGGTTGCGCTCTGCCCAGGGGGGCTGGGTTCCCCGATGAAGGTCCTCCCTTCAGCGGTGCGGAATTCTCCAGAGGGTGCTTTGACCCTGGAAGGGCACATCGGAGCTTAGCTCGGATCTCTGAGACAAGGGGTTCCTGTGGCACCAGCCAGTCGGTTTCTGCTGGGATGAACAGGGTGCTGTCCAGGATGGGCTGCACCTCCAAACGGGGGCCCTGCCAAGCAGGTGCTGCCCCAGGGAAACCTAGCCTTGAGGCGGGAGGAGGAGCCAGAGGACTCTGGCATTCCTCCTGGCACGTGCTTGGCACAGGGGCTTAGGAGGACTCCAGGGGACAGCGAGAGTCCGCATCCAGGTCACGGTGTGCTGGCTTCACAGCCACACCCCACGATGTCGACCGAAGTCACTCTTGATCAACCAGAGTGTCAGCAGCAGCAGCAGGCAGACCAGCATCCACAGATCACCAGGGTCCACAATGTCACCAGGGTCCACAGAGTCACCAGGGTCCACAGAGTCACCAGGGTCCACAATGTCACCAGGGTCCACAGAGTCACCAGGGTCCACAATGTCACCAGGGTCCACAATGTCACCAGGGTCCACAGAGTCACCAGGGTCCACAATGTCACCAGGGTCCACAAGTCTCCAGGGTCCACAATGTCACCAGGGCCCACAGAGTCACCAGGGTCCACAATGTCACCAGGGTCCACAGAGTCACCAGGGTCCACAGAGTCACCAGGGTCCACAATGTCACCAGGGTCCACAATGTCACCAGGGTCCACAGAGTCACCAGGGTCCACAGTGTCACCAGGGTCCACAATGTCACCAGGGTCCACAGAGTCACCAGGGTCCACAATGTCACCAGGGTCCACAATGTCACCAGGGTCCACAGAGTCACCAGCGTCCACAATGTCACCAGGGTCCACAATGTCACCAGGGTCCACAGAGTCACCAGGGTCCACAGAGTCACCAGGGTCCACAATGTCACCAGGGTCCACAGAGTCTCCAGGGTCCACAGAGTCACCAGGGTCCACAATGTCACCAGGGTCCACAGAGTCACCAGGGTCCACAATGTCACCAGGGTCCACAATGTCACCAGGGTCCACAGAGTCACCAGGGTCCACAATGTCACCAGGGTCCACAGAGTCACCAGGGTCCACAGAGTCACCAGGGTCCACAATGTCACCAGGGTCCACAGAGTCACCAGGGTCCACAATGTCACCAGGGTCCACAGAGTCTCCAGGGTCCACAGAGTCACCAGGGTCCACAATGTCACCAGGGTCCACAGAGTCACCAGGGTCCACAATGTCACCAGGGTCCACAGAGTCACCAGGGTCCACAATGTCACCAGGGTCCACAATGTCACCAGGGTCCACAGAGTCACCAGGGTCCACAATGTCACCATGGTCCACAATGTCACCAGGGTCCACAGAGTCACCAGGGTTCACAATGTCACCAGGGTCCACAGAGTCACCAGGGTCCACAATGTCACCAGGGTCCACAGAGTCACCAGGGTCCACAATGTCACCAGGGTCCACAGAGTCACCAGGGTCCACAATGTCACCAGGGTCCACAGAGTCTCCAGGGTCCACAATGTCACCAGGGTCCACAGAGTCACCAGGGTCCACAATGTCACCAGGGTCCACAATGTCACCAGGGTCCACAATGTCACCAGGGTCCACAGAGTCACCAGGGTCCACAATGTCACCAGGGTCCACAGAGTCACCAGGGTCCACAATGTCACCAGGGTCCACAGAGTCACCAGGGTCCACAATGTCACCAGGGTCCACAGAGTCTCCAGGGTCCACAGAGTCACCAGGGTCCACAATGTCACCAGGGTCCACAGAGTCACCAGGGTCCACAATGTCACCAGGGTCCACAATGTCACCAGGGTCCACAGAGTCACCAGGGTCCACAATGTCACCAGGGTCCACAATGTCACCAGGGTCCACAGAGTCACCAGGGTCCACAATGTCACCAGGGTCCACAGAGTCACCAGGGTCCACAATGTCACCAGGGTCCACAGAGTCACCAGGGTCCACAATGTCACCAGCGTCCACAGAGTCACCAGCGTCCACAATGTCACCAGGGTCCACAGAGTCACCAGGGTCCACAATGTCACCAGGGTCCACAGAGTCACCAGGGTCCACAATGTCACCAGGGTCCACAGAGTCTCCAGGGTCCACAGAGTCACCAGGGTCCACAATGTCACCAGGGTCCACAATGTCACCAGGGTCCACAGAGTCACCAGGGTCCACAATGTCACCAGGGTCCACAATGTCACCAGGGTCCACAGAGTCACCAGGGTCCACAGTGTCACCAGGGTCCACAGAGTCACCTTTCCTCTGGAACTTCCTCTTCGCTTTTCATCCACTCAGCAGACACCACTCTCCGTAGGTGATAACTGCTGTGCTAACTCGGGCTCTCGGCCCATCCTCTGCTACACAGCCAAGCGTCCCGAGCCTTGGGAGCTACAATGGCAACTTCCGTCCTATCTCATGGGTGGGCTCAACCAGTTGGGTCTCCGTCAGGGTGTCTCCTGGGTTGTATTCAGAGCAGCTCAGGACGGGGTCACCTGAGCACTCACCTGAGTTCAGGTGAAGGGTTCACCTGGCTGGCTATTGATGCTGGCCATGGATTGGGAGCCCACCTGGGCCCAGGTACCTGCGTGTAGCTTGGGCACTTCGCTGGGCCCGTCGTTATCCGACTCTGAGCTCTGAGTATCAGGGTCCTAACAAAAAGCGTTCCGAATGACCGCCAGGTTTCCCAGCTCCTGGCCCAGAACCCCGAGAGCTGCTCCGATACATTCTGCCGGGTTATTTTGCTGAGGCCAGCCCAGATGCAAGGCTCCGGGGGCCTGAGGTGCCTCCACTGGAGGGGCTGGGGCCCCAACAGCCCTCTGCCCAGCCGACCCCATGCACTCCTGAGAAGTCCAGGTCCCAGCATGCCTTGCAATGCGCACCCCAGGACTGGCGGTCCCCCGGGGCAAAGCCCAGCAGGAATAAGGATGGTCAAGCAGAACCCCGCAAAGGGAGGGGACTCCATGGGGGGATGGAAACTCCTGGAGTCTCAGAGGGGAGGACGATGCCTGGGGTACGGGGAGGTCCCTGGAGGTCAGGACAGATGGAGGCAAGGGTGACCAGGTCCAAGGGAGGATCCCGGAAGGGTGGCATCCGTGGCAGGGTGGAATGGGAGGTAAGTCCCGCAGGTTAGCAGCCGGGGAAGTGGCCACCGAGCAGGAGGCCAGGGGCAGAGACGGGAGCTGACCTTCCGCGGTGACTCCGTGGGACCCGCCTGAGATGAGGAAGAGAAGCGCTGACTCCAAATCGGCCCCGACTCACTCCCAAGTTGGAGAGGGAAGCCACGCGGGCCATCCCACACCTCTCCAAACGCAGCCGGAAGCCAGGCCGCGGCTGTCACCAAGCCGGCACACCCCAGACAAGCCTTTACGGGCCGATGGTTCCCTTTGCTTCCCGCTTCATTGCTCGATGTGTATCGATAACACGACTGTCAGCCCAGCGACATTTCCCATTCCAATCATCCGCATGAGATGCCACGTTATTGATCCTACACCACTAAATAAAAACTCGGGCTTGTCGGGGGAACAGAGTGGCTTTCAATGGACACAGCCAAACACCTGCCACTAGTTAGGGAAGAAAAATAACCCCTGCCACACGCACACTTCAACGTGGGCTGGAAATGCTGGGGTGAAGGGACTCTCAGGCTGCAGCCACCCCCAAAGGCCCCAAGGCAGAGGAGCTGCCTGGCCAGGTGCTGGCCACATGCTGGGCCCTCTCATTGCCCATTCCTCGTCATGTGTTCTCCCACGAGGCGCAGGACACTCTGCAAAGCAAGAGCAGAGGGCACTGGCTGGTCCACAGCCATCTCTGGCTCAGCCAAGGTCTAATGGACCTTGGCATTAGGGTTGGCGCTGCTGCTGGGTGAGCTCAGGGCTTCGGGTTAACGTGGCTACTTCCTCTCTATTCTTCCCACAGGGCCACAGGCATCTGCCAGGTCAACCACCAACCTGCCCGCCATTTTCACCTGAGGACACTCCAAGAGAATGGGTGACCTAAGTTACTTACTCTTGTTATGGTTCAGATATGAGGCGTCTCCTGGAAAGCTTGTGTGTGAGACAATGCAGGAATGTTCGGGGTGAGATGATAGTTATGAGCGCTGACATCTCACCAGTGGGTGAATCATTTGAATGAATTACTGGGTGGTGACTGTAGGCAGGTGGGGTGTGGCTGGAGGAGGTGGGTCACTGGGGTGTGCCCTCAGGGATTTTATTTTGTCCCTGGATATATTCTCTCTCTCTCTCTCTCTCTCTCTCTCTCTCTCTCTCTCTCTCTCTCTCTCTCTCTCTCTTTCTCCTTCCCAACTGCCATGAGCTCAGCAGCTTCCTTCCACCATGATGCTCTGCCTCACCTTGGGCCCAGAGCTATGGAGTTGGCCAACCATGAACTGAACCTCTGAAACTGTGAGCCAAAAATAAACTTTTTCTCTTCTAAGTTTTTTCTTTGTTTTTTGAAGGTTTTGTTTTGTTTTTTGTTTTTTGATTTTTTTAGCATATGAAGCAGGTTGTACTTCAAGGTAGCGATACAGACTTGTCCCAGGAGGGAGAAGGGGCCATGGCTGGTGTTCTGGTACCCAAGAAGTGAGAGGTCCTGCATCTTTTATTAACTAAAGTCTCCTTTGTTCTCCTGCTCTCTCCCCCTATCTATCTCCTTCCTTCCTAGTGTCTAGGCCCAGGAGATGCTGTGGGGTGGGCAAAGGTGGGCAGCAGATGGGCAGGGGGCAGGGCCACATGGAGTGATCCAGGCAGGAAGCAGCCCGGGGGCATTCATTAACAGCTCCCCTACGGCCACCCTTTGGGAGGGGTAGTGTAGGCAGGTGATCTTGGTGATCAAAGGGCTCTGGAGACAATGACATTGTTCTCAGGAATTTTGGTCACAGCAAAGAAAACACTCTTACCCAGTGTTTCCAGGAAAGAGCGGAATCCTGATCCACGTGGTTCAAAGGTGCTTTCCTGATCTGGTTCCTCACTGGATTGCAGGCACCGTGTTGTGGGCTCACGTGTGTCCCCTGAGATCCGTATGTTGAAGTCCTAACCTCCAATGCCTCAAAATGTGACTATTTGGAAATACCGTACAGAAATAAAATGGGGTCACGTAGGTAGACCCTAACCCAATACGACTGATATTCTTGTAAGAAGAGATTAGGACACAGACACCCAGAGGGAAGACCATGGAAAGGACAGCCATCTACAAGCCCAGGAGAGAAGCCCCGAGGAATCCAACCTGGCTGACTCCTTGAACTGGGACCTCCAGCCTCCAGAACGTTTGGAAAATTTATTTCTGCTTCTCCCCTAATTGTCTCTCTCTTCAGGAATTATCCCTCCCAGTGAATGGCTGAGCTTTTTCTTCCGTCACTAGCTGACTTTTAACAGCTTTATCAAGGTCTATGTCTTAGACAATAAGGTGCATTTATTTGAATCGTACAAGGTGTTAATTTTGACACGCAGATGCGCTCACAAGACCATTACCACCTTCAGCAAAAGGAGCTTGCCCATCACCCCCAAAAGCCTCCTTGTGCTCCATCCATCGCCCTTGCTGCCCACCTCCGCCATGGGCATTGCCAGCCTGCTTTCTGCCTCTCGGTGAGTCTGGGCAGTTCAGGGCTTACGCAGTCAGGCTACATGCCTTCTTTCCCATCGGGGTTCCTTCGCTTAGCGTGACTGCTGTTGGCACGTGTGTGGACTCTGAATTGTTCATTCATCAACTTTGACTGAATGCTGTGGTCTGACTGTGTGTGGCCTCCAGACCTCATGTCAAAACCTGAACCCCCAAGGCGACAGTATCAGGGGTCAGATGTTGGGGGAGAGTACTCGAGGGGGACTGGGGCCTGTGAATGGGGACGGTGCCTTTATGAAAGCTTGTCTACCTCTTTCAACACGCAAGGATGCCCGAAGCCACCCTCCCTGAAACACAGTCCCTGGCGACCCCAAGTCCTCTGGCTCTGGCTTGGGCTTTGTTTTGTCTGTAAGTGGCCCAGTCTGTAGCATTTTATCACATCGGCCTGAAAGACCAGGAGCAAGAGTAACACAGGAGGCTGGTGACACTACGGTGGTGGGGCCCAGGAGTGGACCCAGGGAGGCACATGGCTCCTGAGAACTGCACCTCAGGTTCACGACCCCATGGAGACCCTCGGGAATGTGCACCAGCTGCCGTTGCTTTGTGTCTGCTCTCCACCCGCTGGAGAGGACCTTGGCCAGTGTCACCAAGACGGCAGGGGTCTGGGAGGGAGGGTGGGGAGGCAGGAAGCTGTGGCAGGATGGCAGGAAGCTCTCTGGGTCTCCCCAGCAAAGGCGGCTCTCACTCTGCAGAGTCCTCGGGCCACGTCGGGCGGCGGCGGCTGCTCTGCTCCTTCATGGGCACAGCGGCAGTGGGCAGGTCAACCCTCCCTGGGGTCGGCCCTGTGGCCTCCTGCTTTGGATAAGCCATCTCCCGGAGCCCCCAGATTCTCTGGCATTACAGAGCTAGCACCTTCTCTCAGCGTGTCTCTCGGGGTCTTTCCATCAGTCATGTCATGGCCCCTTTGTGACGATGACAGTGACGGGAGCCACCCTTGCCTGGACTTGTCCCTCTCACTGCAGCTCTTTGATGGTGATCTTGCAGGCCATCAGTTCCCACTGGCAAGGCCTTGGTGCCTCCCGGGAGACGATCTGGCCAGAGTGGATCACCCAGTCACCACCTGATGACCGGGGCTGCTGTGAGCTCCTCCAGGGGTTCTCAAAGTGCCGTGCTCAGGACAGCCCACCAGAATCACCTGGAAACGCGTAAAAATGTCGATTCTCCGGCCCTCCTGAGCCAGAGACTCTGGGGTGGGTAGGAAAATCTGTTTTAACAAGTCTTCCAGGTGATTCTGGTTCATGCTCAAATTTGGGACCCGCTGATCTTGATACTGTGATAAAAACCTGTCCTGTGTCTCCTCAAGACCTCGAAAAGATCCTCATCTCCAGAGGCGAACCGTGATGCAGGCACCGGACACCCCAGTCAGATCCATCCTCTGGTAGGCCACACAGGTCTCCACTGGCAAGGGCCACACCTCCCAACGCAGGCCCTCCAAGGAGGGGGCGACCCGATATTCAAATCAGAAAGGGAAGAGCAGAGTCCCTGGAGATCTGGCCAGTTCACCCACACTTCAGTGGGGCCTTCCTGGAATTGACCAGCAGATGAGGACTGTTCTGTTCTAGCTCCTGGTGAGATGGACAGAATGGAAGCCACAATGGGCTGCCAACAGTTTTCCCCTGCTAGGGGTGGACCTACCAGCAGGCATGTCAGGAGAGCTGAGCACCATTAGGGGAGCAGGAAAATCCCCCCAGCCTTCCGTGTAGGCAAGTGGGGAAAAGCCAATGGGAAGGGCCAGCGGCTGCTTAGCAGGAGGAAAGCTGTGAATCACAGTGTATCTGGACCCGAGCTAGACCGGACTCAGCAGTAGGCACAGACTTTGTCCCCTGACAGTGTCCATGTGGAACCATGACAGCTTCTCCACCCACGGCACCAACCGTCATTGTCGCCAAGGTGCAGAGAAAGTAACTGAGGCAGAGCATCGTTGAGAAATTTGTCCAAAGTCACACCAGAAAAAATGTGGGCCCGCCCCAAAAATGTGGGCTGTGCTCATGAAGGAGCAGAGCAGCTGCCGACTCCCGGTGTGGCCCGAGGACTCTGCAGAGCGAGAGCTGCCTTTGCTGGGGGGACCCAGAGAGCTTCCTGCCTCCCCACCCTCCCTCCTGGACCCCTGTCATCTTGGTGACGCTGGCCAAGGTCCTCTCCAGCGGACCTAAGGGAGTCTCATGACTCCCTTAAAAAATTAAGCACATGTATTTGAGTCAACGAGCACGTGTCTGTGTGGAAAATGTTCATGGACCACAGTTCTTCACAGTGACCTTCCCGGCTGCCTCTCAAGGCAGGACCTGAGGCCCACTTAAGCCCAGTGGTGCAGCCCAGCCAGGTGGACCAGGTGACTAGGGCGGAGTCATGGGCCAGCCAGGTGAGATGGGCAGGCATTGCTTACGCACAGAGCAGCCCCTGTGCCGAGACGGGGTCCAGCTCGGGAAGGGACCCCTCCTCCACTGGGCCCTTCGAAGGACAATTAGATTCTGCAAGGGACTGGAGGCTGAAGGGCCAACCCGCTACATGGTTCTAGACTCTTGACCATGACGAGACCTTCAGCCCTCGAGCCATTGTTGAAACCCAGCACGCTGTGCTCATGACTGATTTGGGAATGTGATCAAGCTCATGGGAACATGGAATTTTAGAATGGGAGGGACCTTGGAGGTCATATCACTCAATCCCACTATTTTAACGAATGAGGAAATGGAGACGTGGAGACGTCTCGTCTTTTCCTTCAGCCCCCGGGAGCAGGCCCTCTGCCCTGCCTCCATCTCCGCATCTGCCGGGCTCAGGCCTCCGAGACCTGGTGCGCTCATCTTCCCATCCAGTGCAGACAAGTTTACCAAACAGATGTCCCTAATGCATGCAGCCCAGATTCCATTCTCAAGAACATGTAAAGTGCCCCAAGGATGAATCATAGGAGTCCAGGACCCTATGCCATCTCATTTTTACCAGATCATAACTACCTGGGATTTGTAACTGAATACAAAACCGGTGTTTATGACTTCTCATTTCTCAAAGGCCTCCGTCTTCGTGTCTGATAAGCAGCCCTTTCCACCACTGCTTCTCTCCCTGCCCTCTGGCGCAGGGGCCTCCAACACAACCATGGCCACAGGAAGAAGGGAAAGGCTGACCTCCTCCCTGCTCCTCGGCTCCTGAGCGCCCGAGGTCCCGCCGGAGGGTGCGTGTGTCCCAAAGCAGACACACAGTGGTGTTGCTGAGCTCACCAGATTAGGGCTGTCCAGAGGTGGCAGCCACGTGTGCCAACTCCGCCTGGAAAGGTGCCCCAGTCCCTTGGATGAATAATGCACCACGTCACTCAGAGCGTAGTCATCGGGACCTGCTGCCTCCAGCAGAGGGAGTCTAAGTCGGCGTGATCACCACGCACAGCTCTGGAGAGCATTCGCCAAGCGAGTCCCTTGGAGGAGGCAGATTTTGAGCCAGTTCTCAAAGAAGGTTGAGAGGCTTTGGGGAGAGAGGAAGCCCGAGGCCAAACGGAAATGGCTGGATTCCTGGGCTTTTGGCCCCTTTCCTCTGCCTTCAGAGTCAGCCAGAGAGCAGCTTCAAACCCCTTTCAGCTGGTGGCCTTGGCCACCTCCTGCCATGGTTTAAAGACTAAAGACCCTCCTGATCAAATTGGCCATCCAAGATCTTTAACCGTGTCTGCAAAAGCCCTTTGGCCCTTTAAAGCAGCAGTCACGGGTTCGGGGCGGGGGGCCGTGGGCATCTTTGGGGCCCGGCACCGGGCTCTGCGGTGCTTTTCTGTGGGCCTCCGTTTCTTCATCCGTGACAGGGGTTTGCTGTCCGCTTCACAGGGCTGTCATGAGGACTGAATGACACTGCCTCTCGAGGACTCAGAGCAATGCCTGGAACGTGGCTAAGACCCCAAATGTAGCCTTCCACCTGCCCCTCAGGACAGATTAGCAGGATTCCCTCCCCTTCCCCTGAGTTCCTTAGCACAGTGGTTTTCAAATCTTCTTGATCATTTTCTACAATGAAAAAACACTCCTTACATCACAACCCAGTACAGCCAAAGATCCCTGCATTTGCATAAGCACACAAATGCTTCACAGCAAACAGAACACCGCAGGTACGGTTCTGACCATCTTTCAAGTGGGGTCCAGTAGTCCTTAGTTCAACTGAAGACTGGTCCTCGAAGGGTCTGTGGGACCCTTCTCTCTCTCTCTCTCTCTCTCTCGCTGGCTTCCCGTTTGTAGATGCAAAGTCTCCATCTATACATGTTCCTGCCATTTCCATCTGGCATGGAACCCTTGCCAGAGCTGGCACTATGATCTTTGGATGTTCAGTCTCTGAAACTGTGAGGTAAACAAACCTCTTTTCATTTTAAAGCTCGCCCTCCTCTGGCATTTCATGACAGTCATGAAAAATGGACTAACGCAGCATCAGAATTCAGCTTTTCTTTTTTTCTGTCTGGTTGCAGACAACCTTGAAAGCTTGCTGTTTCTCCATCGTGTGCTGTTTACTGAGGTCAGTTTGATCCATAACTCCTGTTGCAGACCCTGGCTTTTATATGTCAGCATGCAAACCTGGACGATCATCGAGTGGCTCTGAGGAGACTGACAAGCCGCAGCGTGTAAGCTTCTGGTACGAGCCATGCAGAGCGCCCGCTGGCCCTGCTCTCCTTATGCGGAAGTGCTGTGAGCTGCCGCCGGCTCATCCCCTGCAACAAGGTTTCTGTGACAGCTGCTCTTGTCCACGCAGAACCCAATCTGGGGAGACCTTCATTGGATTTGACAAACTGACAAGACAGGGCTGTCAATCTCCGGGATGGCTGAGGAACTGCGGTGACTGACAGGATCTGAGGGTCACTATGAATCTGGCGGTTTGCATGCTCGGCTGCTGACAGCTGAGAAAACTCTCTCCGGATGGTTCAAAGCCTGCACATCTGTCACCTCAACGGGCCGGAGAAACACATAAAGGTGACTGGCATGCGTATGTATTTCATTTGGGATGTGACAGGCCCTGCCAAGGCTTGTGAAGAGTCTCGTGCGGCCATTGACAAAGTGGTCACTGCTGTCGCCACTCAACCTGGCTCCTGGCTCCTGGCTCCCAGGTCTCCCGGGAGATCCGTGAGCTGCCTGGAGTCACAGATGCACGGGTGCTGGACCTGCCGGGACCCATGGGTACCTTCAGCCCGACTCCATAAAGGAGGAGCAGCACCAAGGAACACCTGAGAGCAGAGACTGAGGGCCAACAGACTCAGAGAGTGGTAATCCTGGACGCAGGTCTCACATGCAGCCCACTGTGGGGAAACGTCCTGCTTATCCTCAACCCTGCTGCATGCCGGGGTCTCTAGGAGCTCCTAAGCCCACCCAGGCCTGGCTGGTCCAACCCCTGGGGATCCCGATTCCTATTGCTCTGGGGTGGGGCCTGGAATTTAAGATTTTTCACAGCTCCCCTGGGATGTGGCTGCACAGGAGGACAAAGAAGCTTCTCTAGCAGCCGGGGTTCAAACCCAGACACCGCCACTCTGGTAGTGCAACTTTGGACATAGTCCTTAATTTTTCCTTGTCTATAAAAATGAGAGTGTGGCTAATAACACCCAGCTGACCAGGAGGCTGACCAGGCCTCAATGCGTTATTAGCTATTAGGCCCTTAGGACATTGCCTAATAGAGAACACAAGATGGATAGGTGTTGTCATTCCAATTGTGTAAGGATTTCCTATATTCAAGAAGACTCAGAGAGGATACCTGACCAAATCACGCCGCTCTGAGCTTCCTTTCGGGGTCTTTTTCCTAACGTGGGGTGTGTGAGGGAGAAGTGAAGGTTAACTCTGATGTGTTGGCCCAAGTGAATATTTCATTGTGCTTCATCTTGATGTTCACTACTTGCAAGAACCCATCACACAGGTGAAAAGTTGAGGCTCAGAGAAGTGAAATAAACTTCACAAGATCAGAAGATCTTGCCCCAGCGCCAACAGACCTAGGAGTCTGGAAGCTACACTGGGGAAACACATGCGTATCTCTGCTGAAAACCCTTGTTAAATTCTGCTTCAGTGGATATTGTTGAACAATGAAAACTGACAAGAAAATACAATATGAGAAATTACAGGGCACACACGATCCATTTTCTGCAACAAATAAATTGCAAGGAAAACCCAAAGAAAGTGGGAGAGAAACTATGATTTAAAATAACTGTCTCAGTGCATTTTCTGTTACTATAACCAAACACTTGAGACTGAGTCATTTATAAAGAATAGAAGCTTATTTTGCTCATGGCTTTGGAGGCTGGAAAGCCCACAAGTATGGTGCAGCCTCTGCTGGGCCCTGGGGGAGGACCTTCTTGCTGCCTCATAGCATGGCAGGGAGCAGCACACAGCAACACAGAGCAAGCACCCTGGCTCCTAACTTTTTTTTTTTTTTTTTTTTTTTTTGGTACCAGGGGTTGAACCTAGAGGCACTTAACCACTAAGCCACATCCCCAGCTCTTTTTCATTTTTTTTTCTTTTGAGTCAGGGTCTTGCTAGGTTGCTTAGGGCCTTACTAAATTGAGGCTGAGGCTGGCTTTGAACTTGTGTTCTTCCTGCCTCAGTCTGCCAAGATGCTGGGATTACAACATGAGCCACCATGCCTGGCTAGGGCTCTCTTTTTAGAAAGCCACTGCATTAGTCAGCCTTCTGTTACTGTAACAAAATACTTGAGGTAATCAACTTATAAAGAGGAAAGGTTTATTCTGGTTTGCAGTTTCAGAGGTCTCGGTCTTTGGTTAGTTGCACCTACTGCTTTTCGGGCTCTGGTGAGGGTGCAGCACATCACAGCAAGAGCATGTAGAAGCGTTAACCTGCTCATCCTGTGGTGGCACAGAGAGAAGGAGAAAGCCACCAAGACCCCAATATCTCCCTCAAGGGCGGGCCCCCCCACCAGGCCCCACCTCTCAAAGTTTCTACCACCTCCCCGAACCACCGCTCTGGGGAGCAAGCTTGATCAACATTTGGGGACATTTCAGATCCAAATGACAGCAGCCACTACTCCCATCTCAGGAGCCCCAGTCTCATGACCTCATCCAATTCCCGTCACCTCCTGAAGGACCCATCTCCCAATGCCATTGCCACAGGAATTCAGGGCTCAGTGTCCAGGGCATGAACTTCTGGGGGACACCGTCAAGCCATGGCAGTAACAAACGTAATGTGTGAACTCAACTGGATCCCGAGTCAAACGAACACACACACACACACACACACACACACTCACTCTCTCTCTCTCTCTCACACACACACACACACACACACTCTCTCTCTCTCTCTCTCTCTCTCTCACACACACACACACACACACACACACACAGGAAATAACCTGGGAAGTCTGGATGCTGACTGAGCTGGTGGATCCTGCCCGCGGCACTGTGCTCCCGTCAGCAGGTCCCAGGACGTGAGCCACACACCCGAATTATCACAAGACGGAGAAGGAGAAGTGAGCGTGCCAGAGAGCGGGATCTCAGAGGCAGCCAGGCGGTGGCAGGAGCTGGCACCAGAGCCACAGCCAAAGCCCAGGTGGGCTGTTCTTCTCTTTGCTTCATCTTGTTGTTTGCTACTTACAATGTGCCCATTATCCAGATGAAAAGCTGAGGTTCAAGAAATTTAAATAATAACCTGCTCATGATGGGAACATCCAGCTCTGGAGTCCAGCTCCGCCCTTCCCACTGGCATGGACCGGGTCCCCAGGGGGACTGTGTGAGCCGAGCTGGGCCCTGAGGCCCTCATCCGCAGCAGAGGCTTGCCAGTGTGCTTGGCCACGTCCCAGGAGCCCTGCCCAGGATCCCCTGGAGATGGCCATGCACACCCCGGAGTGCACCCTAGCATCTGGCTCTGAGATTGTGGCTGGAGAAGTGAGCAACTGTGAAGACCCTGAATGCCCCCCACCTGGGACCCTCCCTGTCACCTCCCTTCAGCAGCTGCCCGGCTCCTTCACAGGGTCCGGCTCACCAGCCAGGCCTCCCAGCTGAGTGCAGACAGGCACTGCCTGAACCCAGACCTGAGTCTCAGGCAGCGCATGAAACTCCAGAGCCGCGCCTCTCCTCCGCCTTATTAGAAAGGACCCGGCGGAGCCAAACTCCACGCCACAAATCTCATCCTTCACGAGTGGCACCGCACGTCCACATGATGAAGCTGGTGGCTGTAAATTGTTTCTCCTCCTTATTAGGCTAATGACTCAGCGCCAGAGGGACAGCCAGGCGTGTGGTCCTCGCCTGGGAAGGACAGTGGAAAAGCTCATCTCCAGACCGAAGAGCCCAGCGGCACAGAGTGGCTCACTGGGGACCCCAGCGCGTCTTCCAGGGACAAGGGACAGGCCAGAGGTGGCGGGACCCTTGCGCCTCACCGTGCGTAAGCGCAGCTGCAAAGCCCTGCATCCCAGGCCCCTCAGGACCTGAGCAGGACCGGCCCCCTCCGCCACCAGAGCGACGCTGCTGCCCCAGGCCCACCCACTACCGCACCGCCCCCTGCGTCCCTCCGCGCACGGCTTCTGGAAGGCGTTCCGCACAGTCCCCAGACGCACCCAAACACACCCGTGTCCAACTCCAGGGAACGCTCCGTCTCAGAAAGCCCTGCCGCCTTGGCTCTGCGACATGCGGCGGCGGAGATGGGTGTTACTCCCCGGCCACTCTGGCTCTGCTAGAAAGGCCTTCACGGGGTCCCTCAGGGAGCAACCGTGGTCGCCCGCCCTCCTGGCTGCGTAAGCCCCCGACCCACGCGGCACCCACCACGGTCCCTTCCCTGACCCCGCCCCCTGGCGACCCCACCCAAGGCTGGGCCTCTGCGTCGAGTGGAACCAATATTAATCCTGAAAATTTGGGAATGAAACTGGGGATCTAAAATGAGAAACTTCACTCCATTAATGTGTGATTTATCAAAATGCGTAAATGCATTCTACTGTCATGTTTGACTAATTAGAACAGATTTAAGATTCTTTAAAAAAATTAAAAGACAGGGATGGTCTTCCTAGTGCCTGGACACAAAGCCATGAAACCAGCCAGTCACCGCGTGGCCCGCCACGTTGGCTGGAGAGGGGAAGGGGACAGGAGGTGGGGGGAGGGAGGACCGGAACAGGCGCACCGAGGGCCGCAGCTGAGGGTCTGGGGCACTCAGAACTTCCAGAGGCCCACTCCTGTTGTGGGACACCCGAGTTCTGGTGATGTTCCCCTACTCACATTTGGTTTCTCCACTTACAACCAAACAGGTTAGGAAAACCTACTGCTGCCAAGAAGCCACTTTATGGGGTTGGGGCTGGGGCTCAGCGGTAGAGCGCTTGCCTAGCATGTGTGAGGCACTGGGTTCCATCCTCAGCACCGCATACAAATGAATGAATACAATAAAGGTCTATAAACATCTAAAGAAAAAACTGTTAAAAAAATAAAGAAGCCACTTTATCCTTGATGGACCCGACACTTCCAAGCACACTGAACATGATCCATTCTCCATGGTGACCACTTCTGCAACTTTTCTCTTTCTTTCTTCATCCGCCTTCAGCTTTTGTGCTTAGCTGAATAGCATTTTTCTCCAACCCTGATGTTGAAAAATGTCACCAAGACGTGCCTCACCAGACTCGAAATTCAGTCTGCCCCAGATTCTAGCAAAGCAACTTGTAAGAAAACACCCAATGTCTGCAGGATGCTAATGGGGCATCCACCACCCCAGAATTCCCTGCCTGGCCCAGATACTGTTCACTTGCCAAGACAAAGGAGAGACAGTCTGAGATGAATCATGCTCTAGAACCTTCCGCCACCAGGGCCCCCCTCCCGAAACCTTTACCAGAGTCCAAATCCCACAACCTCACAGATGAGGTAGGGTGTGGACTCGAGATCACAGAGGTCACCAGCAAAGCACTGACCATGATCATGATCCATTCTCCATTGTGACTAGTTCTGCAAATTTTCTCTTCCTTCATTTGCCAGAATCTCTACCCTGAAGCCCCACTTGGAATGCTTCTGAAAGAGGAAGAGGCTGCTCGTGTCACAGAGCGGCCAGAAGTGAGACCTGTCTCTTCAAACTATGTCCTGGATATAAACGGAGAACAGACCTCGAGCGGTAGGTCTTCCTGAGCTCCCTGTGGCAGAAGAACCACTGGTTATTTCAGTTATCTGGAATCATGATCACTTTCTCTGACCTGGGGGACCAGACAAAGGAGGAAGATCAAGTTCCGCCAGCTGTGGACAGCTGCACTGGACAAATGCTTGCTGCTCCCCAGAAATCTGGCCACGGGCTCTGCCGGTCAGTGTCCTCAGCCTCAAAGCCACCCAGGGAATTGCAGGAGACAAGCAGCCTGTGAAGCGGGGAAGGGGACAGAAGTCCTGCTGGCAGCAGGTACTGACCTGGAAAGAAGGCTCTGCTCCAGCATCCACATCCAGGGGACACCAGAACTCCAGCATGAAAAGACTGTGCGGTCACGCTCACCAAGACCTCTGCCTCAGCCCGGAGCGGGTAAGCTTCCCTGGCAAGCCGGCCAATAAGGGGGCACAGGAGGAATGTTTAGAATACAGCTGGTGTGTGAGCTCCATGAAAAAGATACAGGAAACCTCAAGAAGCCACGTTCCCAGGATGAAGTGAAAAGTCACACAGGCGGAGGCAGGAGGCAACCAACTGGCGGAAAGAGGAGCGTGGAAGGAAGTCAAACACAGCGGAAATTAAAACCCACCACGGGGCTCTGAACAAGAATCACCTGGACCACATGAACCTGTGAAGCTGAAGGAGGCCCAGAGGGGGCCCAGAGGCAGGTGCAGCCAGAGACGCACCCACAAGGCCGGCAGTCAATACCACACCTCCAGGTCCACGGCATCCCTAAAGAAGCAGCCGGAATGATGCAGGAAAGCAGCAGTCCATGATTCCATGGCCAGCAATTTTCCTGGGCATGCAAAATTCATCTCAGCTGCAAATCCAAAGAACTTGCTGTTTTAAGTAAAGTTAGGAAAAGAGACCAAGGAGGCACAAAGTTAACTACTTAGTAAAATTAAATATTGGCAGCATGGTATCACACCAAAGAAAATAAAAGCAGAGAGGACATGGCCCCCATGGCAAAATAGTGAAACAGTGAGACAAAAGTAAAAGCAAAAGGACTCGTCATGGTAATAAGCATAAATGGGTTAAATTCCCAATGAAAAAAACACAGATCCTGTTGCCACAGTCCACGTGCTCAGGAATGTCTACATCCCCCAACCTATAATAGACCTTTTCTTCCTACATTATGTCACATTCCAGAATATATATCTCTAAAGTATGTATATATCATAGTTATGGATATGTGTATAAAATCTACATGATAGATGTCCTTTTTTGGCACAGTCATTGAACCCAGAGGCACTTAACCACTGAGCCACATCCCCAGCCCCTTGGGGTTTTTTTTGTTTTGTTCTGTTCTGTTCTGTTTTTTTGAGACAGGATCTCACTAAGTTCCTTAGGGCCTCACTAAGTTGCTGAGGCTGGTTTTGAACTCCCTATCCTCCTGCCTCAGCCTCCTGAGCTGCTGGGATTACAGGCTTGCTCTGTGACAGGCGTCTTTTAAAGAGAAAGGTCATTTGCCACTCTAGGTAAGCACTACCAGATGAAAAGTGTGCACGTCAGAATCACTAATAAGCGTTGTACAAATACGTAGGTATCCAAAAAATGAAGGAGGGCCAGTTATACAGTGTATGTAAGCGAACTTTATTTTCAGTGCAGACCATTGTCAACCATCCTCTGGGAGCAGAGCACTTTTGCAAACTCTGGTTCCTTGGATTCCTTCTCCAGCTGCCCACCAGCTTGAAGGCAGGGGATTTCACATCCCATTTTCAGTATCACACCTTCTGGGGTACTGGGAGCCCCAGGACTTATTCTTAAGTCTAGAAAATGGAAGGAATCTTCTAACATAGCAATTCCACCAATTCATGCCCAAAAGTAAAAACATCCAGGAGGTTTATGGAGGTAGAAAGGCCGTGGTCCCTTCTTCCCCTAGTTTTGGTTGCATTGATGAAACCCACCTGATCTGGGCCCTTTTGGGCCCACTAACAATTGGGTCCCCTCTTGTTCTGTCAACCACCTCTGCCACTGTCCCAAGCCAACATGTAACTCTAAACCCATGTGGACCCATCTGTGCATGTTCATTAGAACCTGAAGGTCCCAGCAGGGAAAAAAGGGACTACACTGTGTTTAGGTGGAACAGTATTAGAAAAGCAAAGGTTCATGGTTATATCTGTCTGCATGTTTCAAAGAAAGTACAGACGAGGACAAGGGGGCTGTCCTGGGAATGCCGTGTTGCCCGTGGGACTCTGGCACCAACACCAGGCCCTGTGCAAACCCTCTTCAAATTCACAGCGCCAGAAAAGGCCACTCCCGCCATGGATCTGCCCCAAGTGGATTTGAGGCAAGCAGAGACAGGAGATTCTGTTGAGTTTACAAGTTTTATTATTAAATTCAAAGAAAAAAAAAAAAGGAAGGCAGAATGAGCCTCAGGGTGAGCCCAGGTCTGTGATGGACGGAGAGGTTGAAGCCCAAGTAACCAACGTGATTCACTCAGAGTCCCTAACAAAGACAGACGCCCAGGCCTGGGTAATGACAGACATGGGAAAGGCAAGTGGGGAGACTGACCAAGGCTGATCTCACAGCTGCGTCTCCCCAGCTGCCCTGGGGAGCAGTCATCGGGGGGAATGGAGGGCCTGGGAAGGTCTGTTCAAGCCATCTCCCCACAGTCTCTGATCTGCTCTTGACTTACGTTCCGGTTAGCATTACTCCATAACTCGATAGGTATAGGCTGAAGACAACCACCATTTATTTTGGACCTGCAGTTGGGTGGGACTCTGTGGGGACACTCATCTCTGCTCCATGATGCCCGGGACACAGCTGGTCTCCACCGCTGGGGACTCTGGAGGCGTGCATGGGCCTTGGCAGACCAAAGCAGAGAGTCTGTTACTATCACAAAACAGGACGTGAGGTCCTTTTTTAAAGGTGAGATGCAATGTGGACTGGAAAGCATAAATGAACTTTGCCTGCAAATCCATCCGTCTATCCTGCACTTTAACGGATCTGCTCTTGGAACAGGAATTTATCACATCACGCTTTGGTGGTTTGGAATTTGTTAGTTCACTGATTGGTACCAGTCTTCCAAATATTGATAGCCCTTATAAAACAATATAAAAATCCATATTTGCTAATATCATCGCCAGTCTCGTCAGAAAAGCTGTTAAGTGTTGCGAAGCTGCCAAGCCCGTGGTGGCAGATACAAGTTTCCCAAAGCCTCGTATTCACTTGAAAGCTTGAACGTTACTGTTGGTAAGGAATCCTGCAGAGGGTTTTACTGGAAGCAACAGGCTCGCTTTGCTCATTTCCAAGGAAATTGGGCCACAACTTGTCTGACAGTTGCTCTTTCCATTTAAAATGTGTTCCACAAATTAACAAAAAAAAAAAAAATTGCTCATTTAGCCTGCAATTCAAACAACCTCACACATGCTTCCTTCAGTGTATGCTTGGTCATTCCAAATAGTAGGTGAAAGTGCACCCAAGGTCAAGATTGATACAGTCAGTAAGCTGAACTGCCTCATCGGAACACTCTTGAGTGAAATGGCTTGATCGTTCCCTACACGCGCCTGGTGGTAAGGAATGCAGTGAGACCCACACAGTCTGATGCCAAGTACAGCCGCCTTGTTGGCATCCTTAAGTGCAAATGTCGGCTCAGGGAACACAGTAAAGAGCATGCTAGAATTCTTGTTCAAGTGGTTTGACTTCATGAATCTCCTGAGAGTGTCTCAGGCACCCTTGGGGTTCCATGGGACACTCCTTGGGAACTGCTAATCTAATGCACTAGTTTCTGTGTGTAGATGAAGATCCTGGGGCCCAGGGACCTGGGGACCAACTCCAGCCCTCCGCACCCCCTTGCTGCCTGTGAGAGACTGGACTCCCCAGGAAGCAGAGTCTAAGCTGTAGTTCAGTGGACAGTTGTTCCCTCTTGTCCTCAGGGAGACGTGAGTCAACGCTGAAGCTGTGGCGAGCACCAAAGCCTACGTAGCCTGCGTCTTTTCCTACCCGTGCCTACAATAAAGTTTAACTTGTAACACAGAGTAAGAGACCAACAAGACTAATGACAGAATAGAACACTTTTAACAATGTTCTCTAATGAAAGCTATGTGAACGTGGTCTCTGTCTCTCCAGATATCTCACAGGCTGTGCTTCCACTTCCTGTCCTGATGAGAGGATACAGCACCTGCGTGGTGAGATGATGGGAGGGGAATAAGGGATGTGGGCCTTGTGACTTGGCAGTAGCTCTACAAGTGACTGGCAGGCCGGTGGTGTATACCGCGTGGATACTCTGAGTGACTGGCAGGCCGGTGGTGTATACCGCGTGGATACTCTGAGTGACTGGCAGGCCGGTGGTGTATACCGCGTGGATACTCTGAGTGACTGGCAGGCAGGTCGTGGATACTCTGATAAAGGAATGATGAACCTTCCAAATTGCCTTGAATGGGCCTCAAGGGCTTGGTCCAGGCAGCCCCAACTTGATCAGTCACTGGAAGTAGGTCACCAGGGGTTGGCATGACCAGCCTAGGAGACTCCTTGAGCAGGGCTCACCCCTGAGAACTGTCCACTGACAGCAATCCCAGCAGCTGGACGTCAGGGTATTCACTGAAGGAGGCTGGGCAGCATGACCCAGTGTCCCCCAAGAGTGAGCATCGGTGAGAGAATTCCCCTACTAGAGTCCTGACTTTCTCACCAATAAATTGGTCCCTGAGGTGGTTAAAGAATTAAGTATGAAAGTCTGAAGGGGGGCTCATCATCTGTGAATTCTGACTTCCCAGGTAGCCCAGGGGGTCTGTGACCAGGACGTCCTTGGACCCCGGTTTTCCAGACACACGCTTCTCTCTTTGGCCCTGCACCGAGCGCCAGGCTGACAAAGGCCCCGTGGGTCCAGCCAGGCGGACTCGCTTGGCTGCTTGCTGAGAGTGTATTTGCACTACAAATCCTCTGCCCTCGGAATCCACAGGCTTCGACTAATTCACAGGTCCGCTCAGCTCGGAAGCTTGAGTATTTCATCTGACTCCACTTCAAAGCCACTTCATGCTTCCATGTTGTCCCTGGGTCCTTGGGATCCAGATGAAATATTCTATTTGCTGGCACAGAAGCCTCAGAGAGTGACCCATTGCCGGACACAGTAGGGACGTTCTGTGGGAGTCACGGTTAAGCAGCTGCATAGTGGACAACATAGGCCTCCTCACCACCAGTGCTGGACTCAGACGAGAGGCCGGGGCCACCCTGCCCGGTGCTGCAGGTCTGCTCGCTCCAGGTGCTCCCAGGAGGCACCGCTCGCGCCCCCCAACCACGCCTGCGCCCTGCACATCCCCACAAGTCAGCCTTCCAAATCCGCCCAGGGTGCGCCACCTCCGAATCCTGCCTCTCCCTGGTCCACCGCAGTCAGTGCCAACGCCTGCCATATCCCCAGGCCCCGCAGGCATCCGGCCCCAGCACGCCTGGCCCCCTCTGCTCCCCACACACTGCCGCCGTCCTGACCTTGCGGCCCTCAACCAGAAGCCCGCACCTCTTCCCGGGGCCTTCCCAAAGCAGATCCTCCTCCAGGACCGGCTCTGGCCACCTCCTGCAGACCCTTCCAGCCCTGAACCCAGGACTCTCTCCGTTCAAAACCACAGCAGCCTCTGCACCTGTGGGCTCCACGTGGGGGCAGAACTAATGGGGGCCACATGTGCCCTGGAGAGGCGCCCGCTCTTCCTCTCGTTCCTTGACCAACACAGCAGAATGTCCGTTCACATGTCGTTCATGTTGTTCCAGGTACTGAAGTCACCCAGGGAGGACTTCAGGGACACAGCAGGAAATGTGTAAGTTAGATGCGAACATGATGCAGTTCTAAGGGACCTGAGTCTCTGAAGGAGTTCGCTGTCCGTGGACGGTCCTAGAACCCCTCCTCCTGCAGACTCAGGGTCCACTGTACCTGTGCTGGACCTTGGAACGGTTTAGGGGCCATCCCAAGTGCTAGCTTCTGCCTCCTGTGCTGTTATCTCCATGGGTCGTTCTCTGAGATGGTACCACCTTCCAGGGTCTGAGCCAAGCTGGAAAAGCAGAGAGAGCCAAGTAAGTCCTCCGGGCCTGCAGGAGCTGGTGCTGGAGCCGCACCTACCACAGCTGAGCTCTCAAACGGGCCGATGCTATCTTCAGAGGAGAGACCTAATGCTTGGACCAAGGGGCAGCGAGGGACCCTGGGACGCCCTGGCTTTGGAGCCGGCAGACCAGGAGACGGCCCTTCCACCTGCCGGCTTAAAGCTACTGTCTCCCTCAGCCTCTCGCAGGCCCCGACTCCCTCCTGCTTTCCTAAGGGAAGGCGGGCACCTCCTCTACCCATGGATAAACTCACAGCTGAGCACAGAGATCAGAAGTACACACGCTTTGCACCAGGCACTGTTCTGAGCACGGTAAATGGACCAACATGCTTAATCTTAAGTCTGCGGAGTAGCTCCACCTTTATCACCACTTCACAGACAAGGAAGCGGGAGCTTAGGGAAGTGCAGACAAGTCCAAGGCCACATGACCAATAATCAGAAGAGCCAGAAGTATAAGTTTGGCCTAAAGCTGCCTCCGTACATATTCCAAGTTTGACTTAAAGGTTTCCCCTGGTGAATGGTAACCTATGCTGATGTACAAACAGACCATAACACACTCTCATAACAGGTAGCCAGGTCTCAGCCAATCACACACAGCCAGCTGTTCAAACCGTGTTCAAGGAAGACGGACAGAGGCAGCGACCAACCAGGAGTCTGCACTGCACACCACTTCCCTTCCCACGATGTCACTTCCTGTCCTGTGGCCATAGACACACCTGCCCACATCGGAGGGCATGGCCTCATGAGCACCTTTGGTCTGGACTGCTGCCCGATTCTAGAATCACAAGCAAAGTCAATGAAGACCTGCGAAGTTCTATTTGCTATCATTTTCTCTTTTGGCCTGTGGAACCCAGGCAGGGCTCACTGCAGACACACAGCTCTCAGTGACAATGACCGTGCTTATGTTTCTGAGCAGAGCGTGGGCACCGTGCCAAGGACACTAACCTGGACCATCTCATTAGTCCTGCCGAATTGGCAACCAGACCCATTCTGCAGATGAAAGATGGAATCCTGAGAGGTTAATTCCTTCAAGGTGTCACAGCAAATTAGATTCAAACCCAGGCAGCTGAAAGCAGAGCAGCAATGTCACCTTCACCTCCCCGCTGCAGGACTCGGCCACTGGCTACACACAGGCCACTGGTTGATTTGCTTGACTTCTTGACTTCTCGCAGTGCTGGGATTGAGCCCAGGGCCTCGTGCGTGCTAGGCAGGGGCTCGACCACTGAGTTGCACCCCAGCCCGCTGGTCTCTCCCAACAGTTATCTGTCACCCAGTGACAGATCCTGTGTGGCTACATTCCCGTCTACGAGTACCTTCAGTTTCACAGAAGGGACCATCTCACGTGGGTGAGAGTCCATGACCATGCCAGTGAGCTACCTGGCCACAACGTCCAACCCCAGTCAAAACCAAGGACGAAGCCCCCAGGCCCCTTCCTGGAAATTCTCCCCTCACGCGGGTGCTCACAGATGGTGTGACCTCAGACTCCAGACCTGGACCCTCGGGCAGCAGATTCTGGACAGCAAGCCTAGGTCTGAAGCCCCTCCCCAGGAGGAAGACGTCTTGAGAGGCAGGAAGGCCTCGGGCCAGTCCCTCCCTCCCTGCCCCCCTTTTCCTTTGACGCTGAGAGGAGGCTGAAACGAGAAGGCTTGCAGAGGACGTGTCCTTTCCAGAAGCTCAGGAGACCGGAGCTGTAATTATTCCCAATTGTTATTGGCTCTGTGTCAGGGTGCCCAAAAGAGTCCCAGTTTCCTCTGGGACCCGGGCCAGCACCCAGCACCAAGAGAATGTGGATGGACCCAGCCACCCCCCACAGCTCACCTCTTCCCGGCCCCTCCCCCGCCTCGTCACCTCCACCTCCGCCCTCCCCTCCCATTCACTCTGGGGACCTCATCTGGACATCATCAAGGCGCCGAGCAGAGGCAGAGATTAATGCTCTGTGACGGTGTTCCTGCGTACCTCATTCATCCTAATGGAGCGCTAATGCGGTATCTTAAAAGTTAATATTGTCGTCTGTGTCTCAATTAGCTGACTCTGGAACGGAGGCTGCGGCCGGTGAAGGCAGGCGGCAGGGCCCAGGCGAAGCGCCAGACTGCGGAGGCAGCCTAGCAAGGGCGGAGGAGGGAGGAGGCCGGCTCAGCCCGCGGGAGACTCCTGGGCTTGGTTACCGTAACGACACGGCCCCCAGGTCCTGCTGTCCCCATGGGAAACGTACTTCTCGGCAAACCCTCCAACGGCGTTTCTCCAAACTGCCTTTAAATACCAGAAGCGCCCAAGGAGGTCAGAGGACCCGGCGGTGCCCGCTCGGGGTTTCTGCTGCTGGGCTGGGCATGGAGGGCAGGCTGGCGGGAGGGAGGGCCGAGGAGTGTCCCTCTGCCTTACATGCACGTGCGCTGCGGCCCTCTGTTTTCCGTGATCACTAACTCCAAGCAAAGCCTCCTTACCCCAGCTGGAGCGTCCTCCTCGCGGCCCACGTTCTCTGCAGATGGACGCCATTAGTCTAAGTGCCGTCCACTTCAAAGGCGTCCCTCCCTCTCCTGCGCCACCCCTGGGGCTGAGAGTCACAGGGCTCCCTGAGCCACAGGGACCCAGGCTGCAGGCACAGGTTGGAGACGACTGTCAGACCATCCGTCCCTGCAGGTGACCCCGCCCCACGGGAAGGCGGCCTTCCCAGGAAAACAGACTGACCGCCGGCTTTGGGAGAAAGCGTGTTCCTCCTGAGAAGCGCCCGCCTCTGAGGATTTCTGGCCACACCTGATAGAGAAGGGGCCTCAGAGCTGTCCTTCGCGTCACTAAGCGGCTCAGTGGCGAGCTGCATCCTGGGAAGGCCACTCCTGCCCGTGGTGAACGGAGCCCAGGGCACCTTCTATGGCTCTCGTCAATCCTGCCAACAGGACAGAGAGATGCGCACCGCCGTGCACCAGGGCCTCTGTGTCTGTCCTCCTGCGCGGGCACGTTGTCCACAACCCCTAGTAACCTGCGTCTTTCTGGTGCCCATGTCACAGGTGGAAGTGGAGGCTCAAAACGATGAGGTCGCCACCCAGGGTCACACAGCTGGCGCAGACTGAAGGGCCAGGGTTAGCCCGTTGGGTCCCAGCCTCCTGATCTCCTGTCCCGGTCCCTTACGTTCAGGACGAGCTGCACCTTCAGTCTTAAAGACAATAAAGACACAGAAGTTCTAGACCATGATTTCCTGATCGTTCTCATACTCCTGCGTCCATGTCCCTGAAACAGTAGCAGCATGGACAACTCGGGTCCTGAAGCCTGGACACCCAGACCCGTGGCCCCGCTTGCTTTCCAGGCTCTGGGCTGTCACGGTGATGTCAGGAGCATGGGTGGGTTCTGGGTCCAGATGGTGGCTAAGCGGTGACTGGCCTCCTTGAGCTTTCGCCTCCTCGTCCACTGGCTGGCTGGCAGGGTGGGTGGACCCCAAGTCGAACCAGAGGTTCAAAGTGGAGGAAGCAAGACGGGGGCTCCAGCTGCTCAAAGCAGGTCCTGTGGGCCGACATCACCCCCAGCACCCCAGTGGCCACCCCGAGGGCGCCATTCGGGAAGCGCCTGTGCCCCTTTGGGATTGTTTCTCTGGTGCGATGGCGACAGAGACCTGGAGTCTCGGGGCCTGAGAACAAGATGGAGACGGCTTTCTGCTGTAGAATAAGCCTGTGGGCACGCCACAGCACCTTCCATGGCCGGCCTTCTCCAGGGGCCGTCCCAGCGTCCGTGGCGGGTGGCCCTTATTCGGAAGGTCACCCCATTGTCAGAAAGCTCCCATCACCAGGCCACTCAGAGCAGGAAGAGAGAGATGGCAGAGGACGGGGAAGGAGCCCACACAAGGGCATCTGCCTCTCTTCCACCAGCCACCCCGTCACAAAGGAGAGTGACGGGGACACCTTTGTGGTCAAGCAGGAGACCCTCTAAGAAGGAGGCGAGGTCGGGAGTCAGGGAATTGAAGGGGGCATCACAGGGGTCAGGGTGGCTGCTTTGACCACAGGCACGTCCCACAGTCTGGAGGCCAGGAGGTCCCAGGGCAGGTGCCAACAGGCCTGCTGTCGGGTGAGGGCCACGCCTCGGTTGGTAGATGATCGTCTCTCGTTATGTCCTCCTGCTGCAGAAAGGATGCTACGGGGACCCCTGGGCACTGACCACACCCATGGGACTGCGCCCTCCTCACCTCCCAGAGGCCCACCTCTAATCAGGGGTCTTGAATGTGTAAAGCTGGGGCACAGAGCATCCTGTCCACAGCAGCGAGAGGAGCAGCCTCCGCTGGCCCCATGCTCCACACATCATTTCCTTCCTAGTCCCAATAATAGCGGGGCGTTAGCCCCACTTTGTAGATGAGGCTCAGAAATGATAAGTCACTTATCCTAAGCAGCATAGCACATGGGCCTGAGCCCAAGGTAAAGGTGCAAACCTGTGTTGTGGCCCACCCTGCAGCTGCCAGCAGAGAACTGGCAGCCCAGGGCAGGACAGAGGGGACTGCAATGTGTCCCCTGTGCAGTGACAAAGAATGGACACACACTGAAGGGGGCTCAGCTGATCACAAGCATGGGGGGGGGCCTTTCTTGTGGAAAGAGGGGAGGGCAGAGAGACGGCCAGACACGGGGGGGGGGGGGGGGGGGCGGAACAGCGGACGCCACAGCCCCTGTGCAAAGGAAGCTCCTGAGCAGCCTGGGTCCTGGAGTCCCTCTGGACAGTCCCCTGGGTGCCCGGAGGGCAGGGGCTGGGTCTACGTGCTCCAATCCTAGCTGATTCGGGCTCTCGGGTGGAGCAGTGAGGCGTGTCCTGGTAATGGTCTGAAATGGCACGTCACAGTACGTGACTTCTTGCTGATCTGCAATCACAAGTCCACCTGATCAGCGTGACTGAGATGATGTGTCTGCAACTGAGCCAGGGGATGCATTACCATGATGGATGTGCTGATAAATTGATGATTGACTGATCCTTCAATTCTGATTTTGGTTGGTTGCCCTCCCAGATTGGAGTTAGGTGGGTAGGTACCCATCCACCTGCAGATCACACATGTGCACATGCATATGCACACACACGTGCACACACTCACACATGCACACATGCACGCACACACACAAGCTCACACATGCGTGCGTATGCACACGTGCACATGCACACACATACACACATGCAAACACACGCACACACAGGCTCACACACATGCATGCACATGCACTCACATGCACACACAGGTTTATGCACATGCACACACACACATACAAAACATGCACACAACACACAAGCACACACATGCACGCACAGGCTCACACACATGCACACACAGAGATGCACACACACACACATGCACACATAGGCACACAGAGGCACACACATGCATGCACTCACACGTACACACGCATGCACATGTGCACACAAACACACACAACACACATGCACACACATGCACACACAGGCTCATACACATGCACACACAGAGATGCACACACATGCACACACACACACATGCACACACAGGCACACAGAAGCACGCACATGCATGCACTCACACGTACACATGCATGCACATGTGCACACAAACACACACAACACACATGCACACACATGCACACACAGGCTCATACACATGCACACACAGAGATGCACACACATGCACACACACACATGCACACACAGGCACACAGAAGCATGCACATGCATGCACTCACACGTACACACGCATGCACATGTGCACACAAACACACACAACACACATGCACTCACACGCACACACCTTCCTTTGGTCCTTGTCCAGATAGCTTCCCATCATTTTTCCCTTAAACCACCCACTTTTTTAAAGAAGACACCAACTAAAGACTCATTGTCTGGACAGTCTGCAGGTCCCCTGACCCTCAGGCAAGAACCTGCCGACCCCAGCACCCCCATCTGGTAACCAGCTACTCCTCGCAGGGTGCATCCCGAGATGTGGGCAGGGTGATCCTGGAGGCCGCAGCCCTCAGAAGGGAGCTCCAGCTGGGCGGAGGTCCCCGAGGGCCCCAAGCAGGAGCCCCCAGGGCTTCAGGGGGAGGGACCCTCCACAAGCCAGCTTTGCACCTGCAACCCCCGAGGGGACTGAGGAACTCAGTGCCCCAAGCACGGGGTCCAGTGCCTCCTGTCTTCCTCCCCGTCTGCCTCAGCCTCCCCAGAGATTTGGTCTTCAGGGGCCACGGGCGCTGCACGTCCGTGGGGAGGGGCACTCCCTGCGACGGCATGGAGGGGGCTCGGCCGCGCAGCACACTGAGGCTCCTTCCCCTCCAGGAGCAACGCCCTTCACGGCGATTCAGACGGGGAGACAGGAGACGGCTCATCGCAGGGTCTCTGATGGAGGCCGCCTCCAGCTCCCAGGATTCCGAGGCTCGAAGGCAAGCGGGTCTGGGGCAGGTGCCAGCCACAGATCGGGCACTGCAGAGGGAAGAGCGGTGGTTCCACCCGGGGGAGAGGAGGGAGCCCCTGCTGCAATCTGCCCAGGGCAAGGGCACTGAGACGGGATGCTGGCAAGGCACTGGATGCCACTGTCCCTTACTGCACGCCTGGGTCAGCTACAAAGGCGGGGTCTGGCCCCCTTTCCTTTCTCCAGCCTCCCACCATGTTACAAAGGCCCGGCCCAGGCACAGCCCTGGACTTCCAGCCTCCAGAACTGTGGGCAATGGACTTCCGTGTTGATAAGCTACCCAGCCCCTGGTGTAGTGTTACAGCAGCAGGAAACGGACTGAGACTGGTAGCTTCACAGGAGATGAAATCTGACCTGATCCCACATGTGAGGGGTTTTGAAGTCACGGGCAGGGTGCTGGGTGAACCCAGACTGGCTGCCTCGTTTCCAGATGCTCTTGTGACAAATGGAAACTTAACTCTGAATGGCACCAGCTCTGCCCAGTTTCTTTCCTGCTGCAGTAGCATCAGCTCCACAGGCCCATCTAGGGCCACCCCTCTGCCTTCTCTGCTCCATCAGAAGCACTGATGGAAAAACTCCCTTTCCTGCAAACCAGGACCCTCAGGGCGGCTCCTCCATTATCTGCTGGCCTTGATCAGCCCATTGCTCCCAACAGCTGTTTCCAGCCTTCTGTCCTCTCTGGAAGGTGCCTAAGTCTATCAGGAGCAACCAGACCCAGAAAACCCTATGGAGAGTGCTCAAGCCAATCTGGCTGAGGGAACACCTGGGCATGTTAGTCAACTTCCTACTATAACAAAATGCCTGCGGTGATCAACTTAAAAAGAAAAAAGGTTTGTTGCAGCTCGTGCTCCCAGAGTTTTCCGTCTATGGTCAGTTGGCCCTCTGCTTTGGGGCCTGCAGAGAAGAGTTTCCCCCCAGTGGATGGCTGTCTGTGTCTGTGTCCAAATTTCCCTTTTCTAAGGACACCGGTCATATTGGAATGCGGCCCTGCTAATGACCTCATCTTTACCTGACTATCTCTGCAAGGGCCCTATTTGCACATAAGGCCACGTTCTGAGGTCCTAAGGATTAGGACGGCCACACATCCTGGCCTGGGCAGGGAGAGCCCGTCATTTCGCCATGTTCTGCTCAGGAGAAGCAAGGCTCCAGGGGAAGGGCCTTCCCGAGGTCCTGCCCGGCAGGAGGTGCCCTGGGAGCCGCGTCAGAAGCTGTCTCCCCACATCCACGCTCGCGGCTCGAGCGGACAGCCGTTATTTATCACTCCCCTGTGAAGCTGTCTGCCCATCCATCTCCCTCTCCCTCCGACCGTGGCCTTCCTGGAAGCAGGGACCGAGTCGCATCCGTCACTACGGCCTCCGCAGCCCCAACACCAACCGGCCTGAGCTGTGGGAGGTGCGCCCGTAGATGTTCGTGAATAAACGAATGAACAGGGAGAGCGCGAGGCAGGTGCCGTCTCTCCCTGCAGAGGGCGCAGTCGCCTCCGAGAGGCCACACGAGGCCGAGGCCGCTGCGTCAGCAGACTCCCCTCCGCTCCCCAGTCTGAACTATTGATCAGCAAACTAAACACCTGATTTTTTAAGGAGGACTGGTCAGCGCCATCTGCATACAAAGAGCCCTGAGCAAGCGGGAGGTCTGGAGAGCCACCTGCCTGCTGTCTGGGAGACCCAGGAGCACATCTGTCTCCATCACTTTGATCAGAACCGAAAACAACCTCGAACTCGCTGCCTCGGGGGGCATCTGCCTGGCAGGCGCAGAGGGAGCTGTCACGATGTCCCCAGAAGGGACTGATGAGAGCCCGCGTGACTGGCAGGATGGGACCAGCAGAGCCCAGCACGGGTTCCCCAAGTGCAGGCACCTGAATCCTGTCCTTGTCCCTGTCCCTTGCTGGCCTGTCACCTGGAGATCTGCGGAGCCTCAGTCTGTCCAACTGTAAAATGGGGATAAGTTCCCTCACAGAGAGGGACGTGGCCGCATTCACGTACCAGCGCGAGCGAGGGCCCCCGGAGGGGCTTTCAGGACACGTCTGGCCAGTCGGCCTCCCGGAGCCTCGGGCAGCGTCCTCTGGGATCAAGCAGCAGCACAGCGAGGATTTCTAACGCCGTCGTCTTGGCCGAGTGGCAAGGAAGGCCTTTCTGCAGAGCGCACGCTGGCCGGCTCCCTGGCTGCCCGGCTCTGCCTCTGTGCACGCGCGCGCACACACGAGCACACACACACACACGTGAGCACATGCGCACACATGCCCAGCGGTGCTCCTCCCGGGCCCCAGCCACTGCTCACGCCGTGCCAGGCGGGGACAAAGCACCCGCGTGAAGTCCCAGCAAACTCAGGTGACAACGGTCACCCTGGGGCTCCAGGTAGGCTGCCCCTGGAGAGCTGACACCTGTGTCCCCACTCGCATAGGATGGGATGCAGGCCCTGGTCAAGGGCCGGGCTTCACGGGCCTGCTCTGCTGCCCCATGGGACTGGGTGGGTCACTTCTCCTCCGCGCCTCAGTTTCCACTTCTGTGAACCAGAGAGGAGCTGATCCGGTTCACTCCGGCCGCACGGCCTGCGGGTCCCAAGGTGGCCGAGCCCAGCTCTGCTCCGAGTCTCAGGGAGGCGCAGCGCTGCTGTTTCAAAACGCAGCCTGTGAAACACTGGCTCTTCTAGCGGCCAGCGGGCCAGCCGTGCAGGCCTGGCAGCGAGAGGGGTGCACGTTGGCGCTAAGGACCACGCCGGCCCCGTGGGGGCCCTGGAGAAAGGACAACCCAGCACGTGCATCAGAACTTCCAGGAGAGGCTGCCGTCCCCAGGACTCCGGTGCGTTGAAGGCTTGGCCCCCAGTGCAGCCAGGTGCAGAGGCGGGGCCGCTGGCCATGACTGAATCACCAGGGCTCCAGCCTCACCACTGGATTAATCCACTTTCTGGATTAGTCCATGGACAGCTGAACGGGCTGCTGAGAGGGGGGACCTGGTTGAAGAAGTCGGGGCGTGCTGGAAGGGTTATCTGCTCTCCCCGTCTCTCGGACTCCCCCCTCCCCCCCATCTCTCCCCCTCCCCCTCCCTCCCTCCCTCCCTCCTTCCTTCCCAGCCACCAGGAGCTGAGCAGCTCCCCTCCACCACACCACCATGACCTTCCGCTTCACGTCAGGCCCACAGGGATGGAACCAGGCAACATGAACTGAATCCTCTGACACCATGAGCCAAAATAGACCTCTGCTCCTCTACATTGTTTATGGCAGGTACCCGGGTCACGGCAATGAAGAGCCCGCTCCCACAGAAGACCACATGCCTTTACCGTCGCCAGCAGGTGTAACACTCCTCTTCTTCTACCTCTTCCATGCTTTACTGATTGTTTTCCATACCTTAGTTCAGTCAATCGGTCTTTCTGTAAAATTGATAATTATGAAATTGATAATATTGGTAAATACATCAAGGGACAAGACCTTGTTCTACAAGAAAGAAAGACACGTGGGGCCCGGGGTGGGGCCACAGGGTGGACAGCAGGATGGGTGGACAGCAGGAAGCCATCGGGTGGGGGGACTCGGGGGCAGCCAGGTCAGGGATGAATGCCAGCAGGGGGACTGGCCCACCTGGGTGCCCCTTACCTACCTGGCTGCAAACAAGCACAGAGGCGGAGCCCGGTTCTGTCCTGGGCCACGTGCCAGATGCTGAGGATGCGAAGATCAGCAAGCAGCAGTCCTCCCTCCACTCACCGCCCTCCACGCCAGCCCAACGTGACAGAATGGGACCGTGTGGGGACAGGAACCAAAGGCTGGGGGTCCAGAGCAGCCACCCGGCCAGCCAGGGTGCACAGAGGCACAGTCCCGAGGCTGAGCCCGCCATCTGCTGACTTGCCGCCAGGTCCCTGTCTCTCCACTGAAGAGTGGGGCCTTCGGGAAGCCACCAAGTCAAAGGGCTCTGCCCTCGTGAACAGCAGGGGACCCAGGTGACGGGAGCACTCTCCCGCCTTCCACCTTCTGCCACGTGAGGACACAGCGTCCAGTCCCCCAGAGGATGCTTCCAAACAGCGCCATGGAAGCAGAGGCTGGGCCCTCGCCAGGCACCACGCCTGCCCAGGACTGGACCCTGGACCCCCAGCCTCCAGAACCACAGCAGGCGAACGTCTGTTCTTTATTAAGACGCCTCTGTTACCTCCACAAAGTCCACCACGAGGCAGGAACAAACTAAGGGCTCGTCGGCTGCTGTTCAATGAAGAGAAGAATCCAATAAGGAAAGAGGGTCCAATGCAACTAATTCTGAGCCCCTGTGTACTATTTCACATAACTCCCTCCCAGCAACCCACAAAATGATACGATGTGTCCACCAACACAGGCCAACAGAAGCTCAGAGAGGCTCAACAATGTGCCCAAGGTCACAGAGCAAGTAAGTGGGGAAAACAAACCGAAGCCTGCTTAGTTCCTCCAGGTGTGTCCCACTGGCCCCGTGGCCTCGCGGAGGGCCACAGTGCTGCAGATCTTGTTTTGCTTTCCACAGACGCCATTCAAGAGAATCCTGTGGGTAGGAGACGCATGGAAATGGATCCCCTCTATCTTTTGGCGGAGTCCTGGAATGCGCTCCTGCTGGGCAGCGCCGAGCAGCTGGTGGAGGGGGACCGGAGGCTCCGGGGCAGCCACGGGAAGCCAGACCACGCGCCCGCTCCCCACACGGAGAAGGCCAGCCGGGCCCTGAACAGACACCCACGTGGCCTGAAGCCCTGGGCAGCTGTCCCTCTGGCCACGCCCCACAAAGCGCTCTCTGGAAACGTCCCTTTCCTCCTCCTGTCCCCGCCCCTCCTTCGAGACGGGCGCTCTCCATGTGATCCATCGCCCCGCGGGCCTGACGCGAGCTGGATGGCCCGCGTCCCAGCGATGATAGTCATTCTGCAGGAAATTGGAAATCAATTCCTGTCATCGCCCCACAGAAGTCCTCCATCAAGGTCCCAGCTCACCGCGGGCCGCCACCCAGGAGGACGCACAGGCTGGACACGGCTCGGAGAAGGCTGCCTGATCGAGCTTCCAGAACCAGCCGCAGAGCCGCCTCAGCAGCAGAGGGCTGGGCGCCTACTGGGGAGGCGAGGGCCACGGCACCTGGCAGGGGACCGGTCAGCACAGAGCCCCAACAGTAGCCCGACCCCCATCTTTTCCCTCCTCGGCAGCATCAGGCGCAGCCCCTGCTGACGGCGCAAAGACCGGGCGTCTTTTTGGGTCCCATGGGCGGGTGTGCGTCCAGGTGTGGTGTCTGCAGACACGATGAGGCCATCGTGACCCAGAAGTTCTCTGGTCAGCCGTCCCCTGCTCGCTCTCCCGTCCCCCAGGTCAGCCGTCCCCTGCACGCCCTCCCGTCATCTTAGGGACGCTGCTGAGTGTCCTGAGCTCAGCGTCTACATTCTCCACAAGTGCGTGGAGTCACGCGCCCCCAGACCTGACTAGCAGAGGAGGGGAAGCCACACGCGGAGAAAGGCCGGGCAGCTGACGGGGGTCACAGGGACTGGCCACTGGCCTGGACGCCGCCACCTGCCCACGAGGCAAATGGCTAAACTAAGCCAGAGCAGCGAAAGGACTTCCCCAAACTGCAGAGCCTGCAAAACCTAGGGGACAGCTGGCGTTCGTTTCAGGTGTCTGATACATGTGTGCAGCCATTATGCACCTCGGGATGTGGCCTAGCAAGCCATTCATTCCCCTTCGAGGAAGGTGTCTGGAGGGCACCCAGGACACACTGGCACTGTGGCCACGGGCAGCCAGGGCCCCGCCAGCCCCAGGACTGACTCGTGGTCTGCAAAGGCTTCTGGGCACCTTGAACCTTACCCCCTTGATGCTTCTGATGAGCCCGTCCTTGAGAATCCTTCCAGAGAATTCTGGACCTTACAGGCCACCGTGCCAAACCCCACCCCTCAGGAGTGCACGGGAAGGGAGTTCAGACTGCTGCTGCCCACCCACCCTGCCCGGCTCAAGAGCCTGTCTCTTCAGGAAGCCCCAGGTTGGCCAGTGCCCAGGGTCCTCGAAGCCATGTCCTTACCTGTGACTTGTCTGTGGCACCTACGTCCTGCTTCGCAGCTCCCGTCTGACCTCGCGTCCCTCTGGGAGGGAGCTGCCCTGTATCTCTGAGCGTCCAGACTCCATGCTACAGACCGGGGCCACCAGGAGGGGTCCGTGTGGCCCTACAGGGAGATCAGGGTGGTGGCGGTGAGGATGTCCACTCCTCACTGGACACAGTGGTTCAGCAGAGCCAACGAGCAGGGCCAACGCGCCACAGGTGCACAGATGACCTTCTGACCAATGCTGTGGACATGCAGCTCTGCATCACCCTGGGGCTCAGCAACAGGGCTGATCCGGTTCTTCTCCTTTTCCCAGGAGGACGGGCCAGGCTTCCAGAGACAGAAGTGGGGCCGCGGGGAGTGAAAACGTGCTTCAGGAACAGACAGAGCTGGGGCGTCCACTCCAGAGGAGGGACGCTGCAAGGAAGGCCAGCCCGGCCAGGACCTCACGGCCCCACGGCCAGGCACCCGAGGGACGCAGGAGGCAGAGGGCTGGGCAGTGGGGTCTGAACGCACCTGTGACTGGACTGCTCCAGGGTCCAGGTCACTGCTGCCCCCTCCCCTTCGCCCCCTCTCTAGGTAAGAAAGTCCCGGCACCCCTGCTGGGCACGAAGCTCGACCACACGGGCCTCCCCCTCCAAGGCAGGGGCTCGCCCCGGCCACCCGGTCACCCGCAAGCACCGTGCCTCCCAGGGCCTGGGGTCAAAGACCCGCCCTAAGTGGTGCGTGGGGATCATCCAGACCATGGGACTGGACACCCAGGACCCTGCCCTCCCTCCACCTGCAAGGACACAGAGAGACTGGCCACCATCCTCAGGCCAGAAGAGAGCCCTCGCCAGGCCCTGGCCACGCCGCACCCTGGCCACAGAGGTCCAGCCCCCAGAGTCCAAGGTCTGGTCCCCCAGGCTGCGGTGTTCTGTGTGGCCGCCTGCTGGGTGAGGCACCCCAGACCCCCAGCCCATCTCCGCCCCTGCCCTCCTGCCCACGGCCACACCGTCCTCCCCAGCAGACGCCCAGCCTCAAGTGCAAACCCCTGGCTGACAGGGCGCCTCCCTTTGGAGTCTGCGTGACTGGGGTCTTCCTGGAAAAGACACAGTGGAAAAAGAGAGGCAAGCGCAGAAGAAAGGCCCAGGGGCCGCCAACCTCCTCGGAAGGCTGACGGTCCCATCTGGCTTCAACATGGAACCAATCGCAAGCCCTGAAAATGCACCCATCCCATCCTCCCACCCAGAGGGCACCGGCCAGGTGGAAATCAAAAGAGCCACTGGATTCACGCTGGACCAGGGCCCGTCACCTCCAGATCCCAGGGGCACAGGCGAGCCCCCCATCCTCCCAGGGACAGAAGATGACTTGTCTCCTCTGAAGCCATGTGGAGATGTAGTTGCCAAGGTAACCATGTGGGAAGTGTGGGCCTTTCAGAGGCGCGGGGTGATGAGAGGTCAGCTTCCTGGGCTCCCTCTTGTTCCCTCTCTGGTCGTGGGACCCTTCCATCATGCGAGGCCCTCATCAGAAGCTGAGCGAATGCTGGCACCATGCTGTTGGACTTCCAGAACCTGAGCTGAATTAATCATTTTTCTTTATAAATTACCTAGTCTCAAGTATTCTGTTATAGCAACAGAAAAGGGACTAAGACACTCAGCCGCATGGGTGACAGCCTACAGACCCGACACCAAGGCTGCCCGCAGCCGACTGTGTCTTGTGTTCCACTAGGGCCCCTGGATCCATCAGGCAGGGAGCAAAAAGCAGCTAAGCACACACGCACTTGCCAGTTGACCTCTGCCTACTGCTGCCAAGCTCTGGCCAGCAGACAAGCCCCTCTTCTCCCTCAGGAGGGAGTAAACAAACAAGGAAACAGAAATCTTGTCTCTGAAGCAAGAATGTGGGTGGACACAGGACCCACCCGAAAGAACATCAGCCTGATCTCATCTGATCTTCTCGACAGCCCGTGAAACGGCCTAGGCAAATATTATCCCAGTGAACGGGTGATAACCTGAGGCTCGGCCAGTTTAAATAATTTGGCCAGTGTCAACCCATCCAGAAACTGCCGGCCCTGGCTCCCGGGACGTCCACTCTCCGCGGTGCTGTATAATTGCCTTAAATAACTTCCACATGCTCAGTAAAAAAAGATCAGGAGGCCACCTTGCCCCTCAACAGCAGCCGGGAGATTTTAAATTTTTGCTTTTTAAAACGAGGAGATGTTTTCAATGGCTCAGCCTCTGGGAGCCTCCTCCTCCGGATGAAAGGAATCTGGCGAGCCTGCCCTCCAGATGGCCGCAGCCAAATGCCTCGCAGCTCCGCTCCCGCATCTGAGTGCAGGCGATGGAGAAAACAAAGAAGCGCGCCACGCTGGAGAGGCCCGCCCGGCTCCGCACATTCTTTTGTGCTGAAATTCAAGACGGGCGCCTGACCGCCTTTCAATCATTCCCAGCCTGTTATTCTCCGGGATCTTTGAAGTTTCTCTTATGGCAAAAACATTTTCTTAAGTTATTGGCCTTTAAAAAGAGAAAAATATGGGAGTCGTATGATCTCGAGTCTCACAGCTCATAAATACTGGTGCAGACGCGGTAGCCAGACACGCAGGGCTGCTCCCTGCCCCCAGGAGAACCAGCGCGCCAGGTGGCACAGCCCATGTGGCCCCTCTACCAGGGGAGAAGAGAAGGCTGCTGCCCGCCGGGCCTCCGGCCTCTCCCAGAGACCCCAAGAAGGAGGCTGGGGACAAAGCCACGTTCCCCTGGGCAGCAAGGCCAGAACTGGGGGGAACGGAGAGGACACCTGGAGTGGCTTCTAAGGCATCTCCCGGCCTCCTCCTTCCTTAAAGTGCCGCCTTGTGCCCTGTGCCATCGACGATCCCGCCACTCGCCCAGCACGCACCCGGCTCAGGAAGCCTCCTGGGCGCCCGGTGTCCTGCCGAGTCAAACCCGAGCGCTCTGACCCCGGCCCCCTTCTGAGCCCACCCCTGGGGCCACGCCGAGGGTCCAGTCGGCCACCTTCCCCGGTTCCACCCAGTGACTGAGGCTGCTCCCCAGATCCCCCCGCCTGGGTCACAGACGGCTCCCCACCATTGTGTTTCGGCTTGAAAATCGGGTGAACCCAGGTTCAGACCCAGACTAAGGCGGTGATGAGACCCCAACCCAGGGATGCCAGACACGTGACTGGGGAGCAGCCGTCTGGCAGGGACCTCCCTTCCTCAGGTGCGTAGACGCACAGGCCCCGCCGTCCAAGTTCACAAGCGGCAGCCTCTCCGCGGAGCCTGGCCTAGCTCGCCTAACCGCTCCGCGCTTCGGGTGCGGGGATGGACGCCAGGGCCCTTGGAGTGACCGCGCCGCCCTCCACGGGCTGACCCGCCCGCTCCCGCAGCCCTTCCGCCCTGTACCGGGGCCTGTGGCACGGAGAGCTGGCTCCGCTTTCCCGCCAGCCCTTCTCTGGGCACGCCTTCACTCCCTGGCCTGCATGCCGTGGGCGCTATCGGGGTCTAGATGTGGAGGGCCTCCCAGAAAGTTCGAGAGTGGGCCCCCGTGCGGCAGGTCCAGGGGTGGGGTCTCGGGCAGTGATCGGTCCTGAGGGCTCTGGCCGCATGGCGGGTTAATCCATTTGATGGTTGATGGTTTGAATGGATTAGTGGGTGGTAACTGTAGGTGGGTGAGGGACACGGCTGCAGGAGGTAGGGCACTGGGGACATGGACTTGGGGACTATATCTGTCCCCAGCCCCTCCTCCTCCCTCGCCCTCCTCCCCCTCCTGCCTCCCTCTCTCTCTCCCTCCCTCCCTTCCTCCCACCACATCCTCCCGCCAGGATGCGCTGCCTCACTCAGGTCCAGAGCAATGGAGTTGGCCAGCCCCGGACTGAACCTCTGAAACTGTGAGCCCCAAATAAAGTCGTCCTCCTCTAAGTTGTTCTTGTACCTATTTTGGTCACAGCAGACTAACAAAGTGCTAATCATCCCTGTCCCAAGTCAGGACGGTTTAGTAGCAAGACACATGAAAAGAGCCAGGCTCATCAAAGGGGAGAAGGAAGGAAAGACTCAGGAACCGCATCAGCAGCTGGTCCCAAGGCTGGAGCAGCCGGGGCCTGGACAGAAGGTCATGGCCAAGTGTGGCTTTTCCCCTGTGGGGCCAGGCCATCTGGCAGCTGGGAGGACTCAGGGGTGATCTCTGCTTCGGAAGAAAAACAACTGACTGAACAAATGTATTTATTGCCAAATCCTGGGTCCTCCAGATCCAAGCAGACGACTCTTGCCTCTGAACAACACAGACATAAACGCAGCCACCAGTTGTCACCCAGGTACTTTGCAGAGTGAAGGCAAGTTCCCCGAATGACCTGCTTGCTGGTAAAAGCCGAGGCTGGACGTGGTCTTGCGTGCTGGACACGGGGAGCGTGGGGTCTTGGAGGATGGCAACTAAGAGAGCGTCACGAAGGGCACCCCCCGGGGAAGCCAGGAGGCCAGGACACCCTCAGCCCACCAGACGCCAGCGGCAGACAGCCAGCTCCTTGGGGGCTGGAGACTGCAGTCCCACCGGGTGAGGCTGGTGTGCGGTGAGGGCTTGTCCTCACCCAGGGGGCCAGGACAAAACGCCACAGACTGCGCAAGTTCTGACTCACAAACTGGGAAGCTTAAACAACAGGCTTTGTCTCTCATGCTCTGGAGGCTGGAAAGTTCACGATCAGAGTGCCAGTTGGTTGGGGTCCAGCAAGGGTTCTCTTTTGGTTTGTGCATGGCCACGATCTCACTGTATGTCGCAGGTGGAGGGATGGGGCTTTGCCAATGCCAACATGGGCAGTTCCACCCTGTGACTTCACCTAAACCTAATCACCCCCCGAGGTCCCATCTCCAAGTACCCTCGCGTGGGAAGTTAAAGCACAGCTTAGGAACTCAGAGGCGCCTGGAGCTGTCCTGTAGCAGGGTTGAACAGGAAGCTGATGTTCAAGAATCGGTTCAGAATTAATAGGGTGCACAGAACAAGCTGATTCCAGGCCGCTCCATTAGCAGGGCCTTCAATTTACTGTCTAGACCAATTTAGCAGATGGCAGTAGCTGTAGGGTTTGGGGGGATTTTTTGTTTCATTTCATTCTGACTGTGCTTTCTTTTGATAATAGATTATATTGTGCTTTCAAAGAAACAGCCAAATGGGACAGATCTCATTCCATCTGCAGGGGTAGTGATGGCGGCTCAGGTCTGGGTCATTAGACTATTCCCTCCCCCTTCTCCAGTGACTGGATGGCAGGGCAGGTCACATGAACCAAGGTGAGCCAATGGGAGTCATCCCTGGGACTTTGGCAGGAGAAGGGGGCAGTGGGCAGTGCTCTCTTCTCCTTGGGATTCTCAGCTCTAAGGACAGTGCAGGCCAGTAGCTGCTGGCCCACATGTGGGAGTCTGTCTGAGAATGAAGCCCACCCAGAGAAAAAGAGCCAGAAGATAAGCAATAACTCTCTGATGATAGCAAAACACAGGATCCAGCAATACCTGCAGACCACACCGATCTCCCTCGTACATCCCGGGCAGGCGACAACAGCTGTCTTCTTTCATTTTCATTCAGGCTTCTGTTACTTAAATTTGGAATCCTCTGACATCGCCTCCCCTGGTTCATTGGCTCAGGAACAATGCAGGACCCCAGCCTTCATTCCTGGGCTCTGAGCAGGGCTGAGACCAGTCAGATGGCCCCATGGAGGGCAGCACCTCCCACAAGCATCAGTCCTGCCAAAGCAGGGCTGGGCAGCTCACAGCACCTCCCAAAGAGAAACAGCCAGAGTCCAGTGTCAGTCAGACGGTATTCAAGTCTCCAGCCTCCCCTCTGCAGCTGGCCAGCCTGGCTGGTCACTAAATCACTAGCCTTCGCTTTCCCATCTAAAAAATGGTAATAACAACATCTACCTCCCAGGCATTTTGTGAAGTTTTAAAAAGATTGAGAAGAGAAAGGACTTGATCCCTTGTCTGGCTCACAGTGGGCACTTGATAAATGGTAGCAATTTTATGTCACTGTGTCCATCTGTCCTCACACGCTCAGCGCAGGGAGCAGCCGTGGCATAGATCATTGAAATATGTGCGTAATGCCCTCAAAATAGTATTCCTACAAGTGATGCAATCCCTCTCAGGATTTTTCTCTTCTTTTTTAACCAAAGCTAAATATTGATCAAGTCACCATCTGAGATAGGAAAGGAGGAGGACAAAATCAGAGGGTGGGAACCTCTGGGCAGGAACCAGATGGCATCCAGAAGAACTGGGCATCAGGGGCCCTGTCCTGTCCCTGAAGAGAATCCTTCCTCAAAGTCAACCTCAGCTCCTGTCGCGAGCCCCTGGCCCTTACACAGAGGCAGAGGGAGTAGAGGCCCCTGCACTGGGGACCTGGACACCCGGGTTCGAGAGCGAGGGGTGGCCGGCTCCTTCCACACCGACCAGGCTCGACTCCCCATCCATAAGTTGGGAGTGCAGACTGCACGGTCCCTGAGGTGCTTCCCAGCCCGAGCCGGTGTCCACGTGCCTCCAGAGGCCAGCTCCGCCAGTCCCTCTACTTGATTCACGCCCTCCCCCTTCCCGAGCCCTGGAGCTCTTCCTTGTTCACTCCAGGTCACGTTCTGCTGGCAGAGGGAACACCCATCAAATCGCAGCCTTGTCTGCAGCACCGTCGCCCAGGTCGCCCCCCAGGCCCCCATGCGGAATCTCGTTGGCTTGTGGCCCTGTTGGGAGGTGGGGCTGGAGGGAGCTGGCTGGGCATGGGGACAGAGCCCTGGTGAATGGACTCTTGCTCCTGGGAAAGGTGAGCTCTGGAGGGAGCCAGGCCCCCTCTCCCTCCCCTGCACCTGCCCTCTTGCCCTCCTGCTTTCCGCCCTGAGTTGAAGCAGCCCGAGGCCCTCACCAGAGGCCAAGCAGACCTGCACTATGCTCTTGGGCTTTCTCAACCCCAAAGCCATGAGCTCAGATCAACTTCTTTTCTCTACAGCTGACTCAGTCTCGGGTATTGTGTTATAGCAGCAAAAACTGGACTGAGATCCGGTCTTTCAGAGATGGGGGTGGTTACCAGATGACGAGGTCTCAAAGTGTGGTTCCCAAACCCACAGCGTCAGCACCACCAGGGAGCTCAGAAGGGATACAAATTCTTGAACCCCAATCCAGACTAGTGGCGGTGGAGCCCAGGGACCTGTGTTTTAGCAAGCCTTCCAGGTGATTCTGATGCAGCTGGCATTGAGGAGCACTGGACTGTTCCATCCAGGGAACCCCTGTGGCTACTTAAATGGTTAAAATCACATGCATCAGACACTTCACAGAAGAAGATCTACAAGCAATCAACAGACATATGAAAAAATGTTCAACCTCTCTAGTAATAAGAGAAATGCAAATCAAAACTACACTAAGATTCCATCTCACCCCAATTAGAATGGCGATTATCAAGAATACAAGCAACAATAGGTGTTGGCGAGGATGTGGGGAAAAAGGTACACTCATACATTGCTGGTGGGACTGCAAATTAGTGCAGCCACTCTAGAAAGCAGTGTGGAGATTCCTTAGAAAACTTGGAATGGACCCACCATTTGACCCAGCTCTTCCACTCCTCGGCCTATACCCAAAGGACTTAAAATCAGCACACTACAGTGATGCAGCCACATCCATGTTCATAGCTGCTCAATTCACAATAGCCAGACTGTGGAACCAACCTAGATGCCCTTCAATTGAGGAATGGATAAAGAAACTGTGGTGTATATATACAATGGAATATTACTCAGCCATAAAGAATAATAAAATTATGGCATTTGCAGGCAAATGGGTGAAATTGGAGAATATCATGCTAAGTGAGATAAGCCAATCTCAAAAATCCAAAAGGTGAATGATCTCACTCTGATAAGTGGATGATGGCACATAATGGGGGATGGGAGGGGGGCAAGAATGGAGGAAAGAGGGACTATACAGAGGGAAAAGAAGGGTGAGAGGGAAAAGAGGGGTGGGGGGGAGAGAAAAATAACAGAACAAATCAAACACCATTACCCTATGTAAATGTATGATTATGCAAATGGTATGCTGTTATTCCATGTCAAACAGAAACAACACGTATCCCATTTGTTTCCAATAAAAATAAATTAAAAAAAAAATCACATGCATACCAAGTGCTCACAGCCCACTGCCCAGTGGCTACCATACTGGACAATGCAGAAGCAGAAAACCCCTGTCATTGCAAAGAACTCCCCGGGTAGCCCTGGCCTAGACGAGGCTTGCTTCCCAGGGTGTGGCCCAGAAACCAGCAGCACGCGCCTCCCTGGGAGCGCGTGGCAAATGCAGAAGCCCCCACACCCTCCACCAGCACCGCTGAACCGGAGCCCACAACACAGCAAGACCCCAGGAAAAGCCTGAGAGGCACTGGGCAGGACCGTCCAGCAGGGAACTGGGCTGGCTGCCCTGGCAGGGCTAACGCTGGGCACCAGCGTCAGGTGGCACATCACCACCTCCAGGAAGCCAAACGTCACAAAGACCACACACCCAGCAGCACAGGCTTCCAAAAAGCCAGGTCACGGTCAAGACGCGTCACAGGCATCTTGGCCTCCGCAAATGACCCTCGTTGTTATTGTACAACGAGGTCACGGCCACCTGCGGTGCTGTCCCCTGGTCCCCAGCAGGTGCCCCGAGACTCCTTCTGTCTCTGTGAGCTTCACTTCCTCTTCTCAGCTACCCAGACATGGTGCCCGTGGGCTCGGGAAAGGGGACCCCTCCAGCAGCCTAACCCAGGACTCATGCCCCAAGCGCTTCCTGGCCGTCCACCGGCCGAGTGCCTGTGCTGCTCATCCCAGCGGCACCGAGATTGACGTTGGAATCCGGGAGCCACCCTGTCGACAGCCCCAAGCCCAGATGCAGGCTTTGCTCTGGGTCTTGGAGAAGGGGCGCCCGCTGGCTGGCTATCCAGACCCACTGAGCGTGTATGGCCCTCCAAACGGGGCACGTGGGTCACCCCAACTCAACTCCAGCAAGAACACCCCCTGACGGGACCATCTTTTTTTTTAACAGACTGCATTTTGATTCATTGCACACAAATGGGGGGTACAATTTTTCGCTTCTATGGCTGTATATGATGTAAATTCACACCATTCGTGTCATCGCACATGTCACAGGGTAAGGACGTCTGTCTCAGTCCACTGTCTTTCCTTCCCCTGCCCCCTCCCCCTCATTTCCCTCTACGCAATCCAAAGTTCCTCTATTCTTCCCTTACCGCCCCCGCCTCCCCTGCCCATTATGTATCAGCATCCACTTATCAGAGAAAACATTTGGGCTTTGGTTTTTTGGGGTTCGGCTTATTTCACTTAGCATGATATTCTCCAATTCCATCCATTTACCTGCACATGTCATAATTTCATTCTTCTTTATAGCTGAGTAATATTCCATTGTATATATATACACCACAGTTTCTTTATCCATTCATCTATTGAAGGGCAGCTTGGTGGTTCCACCGTCTGGCCATTGTGAATTGAGCTGCTATGAACGCTGATGTGGCTGTGTCACTGTGGTATGCTAATGAGGTTGCCAGACCACTAGAACACATGTGGTCTCAGGAGGCTCCTGAGAGGAGTGGTGGCCCAGGCACACAGAAGTGACAACTAATGAAACAGAGGCGAGTTATGGGGCATTCCATTTCCCCACTTGCCCTGCTCCGGGCGCTCAGCTACGCCCTCTGACATGGTTACCCCCTATTACCGTGGCAACATGACTGTGGCCTTCATGAGCCAGCCGCTGGCCAGTCCTCAGGGCCAGGCGGCCTGCAGAGGGTCTGGGCCCCGGCTGATGTTCACGAGGCCTCTAGACTCAGGACAGCGCTTATAAGTTGCCCTGGACCAGGGCAGGTGGACTAAGCTCCACCGTACCCCGCCGGTCCCCAGGTCAGCCCCAACCCCATGTCCCTCTCTTGCTGACGTATGAACAAAACCAAAGACGTGCCCCAGCCTCCAATGACCCAGCAGAGCCCAGGTCCTTCCCTCGGCTCTGACTGGATGACTCAAGGGAACACAGAGGAGAGGGGACGCTCTGAGGGCCTGTGAGCGGCCACCCGCGTGGGCCCAGGCCTCCCCTCAGGAGGCAGTCGGTCACTGCAGCTGTAGCATGAATGGGCACAGCACCCACTGGTCATGGATCCTGGGCAGGGGCCAGACACACCGTGGGGTGGCTCCACTCTGCCCCGCGCGGTCTGGGGCCTCGGCTGGAAGACTCAACAGCTGGGCGGGAGCGCTGGCCTTCTCCAGCAGCCGGGCTCGGGTGGGTCCTCTGGCCACCTCTTCTGCACAGGGCTCGGGATTCCCAAGCCTCACATCCCGGGTCCCAAGGCAAAGGAAGGAGGAGCAGAAGGCGGGAAGGGGAAGCTGCTATGTCCTCTAACGACCCACCCAGAAGTCACCTGCATCACTCAGCAGTGTTCTGCTGAATAAGGAAGGCCCACCTGGCTTCCAGGGACGCAGACACCCCGCCCCCCCAGGACTGTCAACAGCCCGTCACAAGAAAAGCATGGCGTGCGGCACGCGTCAGAGCCATCTTGGGAAAACCCTGCCCACCCAGGAACAGCTTCCATAACACCCTCCTTGAGCTCCGGTGAGGACTAAGTGCCATGTGACTGCAAAGTTGCTCAGGTGACATAGGTGACACTCTCAAATACCCTTCTCTCATTAGAAGGGACATGTCCCTAAATCCTCCGAATTCAAGGGGAACGAGATGGAGATGGCTCACTAGGAGGGGTAGACGAGGATCTAGGGAATGAGGAGGACAGAGGGTCACACGCGGACACTGAGCCAAGGCCTCCGCACACCGGCCAAGGCTGGCATCTCAAAGGCAACAGAAATGACAGACATACTCTAGAGAGAAACGCAGGGAGACACTGAATCTCCTTTTTCATTTCTTATTTTTTTCAAATTGCTTTTGATTCTCTTGGGGGAAAAGATCATTCAATCACATATTTATGCAACAACTCTTTCAGTATGTCCAGTGCGTGTCAGGCATCACAGAAAAGCAAACCAGGAAGGAGATGTGGACCACCCGCTCTACCAAGAGATAACCAGGCATTTTTAACCGGCGGAAGTGGGCACAGGAGGAAAGGCCAGCAGATCACACAATGGCTGCACACACATGACGCTGCTCCCTGCTGCCCCTGGCCTTCCTCCCAGGCCCCCTGTGGTGGAATCCCTCCTGGAAACCCACCCCCACCCACTGGGGGCTGCTGGCCAGCTCAAGAAGCCTCTGCAGCCAGGACACAGCCCTGGCACCTTGGTGACACTGCGGTTCCCTTTTCTCATTCTGTCTGGCCCCTGCCCTTCCTCTGGATCAAGATCCCCAATCTGCCTAGAGTCCCTGCTTCCCACCACTCAGGGGTTAACATTTTCCAATGTTCCCCGCAGGGTCTGAAGTGCAGCTGTTACTGCCATTTGGAAATTGCTTTCTGAAAGACTCAGCTGCCTCTTGGAAACAACCACAGTGCCATCCACTGGTGACAGTCGGGCGTTGCACCTGCTGCATGCTCAGCTCTGCGGTTGGGGGACGGTTTTGAAATGCCTCCTGGGGGCCCCTTCCCAAGGACAGACCGCTCTTTCCTCACGCAGAGGAAATCCTGGAGGCTGGTCCTGATCCCCACGTAGGAACCGAAAGCAAACCACCAGGTAACAGAGGAAGGACCACTCAGGTCCCAGAACCTCCCTCTTGGATGCAGGGAGCTTGCCTGCAGGAGTGGGGAGTGGGCTGGACCCTCTCTCCCAGTCCTAGCAGCAGAGTGACGTTTGGAGAGGCCGAAGATACCATGGCCTCTGAGACTAGAACTCTTAACAGTCTGCGCTCAAGCCTTTTGTTCAACGGGGAAGGAAAAAAAAGAATGGAGAAACAAAGATGATTACCTGTCTGAGCTGTTTGTATGTTTGTGCTGTTATTTTTCCAATAAGCAAATTTTATTATTTGCTTGGAAGAGGAAGAGTAATGAGTCTCTAAATTCACGTACACTCATTTTTTCCCTACATTACCTCATTGTTTGTAACGCATGCCTTTTAGTGTCAGGCGCTAATCTCGGTGCAATTAGGACACAAAATACACAGAGATTCCTGCCTTTATGGAGGCTGCATTCGACAGACAATAACGTGTATAAATAAATGATACAGTATGTTAAGAGTTAGGGAAAACCACCAGGGCCACCTAAGGCGGCAGGAAGGGACAGGGTGGGTGCCACTGAAAACAGGGTGCACGGGAGGTCCCCAGAAGGATGAGGCCTGGGCTTCTGGGGCGAGACTTGCAGGCAGAGGGCACAGCAGGTGAGAGGCCCCAGGTGGGAACGTGCGCGCCACTGTCCGGGGGCACTAAAAGAAAAATACCTAAACAAATTTAGCAGAAGTCGCCTGTGCAAATAAATGATTCAGCATCCCACCCTCGGCACAGGGCAAAAAATGGATCCAAACGCTCCAGCAAACCCCCTTGGAGGCTCGATTTATAGGCAGCAAAAAGGAAGTGACGTAAAGAAACAATTTGATTGGCTGGTCTCCGGGTTTGCCTTATATGGTCATGTTTCAGCTGCTCTCGGCCCCTGATTGGCTGGAGGTTCAGCGGCTGCGATTGGCTGAGACTCAGCAGCCTGTTCGAGAGCACACTTCCAGGTTAGATCAGAGTCTGTTCAGACAGCAAGTTAGGTTTCAGGGCACCGCATACGGAGGACTGTGTAGGCCAAACTTAATGCATGTATGGCGGCTGCTTTGGCCCAAATTTAATTCAATGTAACAGCAGGGAGAGAGCAAGCGAAGGGCAGAGCCGAGAAGCAGCGGAGAGATAATGGGTTCCCAACGTGGACTTTGAAGGCCACTGCACAGACTTGACCGTTTGGTCTGGTGAAAGGGGTATCACCAGACACAGCCTGACCTACCTGTGAACTTCCAGTACATTCTACTGCGGGCTGAGGGTAGAAGGAAGCAGGCAGTGGTAGGCGTGATGGAACAGTTAGGAGGCTACTGCAATAATCCCAGCAAAGGAAGCGTATAGATGGCGCCAGGTGGCGGCGGTGGGGGCAGGAAGAAGGGGCCGGATGGAGGTGCAGCGGGCCTCCGCAGTGCCCTAGGGTAGCTGTGCTGCAGGACCGGGAGCAGCAAGGAGGACCGTCAGGATTTAGGCCGAGCAGGTGGGCACAGTGAGAAGGAGGCCACTGCAGAAGGAGCAGGTGGAGGGTGCCCAGAGGCGTCCGGCTGGCCTGTTAAAATCCCCCACCGACGCCGTGTAGCTCTTGGTAGCCACGGGATCGGAGCGTCTTCTCCCTCCCAGGGCACCAGGAGGGCAGGCCGCCCACCAGGAGAGCTGTGTGGGGAAGGGGTGTCGGCCAGCTCAGAGACAGCAGAGCAGAGCATGCAGGGAAGGCCCGGCAGCCTCCGGAGAGCCCAGGTCCCCCGAGAGCTTGGGAGCCTCCCAGACCCTGGTCCCAGGAAAGAATAGGCTCGAGGAGTGGATGGCATAGGGTCTGTGGGGCACATACTTTAGGGTGCCTGATCGGACCTCCTCCTCAGTGAATCTTCCTACCACCCCAGCACCCTGATACCTCCACACCCCATCCTATCCACCCTCCAGTGGCCACAGACACTGAACCTGTAAGTGCAGCACGTTGGGACATGTGGTCAGCATGTGCTTAGCACACCAGGGTCCCATCAAACCCTCCCTCCCAAGAATTTGAAATAAGAGACTGCCATCAGCAATCAGTGGAAAATAGTGGGATGGAAGGTCAAACCGAGAGTAAATGGGAAGGGGCAGCCACTTTGGGCCACATGCCAGAGGAAGATGGAAGAGGCAAAAGAACAAGGTAGATGTGCAGAAATGAGTGGTCATATCAAATCTGACAGATGGAGAAAGAGCTCTCAATCCACTGTTCTCCAGATCTCCAGATTCAATGCTTCCATGTCACACAACTCCAGAAAGTCACCACACACATCCTGGTCCCTATTAATGGTGCCTCTGGAGTTGTGCAGTGCACCATATATACAACTGTACATGGCAATCCCAGCTCTATCTCACTCCTATGACCAGATATCTTGACATTGCCTGTTGCATCTTTCCCATGAGCTGGCACAATAGCTTTATGTTTCTTCCCAGCAACAGTTTTGACAGAAAACAGACTCAGGAAACAAAGACCATTCTGTTGGCTCCCCATTGCCTTAACTGAATGACTGGCTCTAAGACCACCAGTACCTCCAGGAAGTGTCATTAACCTAGGGACACTGCGCCTGACTGAGAATCTGAAAAGCCAGTGCAAGTTTTCTGTCACTGCTGGGAACACTGTCCATCTCTCTCGTGGACTTTATGAGCACGGTCTCCTCTGTGAGTTTGTAGTGTCTGGCGTACAGACCTACAGGGATAGGCTGAGACAGACAGCAGCCTCAGGTTCTCACCAGCCTGCTGGGGGACAGCTTGGCAAAGGGCTGAGCTTCCCCAAGCCAGGGAATTTCCATCGCATGCCGAGTGGCTGAGCTTGGGGTTCTCCTGTGAGATTGTGCATTTCTGCACGAACCTCCCTTCCCTTTTAAGCAAACTCACGTGCATGCATCTCCCCTGTGCTCAGGCCCCGCGTCTTTTCCTGAGTAAGGAGCCCCGTAGGACATCTCAGCAGAGAGGCCGCTGGTTGCAAATACCAGAAAATCGTTTCCCTCTTCCCATCTTCCCCCTCTACCTGCCTCCAACCTGACATCCTCCACACTAAAACGTGTCTCTGTTGCAGTTCCCAAAAAGAATTTCTAGACAACAGCACTTATATTTATTCACGTTGCTCCTATCTTCTACATTTTGGACACGGTGCATTCCCCGAAAGAAATCCTTCCACTGGCACTAAAAACATAAAGTGAACCTCAATGTAGAAAATGAATTCTAGAAGCCGGGAAGGCAAGAAGGGAGCAAAGGACGTTGGATACCAGGTCCTACATCCAGTTCATAGGAGTACGTGGTGGGGTTCTGCACCCTGAGATGCGGCCAGCGTTCCCCTGGAGGCCTCCAGGCATAAAGAACTGGCCAGGAGAGGGGACGCTGTTTACTCAGATTCAACCCCGTTAAGATGTGCCATTGCTCCCCGTCCATCAAAGAGAAGAAAAGAAAAATTCCTGCACTTTCTCTGCACACGTGGGAAAGCCCAGTGCTGCTGCCACTCACGGGTCTTCTCCCATCTCCCCTCCTCTCTAGGCTGCCACTAATAAATCAAATCATTTAGCGCTGTTTCTAATAAATGGAAAGATCAGAGCGCCATCCGAGCACGCTGCTGCCTGGCGTTGGCGTGATATGGAGGTAAGGTTTTCCGCAAGGGGATCCGTGTCTGTTTCCTAGGATCGTTATTAAAAGCAGAAGTCGAGCCGTGTACAGATGGGATCAGACCACGGCACACAGATTTTTGTGGATTCTAAAAACGAAAAGGAAAGATGGAAACACTCAGAGCCAGCTCGGATGGGCCTGGCGCTCCGGGCGTGAGTCCCCGTCCCCAGCAGGGGTGGAGTGGCCTCCGCCAGCCTCAGCCATGCTTCCTGGGAACCTGGATGGACATTCCAGCTTGAGAACCAAAGAGTTCTAGTTCTGGAACGTTTCAAAAAGCAGCAATATGCTGTTGCTTAAGGAAGTCGTATCAGATACAGTTTAGAAAAGCCCCCCCCCCAAGCAGTGGGACCCCATAGCAAGAAGAGCATGGTTGTCATGGTGGCGTTGTGTTAAGATCAAGCCCCAGAGCCAGCAAGGGCACCAGCTTGTGCAGAAGAAGGTTCACACTACGCCTCAGAACTGTCCCTACCTCAGCCATAACCCCACTCACTCTGCCCAGGAAGGGTTCTTAGACTCGCTTCCTCATTCGATGCTGGAATTTTTTTCATATATATTTTTTAGTTGTCCATGGACCTTTATTTAATTTATTTATTTATATGTGGTGCTGCGGATCAAACCCAGGGCTTCACACATGCCAGGCAAGCGCTCTGCCCCTGAGACACAACCCCATTATTTTTTGATAATATCCCCGCCAGTCATTTCCCACCTCTGGGCCTCGGAACTCACCACCCCCCAAGGTGGTACATCCTGTCTTAGGACAGACTCTCAGAAAAGTCATTCTCTATTTTATTCCAGCTCCCTGTAGCTTCATCCATTTTCTGTTGCTAAAACAAAATCCCTGAGGCTGGGTAGGTTACAATGAAAAGAAAGGTTTTCTTATGTCTCACCATTCTGGAGGCTGGATGTCTGAGAACATGGTGCCAGCGTCTGCTCGGCTTCCGGTGAGGGCCTCCGGTTGCGTCAACTCATGATGTGAAGGAACAGAAGGAGGAACAGTCACATGCAGAAACCGGGTGCACTCTGTGAGTTTGCTTTATAACAACCCACTCTTGGAGTAAACCCGTCCCCTGAGACCCAACTCACTCCCACAAGACCTCATCCAGTCTCAAGAGACCTAACTCAGTCACTTGAGAATGACACTAATCCCTCCGTGGGGGCGGAGCTCCCATGACCCATCACCTCCCCAGAACCCGCCTTCTGAGGTGGCCACACTGAGGAATTGAAGCTCCGGGGGAGTTTGGTGGGCCAGACCACAGCAGGCCTGTGGTCTACCTTCCCCCGCCTGAAACTGCCTCCTACGCACGCCCTCGAATCTGCTGTCCCAACCCTAGTGCCCGCCAGCAGGTGAGGGGCATGTGGCCTGACATCAGTCACTGGAACACCACTTGGAAATTAAGGGCGCTTCCTGACCACCCGCAGCACAGAGGAATCTGCAATCTTTGTGCTGCACGCAGGAGCCAGCCGCGAAGGACCTGACTGTATGAGTCCCTTGACGTGGAAAGGGAAGCAGAGCAGCCATGGCCTGGGGCTGGGAGGGTGGTGGCCATGCCCTGTGTCCTGACTGCAGTTCTGGCGACCTAGGCTCCCCGGTCTCATGCTTTGGATGGGCGCCTTTGGCTGAGTGCTCACGAAGCCTCCATAGAGTCAACTCTAAAGTGTCCTCCAGTTGACAGCCTCCAGGATTCCAGGTTGACACTTGGGACAAGACGGTCATCCGCAGACTCCCTTCAGGGCCAGATTCCTTGCTCTTTCTGGAGTCAGCCGTGTTGACGTTCGGGGGAAGGAGAGGCCCAGGAGAACCGCAGGAAGCCCGCAGGAAGCTCCACCAGCATGCCCGCAAAGTCCCCACCACACCGGGCCCGACCCCAGCGTGGCTTCTGCTTTCAGAAAGCCGGACGGGGCAGAGGCCCTCATGGAAGGAGATAGGAGCAGGATCCTGAGGAAAGAATGGAAGCCGGGGACCGTGGGGACGAGCTTGCTCTGAGGGAGGTCTGCACCCTCCCAGGTGAGGAGGCATCGTGCCGAACGAGATTGGAAGTGCCACACGGCTCTGAGGAAATGCAGAGGGGACGGACGTTCCCTGCCTGGTGGGGAACGGCCGAGGGGTAGGCAGGGGAAGGTGGCCGGGGAGGGAGCCAGGGGACCCAGCAACAACCTGGCAACTTCAGGGATCAGCGACAGTCTCGGGTGGCCGGGGAGCAAGGGACATAGGCCAAGAGCGGAGAGGCGAGGCTGGGAAGGAGGCCGCGGGCAGACTGAGGAGCAGTTTGGAAACCAGCCTAAGGGTTTGGATCCAGTCTTGAAATCCAGGGAGGGCCGTGGGGGGCTTTAATCAAGAGGTGGGGTCGCCTTCCAGAGAGAGCTGTCTGGCTGCAGCGGCAGGCTGGCACGGAGAGAGGGCAGCCTAGGGACCTTTCCAACAGCCCGAGCAGGAGACCGCCATCCTGGACAGGCAGCGTAGACCAAGAAGACTGCTCAGGACCGTCGACAGAACCCCGTTGGAGATCATTGGCAGGGGCAGGGGAACCGGCCAAGGATGACCCCAGATTTCTGTGGGGAGCTTCTGTTCTCCCTTCAGCTGCCGAGCCCAGCAGGTGCAGGCATGGGGGGTGGGTGGCACTCAGGGGCCCCTTTGGGCAGTGCTGACCAGGCCCTGGGTCCCACCACACACCCCGATCGCGTTTCACATTTCCAGAGACGGTTTTACTGTCCTGGGCCATAGGACATGGGCTGCTCGCATGGTCATGGGCCTGACCTCCTCATCCTCAGTCCCCCGTCCTCCGGCCTCTTCACCCCGAAAGGATCAGCACACGCCTCTGGCCTGCACGGCAAGTCTCATCACTAGACCCCATCCCGGGGACGGACCGCCCTGCTAGGGCTTCTTGTGCCTTTCAAATGTTCTTTTTTAATGGACTCTCGCCTCAGCATATGCTGACAAAGATATGTGAACGTAAGTAAAAGCGTAAAGAATAATGTAAGAATCGCTCAAAACCCCATTTCTCGGGGGGATTATTAACACATGGGGGTATTTCTTTTCAATTTTTCTTCTTTTCATATGTTTTTGCTTCATCTGATTGATATTGTGGTATAAGCTTTTTTCTAAGTCTGTCAAATTTGGTGAAAATATGCTTTTTAAAGTGGCTGGACAGAGTCCAACAAGAGTGTACCTAAATTAACTGAGTCCTGATCATCGAACATTTGCGGTGAGTGTTGTTTCGGCACTTTGTTTTGCTATTATAAAACCCTAGCTCAAGCACATACGTGTATGGATCTCAGCCATTCTTTCCTGATTGTTCCTCTAAGACACATTACTGAAATGGTCCAGGGGTTTGAAGATCTGAACATGTTTAGGGATTCCGGCTCTTGGGACCACGCTCCTCCCAAAAGATAAAATAATGTCTTCTCTGGTCTTCTTGCTTTGCGTTCCCCTAGCTGACTGAGGGAGGAGGAAGCCACGTGACCACTCTTCAAAGCCTGAATTTTCTGGAAGACATTTACTGACTCTTTTGGCAGAAAGTGGAAACTCTCCTCTCCTCCTGGGACGGTCCTACCCTGTGATTTACAACCAGCCTGAGCCAGCTCAGCGGCCCAAAGTGCTGTCAGCCCTGGCCGTCCACCAAATGGAACAAAGCCACCTGGGTCCCTCGGCCTCTGAGCAAACACCAGGACCAGTGACTGCCCCCTGCCGCTTCCAAGACACATGCTGTTTTACTGACACCAGGAATACTTCCACAAAGCCCAGCTCCCCAGAACCGGCCAGGCCTGGGACGTGGCCTGCTTGTTCCCTGACATGTGACGCTGGCCTGCCACATCCCCGCCACCTCCCCTGCTGGGCCCCAAACCCTAGCAAGAACCACAGGGCATGTGAACCAACCAGCATGGAAGGAATCTGAACGTCACACGCTGGCCCAGACCATGCCCTCCCCCTGCAAGGGCTGCACAGGCCTCGCCTGGCTGTGTGCACACACCAGCCCCTCTGTTTCTGCAGGTGCATGGCCTGGAAAGTGGACCCCTTGAAAGCGGACCTGCTGGCTAGCGGGGACCGAGGAGTTAAGACGTGGGATGATTTTAATCCCGCCCAAGCGCGAATCCCTCCAGAAGAGTCGTGTCTGGACTCCAGGAGGAGAGGTCTGTTCCAGGCACGCTCAGGGCCCCGCACCATGGGCTTGGCCAAGGACAAGGAGGGGCCAGGAATGCTCCGGACAGGAGTGCCCACCTCATCTCGGAGGAATCCCCAGAAAAGGCGGCCGGTAGGTGACCGCACAACTAAGCTCAAGCGAGCAGCGCATCTTGGGGCCACGCAGCCGGCGGGGACAGGCACAGAGACCCGAAGGGCCTTCATCTCGAGCTTGAGTCCAGGGTGAGCTGATGTCAGGAAGGCCACTCCAGCACGGAGAGGAGGCGACCCCGGCCCCCTGCCGCCTGTGGGGTACCAGGAAGAAACCACCGTTGCCCAGAAGGGGGACACTGAGGCCCAGCCACAGGCAGGGCAGGTGGAGATGGAAGAACTCGGAGGCACGAAGAGGGAAGAGCTGGTGGGACTCGACTCCAGGACCTTCGGGCGGGATGTGCCACAGACTCCCAGGTCCTGAACCAGCAACCATGGTAACGGCGCAGTGGCCCTCGGTATCCAGCTGGGGTCACCGTGCCTACTCAACACAGGTAGTGTCTTTTGAACCTTTTCAATCCACGTTTGGTTGAGTCCACGGATGCAGAATCTGCAGACAGGAAGGGGCAACTGTACCTGCCAGGTGAAGGAACTTGCAGATCAGATTAACAGGCACGTGCTCCGTCCTGAGAACAGCGCCTGGCGTGGCCAGGCTGACTTAGAGATGGGATCCTAGGAGCAGAGCGACTCGTTTCGGCACCTTGATCACGTAGACTGGCAGGTAACGGCCAGATACAGTCAGGATGGCGCCCGAGCGGGTGGCAGCTGGAGCCACAGGAAAGCACTTGGCACCCAGGGCAAATCGCACCTGGAGGAGACTGGAGGGCAGGGCGCGACCCTGGGCTGCCGGGGACGGGCTCAGGCGGGGTCGCGGGAGGGCGAGAGTGCTCCAGCTGACGCAGCGCGGACGTCACAGATGCCAAGGCGGAAGCGTTTGAGAAGAGGGAGCCCATGCAGAGGGGTCTGCGGTTTGGACCCGGAAGGCCCCCGAAGGCTCGTGTGTTGAGGCTTCGTCCCCAACACGGCGCGGCTGAGAGGTGGGGCTCTGGGTAGCGACTGGATCCGAGGCCCTGACCTCAGCAGACCTCAGTCCACGGAGGGACTCGGAGCCAGCGCGCTCCTGGAGGCAGCGGGACCTGTGGGCGTGCGCCTGGTGGAGGAGCGGATCCTGGGCCGTGCCCTTGGGCACCGTGCCTTGCCATCGCCCCTCCCTCTCCCCTCCCCACGCCTCTCTCATTTCTGGTTGTCCCGCCCTGAGGGGTGCGTTTTTGCTGCTCCACGTCCTTCCGCCATGTTGTTCTGCCTCACCACAGGCTCAAAGCAATGGGGCCGAGCGACCAAGGACTGAAACCTTGGAAACCATGAACCAAAATAAACCGCCCCTTCTGTGAGGAGCAGACCCAGCAGATTCTCCATGTCTGGACCCTCACTCTTGGAAATCCCTGTCACCACCCTCAACTGCTTCCCCTTTTCCTTCTCCTCCTTCTCCAGACGTGACATGAGGGTTATGCCCCCAGAGCCCTGGACCCCGCGCAAGGCCTCTGCTGTGGAGGGACAGCTGAGCGGCAGAGAATGGACCCCACCTCCCACCTTGTCCTTGCGGAGGCCCAGCCTGGAAGCCCCTGCTGGATCTGCCCTTCTGAGTCCTCTCTTTGCAGGAGTCTCTGCTGATCTCCGCCCCAGCCACCCCAGAGAGATCCCCGTGTGGCATTCTGTCCACAGCACCTTGTGTCCCCCTCCCACACGGTGAGCCCCAGCAACAGCCTCGTTTCTGACATGATTTTGCAGCAGGACATCCAGGGTTATCACCCCGGGGGACGCCGAGTGTCCAGGGTCCCAATCCCAGACTCTTTCTGGGGTCTGCCTCAGACCAACCAGCTGGGGGTCAGCAATTGATAATTTCCTTCATTCTCCATTTTAATCTACAACTAGCTTCTCATCTGACCTTGTTCCCTTGGGAGAGACTCTAAAAGTAATCTGGGAACCGAGGAGCAGAGAATTTGGTGCCTGAGGCCACGCTGTGCCCTCTGGTCTTTGGATAGCTAGTTGGTCACCGAACCTTCAAAGCACCTGTAAGGTAGATATCATCCCAATTTTTAGGATGAGGAACTTGAAATACAGAGAGGTAAAGTGTGTTTCCCAAAGTCACACAGCTAGTTAGTGACAGAGTTAGAGCAACGAGAGCCCAAAGTTTCTCTCCTCTACCACACTCTCCTCCAGCAGAGAGCAGGGGCCAAGCCCCAGGGCTGTCCTCAAGACCCCAAATTGGTGTTCTTGGCCACAAAATGTAGATCTCATGACTGTTCAGTGGCTGCAGATCCTGAAGGGTCCAAAGTGAACAAAATGTCAGAAAGAGGAGGCCGGGAGAGGCCACGGAAAGGGAGACATCGGCTTCAGGACAGGAGTAAGGCCAGGGGTGACACAGCCAACAGGGAAGCCAGAGGTGCTTGTCTGACCCCGACCCCCCCGTCCTCTCTGCACACTCTGTGTGTCTTCACTCCGGAACAGCCAACCTTAGTCTCCCTGGGACACCGACTTCACATCCTCCCCAGGGACCTCGGCCAGATGGAGTGCTTCCTGTTGAGGCCCATCCTCTTGCCCTGGCGGCCTCCTCCGTGGAACCTCCAGGAAGTCTGGCTCCCCCAAAAAGCAGAGCCTGAGGCCAGGAGTTGGTGCAGGAGGCTTATCACTAGGTAGCGGGAAGGGCGAGATCAGAGAGCGGAGGACCCGGGAAGGGAGGACCCGGGAAGGGTCCAGTGAGCGAGGGCCCCACTCTGAGCAGTAGAAGTCGGCATGCGCTCCAGCGTCCTGAAGCCAGCCCCGCCGCACTGCCCACCACGTACACCCCGCATCGCAGAGGCGCACCGTCCCTTTGGCCCTCGGAGAGGGATTCAGAGTGCCTGGAATCATCCACCCGGACAGCGAGGCGAGGAGTTTCTCTGCCAGTTCGCACCCCCGCTGACCTTCTAACACAACTTCTTGTTACAGTTTAGATGTGAGGTAGCCCCCCAAAACACCTGCGGGCAAGGAGGGCCAGAGGTGAAGTGATCAGCCTATGAAAGCCATGACCTCGTGGGGATTCATCCAGGGTGGGCTGAATGGGTCAGTGGGAGGTAGAGCTGCAGGCCAGTGGGGTTTGGCTAGAGGAAGTAGGTCACTGCGGGGGTGCCTTGGGGACTATGTTTTGCCATCACCTGCTGCTCTTCCCCTTCTCTTCCCCTCCTCCTCCCCTTCCCCCTCCCCCTCCCCTCTCCCTCCCGTCCCCTTCTCCTTCCTGGAAGCTAGGAGCTGACCGCTTTCCCCCAACACACACCCTTCCACCATGATAACCTGCCTAACCTCAGGCCCAAAACTGTGGTCCGTGGACCTTGGACTGAACCTCCAAAACCAGGAGCCAGAATAGACTTCCTCCTCCCAGGTGATCTCAGGCATCTCGGTCACAGCCACAGCAAGCCGGCTGACTCCGTGCCCCAGGGGTGGCCGGCCACCATCCTCCCCTCGCTCTGTTGGCAACAAGTCAGTCCCGGGTCCCACGGGCAGGTGCCCAGGAGGCGAAGGGCAAAGACGGCCCGTGACCCACGGGGACACGCTGGCGCTCACTCTGGCCTCTCGTTGTCCAGGGTCTCCACCTTCAGCGACGGGCTGACCTGCTGGAGGACCCGGTGTCCCTCACAGAGCCAGATGCACACCTGGCCCAGGAAGCAGAGAAGCCGGGAGGCGGAGAGAGACCAGCACCAGCCCGCGAGCTGCAGCAGGGCCAGGGCCGCGCCAGCTTTCCAAGCGCATCGAGACATGGCTGGCAAGCCCTGACCCCCTTCCAAGCACCACATGCGATGCCCAGGACCACGGCTGACCAGGACTCGATGCCAGCCTAGCCAGGCAGCCACACACCTCCACAGGACCCGCTGCCCAGAAAACAGCCCTCCCCCTCGCTGGGAGCCCGCCACAGCCCAGGGGCCTCCCTGGCAAGGCCCAGGGCAGACGGGTCTCTGAAGTGAGGCAAACAGCTGGGAGACAGAAGGCCGCCTGCCCGGAGGGGTGTGTGGCTGGGCCTCCTGCAGAATGCCTGGCCTCTGGGCTCCAGCGGTCAGCGTGGGCTCTGAGATGACATGCCGCCAGCCGCCATGCCGCACAGCACAGCCGAAAACAGTCCGCAGAGGCCCAACCAGAGCCAATCCGTCTCACTGGAGTGAAAAATAGCACTGTCGGGAGGGAACCGGCAGCCAGCCGCCCGGGAAACCCAGCCCGCGGCCCTCCGCGCTCACAGATCATCCCCACCACCCACAGCCGCACACGCAGGCCAGCCTCCTGGCTCCCGGCCCCCTGCTGCCCCCAGGGCCCATCTGTGGCTGCAAAACAGGTTTGAAGGCTGGAAAGGGACCCAGAACCCCCACCAGGGGCTGCCATCCAGGGGGTCTCAAAGGTCAAACGGACCCTTGGGGGAGGTGGGAACACTGAGCCCCGGCTCAGCAGGTTGGGTCTGGAGACTGGGCAGTGACCACCCTGCCAGAGCCAGCCCTGGGGGAACTCAGGCCTCGGCGAGGTTTGTCTCCACCCCGGACATCTCTGTAACGAGCCAGGGAGGCGTGGGCAAAGAGGGGGATGCGCAGATGGACAGAGGGAGGGACGGATAGAGGGAGGGAGGGAGGCAAGGAGGGAGGGAAGGAGAAAGATGGAGAGATGCAGAGACAGATCCTCGCTGATGGATTGGCCATTGGCTCATTCACCCTCCAGCATGAACCTTCCAGGGAAAGGAAGAACTCGACTCAGCTTCTTGGCAGCAGAATGGCCTTTTAGACACCCAGGAGCTGTGGACCCTCTGAGAGGCACAGTTACTGGTGCCCTGTCCAAATCCCCGCCGGTTCTTACCTCCTCGACTGCACGCTGCTTCCTGTGACATCTAGCACAACTCCAAAAGCAGAAATGAGGAGCAGGACAGCGGGCCGTGGTGTGGGTGGCTGTGTCCAGTGACCGGCACCCGGGAGATGGCGTGGGGGACTCCCATCCTGGCTCGGAACTGCCCCTGGGGGAGATGGAGAGTCTGATGTCCCGTCTTCAACAGGAAGCTTTAGAGCTGAGGATGGAAAAAGGCTTCACTGAGAGAATTTAGGACTTCCAGGCGAACCATAGGAGTACACTTGGACGAACGTCCAATGAGCACCTACTGTATGCACGGCTGAAGTAGTCCCTGGACTAGTGACGGAAGCACCCAGAGGCCATTCCCTTCGCTGACCGGTTCTGAAGCGGAGGGGCCCGTGGCACAGCCTGGGACTCAGTGCCCTGAACAAGGCTCCCGTGCTGGTGTGCCAACACCGGGGGCCGGCAGGACAGGCAGGCGCACCAGGCCCCGCTGTCCCCTCTGGACTCTGCTCCCGCACCTCTTGTGGCATCTTTTCCTTGGGCTCCTTGGGCCACCAGGACTGGCACCTTCTTAAGGCTGCGTGAGTCCAGATGCCAGGTGAGCCCCCAGACCCTCTGTGCAGTCACTAACGTCAGGTCACCGGTCACCTGCCCACCCCACAGGGGGCGTGTGCTGCTGCCTCTGTGTTTCCCACAAGTGGTGTCCTGCTGCTGAGAGGGGCCCGTCCCTCCAGGAAAAGGCCAGTGGAGACACAGGCGTCCCGGATGGCCTCCGGCGCTTTCCTGGCTGGCTGGCCTTGAACTCCTTAAATGCTATCTGCCTGGGGCTTCCACTGGTCACTTGGGGGCAGGTCAAGCCTGCAGGGGGAATGCAGGGGTCACCAGGGACAATACAGTGGGCACTAGGAATGACGGGGGCACTCTCATGGGGAGTGGAAAGACGCAGGGGGTTAATTAGTTCAGCAAGTGATGACCGACAGCTTCCTCTGCACCGGAGCCCTGGGAATTCTGGGATAAACAAGATGGACTCTGCCATTGAAAAAGTTTTATTTCAGTGAAACAAATGCATCAATAAATAAATATGCATGAATAAATAAATATGTGACATGGGGTGACTGCAAGGGCCATGAGGAAGGAGGAATGGTGTACAGAATGGAAGGCAGTGGGCCAGGAGGGGGGTCTGGCCAGGGGCTTAAGCCTAAGTGGAGAGCAGGAGAAGGGACAAAGAGCTGAGCAGAGGTTTCCTGGGGGCGGGATGTGTGCAAAGGCCCTGAGGCAGCAGAGCAGAAAATCAGGTCAGAGAACTTAGCTAGAGCAGGAGCAGGGCGGGAGAATGAAGGCCAAAGGGACAGGAAGGTCAGGAGCCGTGTCACCTGCTGGCAGGGCTGGAACTGTGGTGCCCACGTCTGCATTCAGGGGTCACTTCTGTTCCTGAGACAGGCTCACAATCGGTGTGGTGCCTGAAGTAGGACAGTGTGGGGCTAGCAGGGCATTTGTGGCCCTAGTGGCTCCCGGGCAGTGGGTCCTGCTGCTGTGGGTCTGCCCTACCACCCAGGGCACAGCCGGGCCAGGCAGGAATGTCCTCGCCCAAAGCGTCCACTCCAGAGAGCCAGGCGACTCTCAGCTCTTGCCCAATACACAAACGAAATGGCCTGGGAGGTCCCCGGGCACCTCAGCACGGGCTCTGGGAACGGAAAGGCCCCGGTCCCCAGGCGCGGAGGAAGGAGAGCGGCCCAGGGGCCTCGCCAAGGCCCACACCCCACGCAGGCCACGTGTCGTGCACCCAGTCCCCAGCTGCAGCCCAGGTCCTCCTCACCCTCCAAGTAACCCTGAGGCACCCACAGGGTCAAGACCGCTGCGTCCACCTACTTCCTGTCCCCCTGCCCCGAGATTTCAGAGCCGAGTCCACCCTCGGGCACAGTCGTGCGTTTGGACGATTCTCTGCTGTTCCCGCGGGCCCATCGCTGCTAGAACCTTTAACGGGCCCTTTCTAAGATCTGTTCAGGGGGTAACACTGTCACTGGTGTCACCAGAATGTCCTCTCCACGCTTTCCCAGGCGTCCCCGGGGTCCTGCCTGTCCACTGGCTTCTGCAGAGATGGCACTCTGAGAACAGAGCCCGTGGCCGGGGTGCCGCACCCTCTGTGACCTGGCCTTGGAGCTGGCGGGGTCGGCGGCTCCCCGCTCCCTGCACAGGACGGTCACATGGGCCCACCCAGGTGTCACTGGAGGGGTGGGCAAGGGTCTGGTGGACTGAGCACGTGGAAGCTGGGCGTTGCTGTGGCCGTTTTTGGACAATGCAGGAGTCCTGGCCAGGTGGGACGGCTGCTGGCAGAGGAGGGTCGCTGGCCCAGCGGGGACAGAAGGAATGAGGTGTGTCTCTGTGGAGCCCATGGGAAGCCGGGGAGGGTGCCTCCAGAGCAGGGACAGAGACGGCAGCAGAGTCAGGAGGGAAGTGGACTTTCAGATGAGCGGGGGTCGAGGGGATGCCCAGGGCCTCGTGGAGGCTGGAGGCTGGAGGTTTGGCTGGACATCTCCCTGTGGGCTGCATACGGGACCCTCCTGCCCAGCCCCAGCCCAGGAGTGCAGAGATCGGAGCAAGCGAGCCAGACTCTATTAAGGAAGGAGGGAGGGAGGGACGGCTGGAGAAGAGCCCAGAGAAGAGCCAGCAGGGGCACGAACTGGGCAGAGGGGGAGGTGGCACACCCTGCCCACCCCAGGGGCCCCAGGCAGAGGAGAAACCAGATGGGAGGCACAAGTTCTGAAATGAAGGGCCATCGGAATCCCCCCCAGGGCCCCTCAAACAGGCCCGGCCGCCCGGGTCTCATTCAGCAGGTCTGGGTCTCTGCCCAAGAATTTGCATTCTGACCAGTTCCAGATGCTTCTGGGATGGCGGCTGTGAGCTTCAAGAACAGGGAGTGGAATGGGTCGTTGTCCCGGGAGGAATCCGTCTCCATCGGCTTGCCCTTTGCTCCCCGCCCAGCGCCAGGCAGTAGCAGGGCTTCCCCAGAGACGGGTTGGGCTGACAGCCGCACAGCTGTCCCCCCCGTGCCCACGGCCGGCGCTGCAGCTCACCTCGGCTACCCGCTCCCATCCTCAGGGGCCGGGCTGAAGCCACATCGCACAGCTTTCACCGGAGGACGCTGTTCCGGTTGTCTCGTTTGGTCCCTGGCCGTTGGTGACGCCCTCCTGTGAGCTGTGGATTTAACGTCGTCTTCCAAGCATGTATGGGAAAATCACAAGGTTGGTGCATCCAGGTTCCAGGCCCCACTGGGGTCTTAGAGCATCGTCTCCGTGGATAAGGGGGACAACTGTACAAGGAAATCAAGGCCCCAAAGCCCAGGACAGGCCCCTCTCCCTGGATGGCAAAGGCAGCCTGGAGGCAGAGGGCCAGTCCCTGGGCCCATCTTGACCCCTGCACCCCTCACAGTCGGGCTCAGAAAACCCTGAGGCCCCCACCCCCCCCCCCCGGGCTCGTTGATATGCAGGTGGCGGGGCTGTGGGGCTGTGGGGCTGCAGGGCTGCGGGGCTGCAGGCGGCAGGGCTGGCTTCCAGACCGCGGAGAACCCGCCTGGCTTGAAAATGTCAGGCCCTCGTTAGCAATTCCAACGGCCACCGCGGTCATTACGCCTCTTCATGTCCCAGCATGTCACACCACATCAAAACTGACACCCCAGCCTGGTTTTATAATATCACGGCCTAGAAATAAATGTCCAAAATGATATGAAAATGTACTAGCGAGAGATTAATAGCTGCTCTTCCAGGAAGAAAGATAGCCCTTTCAACCAGTATATTATATAGCTTTTCCTTTTTTTTAAAAAAAGGGGGGGGCTCCCAATAGCACCTCTCCTTGAGGGGCCCTGTGTTGTATCATCGTGCCCGGCCGCGATCAGCTCCGTCAGCGGCAGGTGGGAGCCCACACAGGCACGGGAGGGGTCCAGAGGCAGGCAGGCAGGGAGTCCCCCGGGCAGGCCCTGGAAGGGACACCCAACCCCATCCTGCCCAGCCCGGGTCTTCTCCCCAGAGGCGGGAGCCCTGGCCTCCTGGTTCCTGGACACCTGCTGCAGAGTGCAGAAGGCCGTCTGTTCACCTGGGGAGTCCCCAGGTGGCCACAAGGGGGCGCTGTCCTCTGCATGGCCAGCCCAGGGGCAGGGGCTGGGGATGCCGGCCAAGGACAGGGCCCAGTAGCTGCCCTCCCCTGAAGGCAGTCTCTTCTGCACACCGTGAGTTCATTGTCCCACCCGCCCAGGGGGCTAGGCTTGGCGGCCCCCATCCTGCTGACCAGGAAACTGAGAAGTGGTGCTCACACACCCACATGCACACGCGCACGCACAACACATGTGCACACACAACACGTGTGCACACACAATGTGCACACACAACATGCACACACACAGCATACGTGCACACACAACACACGCGCGCGCACCCACGCAGGACGCCATCGCACACATGGGCACATGCACTCCGGTCCTGCTCCCAGAGTCCCACCCACCCGTCCAGCCTGGCTCGCCCCGCGGGAGGGAGGCCGAGCGCAGCCCCAGCCCCGGCCGGGCCTTCTTCACAGCTGACTCCTGCCCTCCCCCCTGTCCCCACTAGTCCCCAGTCACCCTGGCTCCGGGGCTTCCACCTCAGTGCCTGGCCCTCCGGGGGCCACCGCCAGCCCTAGTGGCAAAGACCCTAGAAACAGGAGAGTAAGACAGAGTTGGAGGCCCAGCCAGAGGGGAAGGGGCCTGGCTGGGTTAAAGGCTGGAGAGACGGCCACCCAGCCCCTGGGGATCCCAGACGTGGAGCCCGTGCCCGGCCTGCCTCGGTGACCTCAGAAGAGGCCACCACCTGAAGCCAGACTCCAGCCTCCGGCAGGCAGACTTCAGACAAGGGGACTCCAACCCAGAGCCTGAGGGCCTCCGGGCTGTGGTCACACTCCCTGCAGAACAGGGAGGCAGAGAGCACGGAGGGGCAGGAAGCAGCGAGCATCCGCAGGTGGGACTCGCCAAATTGACGGCCCGTGACTGCCAGCGGCCTGAAGGGACCTGGAGGCCTCGATGTCAGCACGGTTACAGTGACAGTGACGAGAGCTGACTGAGAGAGACGGGCGCCGAGCAGGACGCCGCCAGGCCTCGCCACGGAGCCGCGAGCGGCCTCGGACCCCCTCCAGCGATGCAGAAGAGATGAGCGGAGCAGCCTGTGCCACTGTCCCCTCTGCTTGGCCTTCGGAGATTCAGAGTCCACTGAGCGAGGACAGAGACGTGGGGAGCTGGGCCAGGCTGGCTCCACCCACCCGGTGAGTTTGACAGGAGGTGGAGGAGGAAGGCTGGGTTTGGGCAAAGCCAGGACCCTTGTCCTGGGGAGAGCTGGTTAGCGCTCAGAGGAGGTTCTCCGTGTGACTGGCACGCAGGTCACACAGGTCAGCGAGGTGACAGTCCTTGGGTCCGTTCTGTCCAACAAAGACTGACAGAAAAGCTGCTTGCTCCTTAGACACATGCCCCAAGGCACGGCCTCTGGGGTCCCATGACGCGCGGCCTCTCCAGTGGGCGGATGGAGCCAGCCATACTCCTCGCCCCTGCTTGTGTCTGCCCAGAGGCCCAGGCTCACAGGAAGCCCAGCAAGGCCTGGGCAGAGTGGGTGACCGGAACTGCGCTTAAACACAAGTCGCCCCAAACAGGTGGGTGACATCTCAGGGCATCACGCGGTCCTCGGCCACGGCCACCTTCCACCCTGATCCCCTCGGATCGTCAGAGAAAGCGAGTCCCTCGCCCTTATTCCCAGGTCCACATGAAGAACACCAACACAGAAAGATGGGGCGGGCCTGGCAAGGCCACCGCTGGCCCGCACAGCCCCAAACCTTTCCTCCTAAGACAGCGCCCGGCAGGAGCAACCCCACCCCAAACGCAAATTCTGCCAGGGACGGGAAATGAGAACCAAACTTTTAACGCAGAAGTAAATAAAAAGGAAGGAACTCTGTCATCCGTGACAACGTGGATGTTGGTCAGCTTTAGTCACAGTCACCAAACTACCTGACACCACTGGGAAATGTCCAGCTGGGGCTCAGAGATTCAGTCCCTGTCGGTGGGCTCCGTGGGTCTGGGCCTGAGATGAAGCCAACATCGTGGTGGAAGAAACTGCTCACTCCTGGCAGCCTGGAGGGAACGGAGGGAGGGCAGGGGGTATGGAGCTGGGGACAAGACAGAGTCCCCAGGGTGCACCCATAATGACCTCCTTCCTCCAGCCACGCCTCCAGTTACCACCTACTAGTCCATTGAAGAGATTAATCTATTAAGTAGATTAAATGGATTAATCCACTAAGGAGGTTGCAGATATCATAATCCAAACTTCTCACCCCTGAACACAGCAACTCAGGAGGCTGAGGCAGGAGGCTCCCCAGCTTGAGGCCAGTCAGAGCAACTTAGCAAGACCCCATCTCAAAAATAAAACTAAAAGGGCTGACAGCTCCAAGGTGGGGTGTCTCTGGATTCAATCCCCAGCACAAAAAAAATAAAAAATAAATAGATAAACGCCAAGTCATAAGAACAGACGTGCCAGAGGACATTGCAGAAAGGCAGACATGGAATGGGCGTGTGGATCCTGAAGGAGTTGCAGTGGAATCGCATGTGGTCACCAGAGGTGGGGACGAGCAGGGTGGGGGTGGGCACCCATAGGTACCAAGCCGGGGTTAGGCGGGAACAGGCGACCCGGGGTCCTGGCCCAGTGGGGTGGCTACATCCAGCAAGCATGGCGAATCTCAGAGCTAAAGGACAGCTGAAGGCTCAGGACAAAGGATCAGCCCTTAGAGGGAAACGGATCCGTGGGCACCTCCATGGTGCTCACTCCGTGAGTATGCAGGCCGGTAGGTCAGCCGCGTGCAGGACCGCCAGCGGGGCCTGTGGTGTCTGGGGGCCCCTCCACAGCAGGCCTGGCCGGGTGCACAGCAAGGGACAGATGCGCAGGACGGAAGCGGTGGTGCTCATTATCGTGGAAATAAAACCAGGAGAAACGCTGCGACGCCCGTTCCAGGTGGAAGTCTCGCACCCTTGACCACTGCCCTTCGGGTCCACGCAGAGCTTTGCGCAGGAGCAGAGCGGAGGGTAACCACCAGCTCCGACCGCCCACTCCGCCCGTCCCCCCAGCCCTGCTGCCCGCTCTCTCCAGTCTCCCCATGGCCGATCCTTGGGATTGGGCCAGGGTAGCTCCAGGGCCCAAGGCTAGTGGCAGCGGCGCCCTGGGCTGAGTCCACCCTCCGGCCCAGTCTGGGTTTCTGCTCCATCCTGATCCTCGAGGACTCTGGCTTCGGCGGGAGCACGGGATGGGAACAAAGTCAAGAGCCCGCGGGCGCACCTCGTGGCCAGAGGGAAAGGCCGTGTGCTCCGGAAAAGGACTCAGCCCTGACTCTGCCTTCAGCCAGGAAGCCCCGGAAGGCTCGAGTTCAGGCCGTGGGACCCCCGAGGCCCGTCTTGGCCTCTCAGGGTGCACACAGCCCTGGCGTCCCAGAGGATCGCCCGGAGCCTTCTGCACGCCGGTGTTCAGGTTTGGATCGTGCTGGGTCCATACCAGGCACAGGTTACCTCCGTCATGAGAGGAAAATAGAAAAAGCTCCTGCTTCTCTCCTTCCGGTTTCCCCGCCTCCTTCCAGCTATTTTTCTTTCCGTCATTTTTAATACGTGGGTGGTCCTCTTGTCGTCCTCAGCCTGCCGCTCTGGTACCTCCAGCGTTTTTTTCTCCTTAGGGACTTGTCTTGGATGTAAAGTTCGATGCTTTGTCTCTATGACTTTGGGACAAGCAACCAGGAGAGCCATGGAGGAGGAGCTGCTGGGTTCCCAGGAGAACCTGTGAAGAGGACCCAGCTCCAGGTTGGAGACGGAGCTATCCTCCTACCTCCAGGAGCATCCTGAGTACGAGGGAGACTAAGGTATGAGTCAGAGGCTCCTGGATCTTATAGCAGGACACATCTGTTCAGAACGGTCTGATCTGCCGTGGCAAAAAGACCCACCTACACAGGCCGTGAGCAAATTAGAAGCATTATTCATCTCTCTTACCAATTCCCAGACAACTCAGGGCTAAAAAGCAATACTGCCTCCCTCAACATGCAGTGTTGAGAACAAGGTGACATCTGTGCAGCCATGTTGTATGAACAAGCCATTCCGGGAACTGGCCCGTAAAACCTCCCCGCAGGAAAGGGCGCACAGGTGCTACCCTCAAGAGCCAATACAGGACAAAGAGGACGTACTGGGCCCCCGGGGTTTATCAAGGCTGTTAAGAGATATCTGTCCGAGAAATGGGCAGCTGCCCGGAAACCTTATCTATCAAGGACGGGGAGGGGGCCTAGCCCCGACTCATCTCCTGCCTAGTTCACCCCCTCCCTCCCTTCTTCCTCCAGGAGCATTCGGTTTTGGCAGGACCCAATGAGATTCAAATAAATTGGCAGGACCCAACCAAAGGAGAACAAATGTTTAGCTCTTCCAATGTTAACCAATAATGTACAGGTCTTTGTATGTGAGTGATTAGAAATTTCTTAAGTAGAGTGCTTTCTCATCCCTCGGGGCCGCTCCCCACTCAGCCATGGTAGTGGTCTGAGAGGCTGATTGCCGTCCAGGCTCAGGCTTGCAATAAATCCTCGTTGTGTGATTTGCATTGCCCTGTGTGCACTTTGACTTCCTGGGGATCGGTTGATATTGAACCCCAATAGCAGCTTCTCTCACTGGGTCCAAAACGGCTACCTCAGCTCCTGCCATTACATCTGCATCTGAGTCAATGCGGAGGGAGAAAAAGCAAAGCAAGTGCATACCCATTTCTTTGAAGAGTATGTGGTGAGACTGCTGAATATGCACCAAAATCTGTTGTCCCCTTTAGGGGGATGCAGTTGCCACCTTGCATTGGTTGTGGCCATGTGACAATATTGTCTCCAGTAGAACGTCCGAGGCGGGGCTTAGGAGAGAGGAGCTGGCGGACACACGCTGGTCCTGCCCACTTCACTGGCTGCAGCAGTCTCACCACCCTGGAGGGAGGCTGGAAACGTGGGTCCGGCCTCCCCCATAAGAACGGCCCCCTGCCAAAGGCAGGAGGCTCCTGGTGGATGCTGCCGTCAGCAGCTGCACGGGAAGCCCGCAGGGTTCATCCGGTTCACTTGGTGCATAAGGAATGATTCCCACTGGGCAGGTGCAGCTCAGAGAGGTCGCCCAGAGTCACGACAAAGCAAGACACAGGGACAAGCCCCTCGCCTCAGGGCCCACGTCCTCTCTGCCCAGAATCCTCCTCGGTAGAGCACCTTGTCTACACCGCAGAACAGGTTGCTTTGACCCGTGTACTGACTCCCACACTGTGACTGTGGACAGCCCTGGGACCAGTGCTGAGCACTCCCCGGGGAGATGCCCTGCCCTCCAGACAGAGGCAGGACAGTGACCTGGGGAGGGGACCAAGCCGGCTGAGGGGACACAGGTCCAGAGCATTTCAGGACCCCACGACCCTGAGATGGGGATGGGAAAGGGACAGGGGCCTCCCTGGAGGCAGGGAGGGTGGTCATGAGGTCCGCCTCCTGCCCTGAGACCCACACCATCCCTTCCTGTCTCCCACGCCCACACCCGCCACACACCCCAACCTCCCTCGCCCTGGAGCTACCATGGCCCAATCCCGAGGACCGAATGCTGCGCTTCCCGCTACGTGAACGGACCGGGTCTCTGATTTAGGGAGACTGTGTGCTTCATTTTAACTCTGTTCGTTTTCAGGCTGCAATAATCCCCGCTCAAGTCTAGAAGGGAAAAACTGGAATTGGGGCAGCTTGTGCAGCCTTCCATTAGGAGGCAGTAAAAGGCAAGCTCTGGGGACAGACGGGCCAGGGCTCAGCGCCCCGGCTCACAGCCACGTGACCCTGGCAAACCAACGGACCTAACAGGACTTCGGTTTCCCCGCCGTCCAATGTGGACGACAGCATCTGCTAGTGCCACAGACACTTAAAGCCTGCTCCTCCAGCCTTGGGGGCCTGGGCAAACGACATCTCTGCTTTCTTCTAGGAAGGATGTCGCCTAGGTGGGTACCAGAGCTGCCCAAACCTGGATGCCGCAGGACACCCTCCATTCTAGTTGAGGAAAGAAAACAGAAGCATAAAATACTTCGTGTAATTCCTTATCTTGCTCTTTAGCTTGAAGAATTATTGAGGCTTGCCACATGGCTATAGTCTTATCAGAGATTACAGGAAGTCTCCCTCCCGAGACTCAAATGAGCCAGAAAAAGCTGTGATTGTGTGTCCCCACTGCCCATGGGGACCGGGGGAAGGTGGGAGTGTGTCCACAGGGCTTGCCTGTAGAACATGGGGTTTTGTCTCTGGTTCCCTCCACTATTCTGACCTTTAGGGGGAAAATCATCAGCGAAGGACTGATAAACCAGGGAAAATATTATCTCATTTCATAATATTATCTTCAAGATAAAATGGAAGGGACTGTGGTTTTAAATCCCTTTGATCTCATGTTGACAACTTAGTTCAGAATCTTTTGCTCACTGCACTCTCAAAAGAACCAAGGAACTAATCAGGGCCCCCGGAAGCCAATGGGCTCCCCTGATCTCTTCCCAGAATGACCCACTGAATGTTCACACCACATTTAGCTCACGTCTTCCTCTGTCTGTGGACGCAGTTCACCTTCACATTTTAGTTACTGTGAACAGTGCTGCTGTGATCTACCCCTGAGATCCTGCTTTTAACTTGGGGGGCACATCCTCAGAGGAGGAATGGCAAGTCACGTCGTAATTCTACCTTGAATCTTTTGAGGATCTGCCATATTGTTTTCCAAAACAGCTGCACCATCTGATGTCCCCACCAATGGTGCCTGAAGCTCCCAGTTCCCCCACGTCCACCCCACCCCACTACTTTCTGGGGTTTTCATAGTAGCCAACCCACAGGGCGTGAGACAGTATTGAGGGGTAGTTTTTATTTGCATGTCCCTTCTGGTTAGTGGTGCTGGGCATGCCTTCAGCTGTCTGCCATCCACATGTGCATCTTCTTTGGAGAACTCTCTCTTCATTTCTAAATTCACTGCCACTTTTTTAATCAGGTTGTCTGTTTTGCTGGGGTGGGGCTGTGAGAGTACTCACATGAGGAGGGCGAGCTTGGTGCTGGTGTCTTCCACTTCAGCTTTTAACACAGCAGCTGTTACATTGAGTGTCTTTTGCGTTAAGGGTCAAACTCAGCCACTGCCCCTGAGCTGACATGTCACAGAAAATTTATCTCTTTCTCGCATTTCTGAGAGCGAGAAATTCATAGTCAAGGTGCTGGCAGATTCACTGTCCCACGAGGGCCTGCTCCTTCAGATACAGCGTCTCCTCATGCTCACCTTGCATGGTGGGAAGTGCAGGGGGTCTCTCCTGGGCCTCTCTGTAAGGTCACTAACCCTACTTGTGAGGGCTCCGCCCCATGACCTAATCACTTCCCAGAGCCCCACCTCCTGATATCATCACCGTAGGGGTAAAGACTTCAACACGTGAGCTCATCCCACAGCATGGCCTAAGGATGGGCGTCAATTATTTGGAAGGGGGACAGGATGTGGGATGGGACAGAGCATGGCTTGGCGACAACTGCTCAGGGCCCATGGGCCTCTCTGGCCAGCTCTCACCTGCCCGCAGCAAGATCAGGGAGAGAGATGCCTTGTCTCTTGCTCTAGAGGTGGAACCAACCTCTTGAGTGTCCACCATTCAAGTTTCACATTCAGGGAACAAAGCCAGCCAGCCCACCAAGTCTGCGCATGTTCCTAAGGCAAAAACTCTTCTCCTCCAAAGAGGTGTCTCTCCGTGGGCCCTTGACACTATTTGTTTTCTTCTCCACGTAACACACATCCTTTGGAGCTGAGCACACAGTAGGCAGGCAGGAAAGACCTACAACTCAGTAAAGGAAAAGGGACCAGCATTAGGAGGTACAAAATCCTCCTAATGGTTTTGCAAGAGCAGCAAAACAGAAACAAAAGGCCTTTGCCATCGCCCACCCCAGCCCAGATGAGCCTAACAAGTCTCGTAGCCTCGGAAAGAGAAATCTTTAACCCAATTATGTCAAATCCCACTGGATACATTTGATCCGGGAAAAATATCATCTCTGGCAATCATAAAGAATATTAAGGTATTAGCAGCCGTCGTTCTAGAATTGCCTTGGAAGGGGAGCTGGAAATAATTGCACATCGGTTGCTCAAAAATCAGCAGTAAAAGAAATTTACATTAGTGTATAAATTACCCTCCCAGCAATATAAATTAGGATTTTATACCTCCTAATGACAACAGCACAGGCCCTGGCTGTGCAGAGCAGAGTCTCCCGGAGAAGATGCGGCTGTGCTCTGACTCCAGCAGGCGCCAGGGCACTGGGAGGTGGGGAACAGAAGTGATTTGCATCTGACTGTCGCCTGCCTGGAAGCCGGCCCTGCTGGAAGAGCCCCTGGCTCAGCACAGCAGCACGGGGAGGCATGCGGCCCTCTTCGCAGCCCAGGCCCAGCTCTGCAGAGAGCAGAAGTAATTTACCTCCCTCGCCCGACAGCACGCAGCCCTCCCAACCCTTTCTGGGAAATGGAGGCCCTGGGTTCACTTGGAAAGCTGTTCCGTTATCAGCACTTTTGTTATGAACATCTGGGGGCTGTCTCAGTCCATTTTGTGCTGCTCTAACAGAATACCTTCGACTGGGGCATCTATAAAGAGCAGGAGTCTATTTCTTCCAGGGCTGCAGGCTGGGAAGTCTCCTTGTGAGTCTCCTTGATGACAGAGACCAAGAGGCCTGAGCGTACCGGAGGGGCGGGTGAACTCGCCGGTGTCCAGGAGCCCACGCCCACGCAATGAACCCACTCCCACATTAAATTCGTTCTTGAGGGCCGGGCACTCACGGGCACCTCTAAGGCCCCACCCCACAGCACTGTCACTTTGGGAACTGAGTTTCCAACACACAGACATGGGGAACACGTTTAAAGCCCAGGAGGGGCTTGAACTAAGGGTTTTCAGCTTTGTGGCGAGGCAGCCTAAGCCACCTCTGCAGGAAGGGCCCACAGAAATACTTAGAAGCCCCTTAGGGTGCGGGGCCCAGGTGGGAGGTGGGAGAATAAGCGGGGAGGCGTCTCCTGTGGCTGGTGACAACTTCATTTCCTAGGCCAGGTGGCAGCACGGTGAAAGGCCGCCACTGACTTCAGGGACAGAAGAGCTCAAATGAATGCGTCGAAGCCGCTCTGTCACCATCCTCCAGATCTGTCTGTGTGTCTCTCCTGTACAGACTGACTTTTCCCATTCCGACAGGGACGACGAAGTCACATTGACTCCATCCCAAGTGAACAATCCCGGAAAAAGAAAGAGAAAAGAACGCGCTGGGGAGCTTCGTCTGCAGGGAGCACCCTGATTGGCTCATCCTGAACCAATCACTGTTGAGGGACTTCTGTGATTGGCTAGGCTTGGGTCACGTGTACGGGCAGTCACGTGGGCAGGAAGGCGATGAGGGATGAGAATGGGGTGCTGGATCTGGAGCTGCATCTGCTGATTGGCTCTTCGTGGACCAATCACTGCTGAGGAGGGAGGGCCTTCCGTGATTGGCTAGACTGGAGTCACGTGTTTGCGTGCAGTTGGCCTGGGCAGTGAGGCGGCGCAGATTGAGGAGCCAGGTGCCCGGTCTTCTGCAGAGTGGCTTGTCCCAGAGGCCCCAAGAAACCAAGAGCAGGACCGCTGTCCCCCCCTGCGGGTCCTGAACACTTTTTCTGGACAGTGTGACAGGCGAGTCACTCAAGTGCAGAGCGCAGTGGGCGGGAAGCAGCCCCGAGGGGTGACCTTGGCTGGGGCCTCCAGCTGCTCTTGGGCCTCCCAGCGCAGAGCCGGCTTTGAAGCACTGCGTCTCCGTAATGGCCCTGCACCAGCTGCAAGGGCACAGAGGTGCAGGGGCCATGGATACATCTGAAGAGTAGGGTTGTGTCCTATGAGTGCTGCAGGGTCAGGGTCCTAACAGTGACCTCCCTAGGATCCCAGACTCAGCCTCTTCCAGGAAGAGGATACTCAGGGGCAAACCCCACTCCAGGGGTCCTGAGATGAGGAGGGGCCCAGCTACCATCCTGCCAAGGTCATGGCTAAGCTCGTTCCAGAACCCCTCCCGAGAGCCTTCCTAGTAACCTAGCCAGCAAGAGAGCTAGTAAAAGAGGCAGCTCCTTCCCTTCCCTGAACTTTACATTCTAGTTTAACCTGCAGTCTGGCATCCCTTCCCCTTCCCTGTGGAGCTCAGAGAGCCCAGCACAGCTCCCTAAATTAGGGGATCAGGGCTCTTTATAACCTGGGGCCATGACTGCTTACTTCTACCATGTAGAGTCTGTCATGTCTTCTTAGATTGGAAACCTCGTGTGGAGCTCAGAATGGTCATGGGGTTGAGGAAGAAGGGTGTCCCAGGAAGTGAGAAGAAGCAGGTTTGATGCCTGCTATGCTGTTTACAAGCTGGGCCAGACCATCCTGACTTCTGAAGGTTCTGGAGCCTCAGTCTCTTCATCTACAAAATGGGGATAGTGGTGCCTCCCTCCCAGGGCAGAGGCTTGGAGCAAGGAAATGACCTCTGTAAGGACCAGCATGTCATCAGCCTCGGGACAGTGGTGAGCCTCTTTTTCCCTGTCTCTCCTGGAGGCCAGGGTCAACTCTTGCCTTCCCTGAATCCCCCACAGGCTGAGAACCAGGCTCTGATTGACTATAGAATAATTAATGTGGAGGCCAGGTCCCCACAAGGACATTTTCGGATGGTTAAAAAAAAAAAAAAAAAAAAAAACTGGAGAATGAAATGCTATGTGTCACTTGTCAACAAAGCCCAGCATATTTCAGTGAAATAAGCATCTGATTTTGGAAAAACTTAATTAAAACTGCTGCTGGCGCTCAAGTGATTTACACCATCATTCCCAGCCTCCGCCCGGAGATTCCCTGGAGAGACACCAATTATCTCCTGGGGATGTTGTGAAATTCTCAAAATACTCTTCTAAACAACATGAATCTTTCATACATTTTAACTATTTAAAAAAATCAGATCACACAGCACTTTTTCAGGGAAAAAAAAAAAAATGAAATTCCCAAAGTTTGAAGGGAAGTAAAATCAGAAAGAAATAGAAGGCTCTTGCTGTCAGACCTGGGCGGAGCCAGGTCGGAACTCCAGGATTTCAGCAGGTGCTGAGAGCGAGCCCACAGGGTGCCGTTGCTGGGACCTGGGAGGAAATGGGCTTTGAAGACAGAGGGCAGGGAGTCGGGCCTTGGCTTGTCGCCTCCGGCAGCCTCTGCATAAACCAGGACTGGCCAGAGAGAAGCCAGCTGCTAGTCCTCCCTCCCCTGCCCTGCCCTGCCCTGCTCTCCCCAGGCAGCAGACACAGGTGGTGGTGCTGCTTTCTGACTATTCTTGTCCTTAAAGACCACTGGCCTGTCACGTGCCATTCTGCCCTCCCCTGGATGCAAGTTCGAAATGACATCCAGTCCCGCATCACATGACTACATGTCTGTCCACACCGAGCCATATCCTCGGCTGTGGTCCCTCAGGATTACAACGGAGCTGTGAAGTTCCTGCCATCTGGGGCAGTCACAGTCATTATGACACCACAGGACAACCCACCACTCTTGCGTCTGGCGACCTGGAATTTTCTCATTATTTTGAAGCTTACGCCTCCTCCTTGTTTTTACAAAGATGATTCTTTTTTTAAAGGCAGGTCCTCCAGAAGGTCTTGCAGAAGACAACGTTGTCACCATAGGAGTGTCAGCTCCGCGTGTGTCCCCAAAGGCCTTCCCGTGGGACGGGACGTGGAGGTAGAAGATGGCGATGTTGGGTGAGCTAAAGAGTGTGTGTGTCTTAGACTGTAACAAAAAGTTTGCAAAGTAAAATAATAATGGTGATGATACTTAATTTTAAATAAGTCACACTGTGTAGCCCAGGTGTGCAGCGGGCTGTGCCTTCCAGGCGTGTGTAGGAACTGTCTGTAAGGGTTACAGTGAGGATGTCCCACGTGGGGCAGCCTCGTGAGCCCCTTGCTGTCGGTGTGGAATGGATGGGAGGTTAGGCCCCCGCTGGTGGTGGGGAGTTGGCAGCCGAGCCCAGAGGCACCATCGGGGCAAAGAGTGTGGGTGGGCCCCTTTCAGGCAGCGGGAGGGGAAGCCCAGTGGGAGATGTTCAGAGTGGCTCCCTCCGCCGGCCCTGCATCTCCCACCTGCCCTCCCCTGAAACTGAAAGACGGGGGAGAGCATGCGACCAGGCCCAGGGCAGACCACAGAGGGAACCGCGCCCCTCCTGCATCCCCAGCTGACCAGTGCCCCCCACGCCTGCCTCCTTTCTCAGCACTATCCTTATCAATCTTTTGTTCAGTCTGCAGACCAGTAACTGTGGGAAGAGGGTGCGGGGCCCAGACAGGCGGACAGCCAGTCCAGGGAAGGCAGATGCCCAGGAGCAGCAGGCACACACCCAGCCACTTGACCCTCAGGGAGATCTATTCTCAGGAAGAGTCGCCTGACAGACCCCAAGGTAAAACTGCCTGAAGAGTTAATCGCAGGATCCATAGAAAGGCGCTTCCTGCAGCAGAGATGGCTCCTGAGGGGCCGCTGGGCCCACCGAGGAGGCCGTCAAGAGCTTGTCTCAGGAGCGAGAGGACCTGAGTTGACAGCACAGGACAAATGACTTTCAGCCAGGTGGGTGACAGGGAAAAGGGAGGAGGGGCCAAGCAGCTGCCTTGGTGCCATGCAGAGGGTCCAAGAGACCTGGGATCCAGATCCCCATCTGGTCTCTGCTGGTCATGTGGCCTCGGGCAGGCCAGCCCCTCCCTCTGCCCAGTACCCTCAGTGCCCCCTGCAGGGTTGTTGGAGAGTAAGACACAATGATCACCAGGGGATTCCTGGCCCAGGGGATAATCAAGACCTGTGCTGACCCCAGGTGGCATCCAGCTTGGAGCTGCTCCTGCCAAGGCCCCATCAGAACAGGAAACACTTGGAACAGATGGCCGGGCCCCAGGACCGCAGGCGCCAAGAGGGTCCCAGGCACTGCGATTCTAGGGGGCTCTTCGGGAAGGCTGGCCCACAGCACCACCATGTTGAACGATGTCTGGCCCCGGGGAGTGGAGGTCATGGGAGAGGGCAGGAGAGGAGTCCTTGCCCTGGAGTCCTTTATCCTTTGTGTTCTGGAAGAGTCGCCTCTCCCTGGCACACCCTCCTCCTCAACCAACCCTCCACGCTGGAAGTGCTTCCTGCACACGCACAGGCCTGTGCAAACCCCGGGCCAGGGCTTCCCGAGCTGACCCACGAGGCCTCCCCTGGGGAGCCAGGGGGCGCACACCCAGGTGCTGCCCCGCCCCAGAGCCCCTGCCACGACGCCCGGGACTGATGCTCCCGTCCGGAGACCACGCTGCTCCACAGCAGAGGAGCAGCTCCGCCTCTCCAGGAAGCCACCTCCCAGGACACCCTCCCCGCCGCACCCGTGGCCCCACTCCTCCCGTGCAGAACCGTTGGGTCGAGCCCCAGTGCTGGTCTCCAGAGGCCCCTCTTCTGGCGTGCAGCCACCCGGGTCTTAGGCTCCTGTACCACCCGGCACCCTGCGCGGCACGTAGGAGACGTGCGCAGGGATGAGAAGAGGGAGCAGGGAGCCGCCCGCTCACCTACTGTGCAGAGCCTCCAGCCTCTGGGCCCCTGAGCGCCCACCCACTCTGCGGAGTTCCTGGCTCTGCCCCGGCTCTGAAAGTGGTCTCTTCACTGAAGCATCATGTTGCAAACGACCCACTAATTACATTCATTCCATTAATTTCAATGGATGCAAATGGATTTTCAATCACTCACATTCACTGATTCCGTGTGGTTTAAATCCCTGATGCGCAAACCGAGTTTCAAAACTAGCCACACAGTCAAAACACCTCTTAGTGACAATTCTAGTGGTCAGGGTCCCCTTCAGAGACCCTGATTTAACTGGCGCAGAGTAGAGTCTAGATGCCCAGATTCTTGACAGTTTGTCGGGTCCTCGGTTTTCGATGAGACGGAGCAGACACACCTCCACCTATCCCTCCCATTAAACAACCCCTGCAGGCCAGCGCTCCTGGGGCAGAATGCAGAATGCCTGGCAGAAGAGCCACAAATGGGACTCAGCGATGCATAAAAAGAAGCACGCCCATGCCTACAACCACGTCAGGTTTTCTCCATAAACCCAGAGCTGATTCTGTATTTTAAAACCAGCCAACATAACCTACCTTGTTAACAGGGCAAAGCAGGAAAGTCATGTGATCGCATCAAAAGACGCAGGAAAAGCATTTGATAAAATCCAACGCTCATTCATGAGAAGGACCCTGAGCAAGCTAGGAATAGAAGGGAATTCTCAGCTTGATCAGGAAGCTCTACAAAAGCCCACCGCTCACACCCAACCTGCCAGGGACGAGGTGGCAAAGGAGACTTCTCCACTGCGACCCACAAGGCCAAGAAGGAGCTGCAGGCACGGGGTCGAAACAAGCAATAAAGTCGCCCCTCTTTGCAGATGGCAGGTTGTGCACAGAGAGACCCCCCGGGACCATCCGAAACCAAAACACCTGGAACTAACTGGCTTCAGCACGGGCGCTGGGCATTCAATGCACCTGCAAACCAGCCTCTCCGTGCCCACAGTGACTCGGAGGTTGGAGAACACGGGCCATTTCCAGCCACTCCACAAAGGCTGGAGACTAAAGTCCAGCCGAAGGGACAGGACTCACGTGCAAAAACTGCAGATGCTGATGAGAGACGCAAAGATAGCAGTGTGCAGACTGCTGAGTCAGTGGATGGGGAGGTCTGAAGAGGAGAGATGTCAGCCCCCGCCAAAACTGACACAGAGGTTAACGCAGCTCCTGCCAAACCCGGAAAGATGTTATTAGAGTTCAGTGTATTCTGAAGAAAAGCAAAGAAATTAGAATAGTGGGAACAATTTTGAAAAAGGAAAAGTAAAGTGAAATGGAAGGAATTCAGTCTCCCTGGTTCTCAGATCCACTCGAGCTACTGGTCAGGAGGTGGAAGAAGGACACACAGATCATGGCCCGGAACAGATTGACAAGGACCCATCCAGGTGAAAACAAATGATTTTGGCGGGGGAGGGAGGAATTGGGGATCAACCCCAGGCTGCTTAACCACTGATCTGTATCCTTCACCCTGAGTTGCTGAGGCTGGCCTCAAACTTTCGATCCTCCTGTCTCAGCCTCCTGAGCTGCTGGGATCACAGGCATGCACCACTGTGCTGGCTGGCCAGTGATTTTTGACAGAGATGTGAAAGCAGCTCAGTGGAGGAAGGACACTCTGCAGCACCTGGACATCCATGGGCAAAGGTACACACCCAGACCTGAACTTTACTTCTGATCTTAAAAATGACAAGTCTCAAAACAGATGGCAGAGTCAGACGCAGATCATGAACTTCTCAGATGCTCAGGAGGAAACGCAGGAGATCACGGGATCTGGGGCTCGATCCAGAGAAGAGCAAGCTGGATGAGTCACCTTCGCTGGACAAAACGCTGGCCGCACCAGGACCCATGCGAAAAGGCGGAAATACAGAGCTGTGGCCTGGGAACCAAGGACAGGGCGGGGCAGGACCCGGGCCTGGGCGGGGGGAGGGCTCCCAGGAGGTGGTGAGAGGCCCCCGCTGTGGAGGAGCAGGAGCCCCCACACATGTGCCCCCTCAGGGTCTGCCGCCTAGGACGGCAGAGCAGCCCCCACTGGGCGGGCCGCGGGGGTCCACGCACCTCCTGAGTCTCAGGGCCACTGAATGAAAGGGGGAGGCCCAGACTCTCCCAGGAAGTCGGCCGAGAATCCAGGAGTCCCAGAGAGGGAGGCTAGGAGGGCCGGACAGAGATGCTGCCCCGCGCCCGGCACCATGGCGAGCACTGTGGTCCCAGCAACTCGGGAGGCGGAGGCAGGAGCCCGTGAGCTGGGAGTTTAACACCAGAGTGGGCGACAGAGAGACGCTGGCTCAGAAAGCAGTGGAGAGAGAGAGAGAGGGTTCAGACAGACACGTTGCTGTCCCCGACAGCAGAATTGTCCTCTCCACGTTGAGGGGGGACGCTGGGCGCCGCAGTCTCCCCGACGCTGTCTCACAGGCAAACCATGAGGCGGAGGCGCTTCACAGGCGAGAAGAGGGAGGCGGAGAGGAAGCGGTAAAGCCAGGATTCGAGCCTCGGTAGCGCGGCTCCGGAGCAGTGGGCACGTGAAGCCGTGGTCGCTCGGCCGCTCCGGCGTATCCAAACACGGACCCTGCATGCGAGGTTCTTCTTCCACCGCGACCATCTACAAGGCGGTGGGCAGCAAAGGAGCCTAGGATCTTGCCTCTGGCAGGTGACTGTGAGCTGACGTCAGGGTTGCCGTGTGCAGTTGTGTAGGTTGTTTACTGCTCAGTCACCCGTCCCAGTGAACAAACAGGGCGGGGTCCTGCCTGCGGTCTGCTCACCGGCCTTTGGCTGGGCTTCCTCTGCCTGGAGAGGGGCCTGTCCTAACCCTCTGCTGGCTGGACCACCCTGCTCAGCGCAGTCGATCCTCTGTGTGGCCAGTTTCCATTGTGTCGCCAGGTGACACCCTCCAGGCCCCCGACCGCCAGGAAACTCTGACGCCTCCGCAACTCGAGGACTGCGCACGCCCTCGGCCACAGGCTGCTCTGGGAAGCACTGGAGCTGGTTTTCTGGGACTAAATCCTCAAAGGTCCTCCCGCCACAGCTAGGAATTCTGGTCCTCGACGTCCCCCGGCCGCTGCTTCCTGCTTCCTGCTTCTTTATTGTCACAGACGCAAAATCCGATCGCAGAGGCATCGCTGGTGCCGCGGGCAGCTGCCGTGGGTGTCCAGCAGCCGGGACTGCACAGACCCGACCCCTCTGACCTGCAGTGAGCCCACCCAGACGACTGCATGCGGGGGCGGGGGAGGCTGGGCAGGGGAGGCTGGGCAGCGGAGGCTGGCTCTGAGGGACACTCAGGGGGAAGCCCAGGACGCCGCTCTCCACGATTCACATGCACCTGTCTAAACACAAGGACAGGCAGCAAGCTGGAGGAGAGGTGGCCGCGAGCTGTCACCCGCTGCTCTGGCCACCCGACCCTGTTGGCCGAGTCTGCTCTGGCTTTACCCCGTGCGTCCCTGTGCCAGGCGCTGCGCGGGCCCAGGTGCTGCTGGGAGTGCAGGTGCCCTGGTGGAGGGACCCCGACAGTGGGGACCCGGCCACACGGGAGATGGCTCCACCGTAGTGACCACCAGGCGGCCCCAGGAGGCAGGGCTGTGGATCAGAAAGGACGGGGGTTCTGTCCAGCAAACTGGCCTCAGGCACCTGGGCCACCTCTGCCCCTGCCGCACGGGGATGCTGGCCAGAGCACAGCTCCCCGGCTGCCCTCAGCAGGCAGGAGGCCCTGGCTCCACCTCCAGCACTGGAAGCAGGCAGGCCACACAGCGACAGCGTCTCACACCGGCCGGCTGCTCGGACGCTGCCCCGCCACGTCAGCCACTGGCTGGGAGCCGCCCATCCCCAGCTCCTGAACCAAGAGGCTAACTAAGGTGAGGCCAAGGCAGGCCACGGAGCTCTGGGTATGGACAGTCCCGGGGCCACAGCAGAAGGAAGCCAGAGCCTGGGGTCTGGGCTGTGGTGCAGATGACCAGAGTGGAGGTGCAGCCTGCTGTCTGAAGCCTTGGTGGGAAGGAAGAGGACGAGGGGACAGAAGGGGTCAGCAGGGGAGAGCACCCTAGGGGGCATCAGCGCCTTCAGACCTGCTCTCTGACCTCGTCATTCAGGCCATCAGTGCCCTGGCAGCTGGCTACCCGCGTGGCTTGGAGAGATCTTACCTACCTAGCCCCTACCCCCACTCTGCAGAAGAGGAGACTCGAGACCAGAGAGGCCAAGCATCCTCCCCGAGGTCACCCAGCAGGTGAGTGGCAAACCCGCGAATGGATTCTGTCTCCTCTGAACATGATTGGAGTGCGTACAAACCACGTCACCTGATGGACGACGTGTCCCGTGTGACCTGAGGTCACCAACGCGGGTGAGTCCACACGAGCCTGTGTGCACAGGCCTGGGGGGAATGACCCCAGCTCACAGCTGAGTCCTCCGAGGAAGAGAAATGGCAGTGGTGGCATGGTGACCGTGCCACCTGAGCATCCCCGGGGCGGCAGAGCTGGGGCGGAGCTGGACGGAGCTGGGCGGAGCTGGGGCAGGGCAGCAGGGCAGCAGCTGGTGGCAAGACCAGGGGGCAGGGGCATGAGCACTCAGCTGGCCTCTGCAGGGAGGCCCGGATGGTCAGCAGCACCCAGCCAGGGCGTAGATCAGGGCCAGGCCTGCGGGACCAGGCGCATCACCAGCCCGGGGCGGCTCCCCCGAGGGCCTGGGAAGCACATGGGCAAAGACTGCGAAACTCGAAAAACCCAGGTCCCGCGGCCTGTTGTGACTCAGCGAGGAGGCAGCGTGGGGACTCTGCCCGTGTGGACACAAAAGTCCACGGCCACCCTGTGAGCTGGGGCTCCTGCCCCCCGACACCCCTCACCTGGCCAGCCGTCCACACCCTCTTGTTGCCACAGCCAAGACCCAGCCAGGAGCCTCTGCCCGCCTCCCTCTGCCTCCCCTGAGGCCCCTAGGCCTGACAGAGCCCGCTCAGCGTCTGTGCCAGGAGCGCACAGACTGGGCAGCTAGTGAGCGCCTGTGGGGCTGCAAGTCCAGAGCAGGTTCCAGGCTGCAGGGGCCAGCTCTCGTGTCCGCCTTTGGCAGGGGAGGGCGAGCAAGCCCTGATGTCCTCACGGGGCATTGATCTCATGGCCTGGCCACGTCCCCAAAGGCTCTGCCTCCACATGCCATCCTACCGAGGTTCAGGTTGCAGCATTTGAACTTGGAGCAGACACAAACACACCGTGCATGACGGGAGTCTACCTGGTGACTGGGTGGTGTGTCCCCTTTCCTGCCAAATGACAGGTCCCAGGAAAGCTATGGTGGCTCCTTCTGCTGCTGGCACCAGATCTGGCACCCCTGAGAAGCTGCTCTGACACCGTCCTGACTGCAGCCCAGCCTCCACAGCCTAGCCACCAACTCCAGTTAAAATAGGATCAACTAAGAAACTGTGGGGTGAATGGATAAAGAAAATACAGTACGTACACACTATGGAATATTACTCAGTCGTAAAGAAAAATGAATTATGGCATTTGCAGGTCAATGGATGGAACTGGAAGCTATCATGCCAAGTGCAATAAGCCAATCCCAAGGAAACAAAGACCGAATGTTCTCTCTGATATGCGGATGCTGACTCTCAATGCCAGGAGGGAGGAGCGGAGGGTCACAGGATTGGACAGGGAGGAATGGGGGGAAAGAAGGGGGAAGGGAATGGAAAAGACAGTAGCCTGCATCGGACATCACTTTCCGTGTTCGCATATGAATACGTGTTCAACCACAAGAAAGGAAGTTGTGCGCCAGGCTGTGTGATACGTCAGAATACACTCTGCTGTCATGGGTAACCAGAAAGAACAAAAAAAATCAGCAGAAACCGTGTGCGCCCATCAAGTCCTTTCCGCCTCCTCGGGTTGCAGGAGGGGGCTGGATCCCGGAGCCGCCCCCAGAGCACCTCAGCCTGGTCCTCCCGCCGCGGGAGGAGAGCGGAGCCTTCATTCGCCTGCAGGCTCCCCGTGTGTCTGCCCTGCTGTCTGTTACGGGCGACTTGTGCCCCCACAGCGCATCGGCTGGAGCCCCTCAGCCCCCGGTACCACGAGGTGGCTGTGTGTGACGGCGAGGATGCCCAGAGGAGCCGGGTGTCAGCGGCCCACCCAGCACAGACCGGCCCAGGACAGCGTCCAGGACAGGGAGCCTGGCCTGCCCAGCTTGGCTTCAAGATATGCACCGTCATGGAGGCCAAGCGGGGGCAGAAGAGGAAGGTCTGGACCAGGAGAGAGCTGATCCCTGAGCTGCCGGACGCCAGGGAGGGAGGGGAAGGAGGCTGACGCGCTCGACCGCGGCACGACCTGGGCTGAGGGGCAGGAGCAAGTGTCCTCAGGGGAGGGGGGGAAGAAACGGGAGGGGGGGAGAGGAGATGGGTCGCTCGAGGCCAAGGTGCCCCCAGAGAGAGCCTGGGCCACCGAGAGCTTGCCTGGCGGCCTCGGTCAGGGCAAGCACAAGCCGCTTCACGGCTGTTCTGCCTCACATTCTGTCGGGCGGTGATGAGTCCCAGGACCCCAAGGCTGAGCTGCCTTTCCCGCTCAGGAGGGCCAGCGGGGCTGCCGCCCAGATCGTTCCGTCTGGTCACCTGTCGGCCTCCTCTCTCCCTCTGCGGAGGCCCCTTAGCCCACTGAAATGTCCTTCTGGGAAACCTCCCTCCGCAGCCTGGTGGCAAGCTGACTGCCTCCCGCCAGATCCTCGAGGCAGCCCCATAAATAAGGCCCAGATTCTCTGTCATCCTGGCGTTGGCAGAAGGCGAGCACACGGGACATCCCCGTTCACACTACAGCCATGTTCATAATCTGTGCCTGGAGCTTGGTGTGAACGGGCAGGTGCCCTGAAAGCAATAAGCCTGTCTGCATCCAGGGCTCTCCCGGGGGCAGCTCTCAGCTGGCACAGAAGTCCGGCAATACAAAAAGACTGCAGTGAGCCCCTCCAATTTCAGACAGAAGGTACAACTGCTGAGGCTTCCCAGGGACTTCTCAGATGGGTTTGACCTTGTCACCTGGTGACCCAGGCCCTGTGGAATTAGCATTGCGTAAGAGGAACCTTCTCGGGACAGCCCACTGAGCCAGTGCATTAGTCCCTTCTGTGACTGTAAGGAAATACTTGAGATTGGCTACTTATAAAGCAAACAGGTTTCCTTAACTCATAGTTTTGGGGGCTGAAAGTCCAAACAGGATGGCGCCAGTCGGTGGGGCCCCTGTGAGCACATATGGTGGCAGATGGCATCATTGTGACTGGAGCACATGTGAGAGCAGGAAATCTCACAGCAAGGCCAGAAACCAGAGTGAGTGGGAGGGGCCCGGCACAGCCTCCCTCTAAGCTCCGCCTTAAAGGTCCCACCACCTCCCAGCACCACCACACTGGGGACAGAGCCTCCAACCCATGAACTGTGGGGCGACACGCTCAAGCACATCCAGACCATGCACCCCAGAGCTCCCACCTCTGAGGGGCAGTGCACCAGTGAAGTCCAGTCTGGGGAAAAGTCAAGTCCCTCAGTCTCGGCTCCTCTGGGGGAACAGCCCCTGGGGTCCACCGACCATATGGGACAGAGCCAGAGAGAAAGGCCTGAGAGACCGGCAGCAGGTGAAGAGGGTGCAGGGAGCTCTGTGGTCTGCAGGCGCTGCATCCTCAAGGTCAGGCGTCCCTGAGACACTGCCGGTGGCCCCCAGTTCACCCGGTTCCTGGCCCCTGTAGCTACATGGATGCCTCTCAGCTCCCTTCTGGTCGAGTAGGCCGACTACTGGCTCTCGCCAATGAGTCTGGGGAGAAGCCATGGGTGATGACTCCAGGGAGCAAGGTAGAAAAGCCAGCATGTGGCCCTCCTGCTCTCTCACCCTAGCTCTGGATCACAGAGATGGGACCTGGATCCCTAAGTCACCACCTGGAGGGAAGCCGACTGGCAGAGCTCACAAGTCCTCAGGGACCTCGAGTGAGAAAGAATGGGTCCGCATGGGCTCAGCCCCTGAGATGCTGGTCTCGTCTGTTGCCGTGACGCTCATGACCCATCCTAAAAGGCTGCCGTTCTGTGTCTGGCAGACCTCTTCTGCCCTGCAAGTCAGGCCAGGCGGAAGAACTGGACCCAGCCCCGAATGGCACCTTTAGAACCAGCGACCAACACTGCGCAGGAAGAAGTCTTAAGCAGACGCTGGGTCAGGCGCATGCTGCTCCATGGACCTGAGCGTCCTCAGTGACATCCTGTGTGTCTGTCGGGTAGATCTATATGGCACCTGGGATTCTATTTTTGTTGTTGAGGGAGTGAACAAAATAGAGACAGACCAAAACTGTAGGGTCTGGTCATCTTTGCTTCACACTTTTTCTGCCGAGTGGCACCTCTCCACTAGGCCCACCCAAGAAATGTTTTAAACCTCAGGCCATGACCCCTTTGCACATCAAAATAAAAACCAATTTAGCAGCCATATCCAGCATTTTTTAGAATGGAATGGATCAGATTGATTCAGTAAAATGAAGTTATTTATGGGATTTTTGTTTGGGTTAAATATATTTATACGTGCATGTGAGCAGACAAATATAAATGTAAAACAGATTTCTTACGCATTGGATCATGGTCAAAATGTCTCCAAGAAACAACGCACACCTCCCCTGACAGGTGAGTTTTCAAGCAAAATATGGTGTATTCTGTCAATGGAACGCTGCCCAGAAACCCACGGAAAGAGCTTCTGACACATTTAGCAATTACAGATGAATCTCAGAAAGAGCTCGCCGAGCAATAGATGCCAGACTCAAGAGCACAAGCACCGCATGATCCCATTTATGTAAAACTTCTGAACAGGAAGCCACACTAAGGTGGAGCAGGGGAGAGTGTGGACTGGCTTGACGTGAGCTCTCCTCCCAAACTTCAAACATCGAAGCCCCCTCCCGGTTCCTCAGACCGGGACCTGCGTGGAGGCAGACTCTTCACCAAATTAGCCAAGTTAGAGGTGTTATGTGGACCCTCGTCCAACACGGCTGGCATCTGTATAGAAATGGGAAATCCAGGCACGGAGACGCATAGAAGGAGGTTGACAGGAGAGATGTAGAGAGAAGACGGCCGTCTGCAAGCCAAGGAGAGACCAGAGCCGATCCCTCCCTCATCGCCCTCGGGAGCCGCCAACCCTGCCAACACCTCCATCTCAAGCTTGTAGCCTCCAGAACTGCAAGACAATGTCGGCGGTTCCAGCCACTCGATTTGTGGTAGTTTGTTACAACGGCCCTAGAAACTAACGCACACTGTGGAGAGCCGGAGGGAGCTGCGGGTGAGCGAGACGCTCTGCACGTTCCTCAGGGCGGGAGATGTTCGGGTGTAGACATTGTCCAATCTCACTGAAGTGCGTGCTCGGAGTAGGCGCATTTATGATATGTCCATTATGCCTCGATAAGGCTGATGGTAAGTGTCTCCAATGACGAACTCCAGGGTCCCTAAGTCAGGTGGCACAGAGGCGAGGAGAGACGCCCCCTCACTCCTGAGCACTGAGCAGTGGGCCTCAGACACTTCACCAGCACCCTGCTGTGGGCACATTGTCTTTCCCATTTATAGAGGAGGAACCGGGCTCAGAGATGTCACTCTAGATCCCGCGAGCTGCGAGTGGCCAGCTGGCATCTGAGCCCAGGCTGCTGGCTGTCCGCGGGCCTCGGCCAGCCTACGAGACACCAGATGCTTGACACGGGCAGCCGTGTTACTGAGATCCGATTTCTTGCCCGCCGTTGTGCCGCTTCGGAATCCTGTGAATGAAGATAGGACCTAGACGCTGGGCTCCACTGAAAAACAGGCTTTCCGTGACCCGTCCTTCCCCACGGTAAGGAGTCCTGGTCCTGAGAACGTCCTTGGAAGAAAGCCACCACCGCCTCCCGGCTGCAGTTGTGATCTGGAGGAAAATGTCCCCTCCACTAGCAAAACCACCTTGTGCATGAGCCTCAGAGGTGGCAGGAAAAAAATAAGAACATGGACAAAAGCCAGGAAGGAAAGGAAAGGAAGTCAGGACAAGAGGGGCCTCAGCGGGTCGACGTGCCGCCCGAGACGAGGGTCATCGCTGTGGTTCGAACGCTGGTCTCCTCAACAAAGTCAGTTGCCTTTTTTTTTTTTTTTTTTTTTTTTTTTTACAGACTGCATTCTGATCCACTGTACACAAATGGGTGCATCTTTCGTCTCTATGGCTGTGCACGATGTGGATTCACGCCGTTCGTGTGATCATACGTGTCCATGGGTAAAGATGTCTCGGTCCACCATTTTCCATACCTGCCTCCCTCTCATACTTTAGCATGATCAAGACATGGGCTTTCAGGGACTCTTAGGACAAATGCTGCTATCTCAGGAGTGGACACAGCTCCCCTCCCTCCCCTCCTCCCACGGAGCCTGCCGCCATGTTGTCACGCAGTGCCAAGGCCTCACCAGGTGCAGCCCTTGACCTTGGACTACCCAGCCTCCAGAATGGTGAGCCTATAACTTCTGTTCATTATAAGTTACCCAGTCTGTGATATTCTGTCATAACTCAGAAACCAGACTACACAGATTATTATGTGGTGTTCATTCCAGTTCAGAGATTCACCAAGAACTGTCCGTGAATTGGACAGTGATCGACATTGGCTCCTAAGTTTCAGCCCTGTCTCGTGTGACCCTTACTGAGTCAAGGGTTTGACTGCCCACCTCTTGGTGGCGTCTGGAACATCCACACAGAGTCCATGCACTGGCTGCCAAGAGCTGGTGGGCTCCTGGCTCAGGGGTCACACAGAGGGTGGAGATCTGGGGCCTGATTCTCAGCCACTGGACTGTAAGAAAAGGATTTCCGTTTATGAATTTACCCAGGGTGAGCTTCTTTTATTACAGCAGCTAGAACAGACTAAGACATGATGCCAGGAGACTCTGGTCGCAGAGGGGAAGCAAGACAGTCAATGAAGGGTGAGTCTTCAGGCTGGTGACCCCTGAGAATCCTGGTGGTCCACAGAAAAGATCAAGAGAGGAAAGGATGAGCCTACGGTGCTGGCAGGCCCCCGCAACAAGCAGAGTGTGTTCCCAACAGCAAAGAGGCAGAAGCAACCCAGATGCCTGTTAGCGGATAAATAGCATCATCTGTACGGTGGAATATCATTCAACCATGAAAAGGAAGAAGGATGTTCTGGCACATCATGCAACATGGCGAACCTCGGAAATCCTGTGCTCAATGCAAGAAACCAGATGCAAAGGCCACACACTCTTATCATTCGATTTATATCAAACGTCCAGGTCAGGCAAACTATATGGACAGAAGCAGATCTCAGTGGTGACCAGGGTTGGGAGAACATGGGCAGAGATGGAACGGGGAGGTGACTGCTCAGGGCCACAAGGGTGCTTTGGGGGAACGGCAGGGACGTTTTAAAATGGACCGAGCTGACCTACGCGCAGGTCCGTTAGCACACAGATGCTCCCCAGCCTCCGGTGGGGCTGCCCCCTCATAAACCCCTGTGAGCCCAACACACCCTGAGCAGTCCTGTGGTCCTCGCAGCTCAGCCTCGCCAGCCTTCCTGCCCAGAACGCCCCCAGTGGGCAGTCGGACAACACAAGCCCTTTCTGCACTATGCCCTGAATGTCTCAAAACCTGCTGAACATCGAACTGAAAGCGCAAAACAGAACAGCCGTGCACGTTCGCAACACCGTGAAGCCGCGAAACCAGAAGTCAGACTCCAACGGACTGTCCGCCCCGAACGCTGGAGCTGCACACTGACCTGAAGTCCATTCCAGGCGGCTCGAAACTGATCTCCATAAAGCTACTTCTGGAAAAAAGAGCCCCAGCCCTCCCGAGTGTTCGTCAGCCAGCCCGGAGCCGTCCATGCAGAGTTTGCGCCCCGCCCTGCCTGGGCCCTGGAGCTTCCAGAAGGTGGGGCAGGTCCAGCCTCTGCCAGGCTCAGTCTGCCATGCGGAGCCAGCTTGGCGTGTGGGGAGCGCAGCCTGGCCTCTCCCCTCGCCCACCCGCCCTACACGGGCACCGGGACCCCAGGTGCTGCACCAAAGCCAGCCATGCCTCTTTGAGACCCCCCAGGGGCCCGAGGGCCATCCAGTCTACCTGCCCCTGACACAGGTGTGGCGGCAGAGGTCCAGAGAGGGGAAGGGACTGGCCCAAGGACGCGGAGTAAGGATGAGCCGCTGCAACCTCTTTAGCCAGGTCTGAGCCAGCAGTGGAAAACCCACTTCTCCACACAGCATCCGTGACCCGAAGTCAGCCAGCAGGATGTGCTTGTGCCAGGGGCAAGGCCAGAGGACAGCTGACCAGCGCCTGGAGCCGCCCATGGCCTCTGAGAAGGTGGGTGAACTCGTGTTCGCGGGAAGGTGGCCTCTGCCCCACTCCATCCACTGAGCATGTCCCCAGGGCTGGCAGAGAGTGTCCCCACATGAGGACATGGCGTCTCAACCCCAAAGGCATATGGCGGCTCTGCCCTTGGGAGTGGGGACTCCCAAGCTCATATTATTGGAGGAAAAGAACAGACAGACCACCAGGCAGGGCCGTGTGCCTGCCTCGCAGGGTTCTGCCCTTGCTCCTCAGCCTCCCAGGAACGTGCCTCCCAAGGCTCTGGTTTCAAAGTCTGAGCTTCGTCTTTCTTACAGAATAAAACCGGGAGGTGGCCTTCATCCAACGGGAAGCCACGTGGGGACTGGGTGTGAGGAGCAGAACCCGCCTGCGGACGGTCCTGGGCTCTCAGACGAGTTTGCGGGTGCCTGAGCTCCCCATGTCCTCCAGGAGCCCCCCTCCATCTCACACACGCGTGTGACACACGGCATCCCGAGGACACGGGTGCACGCCAAGCACCACGGCATACATACGCTTACACACGATGCACACGCAGCTCACAGGCCACGTGTGTCCATGCACAGCAAGGTGCCCCTGTGCACACACGTCCCACCTGCCAGCCCCTTCCGGGGAGCTGAGCCATCTGCCCACAAAGGCTGTGGGACTACAGGGGTCAGGCTGACAGCAGGGAACAGCAGAGCGCTCAGCCTGGGGACCAGAAGGAGCCCGAGGCGGGGGAGCCACTTGGTTCAGGTCCTGGCAGCCCAGGGACCCGCCTCACAGATGCCCGTGGCTCCGCCGGAAACCGATCAGAAGACCAGCAGAAACACACGGATCCCTCCCTGCGGGTGTGCAGAGCTGAGAGGCAGCCGAGCCAACCGAAGAGCGGGGCCCTCTACCGAGTGGGCCCCGCGCGGAACAGGCTCAGATAGGGGCAGACGCAGGACCTGCCGCGGGTCCCCAGGTCGACCAGCTCCCTTGAGAGACGGGGACACTGGGTCTCAGGCGCTGTGTCCGTCTGCCAGCGTGGCAGCCTCTGCCTCCCTGTGGGCAGACCCTTGCAGCACCCAAGATCCCACAGCCCTGTGGCCTTCCAGAAGCTTCCATTCCATCTGAGGGCCCCAGGATCCCCTGGCCTTTCTTTCTTCCCTTGTGTCCACGCCACACAGCCAACCGCTCCGGAGCGGCAAGGAGAAAGCCCAGCCTCCGAGAGAAGAGCCCCGGCCTGGGCAGCGTGCTGCCGTCTCTGGGCCGCTTCTCCAGCTCTGAGGCTGCACCGGCCTGGGTCACCCGATGTGGTCAGCAAGGCGGGATGGTCAGCGCCTCCTGGCTCTGCCTTCAGGACCTGCTTCTGCCGCTACAGGAAAGCCCACGGTCTCACACATCCGGGTCTTCAAGCCAGGGAGGAAGGTCAGCAGAGAAAACAGTTCCCAAGGACGTGCAAGAGGCCAGAGGCGGAGGAAGTGGCCCCGGACCCTGAAGAGTGCAGTGAGCAAACAGCCTAAGGCCCAGCAAGCACCCTCCGCTGGCCCCTCTGCTGCCTCCAGGGCCCTCCCTCCCGCTCTGGAAAGAACCCCACCCCAGCAGGAGCTGGTCACCTCCCGGGGGCTTGAGCACTTGGCCCAGGCGCCAGGAGGAAGCACCCTACAGGGAGCCGTTTGATAACCGCTCGCCTCTCCAGGTCCCTACAGGACCATGGGCCTCTCTGTTAGCCAAGTGAGACCCCACCTCTGTCCCCAGGCAGCCACCCTGACACCCATCCCACACACCACCCCACACTCCACCCCACCCACCACCCCACCCTCCACCCCACCCACCACCCCACCCTCCACCCCACCCACCGCCCCACCCACCTCCCCACCCACCACCCCACCCTCCACCCCGCACACACCACCCCACCCATCCCACACTCCACCCCACACTCCATCCATCCCATACCCCACCCAACACCCCACACTCCATCCCACACACCACCCCACCCACCACCCCATCCAACACCCCACACTCCATCCCACACTCCATCCCACCCGCCCTCATCTCAGGCCAGCAGGGTCCCCCGCTGCACTGAGACCCCAGAGGACCGGGACCCTCGCTCCAGGGCCAGAACAGAGTCGGGCCACGGGATGCTGGCAACGCATGGCACCCATCAGTAACGCAGCGTCCTTCCATCTTAAGGAGAAGAGGAGGGACGGGGCAGCGCTCAGGCAGAGCAGGACTCGAACATCCTCCGTGTGTCTCGAGGGACAGAAGGAACTTCCAAGCCATCCCCGGGATCAAGGGGATTTTCCCAAGCCCAGAAAGAAAGGGCCACCCATCCATGTCAGACATCCCTTCAAGGAAGGGTGACCGTCTGTGTTGTCACCTGGACTGGCACACACCTGGGTGGCAGTGACTGAGCCAGGCCCCTGCAGGCCTGCAGGGAGGCCACCCTCCCGCTCTTCGGGGCCTGGAGAGGGAACAAGAGGGAGACGGAGGAGCAGGTTGTGCCCGATAAGTCTCCCCTGCCAGGACCTCCCCTGGGTGACGGGGTCACGGGAAGACATCCAGCAGGAGGGAGGGCACCGGGGGCAGAGAGGCCTTGGAGACCCCCGGTCATCCTCCTGCCTGCCCAGCCCAGCTCCGCACAGGCTCCGCCATCTAGGGCCACGAAGCCCCGCAGCACGTGAGGAATCCTCTCCCAGGACAAGGGTGTCCTGTAGACGTGTCTTCAGGGTAAAGGACAGCCGCAGGCCCGGGCAGCAGGCCTCTGCCTCGGGGTCTCCGTGTGCAGAGTCGGGGGAGAGAACCAGGTGTCTACCTGCCCCCAGGGGAAAGGCGATGACCCACGAAGGTGCTCAGCCCAGGACCAGCAGAGTCAACCTGGACAGCTTAACCTCCCCAGCGCCCTGCATGCGCGCGCACACACACGAGTCAGCTGCCACCCACAGGACAGTGACATCCAACCCCCATCACAGAGCTGCTCTGGCTCCACCCTCCATCCTCCTCCCACCCCAGGGCCTTTGCACACGCTGTCCCACCTGCCTCCCCCAGGTTCCCTGTGGCACTTCTCCATGGAGTCACCGAGGGGGATCACCCTCCTGCCCACCCGGCCTCCACAACACTTTCCTCCTGTTTTCTTGGCGGCACGAGGACCCTCTGAAACAGCTGGTTCACTTACTGACCCGCTTGTCACGCGGTGGCCCCTCTGTATTCCTGGGGCGTTGATCCCAGGATCCCTCCCCCCACCCACCTCCCCAGATGCTCTGCCCCTAACCTAGAGCGGGGCCGTTTCCGCACGTGACGTTCTCCCGTGGCGTTCGCAGCCCCCTGCTCACCCTGGGTCTCCTCGGGTTAATCGTCACCTACTTGAGGTAAATGCCGTGTAAACGGTGGCCGTGCTGCCCAGGACCGAGGGCGTGCAACACGCCCACACCTGTTCTGCGCGGGCCGGGGGCGTGGCTCCCGCTCAGGGACCCGGCTGACCTGGCCAGCCCGGCAGCGTCTCCATCCGCAGTTCGCCGGAGCCTCGGGTGCAGAACTCGGGATCCAGAGCCGGCGGTCTCCCCACCGACTGCCAACTCCCCAGCCCCCCGAGTCCGTCTCCAGGCTGCCGGGTCCCCATCACCGATGTTGGCCGAATACACACAGCCCTGTAGGGCCCTCTGTCCAGCACGGTGGCAGAGAGCCGAGCCCTTCTAGAAGGGAAGGGAACAGCATCACCCGCCGGTCCTGGCCCTCCGCGCTGGTCTACACAGTGGCAGGAAGGACGGTGAGGTGGGCAGGGCCTCATCGCCAGCAGGACAGGCCCTGGAGTCCGGCAGCTGGGAGACTCTGGTGATGAGGCGTGGGCTGGAGAGGGGCTGGGCAGCCGTGTCTGCAGGGACTCCCAACCCAGCACCACCGAGAAACCCCAGCACTCTTCCCCCTGCAGAGTCAGCCATTTGTGTTTCTGAGCGTCCATTACCCAGAAAGACCTTGCCTTCCAAGGCTCATGCTCCCACGGGGTAGAAGGGCCTCCGCAGCCTTGAGGCTTCCAGATGTTCAGAGACAGCTGTTCCGCCAGCCTCTGAGCCCGGCCTCACGATGCACCTGGACCCTGCTCACACGCGGCCCACTCCATCCTGAAGCCAAGGGTCAGGCCACCCCCAGACCGCCCGCTGATGCAGGACCAGGCTGAGGTGGCAAGGCTGGCCAGGGACTGCAGCAGGCTGAGCTGCCCGCCAAGCAGAGGGCAGAGCCCTCCAGAGCCACGATGAGGACCCAGAACCATGCGTGCCAGCTCCCCACTGCAGAGCAGCCCCGCCGGACCAGGGCCCCCAGGGATCGCCAGGCTCAGGATCAGGAGCCCGGATGTTTCCATGAATCAAGAGGGACACCTGGTGGCTGTCCAGACCTCCCACCGGCTACAGGGCTCAGCCCTCCCCACTGAGGTCAGCCGTCTTCACCTAGGACTTTCCGGGGTCCCGCTGGGCCAGGACCCCCGACTTGCTTCCCGACTTTCTGTCTCTGTAATAAAGTCTCTGAGCTAATTAGCTCTTAAAGAGAAAGGGCTTGTCTGGCCCCTGGCTCTAGAGTTCCAGTCCCTAAGCCAGCAGACTCGTTTCTTCAGGACTGCGGGAGGGCCAGATGGCAGTGGCAGGTGCTCATGGGGGAGCAAAACCACTCACCTCCAGGCCAGGACACCAGGAGGAGGGTGCCCACAGTCCCCTTCAAGGGCACACCCCAGTGACCTAAGGACCTCCCACTGGCCAGGCAAGGGGACTCACCTACAATCCCAGTGACTCAGGAGGCTGAGGAAGGAGGATTGTGAGTTTGAGGCCAGCCTCAGCAATTTAGTTAGACCCTCAGCTATTCAGTAAGACCCACTCTCCAGATAAAATAATAATAAGTGCTGGGGACGTGACTTGGGAAAGCACCCTGGGTTCAAGTCCCAAAACCAGAAAAAAGGCCGTCCCAGCAGGCCCCACCCCTTAGAGCTAGTGCCTCCCTGCAGGTCCCCGTGGGCCGGGCCTGGTCCACCACGAGGGTGGGCCCCGTCGGAAGCTGGGTTGCTCTGGTACTTCACACACGGTCTCTGAGCCTCCGCAGAGTCCAGCCCCGCGTTGCTGCCGGGGACGCATCAGGGAGAACTCAGCCCTGCGCCTAGAGGGGCGTTGGGACCGGGAGGACGAACAGGGACCCGGCTCGGCGCCAGCGTCCACACGATCCCACCACCGCGCGCCAGGCTCTGAACCGCGGCAGGGGCGGCAGGACTGTCCTGTCGGGCGGGCGACTCTCCTGAGGAGGGTGCAGAGGGAGCGCCGGGGAGGGCCGGGGGGCACTGCCCCGTTGCTGCTGTGACAACTCCCCCACGTGGTGGCTTCGACCACAGGCCTCCTCCACCACGGGGACGGCCAGGAGTTCTAGAACCCGGTGCCGGCAGGGCGGGCTGCCCCGGGCCTGCGAGAGAATCCGCTGTCCCTTCACAGGGTCCAGAGTGGCCGCTCGCTGGGCTCCAGAGCCAGGCAGAGCCTCTCCTGTCACTGCCCCTCCTCCAGCCCCGGGTGTGCCACCACCCTCCACCCGGCTCTGTCCCCAACCTCCTCCCTTCCCTTACTAGGACCCTGTGACTCCATGGCGCCCTGGACAATCCAAGGCGGGCGAGTGTGTGTGTGTTTGGAGTGTGTGTGTGTGTGTGTGTGTGTGTTGGAGTGTGTGTGTGTTGGAGTGTGTGTGTGTGTTGGAGTGTGTGTGTGTGTGTGTTGGAGTGTGTGTGTGTGTGTGTGTTGGAATGTGTGTGTTGGAGTGTGTGTGTGTGTGTGTTGGAGTGTGTGTGTGTGTTGGAGTGTGTGTGTGTGTGTTGGAGTGTGTGTGTGTGTTGGAGTGTGTGTGTTGGTGTGTTTGTGTTGAAGTGTGTGTGTGTGTGTTGGAGTGTGTGTGTGTTGGAGTGTGTGTGTGTGTGTTGGAGTGTGTGAGTGTGTGTGTGTGTGTTGGAGTGTGTGTGTTGGAGTGTGTGTGTGTTGGAGTGTCTCTGTATGTTGGAGTGTGTATGTGTGTGTGTTGGAGTGTGTGTGTGTGTTGGAGTGTGTGTTGGAGTGTGTGTGTGTGTGTTGGAGTGTGTGTGTGTGTGTGTTGGAGAGTGTGTGTGTTGGAGTGTGTGTGTTGGAGTGTGTGTGTGTTGGAGTGTGTGTGTGTGTGTTGGAGTGTGTGTGTGTGTGTTGGAGTGTGTGTGTGTGTGTGTGTTGGAGTGTGTGTGTGTTGGAGTGTGTGTGTGTTGGAGTGTGTGTGTGTGTTGGAGTGTGTGTGTTGGAGTGTGTGTGTGTGTTGGAGTGTGTGTGTGTTGGAGTGTGTATGTATGTTGGAGTGTGTGTGTGTGTTGGAGTGTGTGTGTTGGAGTGTGTGTGTGTTGGTGTGTTTGTGTTGAAGTGTGTGTGTATGTTGGAGTGTGTGTGTGTTGGAGTGTGTGTGTGTGTTGGAGTGTGTGAGTGTGTGTTGCAGTGTGTCTTGAGAAGTCCTCTGAGGTGGGCAGGGACCTTACTTCGCAGAGCATGGCGGGGAGGCCCCGGGGAACCAGGGCTATTTCACATTTGTCACCCAGGTGGACGCTGCCAGTCCTGCCATTCCTCATACAGGCCCCCAGGACACAGAGAAGCTCTGGAGGGAGCCAGGCCGGCTGGGCTGGGGGCTGCTGCTCCTGGTCCTCACACCCTGGACCCCAGCCCTGCCATGGACACCCCAGGGCTGCGTGGAGGACAGTTTGAAAACCACCAAAGTGACCAAGTCCTCACCTCCCAGGAGGTAGCATGGCTCCCTGGTTGGATGGCACCAGCCACCAAGTGGGTCAAGCCGAGGACAGAGGCCGTGGCTTCTCTTCCCCTGTCCTGGAAGGAACCTGAGACTCACCCTGGGGGGTGTGAGGTCAGCACCAATTAAACGTGCCCAGCATCTTCAGCTTTCTTGGGGTGATGAGAAACGCTGCTGGATCCCCCACGTCCTTGGGGACCCCGTAGACTGAGTCACGATCCCTGGGCTGTGTTCTCAACCCTCTTCTGGTGGATGCGTGTGCTCACTTTCCGTTACTGTAACAAAGTGCCTGAGGTAAGCGCCTTTGTACAGGGAGGACAGTTTGCTTGGGTGCACAGCTCCAGGGGACGGCTCCACGTCCTCTGGCCTGTGACCAGGGGCTGCACATGCCGAGCACAGGTCGGAGCCGAGCTGCTCAGGTCACAGCAGCCCGGAAGAGGAAGGAGGAGGGGCTGGCGTCCCATGTCCCCGGGCCATGTCCCACTGCCCCACTTCCTCCCCGCTGTGTCCCCCTCGCAGAGGTCCCAGGGCCTCCCTGGGGAGCCCTGGCCAGTCACCAAGCCTTCAGCACAGGGCTCTCCAGGGACGTTCCAGATGCGAACCAGGGCCGTGGGCCTGGGGGGCCGCTCTCCTGGGGGCCTCTGAGCGAGCCCTGGCTGGGCTTCTCCGCTGTCCTTCCCCATGGTGACAAGGTGACAGGAATGGCGGAGGGAGGATGGGAAGCTGCCCACCTGGCGCACAGCTCCAGAGACTGGGGAGGGTGGGGCGGGGGCTGCTGGCCTCCAGGGTGGGGGGCCGAGCCCAGCTCTATCCCGTGTGGGCAAAGTAAGAGCTGTCCCCAGTCAGGGCGCAGATCTCCCTCCCGGGTCCACCCACGGGGCAGGGCCCACCCGGTGGAGGCGTCTGGAATGAGGGGCGGGCTGCGGTCTTGCGAGTCCTCTGAGACCGCTGGTCTGCAGCTGCAGAAGGGAGCATGCTGTGAGGTGGACCCGCCGGTGTTCCCAGCGCAGGCCGGGAGAGCTCATCCAAAGGGTCCCAGGGCTTGACCATGCCAAGCCGGCCCGCTGCCTGATCGGCCCCGCCACACCCACCGGCCGGCGACTCTGCATCACAGGGCACCACTGCCACCTAGTGTTCACAGGGCTGAACAGCAGGAGCCTGAGGCTGCAGGTGGAGAAGCCAGCTGGGTAGCCCTCCAAGCAGCCGGCAGGCCCAAGGAAGTCCACGCCCCTCTCTCTGAAGCACACAGCAGCAGAGCAGGGCCATGCCCAAACAGCCATCGCCCAACTTCCTGCCAAGTGTTGGAAAAAACTTGTTAAGTAAGACGAGATCCCAGCCCCTCGTTATTCCACGAAGAAAATGCAGACGGGTCCAGCACCAGAGGGTGAGTGGGCCAGCCGTGAGCCCACAAGCCACTCCCCACCCTCCCAAGGGCACTGAAATCGCCTCTAAAAACGGGGATCAGATCCCAGGAGAATCGCACCACCCGCACCTGCCTCCAAGAGGGCTCACCCCATGAGGAGGGACTCCGCCCCATCCAGGCGTCCACCGCCCAGCTGCAGGGGGCCACTCCCTACAGGGGCCCAGCCCAGGGGCCCAGAGCAGAGCTCTGGTTCATGAGAAGACACGAAGTCAAGACAATCGGTACGATCTCTCAGCTTTTAATATTTGTAATTAGTTTTGTTTTGGTTTGTTTTTCCCAAAAATTCAAGCAAAGACCTCGCTTAGGAATCACTCCACCAAGAACCCATACCCAGCTTTTGAAAACAAGCCAGGCGCAGACAAGCCAGGCGCGGACAAGCCAGGCGCGGACAAGCCAGGCGCGGACAAGCCAGGCGCGGACAAGCCAGGCGCGGACAAGCCAGGCGCGGGGGCTCACGCCTGTAATTCCAGCAGCTCGGGAGGCTGAGGCTGGAGGACGGCAGGTTACAAGCCAGCCTCAGCAGCTTCCCAAGGCCCTAAACAACTCAGCGAGACCCTATCTCTAAATAAAACAGAAAGCAGGGCTGGGGGTGTGGTTCCGTGGTCAAGTGCCCCTGACTTCAATCCCTGATACCAAAACAAGAAGGGAAGGAACAGCAGACAAAGCCAAGCTGAGACGCCCCTGAAACTGCTGGCTGGGCTTCTTCAGAGTCTCTAGGTAAAGATGAGACACATTCCAGACCACCGACCAGGAAGCAAGGAGAAAAGATCGGACGCAGCCTGTGATCTGGGATGAATGACAGGTCAGGCGGGGACAATCTCCAGGAAGGCCGGTCGGGTCGTCTGCAGGGTGGTGGGGGCTGTGCTAGATGACGTGCTGCGTCAGGCAGGGCTGCACCCGGGCAGGGGGTGCGCTCGGTCTGCAGGGGTCTCCCGCTCCTGCACACCATGGGCGCCGCGTGGGTCGCAGAAAGCGCCCACACAGGGAACCGAGCCGGCCCACAGCCGGGCCCTGCTCCCCGCCCCGCCCTCCCTCTGCGGGCACTGGACCTTCTCCGCGTCCCCGCCGGTCCTGTTGTTCAGGCTATGGTTGCAAAGACAACCGTGCAGTCCCATCAAGGGTCTTTCAAAGAGACCGTGCCCGGTCTGGCCAGGCTCTTGGGTCTCTACCTCCAGGCTGGACGCCCTCCCAGCGGCTGCGGGCCTGGGGCCACGTGGGACGCACCAGGCTGACAAAGTCAGGTGGAGGGAGGACCCGGTTCACCTCTCCTCAGTGCCCCTTCCCCTCCCTCAGTAGTTAGGTGACCTCCTCCCGCCCAGCTTGCTGCACGGCAAGGACCAGGTCCCCAGCCGGTCCCCAGCTGTGGCCTAAATTAGCTTTGGTTGTGTTCTGGGCCCGGCCCTGCCTCTAGCCCACTGGATGACCTCGCATGAGTCGATCAACCTCTCTGAGCCCCATTTTGTTATTGGTAAGACGAGCAGTGGCCATAGCCACGCATCACCCTGCACTGAGGGACCAGCGGGGGCCCTGGGCAGAGAGGTGTTGGGGCCCACCTGTTGGGGACAGGAACAGGAGGACACCTGCCGCCCGGGGACCCTGGGGTTCAACCGTGATGTCTCTGTGGCCGATTGGCATCCTCCAAGGCAGGGGAAGAGCCGGGAGGCCCACCAGCACAGCGCCGCCCACGGCCCCTGCCCGCCCGGGGAAAGCAGGGCCTGCGGGGAGTTAGCAACGCACTCGTCACCCACCAAGCGCCCAGGGGGACTTCCTGGTCCAGATGACCTGGGTGGGAGGGGAAGGGGCTTGAGGAACACAGGCGAGGGTGGAGGGTACAGGAGAGCCTCGCTCCTACCCCACGGGCTGCTGGGAACTCAAGACGGCACGTGCAAAGTCCCTGCACCTTTGGATGTCCCCGGAGGCAGGTGCGCCCGGCCTGTCTTGGTGGTGGACGAGCGAGTGCTGAGCCAGCAGATCCGTTGCCCCGGAGCTGGGCGAGCTGGGCAGTGGGTGTCAAACGGCCAGGTGCGCGTCCCAGCTCCACCTGCTCCGTGAGCCGGACGGCCCCCCTCCGGAGACGTCGGGGGTGCAATGGCAGACGGTGGCCCAGCAGACGCCCGCGGCCGTGCCTCCCGGTGCCCCCATCCTCCACGTCAGTGGCGACAGCCGGTGAAGGGAGGGCCTGCGTCACGGGCGACCACACTCTCCCTGCAGCTCGTGCGGGCGGCTGCGCCTCCGGGGGCGCCGGGAGCCAGGTGGCAGGACCAGGCTGCCCCACGTGGCTCCTGGGCCCACACGATGACCAGGTCTCCACCGCTCACTTCTCAGAACCCGTCCCCGTCACTCTGTGATGCGCCACCCTCTCAAGTCTGGAGGCTGAGAAGTGCGAGGTCCAGCTGGACCTGGAGTCTGGGCAGAGCAAGCTCCTGGTCCTGGTCGGCAGGTGGCTCCTTCCCTCATGTCCCCGTCCGTCTGGTGCCTGTCCTCACAAGGGCACCGCTGCTACTCACAGGTTTTGCCCGCGATTCCCTTCCCAAGGAACCGCCTCCAGACACCGTCACGTTGAGGATTTAGGGCTCGACGGACAGGTGGGGACGGGTGGGGGACGTGGACGCTCAGTCCGCAGACACCCACCTCCTGAAATCACAGTGCGGAGCCGGGGGCAGCGTCACACGCCTGTCACCCCAGCAGCTCAGGAGGCTGGGACAGGAGATCCCAAGTTCAAGGCCAGCCTGGGCACCTTAGCGAGACCCTGTCTTAAAACAAAAAGTAGAAAGGCCTGGGGGTGTGGCTCAGGTCGGGCCGCCCCGGGCTCCACGCCAGTTCTGGGGGAAAAAGAAAAAGGGGTCGCCTTGAGGAGTGAGGAGCATGTGTGACGAGCTGCCAACAAACCAAACGCCCTGCACCCACGCGTCTCGTGCCGATGAGGACGGTCGCTGGCTTGGAGCAGGCAGATGAGCTCCCCGCGGCCTTCAGGAGCCTGGCGCCCACGTTCCCCAGGCCGGACTCGTCCCAGCCACCCTGAAACCAGCTCCAAAGTCCGAGCCCTGCTGCCCATAAGAGCGACCAGGAGTCAGTGCGGAGACGCCCTCTGCCCAGAGGCCGCCCTGCCGCCTCTTCCCCTGAGAGCCCTGGTCACCAGCTCTGGGTGGGAGGCACGTCCACCGCCAGCTCCCGGGTGCCTGGCCCCTGCTGACCAGCCCGACATGAGATCTGGGGCCAGGCGCTCCCTTTGCCAGGAACATCATCCTCCACCCCAGCAGTGAGCTTCCCAAAATCCCAAATCAAAGGGTTTTTTCCTCTTCAAACATGTTTCTCTGTGGGGAAAAATACTTTAAGTTAAAATAAAATCCGCGGAGCTGCGTATCAGCTGCGTATCAGCTGCGTCTGTTAGTCTTTGTCAAGAGAAGAAAGTCTACAGAAGCACAAAGGCCCCACCGTCCACTCGGATGCGGTTTATAAAGAAGCCAAACCCCAGAGACAGGAAGGAAGGGGAATGGGGTGGCCGGGGCCAAGGGAGCAGGAGGCCGGGTGTGTTCGGTGGGCACAGTGTTGCATGGTGACGACGTCACACGAGATTATAAACGCCTTAAGATGGTTACAGTGCGCCAGGTGCAGTGGTGTTATGATCCCAGGAACTGGGGAGGCTGAGGCAGGAGGATGCAAATCAGAGGCCAGCCTCAGCAACTTAGGGAGACCCTGTTTCAAAATTTTGAAAAGGGCCCCTGGGGATGTGGCTCGTGGTTAAGCACCCTGGGTTCAATCCCTGGTACTAAAACCAAATGTCAAAAACCTGGCTATGGAAATAAGTAAATTCTGCCCTCCTGGCAAATGCCGGGCTTGGCCACCAGCTTCGGTCTTCAGCACCAGAAGCATGAACCCCTCAGCTCCACCTGCCCGAGAACTGTCAGAAGCGGCAAGGCGCCCGAGGGGGTCTCATGGGGGAAGTGTGGGTGCCCTTGGACGAGCCCTCAGGTCCCACCTGGGGCTTTCCGTGCCCGCCAAGCCTTGCTCAGGCCCCTGAGGTCTGCGTTCCCGCCACCCCGCCTGGTTTCGGCTTGGATTCGCTTTGTGCCTGAACTCAGGGACCACGCAGAAAACACGCGTGGTTTGAAACTCAGTTCTAAATGTCCGCAGGACTCACTTTGTTCAGAGCCAACACCCAAACAGTGCCGGGTGGGGATCCAGACGGCCGCCCAGGCTCCCCGGGGAAGAGGCTGCTCCTGCTGGTTCTCGTTTTGAGCTGTCACAGCCCAGGGACCGCAGACCCTGCCCCGGGGGTGGGACGCTGCCCCGACCATGACAGAGAGCCCGGACGGTGTGTCATCAGCTGGAGTCGCTGTGGCCCACGGCTTAGGAGAGGAACCCTCACAGGCTCCTGGATCCGGAGGCTCGGCCTGAGGTTGGGGGACTCCACGGCGCTGGGCCCGACGAGGCCAGGCGCCATGGCGGCAGAAGGCGCTCTCAGCCCACCGCAGAGGGAAGCAGAGGGAGCTCTCTGTCCTCCAGGAACCACTCACAGGCCAGGCCGCGTGTGACCTGCTTCCTCCTGCACACCCTGCCGCTCGGCCACCACCCAGCACTGGTCCTCCCAATCGACCAGCCGCCCAGCAGAGGAGTCCACCGACCAGGTTTCGGCGACCCGGCCTCGTCCTTCCACCTCCGAACGTCCCCGCTCCGCCTCACCCTGGAGCTTGGGGGACGCCTCGTGTCTGAATGTGTCTATAGCAGGGGAATAAAAGCCCGTGTCACCTCCACATGGTCCTCAGCTTATACCGCCTGCCCCGCCACATGACCATGGGGACTCTGCCCAGAAACCACGGCTCTCTGGGGAGTCACCAGTGGCTCTGGGTGGCCTCTCAGGCGGAGGGTCTGCCCCACTCCGGTCACATCAGCTCTGTGGCCAGCCTGGAAGGGGGTCATGAGCCCCTGCGGACCTGCGTCCCTGCGCTCAGGGTGACACACACACACACGCACACGCAAAGATGCCAGCTGGCCCCGCACCCCCACCCGGGCAGGAAGAGTGAATGAGCCCTCTGATGGGGATCAGACCGCCCATCTGGAAGGGGCACGGGTGGGAGGGTCCCGCATCTCACAGGATGTCGCACACCAAAGAGTGTTTCCACTGCACGGGGCCGAAGCCTGTGCTCATGACCCCTGAGCCCTGGGCTCTGGAGCTGAGTCACTGCCGAGGAAGAATGCCTCCCGGGTCAGCCCAGAACTCATAGAGCCCAGAGGCCATCTCTGTCCAGAAGAGAGCCCAGCCCAGATAGCCAGTCCCACCCGCGGCCCGGCGTGGCCCGGAGACCAGACCAGGAGACCCACTCGTCGAGGACAGGAAGGACAGGCGCGCCCCGTCTGCAGCCCTGAGCCACCAGGGAGCCCTGCCCCAGGAAGTCCAGCGCAGCGTGGCCTCGGCCTGCCCACTCCCGCGGCAGGGAGTATGGTCCCGAGAAAGTAGTCAAGATCAAAATGGAGTTGCTTGCGTTCACCCCAACAAATAAATAAAGCCAGGAAGTCGCCAGGGGGTCTTACACGTGGGTGCCCAACAGTGACTGTACCAGAGGCTCCGCTGCAGACACGTACTCACATGAAAGGCCACCACAACCTCGCACAAGCACTTCTAAAAGGACATCTGCCCAGCCACTGTCCCTTCCACCTCGGCGAACATCACTGTGTCATTAATCACTGTGGACAGAGACTATTGTTCCAAAATATCTCAGGTAATCATCCTGACTTTCTGCCCATCTAAACTTCCCCTGCCTCTGTGAACACACCCGTGATTCACCACGGCTCGCACACTCCCACCGCGAGACTGCTGCCCTGAGTAACCCAGCGCTCAGCACAGCTCAGAACCAAGCACCAGCACCCCAGCCTGCAGCCACCACCTCCTCCCAGGACTCAGAGCAGCTCCAAGCCTCATAATGGCCCCTGACCATGAGGCCCAGGCCACGTCCCAGGCCAGAGGCCTCCACCTGAGCCCTGCAGCAGAGCCCGGCAGGACCAGGCTGACGAGCCCGGAGCTCAGGGCCTTCCTCAGAGGAGGCTGAGCAAACCTCCCCAGGTCCCGCCACAGCCCCCCAGGCTGAGCCTGGAGCCAGCACGGGGGTGTACCTCCCCAGGGGCACAGGTTCCCTGGACGGGCACAGAGTGGCAGAGGCAGCCCAGAGTCCACGTCCAGGCAGACTTCAGGTGGCTCCCGGTTTGTGAGCAGGGACTGAGCGCACAGTGGCTCCTCCCGAGGGGGACGTTGCAGGATCCCGCAGGCTTCAGGGACACTTGGACCTTCCCTGCTCCAAACCTGAGACCCAAAGCAGAGAACAACCGTAGGTGCTCGAAAGCCCAACCCACTGGCCTCGATCAGCGGCTACTCTGAATTGAGTCCCTCTTCTCGCCCGGGGGGTACAGAGGGAAACCGTCACTGGCCCTAGAACCAGATCACCCGAATTCCAATCGTGGCCCTTCTAGCTCTGCCTGTGTGATCTTAGGCCAGTTACTCAACCTTTCTGTGCCCTCTCTTCCCTCCTCTGTAAGATGAGAATAAATTGCGCCTTTTACCAAGGGTGGGATTCGAGGTATTTAACTGCCAGGGTTGGCCAGCCACCAGCCATGTGGGTCCCCAGGAGGCCCCTGCCAGGCCAGGAGCCAACCGTTCTGGTGGTGGACTGGGGCCAGATGACTGGGTGTGACAGGAGAGGCCGTGGTTAGTCGGGCTGTCACAGTGATCCCTCGCTCCGGGGACACGCCCCCCCACAGGTTCCAAGACCCACGGATGCTGTTTCTTTGTCTGAAGAGGTGTAGTCTTTACACAGCCTCACGTACCCCCTCACCTCCTTGAAATCATCTCTAAATGACTTCCAACACCTAGCCCAACATGAAGAATCGTTAGACTCTGTTTTGTAAGAAATAATGGCAGAAAGAAACAGCTCTGTACATGTTCTGTACAGACGCACCTTTTTTTCAAATATTTTGATCCAAGGACTGGGATGTGGCTCAGTGGCAAAGCCTCAGACACCTGTGTTTGATCCCAGCCTCCAAGTTTTGTTGAATTGTCAGATGCGGAGCCTGCAGGTACGACCGGCCGATGGTATGTGCCAAGGAGTTCAATAAATGATCCCTAATCCAGAGCAGGCTTTGTCTCTGGGACCACCGGGAGAGGGGGGGCCAGGCCTTGAACGGAGGCCCAGCCCTGGTGGACTCTTCTAGCTGACAGTAGGAGGCCAGGCCCACCCCATGGACATACAGATGATGGGAAGACAGGGGAGATGGCCTGCCAGTCATCAGCCAGGCAAAGCCATCTGGGGAGAAGCCACCCAGGTCTCAGCCCCAGCCTCCAGGGCCCCACCCGTCAAGCCATCTGGTCCACAGCCCTTGGTCATGGCGGCCCTAGCAAACTAACCCGGCTAGGACACCCCAAGCCTGACCACTGAGTCCCTTAATCACACGTCCCTTTGGAGTGCCGCATCTGCGCCACCACTTCCAGATGACAAAGCGTGAAACTGGCATTTGCCAGGTTCACCGGGAGCCACGAACCTGCCCAACCACCCACTGGACCAGCAGGCTTCCTGAGGGTCAGGGCTGTCGTGGGGGCCAGAAGGGAGACGCGAGGGGTTCAGTGGTTAGTGTGCGCTTGGTACGTTCGCATCGGCCCTGAGCTTCCATCTCCACCACCCCCTTTATTTTACATCCCTCCCCGCCCCCAAGGCACAGGGACGGATCGCCAAAATCCACTTCCCAAGCCCGCTTCGGTTCTGAATGCATCTTATGTTCAGCTAACGAACACCACGTATGCGATGGAAAGATTTGGAAGACGGAAGAGAGGCAGAGGGAGACTCCAACAACCGACATCCAGGCTCCAACCAACGGGAGGGTTTGCAATACCTGGACCCATACGTCACCGTCCAGTCACCAGCTCATGGCTGTGACCTCCACCGTGGTCAGTGGATGTCCCCTGCTGCTCCACCACCTAGGACAGCAGCAGTTCTCTGAACTTTGAGACATCACAGCTGCAGTGACAGCTCCCTAGATTCCTTTCTTCCAATCCTTCCATCCACTTTGTAAACTCGTAGTTAACTGCCTTTCCTCTGGAGAAGATGGGGAGAGCAGCCAAGTGGAACAAAACTGTATTCTCTAAGAGAAAAACGACTGTGCAGTGGTTTGAATCAGCCGTGGCCAGAGGTCTGTCTGTGACAGCCGGATCCCCAGGTACTGGGGGGTGCTGTGGATCTTTAAGAGGTGGAGCCTATTGAGAGGGCTCTAGGTCATTGGGGGCGTGTCTTTGAAGGAGATGGTGACCTGAATCTCTTCCTCTCTCTCTGCCTCCTGGTTTAAGATGCGGCTCCTACACCCGCTTCCTGCCAGTGCAACCCAGAGCCCCCATCAGAGCCCCCACTACTAATGCAGCCACCAGATCTTAGGCTTGGGCCTCCTAAACAGTGATCTAAATAAACCAGTTCTTAGTTGCCTCTGGTGTTTGGTTGTAGTAACTCAGAACTGACTAATGCAAACCCCTCAGTCTGAAGGAAATACCTGGGGCTGTGTTGAGACCAGAAGTAAAAAAATCAAGTGACTTTGAACTTGATGCTATTTTCTGGACAAATTTAATTATCCAGAGCTCCTTGGAGGAAAGGAGGTATATAGAAAATAATTTTAATTGTCCTCTCTGGGGAGACAGTAAGTGCTTCAAAAGGTTAAACCTTCTCCTAAGAAGGGAAGAAAAAAAACTGTCATTTTGTTCAAAATATGTTTATTGAGCACCGGCTGGTGATGCCATAAATATTTATCGAGTACTATGTGCTAAGCATTATATTAGGGCAATTACAAACATTATTAGGTATTAATGATAAGACATACCGTTATTCATTTCAAAGTTTTCTTCAGCTATATGTTATAAACAGGAACATAATTATTCCAAATTGCTAATCACCACTCGATATATCAAGTAATCTTTTCCCCATTAATTGTGATATCAGCTTTAGCATATAACACATTCTATTAAATAATTGACCATAATTTGAGTTTTAACTATTGGGTCTAATATGTTCACTATCTTCCAATGATTGTCTTTTCTGTTTTATCGTCTAGACTTTTGATTCCATGTATTAGTCAGCTTTTACTAGGTCGTGCTGAAATAACAAACAACCCCACATATCTCAGTGACTTAACAACTGCACAGATCAGCTGTGTCTGAGAAATGTGCTCGTGAAAGAGAAACAGGAGCCGAGGCTATTAGTAACGACAATACCTGGTTAAGCTCCCATTTATTTGGAGCCAGTGGCCCATCCACTGACATGCCATTGACTAAAGCCAGCCACAGGATCAGACCCAATGTCCATGTGGGGATCAGATTCCCCCCACAGAGGCAGGCACGTCTCCTGGCAATAGGACATGTGTGTCTCTTTCAGAATGGAGGGACACTTTGCCAGGACTCAAAGAAGGACCCACCACATTCTTGCAGGTAAAGTTTAACTTATGGCAGGGGGTGTGTTTTTATTGTCATTGTTTTGGTTTCTGATTTTTTTTTTGGGGGGGGTTGTTTGATTTTGATTGGTACTGGGGATTGAACCCGGGGGGGGCATAACCACAGAGATACATCCCCAGCACGTTTTTATTTTATATTTTGAAACAGAGTCTCACTATGTTGCTGAGGCTGGCCTCAAACCTGTGATCCTCCTGCCTCAGCCTCCAGAGTCACTGGGATCACAGGTGTGCACCGCCCCCCAGCTTAACATCCTTTTAGCAAAAATCCACTAAAAACATCATTGGAGATTTTAATTTGCATGATGTTGGTAATTTACATGGCATCTGTTCATGCATTTAGTATCATGATAATAATAATAATAATACACTTCTAACAATCCCTAAAACCTAGCCGGAAACACAGTATTTGTTCTCCATGTCAAAGAGCTAAATATAAAAAAATGCCATCTAATGAACATAAGATAATAAAATTGAGTCATTATCGATTCTTTGACGGCATTATGATTTTCCAAGCTTCGAAAAAATACAAGAAATCACAACTGAGATCTTCAGCTGGAAACAGAATAGTTCTGAGAGGACTACACATAAAATCAAAAGGAAACTCTGCCAACAAGGTGAAGGTTTGGACCTGCTTTTTCTTCTATAAGATGCAGGGTCTCTGGTCTGATTTCAAGGTCCTTGATCCATTGTGAGTTGATTTTTGTGCAGGGTGAGAGATGGGGGTTCAGTTTCATTCTGTTGACCCAGCTATCCCACTCCTCGGCCTACACCCAAAGGACTTAGAATCAGAGATACAGCCACATCAATGTTCATAGTGGCTCAATTCACAATAGCCAGATTGTGGAACCAACCTAGATGCCCTTCAATTGACGAATGGATAAAGAAACCATGGAATATTACTCAGCCATAAAGAATAATAAAATTATGGCATTTGCAGGCAAATGGATGCAGTTGGAGAATATCATGTTAAGTGAGATAAGCCAATCTCAAAAAACCAAAGGACAAATGATCTCTCTGATAAGCGGATGATGACATATATAGGGGGTGGGAGGGGGCAAGAATGGAGGAAGGAGGGACTCTATAGAGGGATAAGAGGGGTGAGAGGGGTGGGGGGAGAAAAAAATAACAGAATGAATCAAAAACTATTACCCTAGGTAAATGTATGATCACACAAATTGTATGCCTCTACTTCATGTACAAACAGAGAAACGAGATGTATCCCATTTGTTTACAATAAAAATGAATTAAAAATAAATAAATAAAGATTTTAAAAAAGGAAACTCCTGGGGTAAATCGTCCATCCTTCAAGTGTGACGTATTAATTTCCAGGTCCCCCAACAGGCTAAGTCATGTTTGGGGGGAGAAGGTGTCAAACGACAGAGACCCCAGGTGCTCCAAAGGGCAGTGCACCTCATACAACAGGAAACAGCCACTTTAAAATGGTTCAGCCTCGAGATTATCAAAGAAATGCACATGTAAACTACAATGAGAAATCATTCATAGGATGTAAATGAGCAGAGGAATGTTTTCATTGTCACAGGGGAGGTTAGTAGCCTGCTGGGACACAGCCCCCCCACACACAAAGCACCTGGTAACACCCCTCAGCCTCCAAACGCCACGCCTTCCACCCTACAGCCCCCCTCTAGGATGCTGACCTAGGGAACGTGTACAAAAGCAGAAAGAAAGCGATTTTAAAATATTGCGTGCATTTCCTCTGTAGCATCTGAAATGCACCCTGGAGCTGCAGGAAGGGAGAGCTGGGTTCAAATTCCATTTGTGCCTCTTTCCTTGCCTGGTACCCTGACTGTCTGTGCCATCTCTCAGCCTTCACCTCTCCTCTGTGACCCTTTCCGATAAAGTAATGCACGCACCACGTGGGCTGTCGGAGACGCTGAGACGTGCGCACAAGTGTGCAACTGGATAGGAGGGACAATCTGAGTAATAAATCCAAGTGGAGCCTGGGAGCAGCCCACACAGCCACAACAGGGAAAATGTTCAGGAAATTAGGCTCCAGCCACCCCATGGAGACCCCGCAGCCCTTGGGGGCTGAAGGTAGGAAAATGACTGAGTAAGCTAACGGACCACTGACCCTCTGGAGCAGAAAACGGAATGTTTCCCATGCATCGTGCACACGAACCAGGACAGGGAAGAAAGAAAGAAGGGGCGGCGGGGAGAGGGAGAGAGAGGCCTCTGCACTGGGTATAGAATTGCAGACTGCCCTCATTGAATTTCTCTAATTATCTCTGTGATTTGTGGAAGAAAAAATTCTGCAATGGGGAGTATCACTCTTGGATTTCATCCAATGCCTCCAGCACTTGTGGAGACGCCCATGTGCTGCCTTAGCTTTTCTGTGATTGACAGGGGTGGGGGTCGTAGCTCTCCCTCCTCTGCCCCAGCCTCGTCACCTGGATGGATATCTGCCAGGTCACAGTGTATTCCATGTAATACCATGAGGAAAACTTTTACTGAGCAACTACTTTATACCAGGTCCTGCAACTAAGAAAGAAAGAGGTTGACAGAGAAAACACTTAGGTAGGGATCAAATCCAGGTCCTCAGGAACCAGAGAAGGGCCATGGGGGACAGGGAGGGGCTGGGGCTTCTCAGGAGGAAGAAGGGCCAGAGTGAGGTGGACAGGGAGCCCGGACGCGATGTCCGAGCCTAACGCGGGGCCTGGTGCGCAGAGGTGCTCAGTCAATGCTTGTTGACTTGAACTGAGCTGGAGTACGTGCGCAGGAGTCTGGCCTCCCTGCCCGCCCTCACTACACCACTTGGACTCAGGGACCAGCCCTGGTCCTCCTGGGAGCCCCCTGCTCTCCCTCCCCCAGCGTACATCCCAAACCCGCGCCAGCCCAGGTTCCTGGCTCCTCAAACGATCCAGAAGTGTTCTGCCTTTCCCCAAGACAGAGCGCTAAGGCCCAGGTGCCTCCAGACTCGCGGACTAGTGATAACGAACACTGTCCCATATGTAAAGTTGTATGTTTACAAAAAAATTCAGCAAAGAAATAAGGAACAATCCCCTTTCGTTTTAGATGTATTGGACCACCTTATCTCAAAAAGAACAAAATTACACAAGAAAAACATAAAATTACAGGAAAATTAAAAAAGGAAAAACCAGCAGGTGTGTCTGCCCAGCCCCCGGCCACTCCTCTGTGATGGCTGAAGACACACCATTCTCCTCCCACTGGTCTGGAAGGCCCCGCATGGTGCCTTATCCTCCTTAATGTTTTCAAACATCTCTTGGCAAGTACGGGTCGTGTCCACCAAAGGTCCAAACGTAAAATCTCGGACCCCAGGGTGATGGGGTGCTATGGACCTTTAAGAGGTGGGGCCTATCAAGAGGCCCTTAGGTCACTGGGGGGGCGTGTCCTTAAAGCCAACTGTGAGACTTACCTGTGTGTGCCTGTCCCTCCTGGCTTGAGATGTGACCATTTGCTCCGAAACACACTTTCATCATGGTGTGTCCAAATCCACGGGGCTGCCTAATCTTAGACTTGAACTTCCAGAACCATGAATCAAAATAAGCCTTTCCTTACTTGATCAGCAGCCTGCATCAGGCATTTCGTCACAGTGCTGGAAAGCTGGCTGACGCAGCAAGGCTCCAAGTGATTCCTACCAGTGGAGAGGCTCCAGCCTGCTGTCATGAGCAGAGGGCACAGCCCACCACACCGCGTGAGACCACCGCCTTCCTTTAAAAATCGAAATTCCTCTTGCACAGCAAGGCTCTCAATGGGTTTTCTCTTCCTGGCTGTTCTCCATTTTTATGCTAAAATAAAATTTTATAGCTGAGGAATTGTAAACACACTTCCAGTAACATCCCATTAAAAGGCAAAGTAAGCAAGCAGCCAGCTGGAAAGACCGGCCACCGGTGTCCCCCTCCAGCCTGGCAGAAACGTTGGGATGAACATGCTGCAGCCGCGTCCTGAGAGTAGCACTCGGAAGGGCCCCGTGTGCCCAGGGCCAGGCACGGTCCCTGGCACACGAGTCTCCATTTTCCGTGACATGCATGCTTCGCTCGGGGTGTGCGCTGCATGGTTCTCCCAGGAGGGTATTCAGGAAAGCTTGAGGGCTTCAGCAGAGGAAGAGGATGCCTGCCATCAGGAAGGCTGCCGGGAAACTGTGTGGGGTGGGCATCCTTTCTGCTGCCGTGCTGCTCCAGGAACCCGGGAGGACCGGGCGCACGCGGAGCTGAAGCCAACCGTGGCTTGAGCACCGGCCCCCGGGTTCCTGCACTGGGGGTCTGGTCCTCGGGGTGGCCGTGTGAAGGTGGTGGCTTTTCAAAAGAGGAGGGGTCCTCCGAGGGGTCCTTACAGCCCTCCGGGTGCCTGGGTTCCCTGCGTGTGCTCCAGTTGAGGCCATGTTCCAGGAAGGGACAGAGCCAAGGGGCCCTCACAGAGCCTGCGTGTGCAGTTTGGACTTGCCGCCTCTAAGACTGTGAGCTAAATAAACCTTTTCTTCACACATCCCAGGTACGCGCGTTACACTGATGACAACGGACAAACCCATCCCCGTTACATCAGGTGGAGCCGTTGCTTGGAAGAACAGACTCCAGGGAACCAGACTAGAGGGAGCCCTGCTTTGCTCTCTCTTGGGGTTTGAAATGGTTTGACAAGGTGGGAAACTTTGGGTCCATCAGAACAAGTTGGGGTTCTGCAGGGATTCAGGAGAAGGAAGGAAAGAGAAGCTGGATCCTCAGGCCAGGCCCTGTTGGTGACTTGCAGGGAGCCCTACTGCCTCTCAAACCATCCCAAACTCAGTGCTAAGGATGATTTCTTCTGGTCGCTTCTCATGAATCTGCCACTGGCAGGGTTTGGCTGGAATAGCTCGTCCCTGCTCCATTCGGTCTGCTGAGGCAGCGTGAAGGGCTGGAATCCTCCGGAAGCTGTTGCACTTGTGTGCTGTGGTTAGCACTGGCCGCCAGCGGGGGCCGCAACATGTGGGGCCTTCTGTGTGTCTGCTGGGCTTCCTCACAGCATGGCGGCCAGGTCTTCAGGAGGCACGACCCAGGTCCTCGTCCAAACCACTCTGACAAAGCCAGTGTCGTGTGCATCTCCACCAAGACCCCAAAAGCACTCCCTCGCCCCAAACATGAGCTATGACTATGACCACAGCAGCCTCCACAGGCTGATTCTTGTCCCTGAGGCTGGTCTTGCCCTTTCTAGACCTTAATATTATCACACAAGAAAATCATAACCAATTTGGTCTGAAGCTCTTAATCGCTCACTAGCTCGTGGCCTGATACACCGCGGACAAATCCCAGGACTGGTGCTGTTGGGGAGAACACAGAATGAGACTTTGGTCCCCATCCCGGGGACCTCGGGCACTCACTACCCCCGTCTGGTACTTTTACGTTGCTGTGACCAAAAGACCTCACAAGAGGTCTTGGCTCACTGCTTCAGAGGTTCAGCCCGGGATCAGTCAGCTCCGTGGCTCTGGGCCCGAGGTGAGGCAGAACATCATGGCGGAAGGCCCAGCAGAGGAAAGCTGCCAACTGCCAGCTCCCGGCCACCAGGAAGTGGAGAGAGCCTCTCCTCCTTCTGGCTTCGTTGTATCAGTCTTCTTGATTCACAGGTCTCATATCTGCGCACCGGCAGCTGCTCTCCTTCCTTGCTTCCTTTAGGGCCTCCAACCTCCATATGCCTCCGAGGGTTTGGATCTGGAGAGTCCTCACAGGCTCGTGTGCTGCAGGCTTGGACCCAGATCAGCACTGTTCAGAGGTGAGGCTTTGGGGAAGTGAGAGGATCCACCCTGAGGGCTCCGGCCTCATCCGTGGATTAATCCAGCAATGGAGTCAAGATTTGAATGGACGACTGGGAGGTGCCGGGGACTCTAAGAGGCAGGGCCGGTGGGAGGAAGCAGGTCACTGGGGGGCGTGCCCGGGAAGGGTGTATCTGGTCACCAGCTCCTTCCTCTCCTCTTTTTGCCTCCGTGAGCTGAACAGCTTTCCCCCCACATGCCTCCGCCATGATGCTGTGCCTCACCTCGGCCCAGACACCAAGGAGCCAGCCTCCCATGGACTGGAGCCTCTGACACCCTGAGCCAAAATAACCCTTCTCTCCTTTAAGTTGTTTTCATCAGGTATTTTGTCATAGCAATGAAAAGAAACACAGCACTTTGCACAAGTTAGAATAGCAACTCTGAAGTGACTTCACTACCTTCCATCTTCCAGAATGTTCTGTCAGTGTGCTGACTTCTATTTTGTAGAGATAATTTTCTTTACAGCCAAATGCATCCTACCTGCATGATCCAATCAATGTTGACAAATTCCCACGTGATCTGCATCTCTACCAAGACCCAGAACCTTCCAAGGCCCCCACAGCCTCCGCAGGTCTGGTTCCTATCACTTGAGACTGGTTTTACCTATTCTAGAACTTAATATGTCAAAGACAAAAGTCGCAACCAAGTTTGTGCTAAGATCCTAATGGCTCTCGTTCTTGATTCTAGGACCAGGCAGACCTCAGAAGCGGAATAGGCTCAAAGACCACCAGGGCTGCTCCAGGATCAGGTGGGGCATGGAGTGACGTACGGAGACAGCTTAATGGGTGGCAGCTCAGGGTCTCGCTGTATTTGAACCAGATGAGGGGCCCTGGTTCCAAGCCTGAGGCTCCCAGCTAGCCTGGTACCAGGCCAGGCTGCCAGTCTCCACAGCAGGGCTTGAGTGTGGAGGAACCTTCAGGCTTAGACTTAACTGAACAACATGAACAAAATCCTGTACTTCAGACTGTGGCAAAAGCCACCTTCCAAACAGAATAATGCTCTTTGGATTTATTCTTGTTATAGTCTACTGGCATTTTTAGTACAAGACGTACAGTCTGACTTTTTTATGACCAAGGACTTTATCACTATCTGTCCAAAGCCTGTCACAATAAATGTCTGAGTCTGCCCTGTTGGCTGTGACCCCTGTTCTCAGACAAGGTTCTCTGCTAAGCAACGTAAGTCCTGCCTGAAGTCTACACTTCAGTTTGCTTTGGTGAAATGGAAGGGGGCCCATACAATGTTCCAACTGTGGTGTGCGAGACGAGACCCTGTTCCCTCTCTCCTCTTCAACTCATCCCATTGAACCAAGAAGAACCGGAAGAGAATGTGTGAGTCAAGAGGAGTGGGAGGTGGGGCCCTGACCCAGGAAGGGGGCTGTTACCCTTGGAAGCAGGTGCCCTGGCATGATGAAGAGTCTCCTAGGCACAGAGTTGGGAAACAAAAGACCCGTTGAGGTCACTGCTTCACAGCTTGAGGCTTCCCACCGAACCCTGCCTCATCTGCAATAGGTGGGCCGCACACCTGCCCTGGCAATGCACCTGCCCTAGCGATGCTAACCAGGATTTGGATATTGCCTCGGAGAGCAAACAGACCCTGGAAAACCGTAGGCACCGGGGCAAAGTCAAATCCATGTCATCGAAAGTGCTTTGCAACTGGCCACTGTGGTGACACCTATGATCCCAGGCTGAGGCAGGAGGATCACAAGTTCAAGGCCAGCCTCGACAACTGAGCAAGGCCCTAAGCAGTTTAGTGAGACCCTGTGTCTAAATGAAAAATGAAGAGGGCTAGGGACATGGCACATGGTAAGACGCCCCCGGATTCAATCCCCAGGACCAAAAAAATAAAAAATAACAAGTCTCGCACTCGTGGCTCGCGGGACAGGACAGACAGCACCGTGCAGCTCTCCTTCCTCAGAGGTCCTGCAGAGTTGGCTCCTCAGATTCGCCGACGGCTCCTCCTGGTCTGCAGCACCTGCCCCACCGCAGACTCTGCCAATCTCCAGGCTCAGGTGCCTCGGACGGCAGTGCTGTTTCCCCAGTGAGTCTGACGTCCCACCAGGGACAGCGCCCAGCAGCGACTCCTCGCTTTGGGAGGACGGGTTTTGAGGAGTCCGTCTGAGGGGAGTGACTCCCCAGAGAGTAGGTGGCCTCAGGTCTGTGCTTTCATGAAGACACATCGCGAGCTTCCAAAGGTGGCTGGCCCTGGAGGCCGGCAGTGGACACACTCCCAGGGCCCTGTACCATCAAACGGGTACCCACCGGTAGCACTGCTGCCGCCTCACAGGACACAAGAAAGACCAGCGGCAGCTGCTGCCCAGAGCTCGGGACTCACCCAGTACACCATGGGGGTCCCTACAGCTCGCAGCCCTCTTGAAACCACGTCCCTGTTTTTCACAATGGCATGTGTCGCTTCCAGGTCGAAGCAGGTAAAGGCGGTGCCTGGGCCTCCCTCCCTTGCCCTCCTCGGGGACCTCGGAGGTGACGCGTCCCCAGGGGCCTTCCTTCAGCCTGGACGCAGCCCTGAGTGACTGGATGGAGCAGAGACAAGCTCCTGTCGCCCTGGGACATGGGAGGGAACCCGAGGGAGGAACTGACCCCGGCTGTCCAAGCCACTGAAGGTCAAGGCTGTGGTGATGCGGCGGTCAGCCTGGCTCACCCTGAAAACGCAACCACCAGCAGGTGGCTTCGATGAGCTCTCTGAGGCCGTCGCAAAGCTGGGTGCTCAGAATATCAAGGGTAAAGCAAGAAGCTCAGCAGCCTCCCAACGGACAGGCGCCATCTGCTCCTACGCGCTCTGGACCAGCCGCCCCAAAGTGCATCCGAACCCTCACAGGCAAATCCTTAGGACAGTGCCCCTGGGGACCCCCGCCCAGATGTCAGCTGGCGCCACGGCCAAGCAACTGGCCACCCACTCGGCCCCCACGGCTGCACCTAATAAAGATTTTATGGGCCCGTTCAATTGCAGAGCGATGCAGGCAATTAACTTCCACCGTGGTTTATGGTGGGACGATGTCGCAAGCTTGGCCCAGGAGCACGGAGCCAGGTGTCCGCCCGGGAAACGCAGCTGCCAGAGCCCAGTGGGGTCGCCGCGGAGCAGGTGCAGATCAGATCGGCAGCTCATGGCTCAGGGGCCGCTCTGGATCTCGCCAGCAGCTGGCTGGCTGGCGTGGGGACGAGGCTTCACTCTCCCAGCAAAGGTCCCGGAAAGTGCTGGACTGAGCTGGCCACCCACCTAGGCTGGGGTGATGCTGGATCCACCCCAGAGGGGCGCGAGGTCATGAAGATCTGCTGGGTCAGCCTTCCTGGCTCCATCGGGACCCACCGCCTCATCCACCAGCCCCACTGTGGGTGGCGTCTCCCCATGAATGGCACACAGAGGGGAGGAGAGAGCAGGACTCGGACCTTTGGGAGGCTGAGGATAAGACAGCTGGCGGGACCTCCCTGGTCCTGGGGGCAGCAGTCTGCCGTTGGCCCCGGCCTGCCTGTCCACCTGCCGACTCGGGCCCTCTCGGTGACCCTGCCAGGCTGAGGGATCCATGGCCACTCTGCCCCTTTCATCCCCAGGGCCAGATCGGGATCTTTGGAAGCTCAAGCAGTGAGTTCAGTGACACACCAGCCCCTGTCCCAGGCCACCTCCAGGCCACTCACAAGAGGTGACAGAAAGCTCACACTCAGGCTGGAAATTAAACAGTCCCTTTCTCAATTTTCTGATTGTGAAATTCTGGGCAAGCTCAACAGAAGTGGTCTCTGCTCTGTCTCGACGGGTGTTTTTGCCCATGTACGAGTGGGTGTCTGGGTACGAAGCAGGGGTGCCCACAGAAGCAGGGGTCCCCCATTTCACGGGTCCCCACGTCCGCTCCCCACCTTCCTGCTGGCTGCATCCCCCCCCCATTCTCCCTCTTCAAAGACCTCCTGGGAAAGCAGGTCAGGGTGCGACTTTTGAGCCAGGCAGCCTGCCGGACAGGATCATGCCAGGAGAGAGGGCACAGGGTGGGGCACAGAGGCAGGATGGCCCAGGAGCTGGACGTGAGGCGGGAAGTCAAGTGGGGGCACTTCCCTGGATAAGGCCCCCCCAGAGGGTCAGGCCGGGACTGCAGGCCTGGAATCACCACCCCCACCGTCACCCCCACCTCCATCACCACGTGCCAGGCCTCGGGCCAGGGGGCGGCGCATACTGTCCCCTTTAACCCACACAACCATCCTGATGTACTCTTGTTCCTAACTGTGCAGATCGGGGCCAGAAGCTCAGAGAGGTTAGGTGACGTTCCCAGCATCACGCAGCTAGTGAAGTGAGGAGCCAAGATCCCCACCGGGTCTGCCTGCCTCTAAGAGCTCAGCGCCTCCTCTCAGTCTGGCCACCACCAAGGGGGGACACGCTGGAAGCAGTGGGACCAAGCACACACCAGAGCCACAGAAATCCCGCAGGCAGGCGCGGGGACACAGGGAAGCAGGAGAGAACACAGACCCTCCAGGCTCCTCCTCGTTGAGCCCAGGGGCATCTCGGAGGGGAAGCCGAAGCCAAGCATGAGACCCCGTCCCTGCTGTGCCCCGAGGTCCAGGCCTCAACTGGACCACCGCCTGCTACTATAAAACCTCCACCCTCCAGCGGAACGGAACCTTCTTTCTCACGTGGCCCAGGGGCAACCCGCTTACCCCTGATGGCCTCCCCTCCGCAAAATGGCGGCAGGAGCCCCTCACTCTGCACGATAGCCACGCGGTCCCCAAAGTCAGCCAAAGGCAGCTGCTCGAGTGGCCTGAGTGCCGGCAAACACCTGCGTGTCCAGGTCTCCGTGGGCCCATCCACACCCACACCGTGGGAAGATGATAGCCAGCAATGGCTTCTCCGTGGAGAAAGGCCGGGACGCAGGACAGGTCCCCAATGGCAGTGGGCGGATGGACCCCCTGCGCCTCTCCTCCGCTGACCTCGCCTTCTGCCCCTGAGCTGCTCCAGTCCTTCGGCCAGGACTGCTGGCACCCACGGTGGCCACTGCGTGTTTGCTCTGGCATGTGACCCGCCTCCCAGGCAGGAACCAGACTCCTCATTCTCTCCTTCAGGAACTGGCCCGAGCAAGGAGGCAGGAGCCGGCGTGGATGACCAGCTCCCTGCTGGCCAGCGACTCCTTCAGTCCCCGTGGTACTACGGGCAGGGGGATGACACCCTGGTCCTAACCTGGGGTGGAGGCCCATGAGTCGGGGGACCGGCCTCCAAGCTCCTAAACCTGACTCCAAGGTGAGAACTCCAACCTGAGGGCCCATCCTGCGCTCTCCCACCCCAGGGGAAAGATGGTTCTAGAACAAGCTGCAGGGGGGCGGTGCTCCTGGGAGAGAAGGATGGCGTGGAACATCCTCTGACTCCTCAGGCCTCGGCGGGAAAAGCAAACCGGTTTCACAGCCCAACCGCTCATCTTAGAAAACCTCGAAGGCACGGGGCTGCTCCCCGCAGCAAGCAAGCAGGGCACCCTGGAACCCAGCTCGTTGAGACACCGTCTGCCCCGTCAGGCCCCCGGGCGGAGGGCTCTGTCCCTGAGGCTCCCCGGCCCACACCCTCTCTGTGCCTGGCACCAGCCCTGGTTGCTCCGCCTGTGCTTCTGACCAGCTGGGCATCGGGTTCGATGACTCCTTCTGGGTGAATCAACTTGCCCAAGCTGTGCACAGAACTCAGCCAAGCACGAACCTCCCTCACTGGCTTATTACGAAGGCTGTTTCCAAGGGCACAGAGCAAGAGCCCCCACCTCCCGCCAGGACCCTCCATGAGTTCCACGATGCAGAGGCTCTCGGACCCCAGCTGGCCCTTTAGGGTTTTCAGAGTCTTCACTGCACCGGCCTCATTGAGTCGGTCCTTGGCCGCGGAGGGTCCACTCAGCCGTCAGCTGCTCCCTTCCTGACTTGCCTTCCCACCAAAAGCCGTCAGGGTCGGCAGCTACGGTCAAGCCATTAGCACCCAAGATGACTGTCCCTTTGGAGATTCCAGGGATTTCAGGAATTGTCACAGTGCGAAGAACAGATAAGCATGTCACAGGGTCACGGCCTCAGGGGTGACACTCCCTTCAAGGGGGGTGAAGACCCTGTTGGTTCTGAGCTGTTCAGACTCCAGTGTGATCATGAGCTCAGACATGAGTTGTGGAGAAGCGTCGGGGGCCGTGAGTGCTCTGGAGTCTTCCCTCTAGGAGGAAGCCCCTCTAGGGCTCCAGATACAAAAGGAAAGCCGCGAGCTAGACCGTGGTTCTCAAGCCTCAGCGAGGGTCAGAGTCCCTGCGGAACTTACTAGAACACAGAGCCACCCCCGGAGAGCTGGGCTGCAGCGGGAGGGACACTGGAATCTGGATTTCTGACCAGTTCCCAGGTGACGTGGAGCCTGCTGTCTTGGCACCAGGCTGAACCACTGGCCTGGGCCATCTCTAAGTGCCCCTCTGCTGGAGTTCAGGATAAGGCGACTCCCCACGGCCAGGCCTCCGGTACTCTCCCCCTGACGTCTGTGTGTGGCTCTGTCACCTCCTAGCTCTGAGACGTGGCAAGTGACTTATCTCTGCAAACATCAGTTTTCTCTCCTACAGGAGAGACGGGTTTGATATGAGGACGGCAAGAGCTAACCGGAGGCTGGGGCTGGGGCTCAGGAGCAGAGCGCTCGCCTGGCATGTGTGAGGCACTGAGTTCAATTCTCAGCACCACAGAAAAATAAAGAAAATAAAGGTCCATTGACAACTTTAAAAAATGTTCTTAAAAAGAGCTAACTGGGTAGAGGACTCGGAGCCCAAGACCTGGTGAGGGTCACCGCAAGGCCAGCCAGAAGAGGGCAACCCCACTTCTCAGCCATCACTAGGCCAGAGTCTCCCGGACGCAGGGACCCCAGGAACCTGGCACCCACCGTCAGGAGGGACCCTTCCCACCCACACTCAGGGAGGAGTCTTCTGAGTGCTTCTCAAAGTCTGAGTACAGGGAATCTGGAGGGCTGCCAGAGAGGCCACGGGACCCCTCCCCACAGGCAGCTGGGCCCCAGGGGAGGGAGGCCAGCTGGACGGAGCCCAGCCTGTCACAGGGCAGAGGCTGGCGCGGGTGGGAGGTTCTGCGTTTCTTTCTGTTTTCTTTTTTCACTTGTTCTAATTAGTTGAACAGGACGGTAGAATGCATTCATACATTTTGTAGATCATACGTAAATGGGGCGTGATCTCTCATTTTTCTGATTGTACGTATCGTCGGATCCCATCGGTCACACTGCCATACCCACTCACGAGGCCATCATGTCCGCATTTCTAACGGGCTCCCAGGTCGGGGGACCACACTTTCAGCAGCAGGATTTAAATAGCATTTCTTTGCAAGGCAAGCCCGGATCCAGTGTAGGGCAAAATGGAAAATGTTTGTGGTTTCTTTGGCATAAAACACCAAACACCCAGTAAATGTTCCTGTTGTGCCAGGCCATTTCCAATGAGGCACCGCACGTCCCACCCAGTTCTCTCAAGATGCAATTCTCGGCCCTGAGATCTGGTCCAGTGGGAAAACCTAAAGAGCCCTGTTAGAAGCCACGACGCCCACACGTGTAGACAGAAGCTCTCACGTGCAGACTGAAGGCATGGGCCCAAAAAGCCCTCCCAGGGGGGCAACTCATGCCAGGAGGAAAGACAGTGGATGCTCCTTTGTCCCAGCAACAAAGCCGAGACAACAACACAGTGTTACTTCTGAGTGTACTACAGAGTCTGTCGGCTGTTCTGTCCCCTGCCCGGTCCCCAGACTCATGCCAGGGTCCAAGACAGAAAGGAAAGTGTATAAGCTAAAACTGAACTAGCTCTTTTCAAGAATCTAGCATCATAAAAGGGCTCAAGCCATGCCACCAGGGTCCCCTTGAAAAGAGGAATCTGAAAGAGAAGGCTTTCTCCAAACCCAGCCTCCACGCCGCTGTGACAGCCTGGTGCCTGCAGTGGCCACCAGCAGAGCAGGACAGGAAACGTGGAGCAGCTCTGGTGTCTAAGGAAGGATCCGACGGGCAAAGGGAGATGAGTCTAACAACCTCCTGGAAGCAAGAAAGCAAATGACCCGCTGGAGAAAATCACAGTCATAAAACAAGAGCATCTAGCCCTGGGATGTCTGGGGGCATCCAGGGAGGTGGCACCAAGACCAAGTGCCAAGGAACAGTGGAGAATCTGCAGCCCTTTGTAGAACAGACAAGAACAGTAAGAGCAAGAATTGTGACAAGAAAGAGGGTCTGTAAGACGCCAACACTCCATAACAGGTACCTGGTGGGGCCGAGGCTTGAAGGAACTGGAGGATGATGGTGCCAAGCTTGGAGACCGGGGCCAGGGACAGGTCACCTCAGACTCTCACATCATGGGAAGGAGTTTGGGCTGCATCCTCGGGGCAATGAGGAGCCGCCGGAGGTTTTAAGGAAAGAAATACCATGTCAAGCTCTGAGATGGATCATTCTGTAGGCTGGGTGAAGACTCAGGGAGGGCTGTAGCAAAGGCAGAGAAATGAGGACCCAAACAGAGTAAGAGAGATTGTCAGATGGAGTGGATCTCAAAATGTGGTTCCTGAGCAATAGCAACGCAGCACCCAGAAATCAGCCAACGGTGCAAATTCTCAGGCCCCTCCCGAGACCACGGAATCAGATACGCACACTCTTCATAGAAGAAATACGATCAATCAACAAATACCTGAAAAAATGTTCAACATCTCTAGCAATCAGAGGAATGCAAATCAAAACTACTCTAAGATTTCATCTCACCCCAGTCAGAATGGCAATTATCAAGAATACAAACCAAAGTAAATGTTGGCAAGGATGTGAGGAAAAGGTACACTCATGCATTGCTGCTGGGACTGCAAATTGGTGCAACTATTATGGAAAGCAGTATGGAGATTTCTCAGAAAACTTGACCCAGCTATCCCACTCCTCGGTTTATACCCAAAGGACTTAAAATCAGCATATTGCAATGATGCAGCCACATCAATGTTTATAGTAGTTCGATTCATAATAGCTAAATTATGGAACCAACCTAGATGCCCCTCAACAGATGACTGGAAAAAAAGATACACTATATGATGGAATATTACTCAGCCTTGAAGAAGAATGAAATGATGGCATTTACCAGTAAATGGATGGAGCTGGAGAATATCATGCTAAGAAAAATAGGCCAATCCCACAAAAACAAGAGCCAAGTGTTTTCTCTGATATGTGGATGCTAATTCACAATGGTAGGGGCGGGGCAGGGAAGAATAGAGTTACTTTAGATTAGGTAGAGGTGAGTGAAGTGAGGGGAGGGGGTATGGGGACAGGAAGGATAGTAGAGTGAATCAGACATTATTATCCTATGTACATATGTAACTACTGGACCAGTGGGATTCTACATCGTGTACAACCAGAAGAATGAGAAAATATTCTCCATTATATATGATGTATCAAAGTGCATTCTACTGTCATGTATAACTAATTAAAACAAACTAAAAATTTTTTTAAGTTTTAAAAGATTTTTTTTAAAAGAAACCTGTAAGTAAAAAAAGAAAGAAAGAAATTCAGGGGGAGCCCAGCAACCAGGGTAGTAAGAAGCTCTCCTGACGAGGCTAAGGCACACTGAAGTTTGGAAGCCACCGGCTGAGATCAGCTCAAGAAGACTTGGAGATTAGCGACCTCAGAGAGAGATGCAAGTGTAAAGGGTGACCCTCAGGTGTCTGAATTAAGGAAACAGATGGAAGGTGGGACCACTACCTGGATAGAAAAGACAGATTTAAAATGTGGATGTAGGCAGGGAGGGAGGACATCAACGTAGGATCGTTGAACCATGCAGCGTGGCCCACATCTGCAGTCCCAGCTACTCGGGGGCTGAAGCAGGAGTTTGAGACTAGCCTGGGCAATATAGTGAGAAACCCCAATCCAAAAACAAAACATGGGATACACTGAGTTTGAAGAACCCATAAATTATCACATCGAAGTGTTTGATAAATAGATGGTCCCAAGCTTGAGAGACAGAACCAGAGTCACCAACTTGGGATCGCACCCCCTAGGATGCTCATAGCTTCCAAAACGGGGTGTTGCGGGGAGATGCACACAAGAAAACCATGGATTTAATAATAGAGACGTTTAATGAGACTCAGCCCAACAAGACATGTGGAAGTGGGTGATCCCCGGGAGAATCCAGAATCGACATCTCTCCTCCGAATGGAGATCCGTGTTGTTCTTTTAACTACTGTAAGCCATACCAGAGTGGATAACCTTCTACAGCCAAACCTGTCTCTGGACATCGATGTTTCTGTCTCTAAAAACTGAGCTGCTGGGTCGAGGGGCATGCACACTTTCAATTCAAGTGAATACTGCCTGATGGCCGTTCCTAGTCCTTGTAGCAGTATGCGCTGATATGAAAGAGCCTGCCTCCCTGTCCCTACCAAACCAATGTCCCAATGTATCACCAGCTTTCTGGGCTTTGTCTGAAAGTACCAGATTTTTAGAGCCTCTGTACCCCTTGGTTTTACGTCTCCAGGAGTAACTGACTGAAACCTGACCATATGCCAGTCTCTCTGCCACTTGCAAACTTCTAATAATCTAAATTTCCCTGAAGGATGAGACTTTGAAGCCTCTTATTCTCCCCTAACCCCCAGGCTGGAACAGAACAAGAAGTGCTATCAGCAAGACGGCAGGCGAGGGGGTCTCCCCCTTGCATGCTCCCCCCGCCACAGAAACAATAACTCGGCAACAATCCACAGATAAAATGCCTTGGGATCCAGAGATGTTGAAACCTGGCAGAGCCCAAGACTAAGGAGAGCCACTCTGAGAGGGCAACTCACACCTACGTGGTAACTGTGGTCCTGGAAAAAGACCCAGAAAAGACCCCATCCCAGGTGACCCCACCACAGCCCCGCTCAGCCTTGACCTGGCAACCAGAATCATCTGCCAAGGGACCCAGGAAGAGTCATGCCCCAGCTGACAGGCCCACTGACCTCAATTCTACAGAAGATCCTGAAGCAGCCCAGTAATTCAACTCCAGCCCCCACCCCAGTCATGGGTCAGGAGTGTCCCATCCACCCAGATGCCTGCCAGGAGACACATCTGCCCAGGCCCAGGGGCAGCCTAACAACCTTGGTCTGACCATGGAATTTAAAGCAGCCTCATGATCTGAATCCATCCCTCAGCCATTGTCTGAGGGGTGTCCTGTCTGCCCAGGAATCCAGCAGGCACATCTGTTGGATCCTCCAAGGCAAGTATGCATACCTCAGTCTCAGCTGTGGACCCTGAATCAGTCCATGACCCAGTTATAAGCCTCTCAGCCACAGTATGTGGCTAGTCCTGCCAGCCCAGCGACCTACCTGCCAATCCATCAGGAGCCCTTCCAGAGACCTGGTGGGAAGCAAACCATCTGAACAACTGGAAACAGGTCTGAACATCTTCAGACCCAAATTCAGACCCTGAAATAGACACTCGTTCTAGCCCCAACCTTACTCACCATGTCCCTGGAAGTGGTCCAGTCCATCCAGGGCCCAGAAGAATGGATGCCCACCTGAACCCCTGATAACAGGACAGTCAACAACAGACCCTATTGCAGACACAGCAGCAGTCACATGACCTGATTCTAACTTCACACATTTGCAACATCAGAGGTGCCCCCTTCAACCCAGATCTTCAACTGCTGAAAACAGTCTCTAAAGACTAGAAAAGATCTTTCCTCTTTCAAATGCACAAATGCCAATTCAAAGTTACAGTTACCACAGGAAAATAATAAAACACCAGTAACTCACCCCCAAGAAATGGGGTTGCCTGAAAAAGAATTCAAAATAATTACCTTCAGGAAATTCAATGATATACAAGAGAATCCAGAAAAAGAACTAAATAAAATCAGGAGAACAATACATAAACAAAGTGACACATGTAATAAAGAACTAGAAACCACCAGAGAGAGAGAGAGAGAGAGAGAGAGAGAGAGAGAGAGCTACAGAAACTCCAGAGCTGAAGAATACATTGACAGAACTGGAAAATTCCATAGAGGGTTCAGCAGCAGACTCAGTCAAGCAGAAGAATCAACCAACTCAAAGACAGCTTATTAGAAATTAGTCAATTAGAGAGAAAAAGAATGAAAAAAGTGAAGAAAGTATAGGAGGCATGTGGGACACCATCAAGTGAATGGATATACACATTATGGAGGTCTCAGAAAGAGAAAAGAACAGAAAATATAAGGAAATAATAACTAGAAATAGAAACTTCCTAAATCTTGGGAAGAATATGGACATCCAGATCCATGTAATTCAAAAGCAAGACAAATCAAAGAACATCTGAGACATGTTGCAAATTGTCAAAAGTCAAAAACAAAGAGAATCAAAACAGCAAGACTGACTTGTCACATACACGGAAAATACCACAAGGCTCTCAGCTTATTTCTCAGCAGAAAGCTAAAGACCAGAAGGGAGTAGGTTGATATTTTCCAAGTGCCAAAAAAAAAAATTTTTTTTTTAAATACTGCCAACCATGGAAAAGCTACACTTCAGAAATGAAGGAGAGGTAGACATTACCTGTTAATCAAAAGTTGAAGGAGTTCATCCTGATCATACCTGCCGTGCAGGAAATGCTAAAAGGAGTTTTTCAAGTTAGAACAAATGGACACTCAGGAACAACATAAAATCCTATGAAAGTAAAAATACGTTTGTAAGTAAGTAAACACAAGTTAAATTCAAAGTACTCAACTTCTGTAATGGCAGCATATAGATCACTTTTAACTCGAGTATTAAAGTTAACAGACAAAATTATTAAAAATAACCTGAGCTACAATAATTTGTTCTCAATACACAACATACGAAGATATGACATCGACAACATAATACAAGAGGAGAAAAAGCAAGTGTGGAGTTTTTATGTGCAATTGCATTTAAGTTGTTACCAACTTAAGACAGACTTAAGACTACAATGTATTTATGTACACCTCATAATAATGACAAAGAAAACAACCTCTTGTAGACACACAAAATATAGAGTCAGGAATAAAATCATATGACTAACTACAAAAGAAAATCAGCAAGGGCTGGGGTTGTGGCTCAGTGGTAGAGTGTTTGCCTCACATAGGTACTGGGTTCGAATCTGAGCACCACAAATAAATAAATGAATAAAATAAAGGTCCATCAACAACTAAAAGAAATTTTTTAAAAGAAAGTCAACAAATCACAAAGAAAGACAGCAAAAGAGGAAAGAAGTAAAAACTACGAACCAGCCAGAAAACAGTTAGCAACAGTGAGTCGTTACGTATTGATTATTTTAAATGTAAATGGATTAAACTCTTCAAGAGACAGAGTGGCTGAATGGATTTTCAAAAAATAAAAAAGAGACCCAACAATATAATACCTGTAAGAGACTTAGCTTTAAGGACACACATAGGGTGAGAGTGAAGGCCTACAGAAACACATCTCATGCACATGGAAACCAAAAGGAGCAGGGATGGTGATATTTGTATCAGAAAAAAAAAGGACCTCCATCAAACCTGTCACAAGACACACCAATGGTCTATTCTATATAAGAATAGAGGGTCCGATCAGTCAAGAGGATATAAAAATTATAAGTATGGGTGCACTCAGCGTTGAAGCACCTGAATATGTAATCTCGGAGGATACCTACACTCCCCCTTCAACAAGGAATAGAGCATCCCTACTGAAATTAATAGGGAAACCATGGACTCTGGTAACATTGAGACCAAAGGGCTTGGCTAAATGTAGGCCACTCCCTCCACCAGGGGAAAACGCTTGTTCTTCTCAGGTGCCTACGGAACAGTCTCCAGGACACGGATACGTGTACTGGACCACAAAACAAGACTTAGCAAATGTAGGACTGAAATCATAGCAAGTCTCTTTTCCAACCATGACGGTCTGAAACTACAAAACAGTCCCCTAAGGAAAAACGGGAAAGCCCCAAGTCCATGGAATTTCAACAACATACTCCTGAATAGCCAATGGGTCCAAGAAGAAACCAGAAGGGAGACCAAAAAAATACCTTGAGACAAATGAAAACAGAAAACGTGCCCATCAAATCCATGGGGTGCAGCAAAATCGGTTCTAAGAGGAGAGTGGGCAGTGCTACGTACCTTTGTTGAAAAAAGAAAGTTCTCCAGTAGACGAGCGAACTTCACACCTCAAGGAACTAGGAAAAGAAGGAATAGCTAAAGCCAACAGCAGCAGGAGGAAGGCAACTACGAAGAATAGAGCAGAAAGAGGTGAAATAGAGATTAGAAAGACAATGGAAAAGATCAGTGAAATCAGGGGCTGATTTTTTTTTTTTTTTAATTAAGAAGACTTTGGTTGGAATAGTCAAGAAAAAAAGAGAGGACTCAAATAAATGAAATTATAAATGAAAGAAGACACATTACAATAGATAGGGCAGAAACCCTAAGGATCAGGAGATTCTTCTGAGCAAGTATCTGCCAATAAAGCGGGCAACCTCAAAGAAATTAACGAATTCCTACAAACGACCTGCCAAGGACAAATCAAGAAGAAACAGAAAACCCGAACAGACCCACAATGAGTCGGGAGGGTGGAGGAGTCATCAAGAACTTCCCAACAGAATCACCGCCCGGACCCGCGGCTTTCCGGCGGCGCGGGGCGGACTTGCGGGCGGTGGCCGGCGCGTTTGTCTCTGCGCTCAGGTCTCTGCGGTCCTGTGGGCCTCGCCGCCCGCACCGTCCTTCCGCCCGTCCGCCTGCGGCGTGTGTCCTGGCCGCCCGCGGGCCTCGCCTCGCCCGCCTCCAACGCCGCGCCGGCCCGAGGGCCCGTCAGGAGCGCGCCGCGGGGTCTGTGACCTTCGAGGATGTGGCTGTGACTTTCACCCAGGAGGAGTGGGGACAGCTGGACCCAGCTCAGAGGACCTTGTACCAGGAGGTGATGCTGGAAAACTGTGGGCTCCTGGTCTCCCTGGGGTGTCCTATTCCAAACCCTGAGCTGATCTTCCAGCTGGAGCATGGGCAGCAGCTATGGACGGTGGTGATAGACCTCTCCCAGAGCACGTGTCCAGGTGACAGTGGAAAACCTAAAGCCACCAAACCTACTACTTGTGGGCCAGGCTTGTCTGAAGGTGCCCCGCTCCAGGGACTGTTAACACAAGGGGCCGCAGGGTGCTCCCAGCTGGTGGAAGCCAGGGGTCAGGACGGGCCATCTGCAGTGCAGGAGGGACTCTTGAGACCAGGCATAGAGCTGCAGGAGAAGCTTCCTGGGACAGTTACCCCTGGACATGGTGTTTTAGAGGCAGCTGAGGACCCAGGTTCAAGGATTGTACAGGATGAGGAGGAAAATATCTTCAAATGCAACGAATGTGGGAAAGTGTTTAACAAGAAACACCTCCTTGCTGGACACGAGAAGATCCACTCTGGAGTGAAGCCCTACGAGTGCACGGAGTGTGGGAAGACCTTCATCAAGAGCACGCACCTGCTGCAGCACCAGATGATCCACACGGGGGAGAGGCCCTATGAGTGCCTGGAGTGCGGGAAGGCCTTCAACCACAGGTCCTACCTCACCCAGCACCAGCGCATCCACAGCGGGGAGAAGCCCTTTGTGTGCGGTGACTGGGAAGGCCTTCACCCACTGCTCCAGGTACATCGTGCATAAAAGGGCCCACACTGGAGAAAAGCCCTTCGAGTGCAAGGAATGTGGGAAAGCCTTCACCAACCGGAAGGACCTCATTCGCCACTTCAGCATCCACACCGGAGAGAAGCCCTACGAGTGTGTGCAGTGCAGGAAGGCCTTTGCCCGCATGTCAGGCCTCACTCGGCACAAGCAGATTCACAGTGAGGAGAAGCCTTTTGAATGTATGGAGTGTGGGAAATCCTTCTGCTGGAGCACAAACCTCATCCGGCACGCCATCATCCACACGGGGGAGAAGCCCTGTAAGTGCAGCGAGTGCAGCAAGGCCTTCAGCCGCAGCTCCTCCCTCACTCAGCACCAGAGGATGCACACTGGAAGGAGCCCGGTCGGTGTGGCAGAGGAGGGGCCGCCTTTCACACGCACTCACGCCTCCGTTACCCTCCGAGAACTCCTCATGGGGAAAGACTTTTTGAATGTAACCACCAAGGGAAATCTATTGCCGGAGGAAACATCGTCCTCAGCGTCTGATGGCTCATACCAAAGAGAAACCGCACAAGTGTCTTCACTATGAGAAACGTTATGTGTTATCTGGAGACTCAGGTGGAAATGGGCCCAGCCCAGAGCCTTATTCTGAGTCCATCCAGGAGACCCCTGGACATAGGACAACCGTCACCTATACCTTCCCCCTCGTTTACAGTGCTGTGTTTTCTCAGGAATCATTTTTTAAAGGAGGGGATGTAGAAGATGATGAAACACAAACACAGGTCTTTTCAGACTTTCTGCCAAACCTGTGGCACTTTATCGTTAATTTCTAGATTATCAGGGGCAAGGGGAGTGTAGTTTCAGAGGTCAAAGGCCTTGACCCTTTTTGTGTGTGTCTTGTATATATATTCCTTGGTGTCCACTATCAGGAAAGTTATTTGAGGGGAGGTCTGCAAACTCTCACTTTATGTTTTCTGTATTCCATAATGTTTCTTTAGTCTTGAGGACCTTGACTTCATGAGAAATAAGGGGGCTCGGGCCATTAAGTATTTTGTATTAAGGCAATAAGAATTCACGTATGAATCATATTTTCCAGTTAAGACTATTTAAGGTTTGAGCCAGGTGCAGTGGCACTCATACCTGTAATCCCAGCAGCTCGGGAGGCTGAGGCAGGAGGATCATGAGTTGAAAGCCAGCCTCAGCAACTTAGCAAGGCCCTAAGCAACGCAGCAAGACCCTGTCTCTAAATAAAATATACAAAAGGACTGGGGATGTGGGTTGGTGGTTAAGTGCCCTTGGGTTCAATCTTTGGCACTAAAAAAACACAAAAACAAAACTATTTAAGGGTTGACTTTGAAAAAAAAAAAAAAAAGGACTCCTTTTTTACATACATGTGTTTTGTTTTTATTTTGGTGGGGGGGTTGGTTTTAGTGATCAATCCTTGGGCCTCACACATGCTAGGCAAGTGCTCTATTTTGGAACTACACCCAGATCTAAGTTACGCAGGATGGTTTTCAACTTGTGATCCTCCTGGATCCCAGTAACTGGGATTACTGGCATGTGCCATTTCTCCTGATTCTTCATGTGGTTTTAAAAACCTAATGTGGAGATTTTCTTGGTTTCTGTGTATTGATTACTGTAGCTGAGTTGTAATTCTTCAAAAACTGGGTAAAGTGATTATTCTTATTTAAAACTCATTAGCATTTCTTGTTCCTTTAACTTTCCATATTCATTTTGGGATAAGTTTTTTCAATATTACAAAAAAATCTTGGTAGACTTTTCATAGAAATTAAATCTGATCAGTTTATTGAGCAAAAAAAAAAAAAAAAAAGAAAGAAAAAAAACTTCCCAACAAAGAAAACCCCAGGACCAGATGGCTTCTCAGGTAAATTCTGCCAAACATTTAAAGAATCAACATCAATCACACGCAAACTCTTCCAAAAGTGTGTAGAAAAGAGAATCTTTCTAAACTTCATCTACCAGCCCATCATTACTGCCAAGCCAAAGGAAAGGACGCAACAAGAAGCACAGAGCCGGGCACAGTGGCACACGCCTGTAATCCCAGCAGCTCAGGAGGCCGAGGAGGAGGATTGTAAATTCAAAGCCAGCCTCAGCAACTTAGGGAGACCCTAAGCAACTCGGTGAGACCCTGTCTCTAATAAAAGATAAAAGGGCTGAGGATGTGGCTCCATGGTTAGGCGCCCCTGGCTTCAATCCCTGGTGATAGATAGATTAGATTGATTGATTGATGATAGAAAGATGATTGATAGATAGATAAGCTAACTCATAAAAGCAAAGAGAAGGATGTTGCGAGAAACTCAGGAAGGGGTGTGATGGAGAGGCGATGGTATAAACTTTACGAAGGATACAAACTTTCAGTTATAAGGAGTGGAATGTACCACTAGGGACTGTTAATAATATGGCATCAGATGCTTGAAATTTCCTAAGAAAGTAGATATCAAGTGTTCTCACCCCCCAAAAAAAATTTAATGAAAGAGCCGTGTGAGATCATGGAGCCGTTAACTAACTGATTTGGTGATCATTTCGTAATGTACACGGCCGTCAAGTCTGCACACTTATGCACCTTAAATATATTTAATTTTTCTTTTTCGGTTATGCCTTAATGATGCTGGTGTACACAAGGAATAAAAAGAGGGTTTCCAGAAAACGACTTGGAGCCCCAGGGTGGAGCCAAGGCAGCGTGACTGACTTGTCACGAGGCCAGGGATGGCGGGTCTGCGGGCCGCCATCTGCTTCAGGTCCCAGTGAGCAACGGAACCTGTCAGCAAGTCACATCCCACCTGAAACATGCAAACTAGCTCGGGACAGGCCACCCGAAGCCTCTTCCGCTTGGTCTGCTTCACCCCCTGGGGTAGACCTGACTCCTCCCGATCCCAGTTTGAAAAGCACTAAACCAGTGTCACCCTCTGCCATGGGGACGGTTCTGAGACGGTCCTCGCTGTGAGCAGCGTTGCATTCCCCAGCAAACGCGTTGAGGCACTAACCCTGCTCCCTCTGCTCAGACCTTATTTGGAAATTGGGTCTTTGTAGATGTGATTGAGTTGAGATGAGGTCACACTGGTGGTGGACCCTAAATCCAATGTGATTGGTGTCCTTGTAAGAAGAGGAGAGGAGACCAGATCAAGCCAGGGAAAATACCATGTGACCACCTAGGCTGGTGTGATACAGCCAGGAGCCAGGAATGTCAAGCATTGCCAGCAGCCGCCGCAAGCTAGAAAGGAGCAAAGGTCCCTCTGTGGAACCTGCAGAGGCAGCAAGACCTGCTGACCCTGGCTTTGGACTTCTATCTGTCAGAACTGTGACAGAGTCCATTTCTGTTGCTTAAAGCCACCAAGTCTCTGGTAGTTTGTTATGGAAACTAATACCACCCATGCCCTGGTGTAAAGTCCCCATATCTCCCTAAGTGTGAGCAGGTGGGTTAGTCCCTCCTGTGTGCAGAGAACACAGGCGTGTTCTTCTCAGGCTCCTTGGAATGTGGGACCTACAGATGGCTGGCAGTAAGAAGGAGAGGTCACCTTGGCCCTGACCTGACCCGTTATGATGGATGAGTGTCAACTCCACGAGGCCTCAGCGTGCCCAGACGTGAGTCAACATTAAACGTCACCCCTGGGCATGTCTGCGAGGTGTTTCTGGAAGAGCTCAGCCTTTGAGTTGGCGGGCTAAGTGAAGCTGGTAGCCCTCCCCAGTGGGGTGGGCATCGCCCAGCCTGTGGAGAACCCCGACCCCAAGGCGGCTTGAACGCCCCCTCTGCCTGGCTGCTGGAGCCGGGTCGTGTCCTCCTCCCACCCCTGGACTGGGTCTTGCTCCGCTGGGTCTCCCGATTCTCAGGCCCCCAGACTCAGACTGGAATCTACACCACCAACTTTCGGGGGTCTCTAACTTGCATATCTTGGGACTTTGTGGGCTCCATAATCACCCCAGCCAATTCTGGATGATGAATCTCATTGTATGCGGGTGCTTCTTGACACACGATGGGGTTCCGTCCCAATAAACCTGTCAAAAGTTTAAAGTATTGTAAGTCGAAAATGCACGCGATGCACTTCCCCTCCTGGGCACCGAGGCCTGGCAACAGGACACACTGTGGATCATCAGTTGTGCCCTGTGATCATGGGACAGACTGGGGGATTCCCTGCCCCCACCCACCATCACACAGATCACTACCCCAGCAAGGGCCAAAATGCAAACCCTGAAGAAGACTTCCCACGGAACGAGTGTGGCTCTTGCACCACAATAAAGTCAAAAAACCAAAAGTCCAACCACTGAAACTCAGATCCGCTGTCTTGGTCCGTTCAGGCTGTTACAGCAAACGTGCCATAGACTGGGTGATTGACAAACAACAAGGATTGGGACTGGGAAGCCCAAGATCAAGGCTCCGGCAGATTCGGTGTCTGGTAAGGGCTCGCTGTCTGCTTCATAGATGGCGCCCGCTTGCTGAGCCTGTGCGTAATGGAAGGGGCAAATGAGCTCCCCAGGGCCTCTTTTCTGAGGGTGCTAATCCTGCTTGTGAGGGCTCTGATCATCTCCCAAAGACCCCCCTACATACTGTTGCCTGGGGATTAGGCATGAATATGTGAATTTGGAGGGCGGGGCATGAATATTCAGACCATACGATCCGTGTCTATAACTATCATGTTGATCTATTTCCCTGCAGAGCTTCGCCCAGAAGCCACGATGTGGGTCTGCAAAAAACAGGCAGGATCAGCACTAAGTGTTCTGAGGTCTGCTGCTGCCTGTATGGGGGGCAGCTCAGAGCAGAGCACCCTTGAGTTTTATTAGGAAGGTTTTCTTTGCTCTGGGACTCGAGGAATCCATTTGACCCTCAAGATGAGACTTGGCATGGCCAAGGCATGAGTCCAGGGCCACCTCACCCTCCCTCCCTGGGGAGTCTGGCCCAGGTTTGCAGGAGAGCCTGTTCCTCTCACCTTCCTGCCACCTCCTCACCTTGGCTCCTCCCCCCCACGGCCCAGGTGCAGCTATCGCAAAGCTGAGAGTGAGTCCCAGGTCACGACTTGCAGCGGGAGGCAGTGATGGCTTTCCTGAGTTGGAAGAGGTCACAGGTGCAGCCGATTGGAGCCCAGAAGCTGCCACACATTGAGAGAACTCGGGATGGAAACACCCCTGAGTTTGCTGATACTCACTCCACCTAAAACTAAAGAGTCAGGCCCTGACAGGCCCTGAAGCTATGGTTCTCCCGCTGATCACAACCAGGTCGCAGACCAAGTTCTGTTCATCCCTGTATGCGACTCAGCTTTCTGTCACTATGACGCATACCTGAAGTAATCAACTGATAAACAGAGGAGTTTATTCTGCTCGTAGTCTCGGGTTCCAATCCATGATCAAGTGGACCCACTGCCTTTAGGCCTCTGGTGGGGGTGCACTGCCAGGTGACAACGGCATGCAGTGAAACAAAACTGCTCACCTCGTGGCCAGCAAACAAAAAGAGGAAGAAGCTGGGGCCCCACAATCCCCTTCCTGGCCTGGAAATACCTTCTGGAGTGAGTGAAGGGGCCCTGGTAGGGGCAGAACTTTGTGACCCAGGGACAGGGTCTTCTGCCTGAGGACACAGAAAACGAACTTGAAAGAGCAGAGCTGTCTGAGACCTGACCGCCTGGTTCTCCCGTCTTGGGCAGCGGGGGAGGGCTTGCCAAAGACCAGACAGAGTAGGCAACGTCACTCAGCGGCTGCCGGAAAGGCAGAGCCCCTCCCAGCAGAGATGTGCCTTCATTTCCTACTATTGCATATTAATGGGCTAGAGTCTGGTGGGGCTCAGTGGCTTCTCTGTTCAGGGTCTCATGAGCCTGAAATCAAGGTGAATCTGGCTGTGGTCTCACCTGGAGGCTGGACTGGAGGAAGATCTGCTTCCCAGCTCCTTCAGGCTTTGTGAGAGTCGACTTCCTTGAGGTTGGAGAACTGAGGTCCCAGTGGTCTTGTTGGGCGTTGGACAGGGACTGCGGTAACTCCAGAGGTGCTGTCAGATCCTTGCCAGATAACCTCCTCTGTACACTCTCCACTTCCAGTCTGCCTTGCCAAAAAGAGCCCTGTTCCTTCTATGGAATCACCTGAGCGTTGGCCAGGGTTCTCCAGAGAAACAGAACCAGTAGGATTGGATGGATGAGTGGGTGGATAGATGGAGGGAAGGATGGGAAGATAATGAGACTTATGAAGACTCAGCTCATGCAACTACGGAAGCTGCAAAGTCCCCTGACCTGCAGTTGGCAAACTGGTGGTATAGATTCTAATTCAAGTCCAAGGACATCAGAACCATGAGCACTGATGGTGTAAGTCCCAGTCCAAGGGCAGGAGCAGACCAGTGACTCAGCCCCAGCAGTCAGGCAGAGAAGGAGAATTCAGCTTCCTCTGCCTTTTGATCTTTTGGTCCTCTGTGAGTTGGATGATGCCCACCCACACTGGGAAAGGTCATCAACTTCACTCAACACTCCAATTCAAACACTAATCTCTTCCAGAAAATGTCCTCACAGACATACATGGAAATAATGCTTACTCACATATCTGGGCACCATGTGGCCCAGTCAAGTTGACGCATAAAACTAACCATCAAAATTTCCAACATGGCAGCAGAATGAGGACCTACCAGGGTCTACCAACCTACTTTGGCAGTAAACCTACTTCTAACTATGACACTTCCTTTTGCTGAATGACCTGTTCTTCCCATCCACCTGCAGGTACCTGTGTCTGCTGAAGACAAGGCAGCTTGCCTGAGATGCCCACAGGTTCCCAGTCCTGAGATCAGAATGGTGAGACATACGCTGTCCCTTCCACTGCAGAGAAGGGTCTGGGACCACCCCCTTTGCCTACAACTGTGACCCCTCTGTGGGTACACAACTTGTTATCACCTGGGTCTGGGGCTGTTTGTGGGGAAGGGGTAGGAAGGGAACATGATGGACAGACAGATATTTGGGCAACTGATCAGAGACTATCTGGGAGCAGAAAACACACACCCAATGTGGCTCAGATTGTAGCTGCAGGGCAATCTGGAGGTCAGAACCTTGTGGGAAAGAGGGTGACCAGGAAATACCAGACTGTTTTCAGAAGGAAATGTTTCAGAAAGAAAGGTTCCTCTGCAGCTCATAGTCTTCACACCTAGTCTGGGGCATTCTTGGCTACCATGCTGTGGAATGACCCCACTGATCCCGGAAGTCCTTCAACACAACTTCTGCAACATCTTCCAGGGCCAGGAAGAAGCTCTGCTCGGGGAGACCACGTTTGTAGACATTGTGCAAATGGAAGGTGCAGCTTCTCCACCATGCAGGGGGATCAGCTTCTCTAGCCGTCAGCAGAAAATGGTGCCCTCCTAGGAAAAGCTGCAGCCTGACCAGACCCTCCTGCGGTTGCAGGAGGCCAGTGACCCGGGTGCTCTGCTTACCTGTTCCAATGGCACGGGTTCTGCAAAAGCACAAAGGCTACTCTGGGAGAGGTGGCCACTTCAAATCCAAGAGGGTCAAGTCCAGGAGCCACCAGAGCAGCTAGCCTCGCCTGCTGCAGGTGAGCGTGAGCGTCCACCCGAGCACGGTACATGGGCTCAGGGTCTCACAGGAAGGAGGAACTCAGGGAGGCAGAGCCGGGTGGGAGGAAGCGAGACCCCCGCAGGCCCCCACTGAGGCACCCTGGGATCCAACCCCTCCTCTCGCTCTCTGTTTCCCAGTCACCACGAGGTGACTCCAGCACATGCTCCCATGATGCACTGCACTGCCACAGGCCCAAGGTGACAGGGCCAACCGGCCGTGGACGAAACCTCTGAACTGAGCCGAAACGAACATTTGCTGTTGACTATCTCAGGCACTCGCTAAGTGCCGGGAAGCCCACTGACACCCGCCCTGATCCACATTTAAATAGAAACAGGTGCGGGTTCTCCCGGGTCCTTCCTTGGCCTCCACGGCACGTCACTGATCCTGTCTAAGCTCCTCATCAGCTGACCAGGGTCCAGTCCCCACTGTCCCCGTCCCCTCTGCCACTTCCAACCAGCCGGCCCAGCCTGCCCTGGTTGTGAAAGTCACATGTCACCGATGGTGGCACCTGTGGGAAGGCTCAGGGGACCTACAGGACCTGCCACTACAAGTCAAGGCCCCTGTGGAAA